>NC_091950.1:397323008-397923008 GCF_031021105.1 Erythrolamprus reginae | reverse complement strand
ACTATTGCCCTGCACACTGGAGTTCCTCCCTCCCAAATAAACAGTAATGTGGCCCATCGTGTGTGTCTGTGATTGTGTGTGTGTGTGTTTGTGTGTGTGTGTGAAAATATCCATCTCTATATATGGTCTTTGCCAAGGATTTCTGTTGGATTCTGGAAAAGTGGCTGTCCCAGTGATCTCCAACATAGATATCATATAGATGGACAGTCATACATCACTTATAGAAATCATCAATATGTCTCATTGATTTACTGTACTGGAGATTGGAAGTCTCTAGAAGACGTGCAGTTAGCAAGCTACGCTAAAAAAAATAAAAGCAGGCTGGCACTGCCTCCAAGTGGCAGGGGGGAAAAATCTTAAAGGAAACCATCAATCTTTTGAGTCCCACAATTTCACAACTCTGTTCCCATCAGTTGCTACTATTCCTGCATCTATCCTGCTGTCCCTAAACATTGATCATCCTCCCATGTTCAAAATGCAGAGATTATGGCTATCACTTGACAATGCCTTCATATACCATGTGGCAATAGGAGCACCAAAAGAAGGCAGAGTGTTTGAATATTTGACACCTTGTTTTCTAAAAATAATAAAGGCAGGATAGAAATAAATTAATATGGATCCAAAGCAAACAGGACCAACAAACAACTGTGAAATAATTAATAATAATAATAATAATAATAATAATAATAATAATAATAATAATTTATTAGATTTGTATGCCGCCCCTCTCCGAAGACTCGGGGCGGCTCACAACAACGATAAAAACAATATTATAATGGCACAAATCTAATATTAAAAAACTAAAAACCCTATCATAATTAAAAACCAAACAGCACATACATACCAAACATAAATTATAATAAGCCTGGGGGAAAGATGTCTCAAATCCCCCATGCCTGGCAGTATAGGTGGGTCTTAAGTAGTTTACGGAAGACAAGGAGGGTGGGAGCAGTTCTAATCTCCGGGGGGAGTTGATTCCAGAGGGCCAGGGCCGCCACTGAGAAGGCTCTTCCTCTGGGGCCTGCCAGACAACATTGTTTAGTCAACAGGACCCGGAGAAGGCCAACTCTGTGGGACCTTATTGGCCGCTGGGATTCGTGTGGTAGCAGGCGGTTCAATGGCATGGTCCAATGCCATGTAGGGCTTTAAAGGTCATGACCAACACTTTGATCGGCAGCCAATGCAGGCCACAGAGTGTTGTAGATACATGGGCGAATCTGGGAAGCCCCATGATGGTTCTCGCGGCCGCGAAAGGCTTACTGTACGTTGAGGTGGTTTATATAATGAAAATGGAAAGAAAAATGAAAGTGAGGAAGAGGGAAGTAGCTGAATGGAAGTGGTTAAGATAATAAAAAAGATGTTTACAGGGGGGGAAAGCAGTGTATGGAAATGGTGAATGCGAGGGTCTGCAGATAGAAAAATAGGAAAAGGTACACTAAATGTTCATTTGATTTCTATCCCATTTTTATTAGTTTTAGAATTACAGCGGTACCTCTACCTAAGAACGCCTCTACTTACGAACTTTTCTAGATAAGAACAGGGCGTTCAAGATTTTTTTGCCTCTTCTCAGGAAACATTTTCCACTTACAAACCCGAGCCTCCAAAACTATAACTGGAAAAGAGAGGGAGAAGCCTTCATGGGGCCTCTCTAGGAATCTCCTGGGTGGAAACAGGGCTGGAAAAGGCGGGGAGAAGCCTCCGTGGGGGCTCTCTAGGAACCTCCTGGGAGGAAACATGGCCGGAAAAGGCGGGGAGAAGCCTCTGTGGGGGCTCTCTAGGAACCTCCTGGGAGGAAACAGGGCCGGAAAAGGCAAGGAGAAGCCTCCGTCGAGCCTCTCTAGGAATCTCCTGTGAGGAAGCAGAGCCAGAAAAGGCGGGGAGAAGCCACCATGGGGCCTCTCTAGGAATCTCCTGGGAGAAAACAGGGCCTCCACTCTCCCTGTGGTTTTCCCAATCGCACACATTATTTGCTTTTACATTGATTCCTATGGGAAAAATTGCTTCTTCTTACAAACTTTTCTACTTAAGAACCTGGTCACATAACAAATTAAGTTCATAAATAGAGGTACTACTGTATCTCAGGGTGACAAACATATCCAACATATCTTCCTCTTCCTGTTTCCCCCCACAATAACGTTGAGAGGTAGGTTGGGTTCAGAATCATCCAGATAGTTGTCAAGCAGGACTTGAACTCAGGAGTCTCCCACTTTCTAGTTTGCTGCCTTAATCACCAGACCAAACTTACCTTGGACCTTCAATTTTGGGGTGTAACTCTTCTTACTCTGTCCGTGTTTTATAACGTTGCTGATTCCAAAAAGAATTAGGATGGTGGGTGTGAACATATAAATGTAGAAGAGAAAGACTTGGGGCTTTGTGGCTTTGTCACTTAGAAACATAGAAACAGAAGATTGACAGCAGAAAAAGACTTCATGGTCCATCTAGTCTGCCCTTATACTATTTCCTGTATTTTATCTTAGGATGGATATATGTTTATGGAAGTTTGGAAGTTTGTTCCAAGCATCTACTACTCTTTCAGTCAAATAATATTTTCTCATGTTGCTTCTGATCTTTCCCCCAACTAACTTCATATTGTGCCCCCTTGCTCTTGTGTTCACTTTCCTATTAAAAACACTTCCCTCCTGAACCTTATAACTTTTCCTGAACTGGTACAAAATGCAGCCCCACAAGCTATTCTGGGTATTCCCATATACACCCATACAACACTGATGCTCTGCAAGCTGCACTGGTTGCTGGTCGGTCTCTGAACACAATTCAAGGTGTTGGCTTCACCTATAAAGTCCTATGTGGCTCAGGACCAGACTATCTTCGGGACCGCCCTCTACCGCATACCTCCCAGCAGCCAATAAGAGCTCACAGAGTTGGCCTTCTCTGGATCCCATCAACCACGTCTGCTGGAAGTTTGTTCCAAAGAGACCACATTTGGAATACTGTGTCCAGTTCTGGAGACCTCGCCTACAAAAAGATATTGACAAAATTGAACGGGTCCAAAGACGGGCTACAAGAATGGTGGAAGGTCTTAAGCATAAAACGTATCAGGAAAGACTTAATGAACTCAATCTGTATAGTCTGGAGGACAGAAGGAAAAGGGGGGACATGATCGAAACATTAAAATATGTTAAAGGGTTAAATAAGGTCCAGGAGGGAAGTGTTTTTAATAGGAAAGTGAACACAAAAACAAGGGGACACAATCTGAAGTTAGTTGGGAGAAAGACCAAAAGCAAAATGAGAAAATTTTATTTTACTGAAAGAGTAGTAGATCCTTGGAACAAACTTCCAGCAGACGTGGTAGATAAATCCACAGTAACTGAATTTAAACATGCCTGGGCTAAACATATATCCATTGTAAGATAAAATACAGAAAATAGTATAAGGGCAGACTAGATGGACCATGAGGTCTTTTTCTGCCGTCAGACTTCTATGGTTCTATGTTTCTATTGGGATGACTACAGTTCGTAACATAGTTCCCTCTAAGCTGAGCAGTGAGCAATCGCTCACTTAAAAATCATCATCAACTCAGAGTTTTCCAAACCTGCCCAGAAGCCGAGAGGGAAAGAGGGAGAGGGGAGGAGAGAGAGAGGAAGAGAAACAGATAGAAAAAAGAGAGGAAGGAAAAGAGAAAGAAAAAGAATGGGAGTAAGGAAGAGAGAAAGAAAATCAAAATCTAGTTTGAAACTAGCTCAACTATTTAAGTGGCATTTTGATATTGATAGAGTTGCCCTATTATGAGCTCACTGTTATAGACACACTGTACAGTATTTTATTTTGAAATTCTCTGAGGCAAAACAGGGTGGATTTTTTATTTGTTTGTTTGTTTGTTTGTTTGTTTGTTTGTTTGTTTATTATTTCTGTGCCGCCCAGTCCCGAAGGGACTGCCGCTCAGACACTATACTTTTCCGCCCCCCCCCAAAAAAAAATTAGAGGGAACACTGGTTCGTAACTGTTCTGTCTGGGTGCCCCCAGACTTCAACACCAACTGGAAAAAACAGCCAGACACGCTGGTAAAAGCAAAGGCACTTTATAGTTTGAAAAATAAACACAGAGAAAAACCTGTTCTTCCCAACAGGCAGGCTATGAGGCTTCACAGCAGAGTCCTGACGGCCAGACAATACAGCAGACTTCTTGCTGGCACCCACACCACTGTAGAGAATAAGACCCACGCCTTTCCCCCCAAGGTTTCAGCCTTCAAGGCCACAAGCCAGAATCAGAGACGCCAAAGATCACAGCCAGGTCCCAGGACTCCCAAAGATAATACTCCACAATACAGGAAGGGTGGGTCTGCCTTTTCAGCCTTTCTGGGGAGAACCACACCCAAACCCAGCTGTTGCCTATTTAGGGCTGGAAATACCTGGCTAATTGTCCCCTTCGTTGTGCTGCTCTTCTCTGCCTGAGATCGATGATGGCTTGTGCATTTTCATCTAAGGACTCCAGGCTGCTTGCTGGGGAGAGCTCCACCCCGGGGGACTCAGGCTGTTCTCCCTCTCCCTCGGCCTGATATTCCTCCTCCTGTTCCTCATCCTCCCCCTCTGAGCATGGAGCCGGCAGAGGTTCAGCCGTTCCCTGAGGAGCCTCAGACGGAATCACAACAGTAACCAACATGACTCTGTCAATAAATTGGAACTTGGGAGTAGGTTAAGGTTTGGACTCTGATTTATTTCTCAGATGTTATTTGGAATGCCGTCACAGTGGCTTCATCGTGACACAATGAACATCATTTTTCCAGATTGTTGATAACTGCTTCCCTGAGGTTTGAATCTCACTTGTTTGTCTCCACCAATATTAGGCATCTTCTTGTCTCCTATAAGGTCCCTCCCAACTCTGCTAATCTGATATTTTATTGAGTGCAGAAAGTTATCACTATACATTAAAAAAATCCATGACTGGTTGTTGAATAATGTGCCAATGAGCAAATTTCAAAGAACGAAATAAAGACACTGAAATGAAGGGCAAAAAAATGATTTTTAATTTCACGTACTGCAAATTATATTGCAATTAATATTATTGTTCCCAATATATTTCCTTCTTTCATGTCAAACATTACAGTTCAATAGCAAGTTAGGACTTTGGAGTCATATTTAAAGCTTTCAGAGACTGTGCAGCATCAATAAAACCATTTTACACCCATGTTTTAAGACATAGGCAAGCAACCTGTAACTCTCAACTCCCCCCCCCCCCCCCGAGGTTCATACTGCTCCCACCCTGATGGCCTTCCAGAAGGCTATGAAGACCTAGCTTTGCCGACAGGCCTGGCGGCCATGAATTGTACATCTTTCATGGCCAAACCATATTGAATGATATGTATGTTTTGATTGGATTGCCGAGTTGTGAGTTTTAACTGGGGTTGTTTTAGTTTGTACTTGGCTACTTTTTATTGTTAACTGTACTTTTTTATATAGTTGTAAGCCGCTCCAAGTCCTTTGGGATTGGGCGGCATAGAAGTTGAATAAATAAATAAATATAAATAAACTCATAACCCTCAGCTCTAGTGTAATGTCCATCATGGAAAATATTACCTTCTTGTTATTTATTCATCAATTTATTTGCTAGGTTTTTATCCCATATTTATTTATTTATTTATTTATTTATTTATTTATTTTTTATTATTTATTTATTTATTTTTTATTATTTATTTATTTATTTATTTATTTATTTATTTATTTATTTATTTATTTATTTATTTATTTATTGGACTTGTATGCCGCCCCTCTCCGAAGACTCGGGGCGGCTCACAACAAGTAAAAACAGTCACAACAATCCAATTAATTAAAATATTTAACGATTTAAGAAAAACCCCATGTAATAGCAAACACACACACATTACTACTTTATAAGTAACGCAAGGCAGTGAAAATACTTACAATAATTCTTCCTCCTCCTCTTTTCCCCATGGCATCCCCTTGCGATGATCATCATGTCACACAAATGACAGCAGGCAACCTGCAATCTGATTCCTTCCAGCCTGTTGGTGTCCTGCTGAAACTGCTGGTGTCCTGCTGCTCAGAGCAACCGGGAACTGATGATCCACAGCGGGATGCTGGGAGTAGGACGGGGGTGGAGAGTTACAAAGGGAACCCTAAACAGAATCAGCAGATGGGCAAATGGCTGTTGGGGTCTGGATGGGTGTCAAGACTCAAACTCAACGCTGATAAGAGGGAGTAGCTGTGGGTTTTGCCTCCCAAGGACAATTCTATCTGTCCGTCCATCACCCTGGGAGGGGAGTCATAGATGGTCTGCAATTTGGGCGTCCTCCTCGATCCACAGCTCACTTTAGAGAAACATCTTTCGGTTTCCAGTCACAATTCAAAGTGTTGGTTATGACCTATAAAGCCCTTCATGGCACCGGACCAGATTATCTCAGGGATCGCCTTCTGCTGCACGAATCCCAGCGACCAGTTAGGTCCCACAGAGTGGGTCTTCTCCGGGTCCCATCAAGTAAACAATGTCGTTTGGTGGGGCCCAGGGGAAGAGCCTTCTCTGTGGCGGCCCTGGCCCTCTGGAACCAACTCCCCCTGGAGATTAGAATTGCCCCCACCCTCCTCGCCTAAGGTATGCTGATTAGTTAATGATTGTGGATTAGGCGTGATATCCTGAGTAGTTGGAGCTTGCAGGCTACTTGATTGTTTTGCAATGTGTGCTATGTTTGATTGTTTTACTATGTATATATATACACATAGTAAAATACATGATGAAGGTTATAGAGGAGATACTCATAGTAAAATATATCTAAGAAATAATAGAAAAGAAGGTATAGTAATAGAACATATCAATGAAAGAATTGAAGAAGAGATATAGGAATAGAAGAAAGGTATAGGAGATATAGGAGAGCAATAGGACAGGGGACGGAAGGCACTCTAGTGCACTTGTACTCGCCCCTTAGTGACCTCTTAGGAATCTGGATAGGTCAACCGTAGATAATCTAAGGGTAAAGTGTTGGGGGTTTGGGGATGACACTATGGAGTCCGGTAATGAGTTCCACGCTTCGACAACTCGGTTCCTGAAGTCATATTTTTTATAGTCAAGTTTGGAGCGGTTAATATTAAGTTTAAATCTGTTGTGTGCTCTTGTGTTGTTGTGGTTGAAGCTGAAGTAGTCACCGACAGGCAGGACGTTGCAGCATATGATCTTGTGGGCAATACTTAGATCTTGTTTAAGGCGTCTTAGTTCTAGGCTTTCTAGGACCAGGATTGAAAGTCTAGTCTTATAGGGTATTTCAGAGAAAATCCTACAAATTGAGATCAGGCAGACTAGAACACCAGCAAAAACCAAAGCACAGATTTCTGATGCTATGACCACATTTATTAAAAATGGTTAAGAGAAATCAGAAACATTTGGGAATTACTGGCTCCTGTTCCTTAAGTCTTTCAGGAAACCCCCCACCCCTTCATATCTAGCTCAAAGCCAGAAAAATGGAGCCGCTAATAGGCAGCTTTTGAGTTCTTATTAAAAACCCGATCCATGTAGATTGTCCTCCATATCTTTATGGCAGTATTTACAAGAAAAGGAAGCTGGAAAGACTTTTGAGGAATGTTTAGGTCTTTATGGCTGTATCCCGAGATTTGTAGACCACTCCACGGCTCTTCAACTCCCGTACGATGCCTGCAACAACAACAAAAATATGAATTAATTTAAAGAACATGGATGAAATATAGTTAATCCTTGCTCACCACCCACTTGTTCAGTGATCATTCAAAGTTATAATGGTGCTAAAAATGAAGAGCTATGATTGGTCCTTGAAGCTATGGTCCTCGCAGTCTCTTTGGCTCAAGAGTAAAGAGGGTACAAGTTTCTATTGTAATTGTTGGATTTTTTAGAAATGAGAAAAGATCTCCAAATCCTAGTCCTCCTGAAGAGGATCTTGTAGATCAGGCATCCCAAACACCTGGGCCGTGGTCTGTTTGGAACCGGGCCACACAAACAGCAGGTCAGCACAAGTGGGTGTACAGCAGTGATGGGCTCCTATGGGTACAGTCAGTTACGCAGAACGAGTAGAAAAATTTTGATTTTTTTTTTTTCTTTTTTCCCCTTCTGGGCTCTGAGTATGTTTTCCCTATCGCAATAAATGAGGTTGAATGTGTATAATTTTAGAAGAGCTGTGAGTGGGTGTGTTGTGTACATAAACAAACAGTTTATATAGTAAATATTGTATATTTTTGTGTGCCTGGGTGTAATAGGTATGTACACATATGGCATATATACATAGAATTAAATACTATATTTTGGATGTTCAGTAATAGTAAATAGAGAGGGAAATTGTATCTCTTTGAGGCGAGGAGAGGCCAGGCACCCTAACCCTAACCCTTGACATGAGTGATGTCAAGTTGGCCACCTTTAAGCCACCCCCGGTCACAGGATTGTCAAGCCACTCCCACCTGGGCACATGACCAGGAAGCCACACCCACAAAATAAGCCACAGTAAAAAAAATTGTAGCCCTTCACTGGTGGACAGTCTGACTTGCACAATTCAATTCAATTCAATTTCTAAGATTTGTATGCCGCCCCTCTCTGAAGACTCGGGGCAGCTCACAACAGTAATAAAAACAGTATAACAATGGAACAAATGTAATAATAAAATATATAAAGACCTCAACAATTAAAAACCATACAGCACATACACATCAAACATGAAATATAATAAGCCTGGGGGAGATGTCTTAGTTCCCCCATGCCTGGCGATATAGGTGGGTCTTAAGTAACTTGCGAAAGACAAGGAGGGTGGGGGCCGTTCTAATCTCCGGGGGAAGTTGATTCCAGAGGGCCGGGGCCACCACAGAGAAGGCTCTTCCCCTGGGGCCCGCCAAACGACATTGTTTGGTCAACAGGACCCGGAGAAGGCCAACTCTGTGGGACCTTATCGGCCGCTGGGATTCATGTGGTAGAAGGCGGTTCCGGAGGTATTCTGGTCCAATGCCATGTAGGGCTTTAAAGGTCATTACCAACACTTTGAATTGTGACCGGAAACTGATCGGCAGCCAGTGCAAGCTTCAGAGTGTTGTAGAAACATGGGCAGTAGCAGTAGCACATATGTTGCTCAATTTGCACAAGGAGCGGGCTGGCACACACTTGTTCACAGTTCAACTTGCGTGAGTGGTGGGACAGCACGCACCCATGCACCCATTCTGGCCCATTGCTTACGTGGCCCGGTTCCCCTCTTCCCTCCCTGGGCGGTCAAGCCATAAAGATGGGCTATTGCTGCTGTAGATTACCTTGTGGCAGACGGCCAGTCACCGACACAGCATACACGCCTGGCTTGAAATTACCTAAGAAGGTAGGAACAAATGCAAATTATGACCGCTGAGGATTACAATATAAAATAATACTTTTACAAGTAATTCAAGAAGGCAAATATATCCAACACACCTTCCTCCTCCTATTTCCCCACAACAATCCTGGGAGGTAGGTTGAGTTACGAGAAAATGACTGGCCCAAAGCTTCTCAGCTGGCTTTCATGGTTACAGCCAGATTTGAACTCAGGGTCTTCTGATTAATAACATGGTTTAAATAATATTACTCTCAGGAAGGGGGGTCCATGTTAAATGCTCACTTTTTACCTCAGTCTAAGTTTCTTTAATCAGTTGTCAGAAGGCTTTTATAAGCTTTTGTGTTGTAAAATGCACTGTATTATTTTGATACTTGTACTGCCTAATATTGACTGAAGATAATTAACACTCTAATGTTTATATCAGTGTTTTTCAACCAGGGTTCCGTGAAACCCAAGGGTTCCGCAAGGGCCAGCTAGGAATTTCGTGACTTAATAAGAAAAAAAAATGATTAAAAAAAAAGTTAGGGCAAAACCAACCAGGACCGTATCACTCCTAACCTATGCATGCACACTATGCGGTTATTAGTTGTTGCACTTGTTTACCTTCATACTATTTCCATTGTTAGACCGTACGCTGTCGTACGCATTAATTTTCAATATAGTTTAAATCTAAATGTATTTTTACCGCTAACATAGAAACATAGAAGACTGACAGCAGAAAAAGACCTCGTGATCCATCTAGTCTGCCCTTATACTATTTTTTGTATTTTATCTTAGGACGGATCTATGTTTATCCCAGGCATGTTTAAATTCAGTTACTGTGGATTTACCAACTACGTCTGGTGGAAGTTTGTTCCAAGGATCTACTACTCTTTCAGTAAAATAATATTTTCTCATGTTGCTTTTGATCTTTTCCCCCAACTAACTTCAAATTGTGTCCCCTTGTTCTTGTGTTCACTTTCCTATTAAAAACACTTCCCTCCTGAACCTTATTTAACCCTTTGACATATTTAAATGTTTCGATCATGTCCCCCCTTTTCCTTCTGTCCTCCAGACTATACAGATTGAGTTCATTAAGTCTTTCATGATACGTTTGATGCTTAAGACCTTCCACCATTCTTGTAGCCCGTCTTTGGACCCGTTCAATTTTGTCAATATCTTTTTGTAGGTGAGGTCTCCAGAACTGAACACAGTATTCCAGTTCTGGAGACCTCACCTACAAAAAGATATTGACAAAATTGAACGGGTCCAAAGACGGGCTACAAGAATGGTGGAAGTTCTTAAGCATAAAACAGGGACCGATTTATTAAAAAAAAAGTTAGATGAAGCCGATGTTACTGAGCAATCACCTGATGTTGTATCCGAATCCACAGAGCCGACAGGGCAGAAAATTGATGCTGTCGGTTCTCGTCATAAGATTAGTCAGTACAGTAACAATTATTTAGCTATGGGATTCACTTGGACAGAAGACCCAGACTGTCCATCACCTCTTTGCATTGTTTGTGGGGAACAGCTTGCTAACAATGCCATGGCGCAGGCTAAATTGAAACGACACTTAACTACATTACATCTACATTTTTAGATCGAAAAAAATTGGGGGCTCGCCTTGAAGGGACATAAACGGTACCGGTACATAGTACAGGTTCCGTCAGAAATCTGACGACACCAAAGGGTTCCCCTGAAGAAAAAAGGTTGAAAAACACTGGTTTAGATAAATGTAGACAATTGACAAAATTAGAAACATAGAAGACTGACAGCAGGAAAAGACCTCATGATCCATCTAGTCTGCCCTTATACTATTTTCTATATTTTATCTTACGATGGATATATATTTATCCCAGGCATGTTTAAATTCAGTTACTGTGGATTTACCAACCACGTCTGCTGGAAGTTTGTTCCAAGGATCTACTACTCTTTCAGTAAAATAATATTTTCTCATGTTGCTTCTGATCTTTCCCCCAACTAACTTCAGATTGTGTCCCCTTGTTCTTGTGTTCACTTTCCTATTAAACACACTTCCCTCCTGGACCTTATTTAACCCTTTGACATATTTAAATGTTTCGATCATGTCCTCCCTTTTCCTTCTGTCCTCCAGACTATACAGATTGAGTTCATTAAGTCTTTCCTGATACGTTTTATACCAATGCTGATTACAGAGATATCAATATTAATGAACATAAAAATTATTTATTTACTTATTTACCTACCAACTTATTTATTTATTTGATTTTTTTTCATGCCGCCCTTCTCTTTAGACTCAGGGCGGCTTTCAACATGTTAGCAATAGCCCTTTTTAACAGAGCCAGCATATGGCCCCCACAATCTGGGTCCTCATTTTACCCACCTCGGAAGGATGGAAGGATGAGTCAACCTTGAGCCTGTGATGAGATTTGAACTGCTGACTTGCAGTCGGCTTTAGTGGCCTTCAGTACTGCACTATTACATATTTGCCTATTACAGTACATACAAAATTGATAATGAACATTTAAAAACTGCTTCAAAATGTTCAAAGTATTTGCTGAGCAGTAAATCAGTACAGCATATGGCCTTAAGCTCTTTAGTTAGTATTAAGGTTACATGGTGTTGTTTACTTCGTGTTTTTATGCATGCTAATAAGGAAAAAAAAACAAAGCAAATGACTGAAATACCAGCATGTTAAAAAAGAGACTATTCAATTTCTAAATCACCCCTTTTTGAGCATCTACTAATCTACTATATTTGTAAGCATTTGGCATTCTTAAAAGTCAGGTTACAAATGCTTATACTTGTCATGCTGCATATGTGTAGAAACCATTCTTGCTCAAATTTGTTTAAACTTCCATTTCGTATACATATTGTTAATTTTGCCACTGTTGTATATTCTCCAAGTTTACATTCCCAACTAGCTATTATCAGAATTATTATTTTCTTCAAATATTGAGCAGTATTTATTGTTGCTGTTGTGAGCGATATCATTACATTAAATTCCTTGCACAAAGTTAAGTATTAAATAAAGCCACAAAAAGTTCAAAATTGAACTGAAGGGCAGACTAGATGGACCATGAGGTCTTTTTCTGCCGTCAGTCTTCTATGTTTCTATGAACAAGGGTGTTAGTCCTCAGATTTAATGTTTAACTTAAAAGCATTTCCGGATTGCTTCACTGTAAATACAATTCCAAGGACTGAATTACTATTAATTAAAGTTATTATTTGAGTTATCCTGAGTTCCCCAGAACAAATGCAGATGCAAATAATGCAATTTCCAAATGTAAAATAATGCACTTGGGGAAAAGGAATCCTCAATCTGAGTATTGCATTGGCAGTTCTGTGTTAGCAAAATCTTCAGAAGAGAAGGATTTATGGGTAGTGATTTCTGACAGTCTCAAAATGGGTGAGCAGTGTGGTCGGGCGGTAGGAAAAGCAAGTAGGATGTTTGGGTACATAGCTAGAGGTATAACAAGCAGGAAGAGGGAGATTGTGATCCCCTTATATAGAGTGCTGGTGAGACCACATTTGGAATACTGTGTTCAGTTCTGGAGACCTCACCTACAAAAAGATATTGACAAAATTGAACGGGTCCAAAGACGGGCTACAAGAATGGTGGAAGGTCTTAAGCATAAAACTTATCAGGAAAGACTTAATGAACTCAATCTGTATAGTCTGGATGACAGAAGGAAAAGGGGGGACATGATCGAAACATTTAAATATGTTAAAGGGTTAAATAAGGTTCAGGAGGGAAGTGTTTTTAATAGGAAAGTGAACACAAGAACAAGGGGGCACAATCTGAAGTTAGTTGGGGGAAAGATCAAAAGCAACATGAGAAAATATTATTTTACTGAAACAGTAGTAGATCCTTTTTAACAAACTTCCAGCAGATGTGGTTGGTAAATCCACAGTAACTGAATTTAAACATGCCTGGGATAAACATATATCCATTGTAAGATAAAATACAGGAAATAGTATAAGGGCAGACTAGATGGACCATGAGGTCTTTTTCTGCCATCAGTCTTCTATGTTTCTAATAATGTGTCTACTATCTGTTTTTCAAATAATTTCATTGCTATACTTCCGAATGGACATTTAAGCTTCCAGTGTTCAACTACCCTTTTTAAATGTCATGCTTTTGAGCGGATAGTGAGTGCCACGTTCAAAGAAATCAATTTGATTGATTCTGAAGTGTCCCTTCAAAAAATGTAACTAAAAATCTCCATGGGTTTTGATTTTTTTCCCCTCACAGGTGAAGCATATTCCATGGGCTGATGCTTCACTCTTGGGCCATAATGATGTTTTGTTAATTGTTAGGTTGTTGCGAAGAAACTCACACAACACAAAATTGCTAGCAAATTTCAACTCCTGAAGTTTTAATCTCTGCTGTCAGCAAGGGAGGAACCCCTCTTGCAGAAACCTTCCAACACTGGAAAACATCAGTAATGTGACCTACTTATTCCTGTAGACAGAAATTACCCTTTCGGTAAGCTACTACTTGTCTTTAATTTATTCACCAATCCTTCCCAAAATTGAACGCAGTCATTTGTTTAATACAGTTTAATTGTATAATTAAATATAAGGTAGATGAAAACTTACTGATCCTTTGCCACTTGGAGACCCAGCTGTCCTCAGGACTCATCATTGCAATAATGCTGCAAGACCACAAGAAAAGTCAGAAAATTGAAAAAAGTCAGAGAGAGGGGGTGGGGAGATTTGCTTAGCTAGAAACAGTGGTAATAAAATTTTAAGCCCTCTGGGAAATATGAAGTCAGTTCAAAATTTACAAAATAAAAATGGAGGCTGCACAACAAAAGATGAAATTTGAGGTACTGTAAGAACTATCTCAGGGACCGCCTTCTGCTGCATGAATCCCAGCGACCAGTTAGGTCCCACAGAGTGGATCTTCTCCGGGTCCCGTCAACTAAACAATGTCGCTTGGTGGGACCCAGGGGAAGAGCCTTCTCTGTGGCGGCCCCGGCCCTCTGGAACCAACTCCCCCCAGAGATTAGAATTGCCCCCACTCTCCTTGCCTTTCGTAAGCTACTTAAAACCCACCTCTGCCGCCAGGCATGGGGGAATTGAGATCCTCTTTCCCCCTAGGCCTTTACAATTCTATGGATGGTATGTATGTATGTATTTTTGGTTTTTATATTGATGGGTTTTTAATCGTTTTTAGTATTAGATTACTATTGTACACTGTTTTATTGTTGCTGTTAGCCGCCCCGAGTCTCCGGAGAGGGGCGGCATACAAATCCTATAAATAAATAAACTAGAATGGAGGACTAGAAAGGTGAATGGAAGTGACAGGGTGACAGGAGAAATGAAACAACTAGATGCTGGATCATGACTTTCATGGCATCGGACCAGAATATCTCCGGGACCGCCTTCTGTCGCATGAATCCCAGCGACCAGTCAGGTCCCACAGAGTTGGCCTTCTCTGGGTCCCGTTGACTAAAAAATGTCATTTGGCGAGACCCAGGGGTAGAGCCTTCTCTGTGGCAGCCCCGACCATCTGGAACCAGCTCCCCCCGGTGATCAGAATTGCCCCCACCCTCCTTGCCTTTCGTAAGCTCCTTAAAACCCACCTCTGTCATCAGGCATGGGGGAATTGAGATATTCCCTTCCCCCCCAGGCCTACACAAGTTATGCATGGTATAGTTGTGTGTATGCTTGGTTTTTAATAAGAGTTTCTTAGTTATTTTAATATTAGATTTGTCATATGCTGTTTTATTATTGTTGTTAGCCTCCCCGAGTCTATGGAGAGGGGCGGCATACAAATCTAATAAATAGGTAGGTAGGTAGGTAGGTCGGTCGGTCGATAGATAGATAAAATAAATGACCAATTGCCAGTCCCAAGATACTCCTTAGTAAACTGAGGAACTACTGAAAGAAAAATTCCCAAACAAAGTAGACACAACTGTGTATTGAGGTAAGAGTTCAACAACTGATTTTACAATGAGACCACTGAAGTGACAATTATTCTCTGTGCCTGCAAAGTCCTGTACATCAAACATGTTAAAAATTATCTGGAAGCCTTTTAGAGAAAAATTGGTACAACTGAACTCCTGCAGGGATGCAGGATGAATGTGTCAATCAAATGTCCAGGTTTCATGGCAAGCAATATCTCTTTTATCTGATGTCCACGATAATAAGCAAAGTAATGTTTTCTGCTGTGATCTGGGATTCTTTTGATCTTGTGGGGTGTTGGTTGAGTTTTCTGCAGCAGTCGGAACTCTGCCACATGTCTGTCAATTTAATTTAATTCATTTGACTTCTATGTTGCCCAATCCCATGAGATTCAGAGCAGCTTACAACAATAAACCATACAATATAGTGATACAAAAGTCAGATATAAATAATAGAAACAGGAAAAAACCCATTAGATTAGATTAGATTTATTGGATTTATATGCCGCCCCTCTCCGCAAACTCGGGGCGGCTCACAACAATAGTAAAAACAGTACATAGTAACAAATCCAATGCCCACTAATCTAATTACAATTTAAGTTAAGAAATTCATAAAACAGTCCCAATATATATAAAAAACAGGCACACAGTCAATCAATCAAATGGCAAAACAACATGGGCAAGGGGGAGGTGTTTTAGTTCCCCTATGCCTGACGGCAGAGGTGGGTTTTAAGGAGTTTAGAAAAGGCAGGGAGGGTGGGGGCAATCCTAATCTCAGGGGGGAGCTGGTTCCAGAGGGTTGGAGCCACCACAGAGAAGGCTCTTCCCCTGGGTCCCGCCAGATGACATTGTTTAGTCGACGGGACCCGAAGAAGGCTGACTCTGTGGGACCTAACCGGTCGCTGGGATTCGCGCGGCAGGATGCGGTCCCGAAGATATTCTTATAAAACCCCTGGGGAACTATCCAATCAAACACACATATATACCAAGTCAGTCACAATTCGTCTGTGACTAGATGTTAATGTTCACGGCCCCTAGGCCCGTCGGCAGAGCCAGGTCTTCACGGCCTTTCAGAAGGCCAAGTTTAGGGTGGGAGCAGTGCAGACATTTTTTGGGGGGGTGTAGTTGGTTTTATAAGGTTGGGGAAGCCACAAAGAAGGCCCTCCCTCACGGGCTCGCAAACCTGCATTGCTTAGTCGACGGGACCTGAAGAAGGCCAACCCTGTGTGATCTAATTGGTCTCTGGGAGGTATGCAGCAAGAGTTGGCCCCATAAATAAGTCTGGAGTCCCGTAGATAGTTTGAAGTCCTTGCCTAATTAGACAGGGCATGATAGCTGGCTCCATGAGAAAATAAATTGTTCTCTGAAAAAGCATCTAGTAATACATACTTTCAAAGAAGTAGGGGTGTAGTTTCCTGCTTTCACTTCCCAGTAAAGATTATAAGGCGGCAGTGATCCCCCGCTCGTTGCGAGGGTTCCGTTCCAGGACCCCCCGCAACGAGCGGGTTTTCGCGAAGTAGCGCTGCGGAAGTAAAAACACCATCTGCGCATGTGCAGATGGTGTTTTTACTCCCGCAGCGCTAGCGAGGAGCCGAAGATTGGGGGCGGCGCGGCTGTTTTAAAACGTCGCCGCCGGCATGGGGGGCTTCCTAGCAGCCCCCCAAACCCGGGTTGGGGGTCCGGGGGGTGCTGGCAAGCCCCCACATGCCGGCGGCGACGTTTTAAAACAGCCACGCCGCCCCCAATCTTCGGCTCCTCGCTAGCGGACAGGCAGGCGGCGGACAAGCCGTTCGCTGGCGCTCGGTCTCGCCGCTTTCGAGCTGAGTCCTGAAGCAAATTCGCTTCAGGACTCAGCTCGAAAGCGGCGAGACCGAGCGCCAGTGAACGGCTTGTCCGCGCTCGCTCTCGCCGCTTTCGAGCTGAGTCCTGAAGCGAATTCGCTTCAGGACTCAGCTCGAAAGCGGCGAGAATGAACGGCGTGGGCGGGCGAAGGGCGGGCGGCAGCGAGGAGTTTGCGTGGGCGGTGGGGAAACTCCTTGCTGATGCCCGCTGCTCGCCCTCCCGCCAGCAAGAGGGGGAAGACCCAGGGAAGCCGCCCAGCAGCTGATCTGCCGGGCGCCATCTACGCATGCGTGCCCATAGAAAAAAGGGCACGCATGCGCAGATGGTGTTTTGACTTCCGGGTTGAAAAATCGCAAATTACCCTGTTCGCAATGGTCGGGGACGCAATAACTGGGGGATCACTGTACTAGGGAAGCAGCTACAAAAGATTTTGGACAAAATCAGTTATTTGGAAACTCTCCTTTACACCTGGATATCCAGACCACACGCTCTGTGAACTACAAACGCTCTGTGAACTACAAATACAGAAACATAGAAGACTGATGGCAGAAAAAGACCTCATGGTCCACCTCGTCTACCCTTATACTATTTCCTGTATTTTATCTTACAATGGATATATGTTTATCCCGGGCATGTTTAAATTCAGTTACTGTGGATTTACCAACCACGTCTGCTGGAAGTTTGTTCCAAGGATCTACTACTCTTTCAGTAAAATAATATTTTCTCACGTTGCTTTTGATCTTTCCCCCAACTAACTTCAGATTGTGTCCCCTTGTTCTTGTGTTCACTTTCCTATTAAAAACACTTCCCTCCTGAACCTTATTTAACCCTTTAACATATTTAAATGTTTCGATCATGTCCTCCCTTTTCCTTCTGTCCTCCAGACTATACAGATTGAGTTCATTAAGTCTTTCCTGATACGTTTTATGCTTAAGACCTTCCACCATTCTTGTAGCCCGTCTTTGGACCCGTTCAATTTTGTCAATATCTTTTTGTAGGTGAGGTCTCCAGAACTGAACACAGTATTCCAAATGTGGTCTCACCAGCGCTCCATATAAGGGGATCACAATCTCCCTCTTCCTGCTTGTTATACCTCTAGCTATGCAGCCAAGCATCCTACTTGCTTTTCCTACCGCCCGACCACACTGCTCACCCATTTTGAGACTGTCAGAAATCACTACCCCTAAATCCTACCCCTAAATAAAATATGTTCTTCCAAAAGCTACACAAGGATGAATAAAATGGTAGTTTGGTTTGCAGTAGTACCTTAGTACTCGACTGTTTGTCAGTTCGTCAAATTTGGTACTTGGTGTATTTTGACATGAAAATGTTGTCCCAGTACTCATTGGTTGGTACAAGTCATGCTGTAATAGGATAAGGGGGATGGTTGGGAATGGACAGGAAGTCAGCATAGGAAAAGGGACAGACAGAAAGTCCCTCCCAGCCGAAATAAAGGGCCATGTGGTAAGTCACATGGTTTGTTTGGCACTCATCATTTTTAATACTCATCACACCCTGAGGAACCAATTATTCATGAGTTCCGAGGTACCACTTGAAGTTATTAAGGCCTGAGGCTCAAGAGTTCTACTCCCACTCTAAGCATAAAGCCAGCTGGGTGGACTTGGGTTGGGTTAATCACTTTGTCTCAGCCCTAGAAAAGAGGCGATGGTAAACTATTTCTGCATACCTTGGCAAGAAAACTGCAGTGACCTATCCAGGAAGCCTCAGACACAATTGAATGAAAGAAAAAGAAATGGGAGTGTATTGGACTGACTGTTTATACTTATCTTGACTGATGCTTACTCAAATTATTACTGTAAATGGCTCAGTCTACAGGAATTATTGTTTTGCAAAAAGAGCCATTTGATTTATTTTCTTTTACGGTTTTATTCTTTTGTTATTTTACTGTACTGCTATATTTTAAAAAATTATGCTGATTTTACTGCTAGTACGAATATTTTAAACTATTTTGGTTCTTGAGAAGAGGCAAAAAAAATCTTGAACACCCGGTTCTTATCTAGAAAAGTTCATAATTAGAGCCGTTCTTAGGCAGAAGTACCACTGTACTTCTCTTTTACATTATTGTAACAACAGGCTGGAAGGTCAGTAAACAGGCTTTCAAAAAACATATCAGTTGCATATTATTTTTGAAAATGAAAAGTTCTGCGGAATATTACAATCTAAAAATTTCTAAAACCCCATTATCTTAAAAAACACACTCATCCACATCCATCCAACTAATTCAACCATTCGTGGCTAGAGTTAGCTCTTAACATTCACGGCCCCCATGCCTACCGGCAAAGTTGGGTCTTCAGGGCCTTGTGAAAGGCCAGAAGGGTGGGGGTGGTGCAAATCTCCAGGGGGAGTTGGTTCCAAAAGGCTGAAGCCGCCACAGAGAAGGCTCTTCCCCTAGGCCCCGCCAGACAACATTGCCTGGCCGATGGGACCTGGAGAAAGCCAACCCTGTGGAGCTAACCGGGCGCTGGGATACATGAGACAGAAGGCGGTCCCATAGGTAATCTGGTCTTTAGCCATGTAAGGCTTTAATTATAACTAGCAACAGCAAAAGAATGCTGGATTTCGGTCAAATATCTCACCCTCACCTGAAAACACCCCTGACAGTTATGTGGGGAACTGACACAAGGACACGTACCCATCGAAAGAAGAACTGGTACAATCGTAAACCATTTCACGGTTCCCCTTCATCTGGAGATAGGAGTCACAGTTGTCACAACCATCAAACTCAAACTGGTCAATAGTCTGGTGAAGAAGAAAAAAGTTATAACAGACAAACCAGAAGTACTGCTACTAAAGGACAAGCAAATTTAAATTGCGAGTATCTCCTAAGATTCCAATAGTATATCTTTTTTTATGTATAGTTCTATCTCAAAATATTTTTGCTGCAACTAATTCATATTTAAATTAAACCCAACTTTCCCTTACATTTAACCCTTCAACTTGCTTTTCCTTTGCAACTCCCTTCACATTTTATAACTATGTCAACGATACAATTAGTTTCCTTTCAGATAATAGCAAGCAATTTTCTTCCATTTTTGTTTTGAATAACCATAGTTGTTGGGAAAGACTAAAAATATGACTAGTCAATTAGTACAGCAAGTAAGCAAATATCTGAAGTCGAAGCTTGTGCTCATTGGAAAAAATTAATGCTTTTTAAAAGATTTACTATTACAGGGTTACAATTTTAAATTGTCTTGTAAAATTAAACATGATACAAAGAAATTGAAGTTGTTTTCTTCTTACGCATTTAATTCTACGACTTAAGCCATGGACAAGAAGAAATACAGCTTATTATTAAGATGTATAAGATAGAGTGAAATAGTTTAAAAACAATATAAACATAGAAACTTTGTTCTTTTTTCTTCTTTTTTCATTATAATACGATAAAGTTAGAAGTGTTATTTTTCTTGCATTTTTTATATTTTATCTTTTTGAATAAGTATATGATATTTTATAGATAAAGAAATGTAACTAACATAATTAACATAAAGAATATAGAGTTAAATTTAACAAGGATGTAATGTGCACGCGTGACATTTCTGTATTGATCTGACAACAGTTAGGGTTTTATATTTCTGTACTAGTTAGATTTCTATGACAAGCGGAGCAATGGTAGCTCCTTAAATGTTTAATGTTGTTTGTCTTTGTTTGTCTTTTTTGAAAAATAATAAAAAAATATTTTTTTAAAAAAAGAAATACAGCTTATAAGGATAAAAACAGCCCAGGGAGGTATTGATGTGTGACAAAGTTCTTAACCATGGTGGAACTATGAAACTTCAGGAGCAAATTATGTCTGAATAGTAATATTCCAAGTATCTCTACCACTCTTTAACATGTGGTTTATTAATTTGATTTACATGTGTATTCCAAGTAGTTAGCAGCACTTAACTGAATTAGCTGAATTGGAAAAAGCTAAACTGGTTAGCACTTGGCTGTGAGACCACCAGGAAACCCACACTAGTTTAAAAATGTCTATAAAAAGGCAATGGCAAACCACTTTTGCATTGTTGCTAAGGGAAGTTTAATATAGGGGGAGTTATTCAGATCTATGTTCCGGTTGGTTGAAGAAGGGCAAACTACCCTTTCTACATAAATAATTGCTATAGAATGTTTATTAGAGCAGTGTTTCCCAACCTTGGCAACTTGAAGAGATCTGGACTTCAACTCCCAGAATTCCCCAGCCAGCATTACTGGCTGGGGAATTCTGGGAGTTGAAGTCCAGATCTCTTCAAGTTGCAAAGGTTGGGAAACACTGTATTAGAGGAAGGTTTATGAAGAGTTCCAAAGACAAATCTGGCTTATTACTGTGTAACTCAGGATGCTTTTTAAAAATCATTTCAGCTTACAATCCAAATTGTTACATATATTATCCCAAATGACACATTTCAGTAAAAGCACAATTACACTTATTTGCAAGTAACTAAGAGCAAAAATAAAAGAGTAAAGCAATTAAGAAGCTAAACACATTCAGCAGTGTTCAGAGTAAGCAAGCTAAAATTCTAAGCAAAAACTTTTAGAAAGTATTTATTGAATGGGAGAAAGGGGAGGGGAAAAAGGGAACTACTATTTGTCAACCTGCGAGAGAAAGGAAGTCTGAAGTGTGGGAAGGCTGCCTCAATAAGACATGAATTGGGATGTATGATATGGTATGACTGCATGAATGAAATTTTATATGGTTTTATATGACTGTTACTGTTGTTATTAACTGTTTATGTCGTTTTATTATTTCTACTGTTGAAAGCTGCCCTGATTCCTTCAGGAATGGTTGGCATACAAATCTAAATAATTAATTGAATGAATGAATGAATGAATGAATGAATGAATGAATGAATGAATGAATGAAATAAGCCCCAGATGTTGTGGGAACTACCTCGGACACGTTATACAAAGACGAAAAGGCTCTAATACCTCATCTCTAGTAATAATCCTCATTCACCCATTGAAAGCTTAATAATTAAGAAGATCTACAACTGTGTAGAAATGGACAAACTAACTATAGAATTAAGAAAAACAAAAAGACTCAGAATACTATGAAATATGAGAAAACATGTATCACTGGACTAACTTTAGAAAACAAAAAAAGGGGAAATGAAAAAAAGATATAAAATACTGTAAACATTGAAATTAATGTATTGTACAAATTTATTTTATTTGTTCATTATTTTGATTTTAGGCCTTCCTTCTCCTGAGACTCAGGGTGGCTTACATAAATAAATACATAGAAAAGCACGTCAGAAATTGAAATAGGAAATCAATGTAAATAAGTAGGTGTAGAATCGCTTAAGGGTATATTGTAACGTGGAAAAACTTTGAAAATTAATAAAGAAAATTTTAAAAAGAAAAGGGAAAAAAAGCTCTAATACTGGGAAGGGTAGAAGGCAAAGAGAAGAAGAGGAAGACCAACAGCAAGATGGATGGACTCAGAGTGGCGATGGGTGCTCTGTTTAATGACCAGGTTAGAGACTTGTGGGGTTGCCACAAGTCAAAAAACCACTTGATGGCACATAATTGACTGCAGGAATGGAGGGAAAAGGAACAAGAAACCCTGGTCTGTTCAAAACTATGCAATTGTAAATATATGATGTAATGTATATTATTGAGTAGACGTAATGTAAGAAAATGGATGTAGATCTGTATTAAAATATTGTGATGTTTTAAAATAGAAATGAATAGAAATGAAAAGAATAGAAAAGACAGAATAGAATTTTATTGACTGTGTGATTGGACACACAGGGAATTTGTCTTGGTGCATATGCTCTCAGTGTACATAAAAGAAAATATAGATTTGTCAAGAATCATGTGGTACAACACTTAATGATTGTCATAGGGATCAAATAAGCAATAAAGAAACAATCAATATTAATAAAAATCTTAAGGATACAAGAAAACAAGTTACAGTGATACAGTCATAAGTGGGAGGAAAGGGGTGATAGGAATGATGGGAAAAGTGAAAAACAATAAAAAATCTAATTGAAAGAAAAAAAGAACCCCTGTTCTGTTGGGTGGGAGATTTTCACTGATTGTCACTCAGGACAGCCGAATTTTAACAATCGGATATTTCAAGAGACAACACCATAGAGACCAAACAAGATGACACGGGTCTCCAACCTTGGCCACTTTAACTCTTTAAGGCTTTGCTGGCTAGGAATTCTGGGAGTTGAAGTCCACAAGTCTTAAAGTCGTCAAGGTTTGCAGACCCCCCTGGACTAGGAAACTCGTCCCCGACACACAACCTAGAAATATATCGAGCGAACTACAATTTAAAAAGAGAGGAATTTCCGCTCCGCTAAACGGAAGGCACACCTTGACCAACGAGCACAGCAAGCAAGCCCTCAAGTGCCGCAGATCCTTAGGAACCGTATCCAACGCCATGACCACCACCAACCGGCAGCATACACCTAAGGGAAAAAAAGAAGACACCCGAACACACGTCACTTCCCTCGCCGAAAGGCATTCCCACCATAGTCCTCAGTGCCGCTCTGGGAGTCCTCTCGTTGCAACTCGAGAGGCACATGCGCACAACTGCCTGCGAGAAATTGGCGTCATTCACAGCAATGGCGCGTTGCCTTATTCGATGCTGTTTTGTGCGCAAGCGCCTAAATGGCGCCTGAGCTCCGCCTCTAGAAACCGAACGATGGTTTTACAGATTGTAGTCACGCGAGGTTTCGAGAACTGAAAAGGCCTTGGCGCCTAATTCGAACCTACCTTTACAGTTATGTACTGAATAGTCGAATTCTTTTTTTTCCTCTGGCGAATGTACACAAGGACTGAAGTGTTCTGAAATGGTATAGGTTCTCCTATTTCAAGATCCCTTCCAGCTCTATTTTATTCTAAATATTTTAAATTCTATTTTATCTATCGCTTAAATCAGGGGTTTCCAACCTTGGCGACTTTAAGCCTAGGGACTTCAATTGCCAGAATGCCCCAGTTGGCTAGTGGAATTCTGGGAGTTGAAGTCTGCTAGTCTTAAAGATGACAAGGTTGGAGACCCCTGTCTTATATTATTCAAAATTAACTTTGGTATTAGGTAACCCATTTTTTCCCTAAAAATATGCAATCCTAAAAAAATATTTGATAGCAATTAATGCCGTTAAAGTACATTAAATATAACATTATCCTGGTTAAGTCTGCCTGTCCTGTAAAAAAAAGAAATTACAAGAAGCCCTGCTGAGAATCCTTTCTTCCAAAATGAGAATGATACGGATGAAAGAGACCTTGAAGAGTCTTCTAGTCTAACCCCTAGCCCAAGGCGTAACAGGGATAGAATCAAGATCACGTGAAGTGCTAATACCACTTTATAATGCCTTGATAAAGTCACACTTGGAATACTGCATTCAGTTTTGGTCGCCACAATGCAAAAAGGATGTTGAGACTAGAAAAAGTGTAAAGAATCGCAACAAAGATCATTAGGGGACTGGAGGCTGAAACATATGAAGAACAGTTGCAGGAGCTAGGCATGGCTAGTTTAATGAAAAGAAGGACCAGGGGAGACATGAAAGCAGTGTTCCAATATCTCAGGGGTTGCCACAAAGAAGGAAGGAGTTCTCCAAAGCACCTGAGGGTAGAACAAGAAGCAATGGGTGGAAGCTGAACAAAGAGAAGCAAGTTAGAACTAAGGAGAAATTTCCTGACAACAATTAATCAGTGGAACAGCTTGCTTACAGATGTTGTGAATGCTTCAACACTGGAAATTTTTAAGATGTTGGATAACCATCTGTCTGAAGTAGTGTAGGGTTTCCTGCCTAAGCAGGGGGGTTGAACTAGAAGACCTCCAAGGTCCCTTCCAATTTTATTGTTATTGTTATCTTGGACAATGGTTGTTCAAGTCTTTTTAAAAAAACACTCCAGGGATGAAGCAACCATGACTCAAGGAGGCAAGCTTGTCTCATTGCTTAATAGTTCTTAATATCAGAATTCATCGGGTTGGACCCGATGACCCTTGAGGTCCCTTCCAACTCTATGATTCTATGATTCCTTATTTTTGCATTGGAGTTCTCTGACAAGCTTCTACCCATTGCTTCTTGTCTTACCTTTAGGTACTATGGAGAAAAAAAATCAATGCCCTCTTGTGGCAGCCCTTCGAGTATTGAATAGGGAAGAGTTAGCATGTCTTCTCATGTACCATGTGTACAAAGCCATTTTCACATTAGAAATTGTGTCCTACGTTCCTTGCAACATATACCACTAACTTTTGTAGCATCTGCACATCATTTCCCCCCATAAACATTTTGCTGTACTTTTTTGCTTTTTATATGTGGCTTGCAATTGTTCACTGCATTTCTGTCAGTCATCGCTCAGAGTAACATCCTCTGAGGTTTATAAAATTGCACAGGTTGCAATAGCACAGCATGTTAAATTTATCTATTGTGTGCATGTTAAATTTATCTATTATATTTACCTCGCAGGTAGCTTCATTGGAATGCATTTATTGAAATATCCATGATCCAACAGTTGTTTTTCATGGTAAATCAAATAGGTTTGACCAATTCTATTGGATGATCGTATTTGTGAAGAAACATTGGTGCCAAGTCATAAGAGTTTTAAAATCATAGAATAACCCAAAGCACATATTCTAGTAGAGAGAAGCTCCCCTGCAGATGGGCTCCAGCATAAGTCCGAAAGCTCTGGTCCCAGTGACTGTCCCAGTTTGGGTCTTACCTAAGAGTGTAAGCATCAGCACTCCAAAGTCTCTATGAAGCCAAACCAGGGTTCCTAGCACAAGAATAATGGATTCCTGTTGATGAACATACACGGACCAATGCAGTTTGGACCAGTGGCTTTAAAGGCAATCCCTTTGGAAAATGCATTTCAGCAGTATAGTTGATCTTAAGACTCTTACAGAAGGTGAGGAGGGTGGGGGCAGTGCAAATCTCTGGGGGAGCTGATTCCAGAGGGCTGGGCCCCCCACAAAGAAGGCTCTCCCCCTAGGTCCCTCCAAACGACATTGTCTAGTGGACGGAACCTGGAGAAGGCCGACTCTGTGGGACCTGACGGGTCGCTGGGATTCATGTGGTTTGTCCTAAGTCTTTTTATGAGTGCAATAAAGAGGATTGATGTTCATATTTTCACCAATGAGTGAAACCATAGCTATACTTGTTATGTTTTTTTTAAAGATTACTTTTCTTGAACTTCTTTTTAAATAAAAGGATAAGTTGTCCACAGAAATAGAGCGCTAGATCTGACCTCTTTTACTACATTGTCTGCCACGTATTTCATGTTTCTTCCTTTCTTAAATGATCTAATACAGTGATGGTAAACCTATGGCACGTGTGGCATAGGTGGCACACAGAGCTATATCTGAGGGCATGCAAGGCATTGCGCTATGTCAGCTCCAGCACACGTGCACTCTGGGCAGCTGATTTTTGGCCTTCTTTTCAGCTGTTTTCACTCTCTCCAGGCTTCAGGAAAGCCTCCTGAATCCTGGAGATGGCGAAAAACGGCTCAACAGGCCAACCGGAAGTTTGTTTCCAAATTTCTGGCAGGCTCTTTTTGCCGTTTTTCACCATTCCCAGGCTTCAGGAGGCTTTCCTAAACCCTGAGGATGGTGAAAAACAGCCCAATGGGATTACCAGAAATCCAGAGGTTTCAGTGATGCCTGCGTACATGGGGGAAGGAGGGCAGCCCAGTGGTTGTGTGCATGCGTGTGCGGGAGGGCATTGCATTATGGGTGTGGGTATGGGTGTGCATACTATCACACATGCTGGCACACTTTTGGCACCCTAGCCCAAAAAGGTTCACCATCAAAGTCAGTTTTGGAGTGAGGGGCATATAAATGCAACAAACAAGAGCCGGGGTGGTGCATTATTGGGAAGAACTGAGTTAATTATATTATAATTATAAATTATAATTATATATTACATTATATTATATATTATAATTATATATTATATCTTGAACACCCGGTTCTTATCTATAAAAGTTGGACCCACCTCCGCAGGCCGGTCACAGACAGCAGGCGGACCACATCCGGCCCTCGGGGCCACATCTTACCCAGGTCTGATCTAGGAAGTACTGAAAGAAATCAATCCAAACCATACCCAAATTTCCTTCCAGTGTTATTTCTCATGTACATTACAAGCCAACATGTAGATATTTTTTAAAAATTTATTTCTGACAAATATAACAGGAAGAGGCATCTCTTGAACATAGGCACCCATGATTTTATACAGAAAAAAAAATAGCCACATGAACAGCTTTACACGTGGATAAATATATTAGCAAAATAAATAGATTTGAGCATGTTCCCATATTCAAACAATTTCTCTCTCTCTTAGACATAAATATTTGGTTTTGCATATGTATGTACATAAACATAATTTTTCCCTTTTGGTTTATAAAAGTACCCAAGTGCCTGAAAAGTAGATTCAAAAAAATTAATTACAAAGTATAAAAATATATTCCTTATTCACATTTCAAAGGGTCTGAGGTTGCCAGGAGGAAGGAGCAGAAGAACTGCAGCTGAAGAAATTTGGAGGCGAAGGTGCTGAAAGGAAACAAACGACTCAACGTGTTTCTCACTGACTCACTGTTTCCCCGTGGAGTTAAGTTTTTTCATCCTTTCTATGGCTTGTGCTTTGACTCCAACCGAAACAGAACTACAGCCAAACTGGTGCCTAGTCTTCAGATGTTTTCTGACAAGTTTCGGAACATCTAAACGAATGCTATTTTTGCTCCTGAAACATTTTCCAGTGCTTAAGTCTAAAAATACAGCAAGGTTAATTCCAGTTTTTCTAGTCTCTCTAATAGTTGCCATTAAATTGCTCCATTTGAGGTACTCCTAGCATACAAGAAATTATGTATTGACCTGAAAAGACTAGTGTGTAACTTTGAAGTGTGAGACAGGGGTTGGGTCCATGTCTTAAAGACAGTGAGGATGATGGGGTTTTCTGTGTACTTTTCTTGGATTTGGGGTTTTTTTGGTGGTGTTGGGGGCTGAAAAAAAAGAATCATTGTGAATGTTGGGTGCTCTTTCTCTTGTGCAGTATGGTGGAAAACATCCCATTGAACCTCACCAATAAAGATGGTGGTAGATCCATAGAACAGGACTCTCTAATCTTAGCAACTTTTAAGACTTGTGGACTTCAACTCCCAGTGTTCCTCTGGGAGTTGAAGTCCACAAGTCTTAAAGTTGCCAAGGTTGGAGACCCCTGCCATAGAACATACAACCTGTGACTTGGGGCACCGCTCTATGAATAGACCTGGTCACCCTTTTCCTGTTCTGTGCTCAAGAGGAACATAACTCTCTTCCAAAGCAATGTAAGTCTTTATCCTATGACACAATGCTTTCTTACCTGTGGTGCTTTTAAATACATTTTAGGACTGAACTTCCTACATTACACAAAATAAGCTGTTTTCTTGCATTTACAGCTTTCTAACACCAACATGCCACGAACTTTATATCCATGAATATATCTCATAAGTTCACATCCAATTTTTGGATGAACTGCTCACCCGTCAGCAATTTCTGTGAATTTTCAGGATTTTTTTTTAAAATCTGCATTAATTATTGAGCTGCTTCATCAATATCACCTATAATAGTTCCTCAATCTAGTATTCCCCAGATGGCACAGGACAGGGGTATCAAACTCATTTTCACTGAGGGCCGCATCAGGGTTGTGTTTAACCTCGGTATGACCTGGATAGGCATTGCCAGCTCAAAGTCTCGGGTGCGCCTGTGATGACCCAATTGCTAATGCAGCCCTCTTGAGCTCCATTTTTACTGGCAGAGGCACAGCAGGCCAGTCCTTTGCCATTTCCAGGGTGGCCCCACAGGCCAGATCCAAGCCTTAAGTTTGACACCCTTGGCATAGGACAGTGATGGTGAACCTATGGCACACGTGCCACAAGTGGCACATGGAACCATATCTGCTGGCTCCAGCATGCATTTACACGCTAGCCAGCTGATTTTTTACTTCCAGAGGCCTCCAGGTGGCGGCGAGGGCATTTTCACTCTCTGCGGGCTCTAGGGAAGCCTCTGGAGCTTGGGGAGAGCAAAAAACAGGCCTAATGGGCCCACTGGAAGTCAGCAAATGGGCCATTTCCAGCCTTCAAAAGGTCTCTGTGGGGGCCGAGGGGAGCCATTTTCACCCTCCCAGACATTGAATTATGAGTGTGGGCACTCACGCATGTACAATAATCGGTGTGCATGTGCTTTTGGCACCTGAGGATAAAAAGGTTCGCTATCACTGGCATAGGATTATAATCACCAGAATTCTCCCAGACATACTATCATACTATCAAGCCCAGGTGGCTCAGTAATTCTGATTTAAATCTTGGAAAGCCCTGTATTATACATCAGGGATCTTAGCCAGCGCATCCTGGAAACGCTATGGTTTGAATTTGCTACTTTTTGCATGTCAAGCATGCCCTCCCTCTAACTCCAGTTCATTAATATCACAGCTGCTTATAGCCTGATCACCACTTCCATTACATTATTTTATCAAATCTGAAATGAATAAAATAATAAATCTGAAGTATATATTTTGCAATTTCATGAATCCTAAAAACATTTTAAAGATACATCTCTGGTCAAACCTGGTCCTCTTTCATTACAGTGGTACCTCGACATACGAGTTTAATTCGTTCCAGACCCGAGCTCGTAAGTCGATCAACTCGTATCTCGAACGAATGCCTTTAGACTTTGTTTTTCACGCCGAGATAACCGGAAGCAAGGATATTCTTGCACCAACTAGCGGACGCTCGGCTCGTATCCCGAATTTGAGCTCGGGTGTCGAACAGAAATTTCGCTCGCGTCGCAGCTCGTAACTTGGAATACTCGCATGTGGAGCAGCTCGTATCTAGAGGTACCACTGTACTTGCAATGCATTATGAGGAAAGCAACAGTAATAGGTTCAAACCTCTTGGTTCCCTTGCTCACTTCACCAAGAGCCTGAAATCTGATTAACCTTTGGTGGGTTCTTAAGAAAGGAATCATTTTAACCATGAAGCATTTTCATTTTATGTCCCAATCAAAATCTTATGCAAAGGGTGAATGTCTTTGCAATGCTTCAAGAGTTAACGGTCTTGTATATTCAGTGAAACTGAGTATATCTAAAGCAGGGGTGAGTTCTAATTTACCTCCCCGCCAGTTCGCTTCCTCCCTCAACACATGGCTGTACTCATGGGTGTACACGAGCACATGTGCAGCGCTGAAAATTTCTCAATTTTTTTAAAAGCCAAAAACGAGGTGGCGATGCATCCACAGTGCCAGAAACTCGGCTTCTATGTATGCACAGAAGAAAAAAAATTACAAATAACCCCCTCTCCCAAAAAAAAATCCCCCCAAAAATGGCAGTATTCATGGACTGGTACCGACGGAACCAGTTTTGTGACATCATCATGAAATCACCAGTGGTTTGCCACCGGTTATGGTGAACCACTCCGAACCAGGATGAAACCCACTTCTGATCTAAAGTAAAGATTTATATCCTACTTTACGTCAATACAGTTTCTTTCCAGAGAATCCAGGACTGTTGGTTTGATAAGCAAACTGATTATTCTCAGTCAGATTTAAATCAGTGTATGGAGGTACCTAAAATGCCATGGTATTTTAAAGCACAAAAATGTCCATTGCTACGTTCACAATAGTACCATATTAGAATCCCAAAGTCTGATGTTTGACTACAGGTTACATTTTCCAATTAGTAACTTATCACAGCATTACTATTCAATTATACCTCAGGATTTGAGGTGTGTATGTACCAGTTATTAAACCGCTTTCCTCTATTCACTCAGAGCAAAGAGGGGAAAAAAATACCTGAAAATATTACCTCTAATTCCACAAACTTCAACTTTTTGTAAAGTGCAGCATGACTGTCTTCCGAATAGAATTGTTACCTATTCACAATTGGATACTGATGAGGAGGAGGAGTAAGGAGGGTTCAAATCTTTGATCAGGGCTATTCTGAGAATTGAAATCTTGGGCCTATCATGGCAAAAACACCCAGAAATGTCTGAGTATCAGTTTTGGGTCTTGGGGAAGATAGGTAATTTTAAAAAGGCTAGGTATGGAGATTCTTGGGATCGGCGATCTGTTAGCACTTTTTGATGGGTTCCAAAGGCCAGCCTGACTGCACATGCAGCCAAGTATATATGCGCCTCCGTGCGCGATTTTGCTTCTGCACATGTGCGGGTGAGATTTCAACAATTTTTTGCCCTCTTTTTGCTTCTGCGCATGTGCAGAAGCAAAAAAAAGGGGCAAAAATTGCCAAACCTTTTGGCCTCGGGATCCTGTACTGGTAGGAAAAAGTAAGTGGCGCCCTTAGCTGGGCATACTGGTAGCAGTGGCTGGTGGTGGTTTGGAGAACCGGTAGCGGCAGCAGCACGAGTCTCCGCCCACCCACCCGTACGTCACCATTTTCTTGTTTTTTATGTTCTACGCATGCACAAAGCCTTCTGCGCATGCAGAGAGTGAAAAAGCAAGTGCCATGATGGCACGTGAGCGCAAACACGTGCTTCCGAATTGGTAAGGAAGGTTAAATAGATTTCAACACGGAATCTAAAGATGTGTAGATAAATGGATTTTGTACCGTAGTTAACAGATGTTGTTGGGGCATCCTGAAATATTCCTATCTACCATGTTTTCTAAATGGTCAGAAATATAATAACCATCAATCAGCGCTATTAGGTCTTTTTTGCTCTTTAAGGATCAGGCATTTCAGTTAGTACATAGCCAATAGCTGTAATTCACATGAAACAGCTTTGAAATTCTCGCATGCTATCATCTGATGTAGCAGACAGGATTCAGAAGGGAAGGAGAAATGTACCTTCGGGAGTTGACCAATCGAGCAGTAACAATATTCCCATGGGACAGAACCAGAGTGACCTCCAATAATCCCCTTTGCTGAGGATGGGGAAGAGAGTTTGGATCCTGCAAACTACATTCAACTTGAACCAAGACTCACAGGCACATCAGAAGAAAAACAAAATAGCAAGAAAAGAATGGAATGATTTCTCTGTCTAGTTTCAACCTGCATATCATATATGCTCTTGGAATGGGGTGAAAGTGTAGGGTTGTTCCTGCATTCTATTTTGCAGTTAAAAAGCAAATGTAAATGCACTTTATGGTGGCTCTTTTTCTCCCTAGACATTTTAAATGATTTCACTCCACTCTCTTTAAGGGACAATATGAACCGTAAGGATCCTCCATTGCAACAAATGAAAAAGTCTTCAAGATGGCAGCTTCCCCAAACAACGCAAGTGACATTGGCAGCTTATAGTTCTGACAGGCAGGCGACCACTTGTGGGTTGAATTGTCTGGACAGAAAATATAGTAAGATTTTAAGTACTGCAACGCCAACAAAAGAGGCATAAAGAGTTTGTAAGAAAGCCCGTTCCCACTGAGTTTCTGATCTCTTCTCTTAGGCTGTCTGATAGAGTAACGTTCACCTCACATCAAACTGAATGTTCATACACATGGGGGATATCTTCTGTAGATCCTGTAATTAAAAAAAACCCCACAAGCAATTAGATTGAGAAAATTGATATTTTTTATGTTGATCAACTGCAACCTAAACTGATTCTGAGACTTAAATAAAACCTTTAAGTGAGATTACATCTTCATTAGATTTGTTCTTACAAAGAAGTTGCAAAATAGACACTGAAGTAATGTCAAGACTGTTCTGATTTCATAGATAGAAAATTAAACAAAGAAAAGGCATTTATGGCATATTTAAATCCATTTTCAGGAACAATTCAAAGTCATAAACTTTTTGAAACTTGGGAATATTAAGGTTATTCCTTTTCTTTCCAATTGTAAAGCTGTCACCATTATCAGAGGTTAAATTGGATTCCTAGAGAGAAGTTACAGAGTGTGTAAAGCACATTGTGCTTGAGTTCCCAAAAACTGAAGGTGTTGGCATCTTTGATCAAAAGCTCCCATCCCATTCATAGAAACACAGAAACATAGAAGATTGACGGCAGAAAAAGACCTCATAATCCATCTAGTCTGCCCTTATACTACTTCCTGTATTTTATCTTAGGATGGATATATGGTGAATGCAAGCACAAGGCCATAAGATGGGGAAACAAACCAAAGCATCCTAAAGTTTTAATCAAGGGAAGGATCTTCACAATCATGTTCAAAGACTTCTTAATTAACCCACTCTATATTATTCTTATAGCGAATGCAACCCTCCAAATCCAGGATTGTATTAAAGCCCACTAACAAACTAACTTCTATTTCCAGAATTCTATGGGGGAAGGTTGGCATACATTTTAGACATTACAAGGTTTTCAAACATACTGGGTCTACATACTGCAGGTGGAATGATCCTGGAAAATAAAGATATACGAGACTCCAAAGGTTCAAACTTACCCTGAAGATTTTGCACAACTCTATTAATGAGGTAAGAGCTTGTGTTGCTCCTTGTTGCGTCCACACCTGAACATTCTTCTGGAAATGAGTGTTCACAATCCAATTGTCCCAGCGTGTCCCTCTTTTCCTGGGTCTCCGTGGTAACATACGGAGTTAGGCATTTTGATCCCGCCGGCAATGCTGCAAAAGTATGTGCAGGGGGACCCCCTACTAAAAGAGGTTGGATTTCTGTGGGACCCTGGTTTCTAGAAGAACCACCAGGATGGCTAGCCGTTCTGCATTCCAGGGTTGTGCTGGAGTCCTCGGGTGACGTCTCAAGAGGACACTTCCATCTCCTTCTACCTGGATGGATTTGCGCATGGTGCTTCTGAGTACCCCACGGCCCCATAGTTCCAGCTGGGCTACCGGCTGCCATGCTAACGTCGGACCCATCTGCCAAATGTAGTTCAGTGTGTCCTTGCCTAGAAAAATCCAGCATTTGCACTTTCTCCGTCCTTTTTGGTACCGAGATGTTTTGTGATCCCACCTTAGTCCTGGAATATTTCATCCTCCGTGGATTGGACTCTTGGTTTGGCCGGCCACTCGGGCAGTTGGAAGGTTTCTGCCCATAATGGTGATGCCTGTGATGATGGTGATGATAGTGGACATGATTACTGGCTAGCTGCGCTCTACTTGAGTCTACTGACGGAAGCTGTGAATCCTTCCCAGATGAAGAAGAATCCTGCTTGCTTTCGGCGGTCGGCTTCTCTGAGCCGCAGAAGGTGAATGGGTCATAATCACTGCTCAAGGAGCTATGAAAAGTAGAGCAACTGCCATGGATAGCCTGAAGACTGACGTCAGTGCAATTCAACATGGAGTCACTGGAGCTGCCATGGCAAGGACCTGAACTGGAGTCACTACCAGGGCCATCTGGAAGGTATCCGCTGGGTTCGGTAAGGTAACTCTCCCCAGAACCACTACTGTGGTGGTGGTGATGCCTCCCATGGCGAATCCCTCGATGCAAAGGGACAGCGTGGTTTATCTGAGCTGTAAGGGGGGCCCTGAGACCTTGGCAAGAGGGCTGGTGCTGCAGACACAGCCCATGAGAGGGCAGGGCTGGGTCACACGCTGGGGGCTCCAGGTGATGCTGAGGACGTAACAGGCTTCTGCTGTGAGGCGCTTGGTGGCCACACCAAGGCTCAAAGCCAATTGGCCTATAGGGCAAGTAATGCATAGTTGCAAAATCCAACTGGGAGAGTTCAGGAGAGTGGAAGAAAGGGAGCCCACGGGAGCCCACCGAAGAGCAGTTCCTGGAGGGCATTTGAGGGACCGTTCGTGAGATGTGGTACAAGGCACGTCCCGGTCGTTGCCGGAATAAATGAGGCCTCTGTCTAGATCCAGGATTGTGTCGGCCCTCACGAGATTGCCTAGGTAAGGTAGGGGGAATCCGATCTGGAAAAGAAAATTAATTTTGAGCAGAGATTTAAACCTTTGTGAATCCTAATGATGCTGTATGGTAATTTTAACAAAAGATTTCTAGGACTAGCAGCTATCTTTCTATCTAAATGAGTTTGCAACGTCTCAAGTAAAATACAGGGTCTCATTGTGTTCTGGTAATGACCAACATCTTCAACTTGGGCGTGAACTCAACACTATAGCAATACAAACAAATGAAAGTTTATACTGAGTCAGACCATTAGGTCATCAGTCTTAATATGATTCTGAGCCGATATGCGGTGCGTCTCACAATTTCAGCCAGGGGTCTCTCTCCCAGCCCTACCAGGAAATGCCACAACACTGTTAATCCGCAGCGGTGCTTGAATAAATACCTGATAAAGTGGGAGCAGACAAATCAGCAAAGAACGAAACTGCTTCATTTAATTGGGAGCAGTTTTATTTTAGCTTCCTTGGTGGAAGCTGGATGGCTGTTTCCTTTTTTAAATGCAGTTTTAGAAAAGATTTTTAAAAAAATATCTGGATCAGTCCAATCTAGGCTTATCCGGGCCCTTTTCTGTTTTTTCTATGCATTCATGAGGGATTCAGAACCCAAACAATAAACCAAGATGGTGTAACAAGAGAAAGAACCATGCATTGACTATGCTGATTTTGGAATCTTATAATAATAATAATAATAATAATAATAATAATAATAATAACAACAACAACAACAACAACAACAACAACAACAACAACAACAGAGTTGGAAGGGACCTTGGAGGTCATGTAGTCCAACCCCCTGCTTAGGCAGGAAACTCTACACTACTTCAGACAGATGGTTATACAACATTTGCTTAAAAACATCTAGTGTTGGAGCATTCACAACTTCTGGAGGCAAGCTGTTCCACTGATCAACCGTTCTGACTGTCAGGAAATTTCTCCTTAGTTCTAAGTTACTTCTCTCCTTGTTTAGTTTCCACCCATTGCTTCTTGTCCTATCCTCAGGTGCTTTGGAGAATAGGTTGACTCCTTCTTCTTTGTGGCACCCCTTGAGATATTTTGGACACTGCTATCATGTCTCCCCTGGTCCTTCTTTTGATTAAACTAGCCATGCCCAGTTCCTGCCCTTTCTCAGGATTTACTACTTTCAGAAAGACTGTGTTTGTGCAGGTAAAAATTGCAGAGGGAGAGGGGAAACAAGGTTTGGAGGATAAAACAGAAAATTCTCTATAGCACAAAATGAAAATGAAAATTAAAAGCCTACATGTTGATTAATATGTAAAAAAAGAGAAGTGGGCAGTTTGAAAAATCTGATAAATACACCAAAGCCATTGAAACAGCATTGAAGTACTGTAAATATTCTAGATAACATGACCCATTTACAGGGGCTGCTTCACAGAAATAATTTACAGTTTTTAAATATAATACTCAAGAAGATCAGTCTATAGATGTTTTATAGAGAAGTTTACATGCAGACATCAAAACTTCTATAATTTAACAGGGTTTACACCAGAAGCTATGTGAAAATACTTCAGCTTCAAATTATCTGAATTCTTCTGGGAAATACCATTTTCCTCTGCCATACAAGAAGACGGTGTCTGGGCAGTCAAAATGGATAGAACAATGTGGCTATTGCAAAATGTGGGTGTTTCTTTTTCCTGATGACTGGATTACAAAGCTCAGGAATTTAAAGTAATTCACCTATTCAGTATTATGTTCGTCCAGAATCCTGGGCAACTCTGAGCAAAGGGGGGCAGCTTATAGTCATGATATGAGGTCATATCCTGCCTTTACCTTAGCAAACAAGATTTTTGGAATGGTATACAAAGGTACTAATATTTTTGCAACTGCCTCCACAAACTCTTCAAGGACACAGACCATTTAATACAGCTTGTTTGGCAGCAGAAAAAAAAAGAAGTCTCGTGGAATTTACTAAGGATGCCCTTTCAGTCTTTTAGTTAAGACATTAACTAAGTATAGAACGTCCATTTAAGAGAGAAAAAAAGTTTTCCTGAATGTCAAGCGGAGGAGGGAAGGGGAATAATACATTCTACAGTTTGAAGGCAGCCATAGAGAAACTTTTTTTATTATCTCTTTTTCATATTTTAAACTTTTTTCCTTATTTTTCTTTCAAATGGGTATACAGTGGAACCTCTACTTAAGAACGCCTCTACTTAAGAACTTTTCTAGATAAGAACCAAGTGCCCAAGATTTTTTTGCCTCTACTTAAGTACCATTTTCTACTTAAGAACCCGAGCCTGGAAAAATTTCCCAGGAAATTTGAGAGCGGCACGAAAGCCCGGCCAGTTTCCTGCCATTCCCCCTTTAATCCAGGAAATCTCGGGCTTTTCTGGGCTGCCAGAGGAGCCTTTCGATGGTGCTTAAGGAGGCTTTGGCAGTCCAGAGCGAACAAAGCATCTCCCTTTCTCTGGGCGCTTGGAAAGGGAATAAACCTCTGCCAGCGCCCAGAGAAAAGAAACACTCCCTTCGCTCTGGGCAGCTGAGGAGTCACTACAGCGAAGGAAAGGCGCCGGCTACAAAGAGAGCGAGCGAGAGGAGAGGGGAGCCCTTCAGCATGGGAAGGAAGAGGCAGCAGGTAGCAGCAGTGTATGGGAGGCAGCCTCCCGCCAGTGTAATGGAGGCGCGTGCTCATCCTCTCTGCCTCAGAGTCCCTTTTTTTTTTAAGCCCTAAAGTTTTGGATTTTTTTTATTCACCTCATCTTACCTTCTGCCTTCGGCAGTGACTCTCCTCCTCCTCTTCTTCCTCCTCCTCATCCCACCCAAATTCCGAGCTTTTATTTCTTTCCTAATGGATTATTTGCTTTTACATTGATTCCTAGGGGGAAAATTGCTTCTTCTTAAGAACGTTTCTACTCAAGAACCTGGTCACGGAATGAATTAAGTTCTTAAGTAGAGGTACCACTGTACTTTTATTCTACTCAAAAATTCTAGCAGAACTTTTCAGAGACTGCGTCTTAAACAGAACTTTCTTCGGAGGTCCTAATAGTATACATATTTTGCATAATGCAGTCCCTAAGATAACCCCCTGCCAAGGTTTCCAAGTCATGCCCAACACTTTGAATTGGATCCAAACCTTACTATCAATACCAAAATCACATTTGGTATTTCTCCCAATAGCAGAGTCTGACTACTGCCAAGTGTTGCCTCCAAATTGCCTGCAATGGCAGCACCGTTTAGTTATTGTTATACTTTTTAGTCCAAGAAATTAGATGAGATTCATTCAACCAAATACAGCTGAGTTAATGGCTACAGACCTCCTGTTAAAAAAATTCAGAATCTTTTAAGGTCTTTGGTAGAATACCTCTGAATTCTGATGTCTGAGGCTTGAGAACAATTGTGGAAGAAGAGTATTGTGCCTTACATCTGTCTGTGGAATTACCAGAGGCCTTTGATTGCCCACGGTATGCAATGGTATGCACTATTTACTAAGTCTGCACTACTATTACTTCTAGTTTTTTCTCATCATTACTATCACCCATTTCCTCCCACTTATGACTGTATGACTATAACTTTGTATTGTATCCTTAAGCTTTTTATTAATATTGATTGTTTCTTCATTACTTATGCTGTAATGTCCTACCAGTCAATGACTACTTCAGCTTCAACCGCAATAACACAAGAGCACGCAACAGATTCAAACTTAATACGAACCGCGCCAAACTTGACTGTAAAAAATATGATTTCAACAATCGAGTTATCGAAGTGTGGAACTCATTACCGGACTCAATTGTGTCAACCCCTAACCCCCAACACTTCTCCCTTAGACTCTCCACGATTGACCTCTCCAGGTTCCTAAGAGGCCAGTAAGGGGCGTACATAAGTGCACTGGAGTGCCTTTCGTCCCCTGTCCAATTGTCTTTCCTTTCTTTCACCTATCTTATATATTCTCTTCCTTTCATATATCCTCTCCTCTAAGTTCACTTTCACCCTCTTTTATATAATCACATGTCTATTTTTCTTCCTATGTATCTGTGTATTGGACAAATGAATAAATAAATAAATAAATAAATAAAAATATTTGACCCCTATGACAATCATTGTTGCACCTCATGATTCTTGACAATCTATATTTTCATTTATGTACACTGAGAGCATCTGCACCAAAGACAAATTTCTTGTGTGTCCAATCACATTTGGCCAATAAAGAATTCTATTCTGTTCTGTTGTGTTCTGTTGTGTTCTATTCTATTCTATTCTATTCTATTCTATTTAGTCTTAGGATTTATCCAGCATGCTTGATTTTAACTACTGCTCTCAGAGATGTTTCTACTCACTCTTACCAACAATGTTGAACATGCACAATGGACATGTTTGGTGCTGCTGGAGCCAAGGGTCCACACACTGCCGATGAAACTCATGGGAACAGGTGATGATCCGTAGTTCCTGTAAAGTAGGAAGAAGGCAATGGGATGGGAAGGCAGCGATCTAGATTCCAAGGAAGGAACAGTCTTGATTTGGGTGGGTCAGTCAGTCTCCTGTTTCTTGTGGCCTATCTCACTGGAAAGGTCTGGTGGGAACGTGGTTAAATTTCTGAACTTCAAACAAGTGATGAGGTTGAGGAATCAAAGTCTTGTGAAAAACATGTCTCTGTCTCCCAAACCTCACTGTTCATTTGAGGTTTCGTGTGTTTTTAATCTAGTCTATGGGTTAAAAAAAATTACAAAATGATTTATAAAAGACTAAAATAAGACAGTTAAATGATTGGGAAGAATTAAAATAGTGTATAGTTACAAAGGGTGTTTTTTTTGAGGGGGGGGGAATTGCTGCTTCTCCTGTTCACAGATGGGGCCAGACTGAACTCAGTGGGGAGGAAGGGATAGTCAGGGTGATCCAACCAGATTTACAGCACACATATGCCCTTTTTCTACATGCATTATGTCACCATACTATCCAAAGGGGACAGAACTTGAGAGTGCAATGCTGTTTTCATCATGTAATATTATCATTATTTCTATATATGTATAATTACGCTGATACAAATATCCGTGAACTTATAATGAGATATGCTGTAAAGATACAGCAGGGGAGGGGGGGAGGGGAGGGCATTTATATTGTACTGTCATACAACAGACATCTTACAATTGTACTCATGAACCGACAATACACTGATCTGTTTCTGTGTTTTTAATATGTATATAATTCAATAAAAATCTATTTTAAAAAAAAAGAAAGAAAAATGCACTAGCTCGCATTTTAGATTTATTTTTCAAATGTATATAGCCATCCATATAACAAAAACCTGACTCTGGGTGGAGTACAACAAAGTTAAAAATAATTGGATCCAATAATAGATCCAAGAGCACTCCACAGGGCACACTTAAGGCAGAGGTCTCCGACCTTGGCAACTTTGAGACTTGTGGACTTCAAGTCCCAGAATTCCTCAGCCAGCAACCAAGGCTGGAGAGCCCTTCACTAAGGGACTCTAGAATATAGAATGCACATGCAAAGAGCCATGTTTTTAATCACTTCATCCACAGATTGGGTAGACTTGGTTCTTACCTCGCTCTACAAACATGAGGCTTTGGCCTTCTTTTCACTCACCCTAGTGCAGGGGTAAGCAAAGTTGGCTCTTCTATGACATGCGAACTTCAAATCCCAGAATTCCTGAGCTAGCATGATTGGCTCAGGAATTCTGGGAGTTGAAGTCCTCAAGTCATAGAAGAGCCAACTTTGCCTACCCCTGCCATAGTGGACTCTGAAGGGCCTGCTTATTTGATCTGAGAATCTACATGAGAACTCCCAAACCCAGAAATGTAGGCTTACCTGCCCCTCGCAAAATTCTTCCAAGCAGATTGCACATATGGGAGGAGAACTGCAGGTGCTAACAGAGTCCCCCGTTGGCGCATGCCGATGGGGGGTTTGATACCTCCGCGTGGCCAGCCGGTTGATTGCTTGCATAGTCGTTTCCTGCACGTTCGTCTGAGGAAGGATGAGAGAATAGTTCCAAGGCAATGGTTCTCAACCTTTCTAATGCCGTGACCCCTTAATACAGTTCCTCATGTTGTGGTGACCCCCAACCATAAGTCTAGCGCCAATTCTCCCAACAGAGCTTTAAGATGATTGGCAGGAAGGTCAGAGGGACACCCACTACTGTAAACGTCCAATTGGTCGGATAGGTTCCAAGGTGCCAGAATAGAAGCTTTAGTTCCTAAGCCCCTGGGAAATTTGTTTTTTTCCCCATGGCCTTAAGTGACCCCTGTGAAATGGTCGTTTGACCCCCAAAAGAGTCCCGACCCCCAGGTTGAGAACCACTGTTCCAAGGCCTCCCCTCCTGCGCAGCTGATACGGGTTACAATAGTCAGCATTTCCTTGCAGTTTAAACAGATGATCAAGTTAAAGGGGTTTGTGGCAGCCTAGTTCAACCGAGCCTCTTTTGCTTAATACATAATTTTTTTTAGGGAGCCATGTCTTCCTACAGCAGGCTGCTAAGCCATTGCTATGGTAATGGCAATGGAAACCCATCTATGAGAATTTCAGGACAATCCTGACAGTCCTGACATCTCACAGTCACTCATGCCCTTGTCACCTCATAGTTAGATTATTGCAATGCAGTCTACATGGAGCTACCCCCGAAGAGTGTTCGGAGCCCTACATGGCTTAGGGCCAGACTATCTTTGAGACCGTCTTCTACCACATAGCTCCCAGAGATAGGTAAGGGCCCACAGAGTTGGTCTTCTCCAGGTCCCATCAGCTAAACAGCGCCGGCTGGCAGGTCCATGGGGGAGGACCATTCATTCATTCATTCATTCATTCATTCATTCACTCACTCACTCACTCACTCACTCAATCACTCACTCACTCACTCACTCACTCACTCACTCATTCATTCATTTGAGTTGGAAGGGACCTTGCAGGTCATCTAGTCCAACCCCCTGCTGGTGCAGGAGACCCTACATCACACTAGTCCAATACCAGTCCATTTTTTTCTTGAAGGTCACTAGTGCTGGAGCGTTCACCACCTCTGCGGGCAAGCCCTTCCACTGGTTGATTGCTCTCATAGTCAGAAAGTTCCTCCTTATTTCCAGGTTGAATCTCTCCTTGGACAGCTTCCAACCATTGCTCCTTGTCTGGCTCTCTGGTGCTTTGGAAAATAACGTATCCCCCTCCTCCTTGTGGCAGCCCTCTCAAGTATTTGTAGACTGCTATCATGACCCCTCTGGCCCTCCTTTTTGCTAGACTATCCATGCCCAATTCCTGCAACCTTTCCTCGTATGTTTTAGTGTCTAGTCCCTTTATCATTCTGGTTGCTCTCTTCTGCACTTTTTCTAGAGTATCAATGTCTCTTTTGCAGTGTGGCTGCCCCGGCTCTCTGGAACCACTTACATCCTGTGATCCAGACTATCCCCATCCTATTGGCCTTCCGGTAAGCGGTAAAGACCTGGCTTTTCTGACAGGCCTGGGGCCGCTGTTCTTATTCAATTTCAATTCAATTCAATTTATTAGATATGTATGCTGCCCCTCTCTGAAGACTCGGGGCGGCTCACAACAATAATAAAAACAATATTCCAGCGAAAACAAATCTAATATTAAAAAGCACATAAAACCCTATCATATTTTAAAAAGCAAACAACATATACATACACAAACATAAATATAAAAAAGCCTGGGGGAAAGGTGTCTCAACTCCCCCATGCCTGGCGGTATAGATGGGTCTTGAGTAATTTACGAAAGACAAGGAGTGTGGGGGCAGTTCTAATCTCCGGGGGAAGTTGATTCCAGAGGGCCGGGGCTGCCACAGAGAAGGCTCTTTCCCTGGGGCCCGCCAAACGACATTGTTTGGTCGACGGGACCCGGAGAAGGCCAACTCTGTGGGGCCTTATCGGTCGCTGGGATTCGTGCGGTAGCAGGAGGTTCCGCTTATGGTGCTAACCAGCGAGATCCAGCCATGAGCGATATGCAGCGGTCTAACTGTGAATTGTAAACTGTTTATAACTGTTTTTAGAGGTTTTTGTATTAGGCTTGCCTGCAGAAGTGGTGAACGCTCCAACACTAGTGACTTTCAAGAAAAAAATGGACTGCTATTGGGCTAGTGTGATGTAGGGTCTCTTGCACCAGCAGGGGGTTGGACTAGATGACCTGCAAGGTCCCTTCTGACTAAAATGAATGAATGAATCAATGAATGAATCAATGAATGAATCAATGAATGAATTATTATTGTTGTTGTTGTTGTTGTTGTTGTTATTATTATTATTGATGTTTTATATTTCTGCTGCGAGTCGCCTAGAATCCCCAGGGAGTTGGGTGGCATAGAAATTGAAGAAATAAATAAATGAAGAAATATAAAACTCTTGTAGCAGGCTCAACATATGGCAGATATGGTTGGGAGGATGCAGACAAAAAAACGCAACTCTTTGATCTTTGAGCTGCTGCTGGGAAGCCAGGCTGAGTCAGACTAGGAAGAGAATCTAGTTTTCCTTGTACAGGAAATGATTATTACAGAATTGCTGGCAGTTAGATGGTATATAAATTTATAAATAAACTCACTTGGCAGCTACTTTTTTCAAAATCATCATAAAATCTTTCAGTAAAATAATTTATTATATCAGATCAAAATTCAATTGTGTCCATCTATACCAAAACCCTGATATAAAGAAGCCTGCTGCTCAGTCTCTCTAGAAATGGAATGATACTAGTTTGAGTCCAATATTAAATAAAGTACAGATAGTCCTCAACTTACAACGGTTCACTTTTTGACTGTTTGATGTTATAACGTTACTGGAAAAAAAAGTGACCTATGACCAGCGGTGGGCTACTAGCCGGAACGCTAAATTGCGCTCGCCGCCGCAGCTCGCAAGTGCTTGTGGGGCCAGCGCGATTTTGCTTCTGCACCTGTGGAGGTAGCAAAATCGCACGTGGAGCCACAGGTGCATCCGTATTTCAGTGAGGTTTTTTTGCTTCAGCGCATGCCAAAACACAGGTGTGCGATTTTGCTACCTCCACAGGTGCAGAAGCAAAATCACGTTGGCCCCACGAGCACTTATGAGCCGCCGTGGCGAGTGCAATTTGGCATTCCAGCTAGTAGCCCAAAAGCTGCCTATGACCATTTTTCACAGTTATGGCAGTTTCAACATCGCCATGTGATTTACGTTTGGATGTTTGACAACTGACTCACATTTATGATGGCTGCAGTGACCCAGAAACACGGGATCCCAGTTTGCAACATTCTGACAAGCAAACTCAATGGGCAAACCAGATTCACCTAACACCTGTGTTACTAATTTATCGTAACAACTGCAGGAGTTCACTTAACGGATGTGGCAAGAAAACTTGTAAAATAGGGCACAGCTCACTTAACACATTTCTCACTTAGCACCATAAATGTGGGGATCAATTGTGGTCATACGTTGAGTGCTACCTGTATTATTATAGGTTTGGAGCGATTTTATGCATTGTGGAGTAAATCCAGTTCTTGTGCTTTGTGAGTTTTTGGTGCCACTGTAAAAATATGGGTCTGACATCCAAAACCTATAGTTCAAATTCCTTGGGAACCTACTTACTTACTGACTTACTTACTGACTGACTGACTGACTGACTGACTGACTGACTGACTGACTGACTGACTGACTGACTGACTGACTGACTGACTTACTTACTTACTTACTTACTTACTTACTTACTTACTTACTTACTTACTTACTTACTTTATTTATTTATTTATTTATTTATTTATTTATTTTTATGCCACCCTTCTCCTGAGACTCAGGGCGGCTCACAAGAAGTAAATACAAAGCATGTAAGAAATACAATATATATATATTGTTTTATCGTCTGTTGTGAGCCGCCCCGAGTCTTCGGAGAGGGGCGGCATACAAATCTAATAAATTATTATTATTATTATTATTAAAACACTCAATACTAAAACATATAATTTAAATTCTAAAACCCCAATATATTTTAAAAACCAATCAGCCACATTCATCCTATCATGTCATAGGCCGGGGTAGATGTTAAAATTTCACTGGCCCCAGGCCTGCAGGCAGAGGTGCGTTTTTACAGCCTTACGAATGAATGGGAGGTTGGGGGCGGTATAAATCTCCGGGGGGAGTTGATTTCAAAGGGACGGGGCCACCACAGATAAGGCTCTTCCCCTAGACCCCGCTAAACGGCATTGCCTGGTTGACGGGACCTGGAGACCTGACCGGCCGCTGGTATGCATGAGGTTAGGTTGTATGCATCTTAGGTTGCATTCAAAGAGACTTGTGATTTTCATGGATCACCAGGAAATATTAAGTAAAATATTAATCATGTTATCAGAGAGGAACATTTTCTGGAAGGATTGAGAACACTCGATATCAGATGGAGTCCTATTAAACAATTCTTACCTGATTTCTGCTCGGCTGACAACGAGTGCGAGCGAAGAAGATTACAACAATGACCAGTACAGTACTCACAACGGTGAGGAGTATCCAGACATCATAATCTGGCTGTTGGAAAAACCCAAGAGATTAGAGCTCTGCCATTCATCCTAATAGGCAACCTCACATGATACACCAAAACACATCAGAATAGTGTGGTGATTAAGCATCAATTCAGATCTCTATATACCCATAGTGTTCAGTGGTTTACATTACATTATCCTATCATTTAGTCAATAATTTGATTAAACCATATAATTTATCTGAGCAGGAAATCAAACAATATCACGGTAACATACAAGAGAAAAGTAAGATATATAAATATTGCTAATGCAAAAAGGAGTAAAGGAGAAAAGGTTAGATTAAGCTTGAATAACTAGAAATTCCACATTAGAATATTAAGTTTCAGATGGTGATGATTAGGCAGAAAATAACAGAAATGTGTAGAAATATCAAATATGGATACAACTTAAATTAAATACTTAAATTCCAGATACAGAAAAAAAAACCTACCTGGGAAGGAATTATAAAAATATAAAGGGGATTAAGGCTAGAAATATGAGGGATATCAGCAGAGTAGAGAAAGGATAAAGAATGAGAAATCTGAGTACAAAAGGAACAAATAAGGAAGTAGGAAAGGAAACTATTAAGAACAAATCCTACTCCCAATCAACAGATTTACTACAAGGGGAAAAAATCTGATAGTATTATAACTAAACAAGAATGCAATAAAAGCTCACACATTAACAAAGAAAAGGCTATTAAGATAGGACTGAGTGGTTCTTCAGAATAAGAAGCTTGGAAGCTAGACTGATAGGCGTCTAGATGAAGGACATCTAAGACAACAAATACAAAGAACAGGACGTGAGGCAAAAAGATGATTGCAAAAGGTCTGCAACAAATAAGTTATTGAGCCAGACTGGACAGGTGGAATTATTACATAAAGGGAAGGAATCAAGGTTTAGGGCTTTAGCTCACCTAAAAGTGCTAATTGAAAGAAAAAATTCAGACACAGCAGCAGCAAGAAAGAAAAAAAATCACCAAAAGTGGGACTGAAAAAATAGGAGGATATTACGGGTAGTCCTCGATTTACAAAAGTTTGTTCAGTGCCTGTTTGAAGTTACAACAGCACTGAAAAACGTAACTTATGTCATTTGCATTGAAGGGCTACAAAAATTTTTACTACCACACCATGGCCATGGCTTATTTTGTGGGTGTGGCTTGCCGGCCATGTGACCAGATAGGAGTGGCTTGACGATCATGTGACCTGGGGTGGCTTAAAAGTCATGTGACTGGTTTAAAGGTGGCCAACTTGACGTCACTCACGTCAGGGGTTAGGGTTAGGGTGCCTGGCCTCTCCTCGTCTCAAAGAGATAGAATTTCTCTATCTATTTACTATTACTGAATATCCAAAATATACTATTTAATTCTATGTATATATGCCATATGTGTACATATATATTACACACAGGCACACAAAAATATACATTATCTACTATATAAACTGTATGTGTATGTACACACACACACACACACTCACAACTCTTCTAAAATTATACACATTCAACTTCATTTACTTTGATAGGAAAAACATACCCAGAGCCCAGAAGGTAAAAAAAAAAAATCATAATTTTTCTACCAATTCTGCGTACCTGACCCTACCCGTAGGAGCCCATCACTGGTATTTGTCATACTTTACGACTGTTGCAGCATCCCTATTGATGTTGAGATGCTTGGCAACTGGTTGATATTTATGAATGCAGCCGCGAGAGCCATCGTGGGGCTTCCAAGATTCGCCCATGTTTCTTCAACACTCCGTGGCTTGCATTGGCTGCCGATCACTTTCCGGTCACAATTCAAAGTGTTAGTCATGACCTTTAAAGCCCTACATGGCTTTGGACCAGATTACTTCCGGAATCGCCTGCTACCGCACGAATCCCAGCGACCGATAAGGTCCCACAGAGTTGGCCTTCTCCGGGTCCCGTCGACTAAACAATGCCGTTTGGCAGGCCACAGGGGAAGAGCCTTCTCTGTGGCAGCCCCGGCCCTCTGGAACCAACTCCCCCCGGAGATTAGAATTGCCCCCACCCTCCCTGTCTTTCGTAAACTACTCAAGGCTCATTTATACCGCCAGCCATGGGGGAGTTGAGATATTCCTTCCCCCTAGGCCATTACAAGTTATGCATGGTATGCCTGTGTGTATGTTTGGTTTTATAATAAGGGTTTTTATTTATTATTTATTTATTTATTTATTTATTTATTATTTAGATTTGTATGCCGCCCCTCTCCGAAGACTCGGGGCGGCTCACAACAGAATAGAACAAATCATAAATAATCAGAAAACTTTAAAATTTATACAAGCTTTAAAAGAACCCCATAAACTAACAGACGCACACACAAACATACCATGCATAAATTAAACATGCCCGGGGGAGGTGTTTCAGTTCCCCCATGCCTGACGGCAGAGGTGGGTTTTAAGGAGTTTACGGAAGGCAGGAAGAGTAGGGGCAGTTCTAATCTCTGGGGGGAGTTGGTTCCAGAGAGTCGGTGCCGCCACAGAGAAGGCTCTTCCCCTGGGGCCCGCCAACCGACATTGTTTAGTTGACGGGACCCGGAGAAGGCCCACTCTGTGGGACCTAATTGGTCGCTGGGATTCGTGCGGCAGTAGGCGGTCTCGGAGATATTCTGGTCCAGTGCCATGAAGGGCTTTTAGTTGTTTTATTATTGGATTGTCACATGCTGTTTTTATCATTGTTGTTAGCTGTCCCGAGTCTACGGAGAGGGGCGGCATACAAATCCAATAAATTATTATTATTATTATTATTATTATTATTATTATTATTATTATTATTATTATGGTTGCATTGTCCTGGGGTCGCGTGATCATCTTTTGCAACCTTCTGACAAGCAAGATCAATGGGGAAGCTCGATTCACTCAACAACTCTGTCACTAATTTCACAACTGCAGTCATTCACTTACGTGGCAAGAAAAGTAAAATGGGACAAAACTTAGAGTTAACCTATATCTCACTTAGAAGCATGAATTCTGGACTCAACTATGATTGTAAGCTGAGGGCTACCTATACAAAAACCCCTGAGGTCAGTAGTGGGTTCTAAAACCCATTGCTACCGGTTCGTGCTTCATGTTTCCACATGCCTGCAACATTTCTACACATGAGAAGTGTCCTAGGCAGGTCACCGGAGTATCCCAGGTGGGTGGGCGGAGCATCCTGGGCAGGTGGGTGGAGCCCACCCGCCCAGAACTGGGCCGAACCAGGAGCAACCCACCACTGACTAAAATGCGTGGATTTGGCAATAAATTGATTTTTTTTTTAAAAAAACCCTAACTGACATTTCCAAGAAAAAGAACAAGAATGAAACTCGTTTATATGTCTGTTTTGTTTCAAAAGTAAATGGCCAGAGCAGAGAATAAAGGCATTCAACAACTGGTTAGAGGAAAATCCAGGACCATTTGCCAAAGAAGCAAAATAATAGCTGAAAGCAACAGGGAAAAAAGAGGAAGAGAGGATCAAACTCTTTCACAATGCAAATCTGCGCCATGATAGGATTAGTGGCATCTTTTGACAGCTTTGATGTGAAAACAAAAAAATTGGGAATAAGCGAGGGGCAGGTAAAAGAAGATAATAAACAGGTAAAATAAACAGAAACCTCCTGGAGAGCAGCTAAATTTAACCAAGGCATGAAGAAAGAATGAATAGAAAAAATATGAAAATCAAAACCATAAATGTCACAAATATGCCTTAGCTAAATTCACACAGTCAGCATAGAAACATAGAAACATAGAAGACTGGCGGCAGAAAAAGACCTCATGATCCATCTAGTCTGCCCTTATACTATTTTCTGTATTTTATCTTAGGATGGATATATTGTTATCCCAGGCATGTTTAAATTCAGTTACTGTGGATTTATCAACCACGTCTGCTGGAAGTTTGTTCCAAGGATCTACTACTCTTTCACTGAAATAATATTTTCTCACGTTGCTTTTGATCTTTCCCCCAACTAACTTCAGATTGTGTCCCCTTGTTCTTGTGTTCACTTTCCTATTAAAAACACTTCCCTCCTGGACCTTATTTAACCCTTTAACATATTCAAATGTTTCGATCATGTCCCCCCTTTTCCTTCTGTCCTCCAGACTATACAGATAGAAACATAGAAACATAGAAGTCTGACGGCAGAAAAAGACCTCCTGGTCCATCTAGTCTGCCCTTATACTATTTTCTGTATTTTATCTTAGGATGGATATATGTTTATCCCAGGCATGTTTAAATTCAGTTACTGTGGATTTATCAGCCACGTCTGCTGGAAGTTTGTTCCAAGGATCTACTACTCTTTCAGTAAAATAATATTCTCTCCTGTTGCTTTTGATCTTTACATCAAAGTTGGCTGAAAAGGGATTGGTGTTATAGCCAAGCACCTTTGGAAGGAGAATTAATTTGAAAAAAGTTGTCCTAGGCCAGGAGTGTCAAAGTCAATTTCATTGAGGGCTGCATCAGGGTTGTGTTTGACCTCGGGGGGGGGGGGGGGGGGCACGTGCCCGGGGAGGGACATGGCCACTGCAGCCCTCTGCCAGCAAACAGACTCCAATTTTGGGTGTGACGGGCTTCTGCAACCCTCTGCCAGTAAAAAGGAGCCCAGATGGGCCACGCATGGCCTTGCTGAGCTCCATTTCCGCTGATAGAAGGCTGCTGGAGGCCATCACAGCCAAAAACAGAGTTCAGGAGGGCTACGTAGAGACACCAGTCCTTCACTGTTTCCAGGGCAGCTTTGCAGGCCATATCTAAGCAATGGATGCAGCCCCTGGCCTTCAGTTTGACATCCCTGTCCTAGGCTAAAGAGGAAACAAAAATACAGCAGATTGACTTCAGATTTTCAATAAGAATCCAGGGAAGAAGAAAAAAAACTTATTTACCCAAGCTGGCATTTCCTTCACCTCAATCTTCACATGGGCTTCACGGTTGTTGTTCACCACTCTCATGAGAAGTTCAGCATTATGGCCCCAGATCAGAACAACAGGATGACTCAGCTCTTGAGGCTTCCTCAACTGTGGAGAGATTGAATATGAGTTGGGCTCTCTGGACCATTCTACAAAACATTCACTTGGCTTGGGGGAAACCTGGAAATCACTTCCTTAGCATGTTTCAGCAAATAGTGGATTCAAGTCTCATCTCTACTGGGGAGATGGCTATCTTAAAATCTCGTTGAGTTGTATGGTACTGCCCAGAAAGCTCTTTGCTTAACAGTCAGTGTAGTGATAAGAAGGCAATCCTAATGACCAGGTGAGACCATCAAGCTGCTTTGAAATCCAAACGGTGCTCCTTTCTGATTTAGCTAGTGATACACTCAGTTTGTTTAATGAATTTATAAGGCCACCCACCTCTCCAATGATACTCTGGATAGCAAATATAAAATGCAAAATAACAACAGTTATAACAAACATACCCACACCCCAGGTCAATGTTTCCTCATTAATAATAATAATAATAATAATAATAATAATAATAATAATAATAACAACAACAATAACAACAACAACATCAACAACAACATCAACATCAACAACAGAGTTGGAAGGGACCTTGGAGGTCTTCTAGTCCAACCCCCTGCTTAGCCAGGAAACCCTATACTACTTCAGACAGATGGCTATCCAACATCTGCTTAAAAGGTTCCAGTGTTGGAGCCTTCACCACTTTTGGAGGCAAGCTGTTCCACTGATCAACCCTTCTGACTGTCAGGAAATTTCTCCTTAGTTCTCAGTTGCTTCTCTCCTTCATTAGTTTCCACCCATTGCTTCTTGTTCTACCCCCAGGTGCTTTGGAGAATAGGTTGACTCCTTCTTTGTGGCAACCCCTGAGATATCTTTTCTTTTTTTAATAAACTTCATTGGATTTTTCATAAAAAGAGAAAACCAACAAACATACATTTAACATAAATTTGGAGTTGCAATACCCCTGCTTATTCTAGAAGTTAAGTTTCCATACAGAAAGAGAATACCTTATTAATACTTTAAGTCAGCTTAATACTTTAAGTGAAAAGAAGAAAACTCTATTTGATCTTATATATATATAAAACTTTCATTTATAGACTAAATAAAACACAAGATGTAAGTCATACATTTTTCTTTTTCTTATTTATCCATATATACAGTTTATTCCATACTACATAAAATTCTGATTCTTCTTGGTCTTTTAACCGTCTTGTCATCATATCCATTTCAGCGCAATCTAATATTTTCTTGATAACCTCTTCTTCTTTGGGGATATTTTCCCCTTTCCAATTTTGCGCATAAACAATCCTGGCCACCGTCAAAATATGTATAACTAAATGTAAAATTTCTTTCTTATATTTCTGACTAGTTATACCCAATAAATAAAATTCCAGGGGTTTTTTCTATCTCTAGCATTACTATTTCTTTTAAAATTATTTCTATCATTTTCCAATAAAGCTTAACTTTACTACACATCCACCATTGATGATAATAGGTATCTATTTCTTTCTTACATTTCCAACATAATTGCAACCCCTGAGATATCTAAGGATACCCATCCTTTACATTGACATTGGAGTTTCAGAACTAACAGCCTGGCCTGAATGCCTGCAGGAAGAGTTAGCAAGGTCAGGGGTCATCCATATTTAGGGGCAAAGATGATCCTTACGGCAGGAACCATGACAGAGAAGACATGCTTCCTAGGATCCACCAGGTGAAATGACCTCACTGAGGGGCAGGGGTGGGTTCTAACTTACCTCGCCACCAGTTCACTTCCTCCTGTGCCGCTTGAGCGTGCACACATTGCTGTGCTGCACGAAAGCGCAAATGCTTTGTGTGTATATACGCAGTGCTAAAAAACAATATTCTGCGTGTGTGCAAAAGCCAAAAACAAGGTGGCAGTGCCTATGGCGCCACCATTAGAGCCAGTTCGAGGGCATGGCCAACTGGCAATCACTCCCAATTTGGCGAGCAGGAGTTGGAATTCCTACTACGAGTTCTATAGAATTGGTCCAAACCGGGAGTAACCCACCTCTTCTGAGGGCACTAGTGGGTTCCTATCGATACGGATGAGGATGCTGCACCAGTAGAAAAAGTTGAGCTGCCTGCGCATCTTCATATCTGCGGTGTGCGCACACATGAGTCCCAGTGAGGTTTTGCTTCTGCGCAAGCGCAGGAAGCAAGATCTTGCAAGTGCACGTATGTGAGAGGGAGATTTCAGCATTTTTTTGCTTATGCGCATGAAAATAAATCACCGAAATCTCACACAATCGCGATTTTCCTTCCTGCACATGTGCAGTAGGAAGCCAGGTGAGTACCACCGCCGGTAGTACTGCTAACAGCACATTGTGCGGTACCACTGCTAACAGCGCATTGTGTGCACAACTTTGGGTCTGTGGTGCATGCCCCTGAGCCCCAGCTAGGTTTTGCTTCTGCGCATCCGCAGGAGCATAATCTTGCGAGCGGACACACGCACAAGAGAAATTTCAGCAATTTTTTTGCTTCTGCGCATGGAAAGAAATCACCGTAATCTCTCTCACACACATCTCATCGCAAGATTTTGCCTCCTGCACATGCGCAGTAGCAAAATCTCGCTGGAGCACCCGTGCATGCAGCAGAGACCCAAATTTGTGTGTGCAACACACTGGTAGTGGTGGTATCGGCAAGCCCTGCCTGGCTGAGGGGACCAGGATCATGCTCATTCTGTCATATCTAATGAGTCAGGCAAAACCGGTTGAGGAGAGGTGGTCCCTCAGTTACTCTGGCCCCATGCCACACATCACATGAAAAGAGATCATGAGTCTGTTGAAGTGCAACCAAAATCCTGCTGGAGTCACTGCAGAGCACATAGATTGGTGTTATGTGGGAGTATCATGATGCATGCAATTCTGCACGTACTGCTGCATTGTGGACCAACTGATGCTTCTAAATACTTCTGAAGGCAGCATCATGAAGAATGTGTCGCAACAGTCCATGTGTGAGGTTGATTAATGTGAGAATGAGAAGTGCCTCCAATCCAGGAATGGGTACAACTGGTGCATGAGAACTTTTCGTGTGAAAGAGCCCCCCTAGCCATAGGGGGGCTTCTTAGGTATCATGGCACCGGACCAGGGTATCTACGAGACCGCCTTCTGCCGCATGAATCCCAGTGACCAGTTAGGTCCCACAGAGTTGGCCTTCTCCGGGTCCCGTCAACAAAACAATGTCGTTTGGCGGGCCCCAGGGGAAGAGCCTTCTGTGTGGCAGCCCCGGCCCTCTGGAACCAACTCCCCCCAGAGATTAGAATTGCTCCCACCCTCCTCGCCTTTTGTAAGCTCCTTAAAACCCACCTCTGCTGTTAGGCATGGGGGAACTGAGATATTCTTTCCCCCTAGGCCTTTACAATTTATGCATGGTATGTTTGTTTGTATGTATGTTTGCTTTTACAAATAAGGGTTTTTAAATTGTTTTAGTATTAGTTTTAGTATTGGATTTACATGCTGTTTTGTACTACTGTTGTTAGCTGCCCCGAGTCTACGGAGAGGGGTGGCATACAAATCCAATAAATAATAATAATAAAAAATAATAATAATAATCAGCTACCAGACCATGAAGACCCCGAGATTGCAAATCAACCCTGGTTGAGGCAATGTAACTCCGTTCAGAGTTAGCAATGGCAAACAACCAGGTATGGGGAGCTCCAGAACACACAGCCACTCAAGGTTGAAATGAAGTAGTTTCCCCCCCCCCCCCCCCATCCAGACCTACACAGCCTCCAGGCATTGGGAAAACGCAAGCGCCTCAATAGCCACACTTGGACAGCCTGAGGCACAGATATAAAAATAAGTGACATCAGCATACTGATGAAACTCCACCCTATGCCAAACCATATGCAGTGCTTCCATATAGACATGAAAAAGGACCTGGGAGCGAGTCAGTCCCTGTGGCATCTGTAAAGCAGGTGGATCTAACACAAAGGTAGCATTCCAAGGAACTCTGTCCATTCCTTTGGAAGTAATTGGATCAAATTCAGGCCAGATAACCGGACAGCACAGCTGAAAGTCGGACAATTCCAAGCAGATTCAAGCAACTTTATCTAGCAGATCCTCAATGTAATTCTCACATTGAGAATGATCCCCAACTCCACCTTATTCAAAAGGGACCAAATCACTTAAAATGGTTGCTGGTCAGTAATCTGCAGGCACAATAAGGGAGAAGAAATAAGCACACATCAATACCCTTATTGCCACAAGGCCATATCTGTATTCAGTCTTGCTCTTTGTCTTTCAGTTTTCCTGCACATATTAATTCTAAAGCACGGGTGGTTTTTTGCCATGCCGACTATTGTAATCACACTTCCACTAAGTGTGACAAGAACAAAAGCAAGTATCGTCACAAAATATGTGGGTTTAAGATTCTAGTTGCTGGTGCAAACATTCAGTCTTCAAATCTGCAAGACAGGGAAAGGAGTTGGACCAGATAATTTCAAAAATCTCTTCCAACCCTTCAACACTATGATTCTATGATTTAAGGCAGGGATCCCCAAACCTGGCAACTTTAAGACTTGTGGGTTTCAACTCCCAGTATTCTCCAGCCAGCTATGAGAATTCTGGAAATTGAAGTCCACAAGTCTTAAAGTTTCCAAGTTTGAAGACCTCTAACCTAAGACATTCTCTTTCATGGGCCAGGGATGAGATGAAGATTAAGAGCTACCAAAAGAAATCCCTGAATACTGTTTTCCTAGTATTCAAATTTAGTGGTGAAAAAAAAGAAAAAATATTTGTGAATGTGGTGTGATGGAATTGGATTCCGAAGTGTATTTGTGTCATATCCACTGTCACTTTAAAAAAAAAAAACCCAAGCATTGCTTAGCACTACTTTTCCATGTTTCATTATGGCAGAATGGCAGGCCTAACATTAAGAAATATGACATTATCTGGCATAGATGGGGAAGTCTGTACTGTATATCACATGAAAGGGCAGTTATAATATTTTTGTTTTTACTGTCACCTGACACAGGTGGAAAGGGAGTCACCTAAAAGCCAAAATAAGTGAATATTAACAGTGCTGTCTTTCCCCAAAAAACTTTAGTTATCCTCATATCCATTTCTATGCTGGTGACCAGTGATAGTCTCCTATGGGTACAGTCAGGTACGCAAAACCGGTAGAAAAAAAATTGATTTTGTTCTTTTTTTCACTTCTGGGCTCTGGGTATGGTCTTCCTATCGCAGTAAATGAGGTTGGATGTATATAAATTTAGAAGGGCTATGCGTGCATGGGTGGGTGTACATACACATACAGTTTATATAGTAGTTAATGTATATTTTTGTGTGCCTGTGTGTAATATGTATGTACACATATGGCATATATACATAGAATTAAATATATTTGGGATGTTCAGTAATAGTAAATAGATAGGGAAATGGTATCTCTTTGAGGCGAGCAGAGGCCAGCCACCCTAACCCAAACCCTTGATGTTAGTGACGTCAAGATGGCCACCTTAAATCCAGTCACATGACCTTTAAGCCACCCCTCGATCACATGATCGTCAAGCCCTACATGGCATTGGACCAGAGTACCTCCGGAACCGCCTGCTACCGAACGAATCCCAGCGACCGATAAGGTCCCTCAGAGTTGGCCTTCTCCGGGTCCCGTCGACTAAACAATGTCATTTGGCGGGCCCCAGGGGAAGAGCCTTCTCTGTGGCGGCCCCGGCCCTCTGGAACCAACTCCCCCCGGAGATTAGAACTGCCCCCACCCTTCCTGTCTTTCGTAAACTACTTAAGACTCACTTATACCACCAGGCATGGGGGAGTTGAGACACTTTTCCCCCAGGCTTTTTTATACTTTGTTTTATGTTTGGTGTGAATGTTGCTGTTTGATTTTTAAGTAATGATAGGGTTTTATATGTTTTTAATATTAGATTTGTTCCACTGTTATATTGTTTTTATTGCTGTTGTGAGCCGCCCTGAGTCTTCGGAGAGGGGCGGCATACAAATCTAATAAATGAATGAAATGTAATAAATGAAGCCACTCTCACCTGGTCACATGGTTGGCAAGCCGCACCCCCAAAATAAGCCACGCCCACAGTATGGTAGTAAAAAAAAAAATTGCAGCCCTCTACTGCTGGTGACCAACATGCTTCACATGTATGAAAAGAAATGGCTCTGACAATTCCTCCTGTCTGGAGGAATACAGGGGAAGACAGTCTGAGGAAACCAGGCATGAAGAGATAAGAGAACCAGGCTTTCCATAGTCAGTTCAAATGAAAGTCCGGGATTTCTGTTTGCCCGTCTACCTATCATCTATCCCAATTCATGATGGCACTTCTGAAGACATTCCTTTTGTCATCACTCTACTAAACAAATAATTCCCTCAACACTGTCAGACTTTCTACTAAATCTGCACTTCTATTCTACTAGTTTTTCTCATCATTCCTATCACCCATTTCCTCCCATGTTGACTGTATGACTGTAACTTGTTGCTTATATCCTAAGATTTTTATTAATACTGTATTGCTTCTTCATTGCTTATTTGACCCCTATGACAATCATTAAGTGTTGTACCACATGATTCTTGACAAATGTATATTTTATTTTATGTACGCTGAGAGCATATGCACCAAGACAAATTCCTTGTGTATCCAATCACACTTGGCCAATTAAAAAAATATGTTCTGTTCTGTTCTATTCTATTCATATAACTGGCAAATTAATAAAAAATCAGAAACATTTAAAAAGAGGGGAGCGAGAGAAGGAAGTTCTGGCCTCTCACTTCTTTTTTAAAAGCAAATCTGTTAAAAACAAGAAAGGAACATCCCCCCTTTTCTTCGGAATCTCCTTACCTGGTCAGCAGCACTCTGGTCATCTGTAATGTCAAAAAGAACAGCCCGGGCTCCCCTCTCGCCTGCCAGTTTTGCCTGCAAAGAGAGGAAAGAATTCAAGAGAATATATGTGAACAAGTGCATCATTGTGACCACGTAGCCTCTCTCATTCTTTGTTGTCCACCTCAATTACTCCATAGATTGGTCATCTATGGACATTCTCAGTCAGGCAAGTCAAGCTTTTTCCAAAGGTGTTTTTTTCAAGAGACAACTGACTTTCTATTTTTTCTTTGAAGACATTTCGCTTCTCATCCAAGTAGCTTCTTCAGCTCTGACTGGATGGACAACACAACATACGTGCACAGTTCACATCCCAAAATACACTAAGGCAGAAGCTTGTCCACCCCAAGCAGTGTTGGGTTGCTAGCTGGAATGGACCACACTGCATACCGGTAGCGAAAATGCAGCTGCACGCACAGCTCTGCATTGCCGATGTGTGCGAGATTTTGCGTATAAATACGACCTACAATATTAACAGCAATTAAAAGGCAACATAAAAACATAAATCACCCTTACAAAGAAACCATGCATACTCTCAATCCTTCGTGGCTGATTCAGAGGGCAGACTAACGGCCCCAGAATACAAAATACAGTTTACAGAAAACAATCCCAGGTTGGGAAAAGGAGGGTTGTGTAACATCACAATTGAAAAGAGAGAAATGGCCACAAAGGAGTGTATGTACAGGTAATCTTTGACTTACGACCACAATTGAGCCCAAAATTTATGTTGCCGAGCGAGACATTTGTTAAGTGAGTTTTGCCTTATTTTACGACTTTTCTTGAGACATTTGTTAACTGAATCACCGCCATTGATAAGTTAATCAACTGGTTGTTAAAGCGAATCTGGCTTCCCCATTGACATTGCTTGTCAGATGTTTGCAAACAACGATCACATGACCCTGGGAGAGTGCGACCGTCATGAATGAGAGTCAGTTGCCCAGTATCCAAATATAAATCACATAGAAACATAGAAGACTGACAACAGAAAAAGACCTCATGGTCGTTCTAGTCTGCCCTTATACTATTTCCTGTATTTTATCTTAGGATGGATATATGTTTACCCTAGGCATGTTTAAATTCAGTTACTGTGTATTTACCAACCATGTCTGCTGGACGTTTGTTCTAAGCATCTACTACTCTTTCAGTAAAATAATATTTTCTCACATTGCTTCTGATCTTTCCCCCAACTAACCTCAGATTGTGCCCGATTGTTCTTGTGTTCGCTTTCCTATTAAAAACACTTCCCTCCTAAACTTTATTTAACATATTTAAATGTTTCGATCATGTCCCCCCCTTTCCCTTCTGTCCTCCAGACTATACAGATTGAGTTCATGAACTATTTGTTAAGTTGAGGACTACCTTAGAACTGAGTTGCAATGAAATTGGGGAATTCTAAATGACTTGGGATGCATAAATTTTATTGCCAGCCCAGCCCATTTATTCAGATATTTAGAACATTTAGAAGCAGCAATCTTCTTCCCTGAGCCCGGAAGATGTTCCCAGTAGCTGTGCGAACCGTCATGGCCCTTCCGAGATATGCCCATGTCTCTCCAGCACTCCGTGAGCTGCATTGGCTGACGACTGGTCTCTAAACACAATTCAAAGTGTTGGTTATGACCTATAAAGCCCTACATGGCATCGGAGCAGATTACTTATGGGACCGTCTTTTGCCTCATGTATCCCAGCGGCCAGTCAGGGCCCACAGAGTCGGCCTTCTCCAGGTCCCATCAACCAGGCAATGCCATGTGATGTGGCCTAGAGGAAGAGGCTTCTCTGTGGTGGCCCCGGCCTTCTGGAATTAACTCCCCCCAGAAATTCGTATTGCCCCCACCCTCTCAGCCTTCCGTAATGCCTTAAAAATGCACCTCTGCTGACAGGCCTGGGGCCACTGAATTTTAATATCTACCCCGGGCCCCGGCCTATGATTGAATAGTGTATGTTGGGAGGAACATGTATGATTGGTTTTTAAATAAACTGGGGTTTTAGAATATGAATTAGTTAGATTTTTATAATTGATGCTTTTTAGAATCTTAAATGTTAGATTTCTTACATATTTTGTAATTGTTTTTTTATAAGCCGCCCTGAGTCTCAGGAGAAGGGCGGTATAGAAATTTAATTAACAGTAACAGTATTAACAGATTGTGCCCCCTATGGGCCAAAGCAATGCACTGCCCTCCCTCTGCCATGCTCACAGACACTCATCATGGAACTGGACTGGTGCAGCACACTCCTTATAATATCTGATCTGAATCCTTAGTCCAGGGGTCCCCAAACCTGGCAACTTTAAGACTTGTGGACTTCATCTCCCAGAATTCTCCAGCTCCAGATTCACTCCCAGAGAATTCTGGGAGTTGAAGTCCACGAGTCTTAAAGTTGCCCAGTTTGAAGACCTCTGCCTTAGTCGATGCATCTATTTAAAAGGGGGGGGGGGGGTAGAAAACAGGCCTCTATCAGCTGTCACGCTATGTTTTTCTAAGCAGTGTGTACCACTTTAAAACAGCTTTAAAACAGTTTTTATTCAGCTTAAAAATAGAAACCTACCAATATATTAAAAATATAGAAAACCACATAAATCAGTGGTCATGAGCGGTGGAGCAATATCATGAGATGCAAATGTCAAAATGAGTCAGCCTGCTTTCAGAGTAGGTCCAGACTATAATTAGGACTAGGGATGGGCCACAACCCTGGCACATCTGAGAGCTGCTTTTTTGGTTCAATCCTTGGCGTCTCCACATTCAAGGCTTTCTTAAACTAGAACTGGAGGCCTAGGGCTCCGAGCGGATAGCTCCTCTCCAGCCTTTTTTTATCCGCTGCAAAACCGAGAACTGCACCCGCATTTCAAAAGTAACCCAAAAAGCGATTGGTGACTTTGCGTGTGTGTGTGTATGTGTGTAACTTTTGTACGCACACAAATGCCGATTCCTGGTTTCAGCTCAAAGGAGGACAATGGTGCAGCTAGGCCCGCTCTGGGTCAGCAAGGTGTGATCTTGCTTCTCTTTGGAAAAACTCAGGAGCCCTCCAGGACTTTGACTTCCCGTTCCCCTCCTCTCCAGCCCAGCCCAGCCCTGCCCTACTTGGAGGAACAAAGCTCTCCTCTGTTCCTGCCCCACGACGAAAGCAGCCCTGCCACCCAAGCACCGCAGTGCACCCGCCTGCTCCCACTTCTCCCTGGTCTACCTTAAATTCCCTTCCCCACCCCTTCCGCCCTCGCTAGCTGGCTCACCTGCTTCCCTCCCCCACATCCTATTGGCACTGGATCCCTGCCAGGCCCAGCAGGCCCCAAAGCCGCCCGCTGGCTCTGCTTCAAAGCCTAGGATGCGAACCGCAGCCCTGCCTCGCCAAAGCCTGGGGCTGTGTGAGCCATTCAGCGGGGGCTTTTCTTCTTCGCCAGTTCTGAGCTTTGAGCTGGAGAGCGGGCAGACTTCAGGCAGCCACATGAAAAAAAAAAAAGGCAAACAAAGGGGCAGCAGTGGGCACTGCCAGGCTCAGCCTCTCCCCGAAAGAGGAATTTGGGTCTTAAGTCCCTCAGAAGACCTCACCTGTCCTTTAAGATCTGATAGCTAGAGGTGAGCAAAGGACACAGGCAGGCACTTGAAAGCGCTCCGTTCCCTTATCGCTCTTGAGATCTAAGGCTGAGCCCTGGCATGTTCTACCGTTCTCACATCTATGGGGAAAAGCAACACCATCATCGGGGCACTCGGTTTACAGCCAAAGACTTAAATGAACCAGGCAAGGTTCACGTATGCTCAGAATATAAAGAGGGCTGGCATCCTCTCCCACTGCATGAAAAGCACTTAAACTCAAGTTTAGAAACTTAAAACATTCATCTATATTGATAGTAAAGATCTTAAAAGCTGTAGAGTAATCGGGTCAACGGATAAGTTGACACTATTTATGACATCTGATAAATGTATAGATATGAATTTATCTCTTCTTTCTTTCTTCTTCTTTTTAATTTTTTTTATTTTTCCTCTTCTCTTTACTTCCCCTTTTTGTCTCTTTCTCTTTCTCTCTCTTTAGCCTTATTTTCTTCTATATATGTAAGTGCCTATTTTAATTTATAACTGTATACTCTAAATTCATATACATTTGTACCAATATTCGCATAGTCCTTTTGCTTTATGTATCCCCTCCCCTATTTATCTTCAATAAAGATGATATTTTCTTAAAAAGAAAGAAAGAAAGAAAGAAAGAAAGAGAAGAAGAAAAAGAAGAAGAAGAGCACCTGCCCATAGATGGTCCTTGATGTATGGCCACAAATAAACCCACAATTTCCGTTGTTTAAATGAGACATTTGTTAAATGTCTCAGCGACCGATTAGGTCCCACAGAGTTGGCCTTCTCCGGGTCCCGTCAACTAAACAATGTCGGTTGGCGGGCCCCAGGGGAAGAGCCTTCTCTGTGGCGGCCCCGGCCCTCTGGAACCAACTCCCCTCGGGAGATTAGAACTGCCCCTACTCTCCTTGCCTTTCGTAAGCTCCTTAAGACCCACCTTTGTCGTCAGGCATGGGGGAACTGAGACATCTCCCCCGGGCATATACAATTTATGAATGGTATGTCTGTATGTATGTTTGTTTAGAAAATGGGGTTTTTAAAAATATTTTTAAACAGTAATTTAGATTTGTTGTAAATTGTTTTCACTTTGTTGTGAGCCACCCCGAGTCTGCGGAGAGGGGCGGCATACAAATCTAAATAATAAATAAATAAAATAAATAAAGTGAACAAACGTTGCGAAGGGCTGCGAAGGGCGGCATACAAATCTAATCCATAATAAAATAAATAAGTGAGTTTTGCCCCATTTCATGACCTGCTACGGTTGCTAAATGAATTGCTGCAGTTGTTAAAGTTAGTAACCCAGTTGTTAAGCGAATCTGGGTTCTCCCTTGACTATGCAATTCAAAGTGTTGGTTATGACCTTTAAAGCCCTTCATGGCATCGGACCAGAATACCTCCGAGACCGCCTCCTGCCGCACGAATCCCAGCGACCGATTAGGTCCCACAGAGTGGGCCTTCTCCGGGTCCCGTCAACTAAACAGTGTCGGTTGGCGGGCCCCGGGGGAAGAGCCTTCTCTGTGGCGGCACCGGCTCTCTGGAACCAACTCCCCCCGGAGATTAGAACTGCCCCTACTCTACCTGCCTTCCGTAAACTCCTTAAAACCCACCTTTGCCGTCAGGCATGGGGGAACTAAGACATCTGCCCCTGGGCATGTTTAAATTGTGTATGGTATGCTTGTGAGTGTGTATGTACTATATGGGGTTTTCTTTTAAATCTTAAATGTTTTAAATGTATTCAGATTATTTATGATTTGTTTTTCTCTGCTGTGAGCCGCCCCGAGTCCTCGGAGAGGGGCGGCATACAAATCTAAATAATAATAAATAAAATAATAAATGCTTTTCAAAAAGGTTGCCAAAAGGGATCACACATGACCTCGAGGCACAGCCCACGGTCATAAGTGTGAACCAGTTGCCGAGCATCCAAATTTTGATCACACGATCGCTTGGGGATGCTGCGAAGGCTGTAACTGTGAAAAATAGTCATAAGTCAGTTTTTTACATGGCTTAGGGCAGTGATGGCAAGGAGTTTTTTGTTTCTTTCCCATAAGAATTCTCAATGGAGGCTCTATCTTCAGAGGCAAAATACTCTAGAGCAGAGATAGCGTACCTTTTTTTCCGTGGGCATGCGCTATTGCACATGTGTGAGTGCCCACACCCATAATTCAATGCCCGGAGAGGGTGAAAACAACTTCCTTGGCCCCCCCGGAGGCCCTCTGGAGGCTGAAAATGGCCTGTTTCCCAATTTCTGATGGGCCCAATAGGCTCGTGTTTTTCCCTCCCTGTAGGCTCTCTGGAAGCCAAAAACGCCCTCCCAGAGCCTCTGTGTGAGCCCAAAATCAGCTGGCTGGCATACACATGCAGGTTGGAGCTGAACTAGGGCAAAGGCTTGTGTGCCAGCAGATACAGCTCCACGTGCCACCTGTGGCACCCGTGCCATAGGTTTGCCATCACTGCCCTACACCTTCTGGTGACATTTGTATGTTACTAGCAAATGCCAAGAGCAAAAGCCAAGGCCTTCGGCTACTGTCTTATCTACAACTGCAATCCATTTCTTGGCTTGTTTATATGCTGGCCTCTGTAATATACACCATGATTTAAACAGGCCACTATACATATAGTCCTTGACTTACAACGATAATTGAGCCTAAAATTTATGTTGTTTACAGTTAAGTGAATTGTGCCCTATTTTATGATGCCCACGCCCATCCCCTCCCCCCCACAGATGTGCACTCTCTCTGTGCTGCTCCTGCGCATGCGCACAACCCTCACACGCAGGTGCACAGGCCTCACTGAAGCCTAAGACAGTGAAAAAATGGCCAAACAAGATGTTCAGAAAAACAGACTTCTGGTTTGCCTGTTGTTTGTTTGTTTGTTTGTTTGTTTGTTTGTTTGTTTGTGGTTGGTTGGTTGGTTGGTTGGTTGGTTGGTTGGTTGGTTGGTTGGTTGGTTGGTTGGTTGGTTGGTTCATTCAATCAATCAATCATTCATTCATTCAATCATTCAGTCATTCGACTTCTATGCCGCCCAATCCCAAAGTACTCAGGACGGCTTACAACATAAAAACAATACAAAAAGATACAGCAATAAAAAGAAATCGAATATAAACTCTAAAAAACTAACCCCAATAAAACCCATTTATATAAAAACCAATCAAATCTTATGCATGCACACCATTCATAAAACAAAATTTGGCCATGAAAGATGGACAATTCATGCCCCCTCCCCTGGCCTGCCAGCAAAACCAGGTCTTTGTGGCCTTGTGGAAGGCCAGTAGGGTGGGAGCAGTACGGACATTGGGGGGGTAGTTGGTTCCATAAAGCCGGGGCAGCCACAGAGAAGGCCCTCCCCCGCGGACCCGCCAGCCTGCATTGTTTAGTGACAAGTCAACGGGACCTGGAGGAGGCCAACTCTGTGAGCTCTTATTGGTCTCTGTAAATAGTCTGGCCATGAGCCATGTAGGGCTTTATAGTTATGCTGTTTTTCGCACTCTGGGCGCTTCAGGGATGCTTCCCTGAAGCCTCCGGAGTTGGCCAGCATGCGCATGCATGCTGGAGTTGACATAGGGCATGATTCTGCATGTGTGTCATAGGTTCATCATCACTGTTTTAGAGCAAGCTCCTAGAATTGATCTGAACATGTTGGAGCAAGCTCCTAGAATTGATCTGAACATGTTATCAGAACTTTATGGTACCCAGACTACATATAACTAAGGCTTTTTATGCTGTTCTTCCAAAATTTATCATTAAATTATATGATAAATATTTTAGCTGCGTATGCTTTAAAAATGATTCATTCACACCTCACATGAACACAGCACCTTTCTTCTATTCATTAAAGCGTGTGTAATTTTCTTTAGGTTTTCTGAAAGATGCTGATGTTTTAAGGAGTCAGATCATTAAAGCAATGGATGTTTAATGAAACTCTCAAAGCAGCGGCGTTTTATTCCAGGCTCAGGCCTTGAAAAGAAATGCACGAGCCTTAATGAACAGCAGAGACAAGATCTGAAACACTTCTGCCACATTATTTTTGAAGCATGCAATGCTAACCCTAAATGTGTAGCATGACATCTAATTAACTAACTCAAATTAAGATATACTGTATTTAAATTAACTTCAATGCCATTTCTATACTCATCCTTCCTACTCAAAGGGCAAGTTCAAGTTCAGCCCCCTCCCTCTGCACATCGTTGCTGTTGATGTACTTTCGGAGTACAACTTTGGACTATTACTGCCCATGTTTGCTCCATTGAAGCAATTGGATCCCTCTCCCCACCCTCCAAACAGTAAAACAACTAGCAAGAGTCTTCTTTCCCTTAGAATCTGATACTCTAGAACAGTGATGGCACACCTTTTTTTCCTTGGGTGCCGAATGAGCATGCACACATGCTATCACGCATGTGCGAGTGCTCACACCAATAATTCAATGCCTGCGGAGGGCAGAAACAGCTTCCCTCACCTCCTGGAGGCCCTCTGGAGGCCAGAAACGGCCTTTTTCCCAACTTCGTGTGGGCCCAGTAAAAACACCTTCCAACATCCCACTGGAGCCTCTCTGGAAGCCAAAAATGTCCTCCCTACTTGTGTTTCACACTTCCCGGGCTCCAAGGATTTCCCTGGAGCCGGGGGAGGGTCAAATTGCCACCCCCATTCCCCCCGGAGGCTTTCTGGGAGCCAAAAACACCCTCCCAGAGCCTCTGTGCAAGCCAAAAATCAGCTTGCCAGCACACACATGCATGTTGGAGCTGAGCTAGGGCAACGGCCTGCGTGCCACAGATATGGCTCCACATGCCACCTGTGGCACTCGTGCCATAGGTTTGCCATTACTGCTCTAGAGCAGTGTTTCCCAACCTTGGCAACTTGAAGATATCTGGACTTCAACTCCCAGAATTCCCCAGCCAGCGAAACACTGCTCTAGAGTATGTTGCCTCTGAAGAGAGAGTCTCCATTGAGAATTCTTATGGCTAAGAAACAAAGATCTCCTCCTGGTTGAGATCAAATATCCATTTAACCTAGTACTGCTCGGTTAGGATCTCTCCAAACGAAGCAGGAAAATTAAAAGGGGATCTTTGCATAGGTTTGCCTGGTGAACCAATTGCGACCCTATTTGGATCAGGAGGCTCTTCTCACGGTCACTCATGCCCTTATCACCTCACGGTCAGATTATTGCAATGCACTCTACACGGAGCTACCGAGACTACAGCTGATCCAGAACGCAGTTGCGCGAGCTGTGTGGGTGCACCTAGGTACACCCACATTACACCAACTCTCTGCAAACTGTACTGGCTCCCAATCAGTCTTTGGATGCAATTCAAGATGTTTGTTTGTTTAATTCGACTTCTATGCTGCCCAATCCTGAAAGATTCAGGGCAGCTTACAACAACAATGTAAATACAAAACAATAAAAAAGAAGTCAAATTTAAAATCTAAGAAAATTATAAAGCCCTAATTTAAAAACCGATAAATTAATCAATCACAATAACATGCATACTAAACATTCATACAATTTGGCCATGAGAGTTGTTAATTCATGGCCCCCCAGGCCTGCAGGCAAAGCCAGGTCTTTGTGGCCTTATGAAAGGCCAGTAGGGTGGGAGCAGTATGGGCATGGCGGGGGGGGGAGTTGATTCCATAGAACTGGGGCGGCAACAGAGAAGGCCCTCCCCTGCAGCCCCGCCAACCTGCATTGCTTAGTCGAGGGGACCTGGAGAAGGCCAACTCTGTGTGCTCTTATTGGTCTCTGGGAGGTATGCAGCAAGAGGCGGTCCCGTAAATAGTCTGACCCTGAGCCATGTAGGGCTTTATAGGTAATAACCAACACCTTAAATTATGACCGGAGACTAATAGGAAGCCAGTGAAGCTCGCAGAGTGTAGGTGTTATATGGGTGGACCAAGGTATGCCCATGTTTCACCAACACTCCACTGTCTGCATTGGTTGCCGATCAGTTTCCATTCACAATTCAAAGTATTGGTTATGACCTATAAAGCCCTTCATGGCATTGGACCAGAATATCCCTGGGACCGCCTTCTGCCGCACGAATCCCAACGACCAGTTAGGTCCCACAGAGTCGGCCTTCTCCAGGTCCCATCGACTAAACAATGTCGTCTGGCGGGACCCAGGGGAAGAGCCTTTACTGTGGCGGCCCCGACCCTCTGGAACCAGCTCCCCCCGGAGATTAGGATTGCCCCCACCCTCCTTGCCTTTCGTAAACTTCTTAAAACCCACCTCTGCCATCAGGCATGGGGGAACTGAGACATCTTCCCCAGGCCTATATAGTTTATGTATGGTAAGTTGTGTGTATGTCTTTTTAAATTATGGATTTTTAAATATTAGATTTGTATTGTACATTGTTTTTTACTATTGCTCTGAGCCACCCCGAATCTCTGGAGAGGGGCGGCATACAAATTTAATATATAATAATAATAATAATAATAATAATAATAATAATAATAATACCCATAAAGGTAATGTTGTCATTATCTTTAAAGCCCTACATGGCTTAGGGCCAGACTATCTTCCAGCAGACGTGGTTGGTAAATCCATAGTAACTAAATTTAAACACGCCTAGGATAAACATCTATCCATCCAAAGATAAAATACAGGAAATAGTATAAAGGCAGACTAGATGGACCATGAGGTCTTTTTCTGCCGTCAATCTTCTATGTTTCTATGTTTCTATCTTTGTTTCTATCTTCGGGATCGCCTTCTACCACAAAGCTCCCAGCGACCAATATGGGTCCACAGGGTTGGTTTTCTCCGGGTCCCGTCAGCTAAACAGTGTCAGCTGCAGGGCTGTGGGGGAGGGCCTTCTCTGTGGCTGCTCCGGCTCTCTGGAACCAGCTACCTCCTGACAATCATATTACCCCCACCCTACTGGCCTTCCTGGAAAGCTGTAAAGACCTGGTTGATTAGATTGTATCGCCGAGATCTGGCCATAAATGATATGTGTGGTCTTATTGTGGGTTTTAAATTTTTAAAAATTGTTTCTCTTTTTAGATGTTTTAATATTAATACTGTATATCTTGTTCTTTTTGGTTGTGAGCCTCCCAGAATCCTTAGGGAATTGGGCAGCATACAAATTGAACTAAATAAATAAAATAAATAATAAATCAAAAGCTTCCTCTCCAAAGGCTTGAGACTCTGGGGTTGGAAGGGCCCAGTCCTACCTTTGGAGTAGATCAGTATTCCTCATCCTTGGCAATTTTATGAGGCATGGACTTCAACTCCCAGAATTCCTGATGACTGGGGAATTCTAGGAGTTGGAGTCGCTGTCTCTAGCTATTTCTGCATAGTCCCTGGCACCTCTAGCACTGAAGAATCACCCTTGTGGGCAATTCTGGCATGGAAATAGTTAACACCTGCCTCTTTTTGGAAGGAAGGAAAAGAGGAAGTCTGATGAGCAAAGTGCAGAGGCTGGAACACTCTCAGCAGCTGCCTTTGATCTCAGCGTCCTTGGAAAGCGTGTGTGAGCAGGTATCCGCCAGAATTGCTCCAGCAGGCTGGCTTTGCAATTGCCAAGCCTGCCTTGAACAGGGAGGTCAGAGGTTAGCAGCACAACTTCTCAGCTGTAAGATCAAAGGCACTGCAGATCTCAGGCTCCAGGATTGCCCTGGGAGGTTGGGAACAGAGAGAGCTTAAATTTTGCTGTAAAGGTGCTTTCAAACTGGGAGACCGGTTACACTTTTCTTTAAACCTTTCCAGCATTTCATCTGTGGTTTGCACATGTGTGTGCCTGTACCTTTGGGATGGATTCCTATATGGAATTTATCCCAATAGAATGCAAAAAGACAAAATGATTAAAAAAACCCTTCATGTTCAGCAGTCGGCCTGTCTCTTAAAAATTATACCGATCCAACATGGGCCTTATAGCACCCCTGATTCTACAAAGCTTTTCAAGATTCTTTGGTCTGAGAAATGAATTCATTAAAGCAGTGTTTCCCAACCTTGGCAACTTGAAGATATTTGGACTTCAACTCCCAGAATTCCTCAGCCAGCGAATGCTGGCTGGGGAATTCTGGGAGTTGAAGTCCAGATGTCTTCAAGTTGCCAAGGTTGGAAAACACTGCATTAAAGGAAAAGGCGCTCTCATTTTCAAAGCAAGGAGCATTGTGCAAATTTGCTCATCTCCCGAACGTGGAGTCTACAGCAGAGATTGCATATGAAATCATGGTTAACAGGGATGAGTAGCAAAGAGTCCCATTTGGTCCGTCCTTCAAGTCAGTTCTAAGCTGGGTTCAAGAAAGAAGCAGGTCAGTATTCCCTCCCTCCTTTAGGAAATCCAGTATTTTCTTATATCATTCTGAGTATTTTGGGGAAGCAACAACTGAGATAAAAATCACATTTCCACCCCCAGAAAATTTAACAATAACATGGTTTTGTTTTTTTTAAATAAATCTGTTCAATTGTGTCCAGTTTTTGGAAACTGTAAGGAAAACTCCCTGCAAACTACAAGTTTGTGTTCGTGGCAAGGTTTTTCAGAAGTGGTTTTCCACTGCCTCTTTTCTAAAACTAAGAGAAAGAGACCAGCCCAAGATCACCCAGCTGGCTTTGTGCCCAGGCAGGACTAGAACTCATAATCTCCTGGTTTCTAGTCCGATTATTTAACCTCCCTTACCGAACTGCCTCTCTTTACATGCAGTTAAAAGATTATTATTATTATTATTATTAATTAATTAATTAATTAATTAGATTTGTATGCCGCCCCTCTCCGCAGACTCGGGGTGGCTCACAACACAATAAAAACAGTTTATAACAAATCTAATAATTTACAGTTTAAAATGTTAAAAAACCCCATTATTAAACAGACATACACACAAGCATACCATACATAAATTGTATAGGCCCGGGGGAGATATCTCAGTTTCCCCATGCCTGACGACAAAGATGGGTTTTAAGGAGTTTGCGAAAGGCGACGAGGGTAGGGGCAGTTCTAATCTCTGGGGGGAGCTGGTTCCAGAGAGTCGGGGCCACCACAGAGAAGGCTCTTCCCCTGGGGCCCGCCATCCGACATTCTTTAGTTGACGGCACCCGGAGAAGGCCCACTCTGTGGGACCTGATTGGTCGCTGGGATTCGTGCGGCAGAAGGCGGTCTCGAAGATATTCTGGTCCGATGCCATGAAGGCATTTAAAAGATGGTAAATGCATTTCTGGCAGATGGATTTGATGGATGGATAGGCAAGTACATGACGGAAAGCCAGACGGACAGGAGGAAATCTGACAAAGGGAGACATTTACTGTGAATATGGAGTCTTTAAATACCAGCTCCCAAAGGCTCTCTTTCCCTAGTGCAGTGATGGTGAACCTTTTTTTGGTTCTTGTGCCAAAAGGGGTGTGTATGGGTGTGCTAGCATGCGTGTATATAGCCACACCCCTTCCCTTGCTGCCCCGTGTGCAAGCACACAGGCCTTTCTGAACCCTGGTATGTGAAAAAAATGACTTAACAGGCAAATTGAATTATTTATTATTATTATTATTATTATTATTATTATTATTATTATTAATTAGATTTGTATGCCGCCCCTCTCTGTAGACTCGGGGCGGCTAACAACAGTAAAAAGACAATATGAACAAATCTAATATTAAAAGTAATGTAAAAAAACCCAATTTAAGAAACCAATCATACATACAGACATACCATGCATAAATTCTATAAGCCTAGGGGAAAGGGAATATCTCAGTTCCCCCATGCCTGAAGACGGAGGTGGGTTTTAAGGAGCTTACGAAAGGCAAGGAGGGTGGGGGCAACTCTGATATCAGGGGGGAGTTGGTTCCAGAGGGTCGGGGCCACCACAGAGAAGGCTCTTCCCCTGGGTCCCGCCAAACAACATTGTTTAGTCGACGGGACCCGAAGGCCAACTCTGTGGGACCTAATTGGTCGCTGGGATTCGTGCGGCAGAAGACGGTCCCGAATGTTTGGGAAAACACAATTCTGGTTTACTGTTGTGCTGTTTTTTGAACTCGGGGGCTTCAAGAAACTTCCCTGAACCCTCCAGAGTGCAAAAAACAGTACAAGGGCAACCAGAAGTGCATTTTTCTGAACTTCCACTTTGTCTGTTGGGAGATTTTTTTTGCCTCCAGGGCTTCAGGGAAGCTTCCCTGAAGTGTCCAGAGGACAAAATGGCCTTTCCCAAGGCTGAAAATCAGCTGGCCAGCGCGAGCATGCGCACTGGTGCTGATACAGGGCAAAGTCTTGCGTGCCCTCTGATATGGCTTCGCGTGCCACCACTGACAGGCGTGCCATAGGTTCACCATCATGGCCCTAGTGTCTTTGCTAATGGAAAGATGAGGCCCAGCGACACCAGCTCAATTGAAATGACCAGGAATGGTAATTTCTGAAAAGTCTTGTTCATGCTTCATCTTTCTCAAAGGAAAAGAGCGTAAGGAAGAGAAACTGGAGTGTATGAGAGACTGCAGCTTTGCCCATTCAGTTTGGGCCTTACCCACTTTGAATATAAAAGAGATTCAGGAGCTTAATTTGCAATCTAATAAACCAAGGAGCTGATCAAAAACCTTTCTGGAGGAGTTTATTAAGTCTGTTCTCAGCACATATACCTTATTGGCCAATGACAGGCATGGCCGGGGAGCCCGCTCAGGCCTTTCCAGTTTGACAATGGAGACAAATCCTGGATCATGTTCATCCTCGCTGGTATTACACAAAGACAAGGGGTGGAACTGTGAAGAGAAAGGAAGAGAAAGTTACTACTGATGGATCATAGGACAATTATAGAATCATAGGTCCGGAATCTAGTCCACTTCTCTGCTCATAGCAGGAGCCTTATACCAACCCAATCAAATGACTGTCCAGTCTGTTTTTGAAAACCTCCAGTGATTGAATACCCACAACCCTGGAGGCAAGCTATTCCATTGGTCAATTGCTCTCGCTGCCAAAAAATCCCCCCTTTTAGATTGAATCTCCTTGATAAACTTCCATCTATTGCTTATTGTCTTGCCCTCTGGTGTCCTAGAGCAGTGTTTCCCAACCTTGGCAACTTGAAGTCCAAATATCTTCAAGTTGCCAAGGTTGGGAAACACAGTCCTAGAGAATAAGTTAATCCTCTCTTCTTTGTGACAGACCCTCAAGTATTGGAAGATAATTATCCTGTGCAAGTGTGCAATTGGGTTGATATTCCTGGAGGCATCTGTAATATGGTAAATGATTTAGCTTTACTAGATAAATGGTCAAAGCAATGGAAACTGCAATTTAATGTTTCCAAATGTAAAATAATGCACTTGGGAAAAAGGAATCCTCAATCTGAGTATTGTATTGGCAGTTCTGTGTTAGCAAAAACTTCAGAAGAAAAGGATTTAGGGGTAGTGATTTCTGACAGTCTCAAAATGGGTGAACAGTGCAGTCAGGCAGTAGGGAAAGCAAGTAGGATGCTTGGCTGCATAGCTAGAGGTATAACAAGCAGGAAGAAGGAGATTATGATCCCGCTATATAGAGTGCTGGTGAGACCACATTTGGAATACTGTGTTCAGTTCTGGAGACCTCACCTACAAAAAGATATTGACAAAATTGAATGGGTCCAAAGACGGGCTACAAGAATGGTGGAAGGTCTTAAGCATAAAACGTATCAGGAAAGACTTAATGAACTCAATCTGTATAGTCTGGAGGACAGAAGGGAAAGGGGGTGCATGATCGAAACATTTAAATATGTTAAAGGGTTAAATAAGGTCCAGGAGGGCAGTGTTTTTAATAGGAAAGTGAACGCAAGAACAACGGGACACAATCTGAAGTTAGTTGGGGGAAAGATCAAAAGCAACATGAGAAAATATTATTTTACTGAATTTATTATTTATTTATTTAATTATTTATTGGATTTGTATGCCGCCCCTCTCTGGAGACGTACAAAGAGAAGTAGATCCTTGGAACAAATCCAAATCCACAGTAACTGAATTTAAACATGCCTGGGATAAACATATATCCATCCTAAGATAAAATACAGAAAATAGTATAAGGGCAGACTAGATGGACCATGAGGTCTTTTTCTGCCGTCAGACTTCTATGTTTCTGTTTCTATCCTAATCCTTCTCTTCAAGTGGCTAGACATTTCTAGCTCTCTCAGCTATTTGCCATATAATTTAGCCTCCAATCCCTTTATAATTTTTGTTGCTTTTCTCTACATGCTTTCCATCTTGACATCTGTTTTTTGTATTGTGATATAATGCTGGTATAATGTAATGATGGTGATATAACGTACAGTGGTACCTCGAGATACGAGTTTAATTCGTTCCGGACCTGGGCTCTTAAGTCGAGCAGCTCTTATCTCGAACGACTTTTCCCCATAGGAATTAATGTAAATAATTTTAATTGGTTCCAGCCCTCAAAAAACTCACAAAGTTAGTCTAAATTATGCAGAAAGACATGTTTTTAATGAAGAAATGTACATGTACATATAAATGAATAATGAAGTTTCTTTCACTTAACTTGTAAACTTTCTTAAACTTTTAAATTTACATATGTTCAACTTCTCTGCCACCCAATCCTGTAGGACAGAGGTCCCCAACCCTTTTTGCACCAGGGACCGGCTTTAAGCGATCAAGAGAGGAATGGGTGAATGAATGGACGGAGGGTGGGAAGGAAGGAAGGAAAGAGGGAAGGGACAGGAACAGATGAAGGAAGCAAGGAAACTTATGAAAGGGGAGAGTAAGAGAGGAATGAGTGAAGGGAGGGAGGGAGGGAAGAAGGTGGGAAGGAGAAAGAAAAGAAGAAATAGAGGAAGGGAAGGTAAAAGAGAGAAAGAAAAAGAGCAAGCAAGCAAGCAAGAAAGAAAGAAAGAAAGAAAGAAAGGGGGAAGGGACAGGAACAGAGGAAGGAAGCAAGGAAACTTATGAAAGGGGAGAGTAAGAGAGGAATGAGTGAAGGGAGGGAGGGAGGGAGGGAAGAAGGTGGGAAGGAGAAAGAAAAGAAGAAATAGAGGAATGGAAGGTAAAAGAGAGAAAGAAAAAGAGCAAGAAAGAAAGAAAGCAAGAAAGAAAGAAAGGGGGAAGGGACAGGAACAGAGGAAGGAAGCAAGGAAACTTATGAAAGGGGAGAGTAAGAGAGGAATGAGTGAAGGGAGGGAGGGAAGAAGGTGGGAAGGAGAAAGAAAAGAAGAAATAGAGGAAGGGAAGGTAAAAGAGAGAAAGAAAAAGAGCAAGAAAGAAAGAAAGAAAGAAAGGGGGAAGGGACAGGAACAGAGGAAGGAAGGAAGGAAACTTATGAAAGGGGAGAGTAAGAGAGGAATGAGTGAAGGGAGGGAGGGAAGAAGGTGGGAAGGAGAAAGAAAAGAAGAAATAGAAGGGAAGGTAAAAGAGAGAAAGAAAAAGAGCAAGAAAGAAAGCTGCAAGCACCCCCCCCGAGCCCCCCAGGCCGGCTGCAACCTTTTAAAACACGCGCGCCGCTTCGCAGCTGTCTCCTGAAGCCGAACGCGGAAGTTAGCGTTTGGCTTCAGGAGACAGCTCCTTGGCGCTTGTATCTCGAATTTGGGCTTGTAAGTAGAACAAAAATATCTCTCCCCTCCCAGCTCTTATCTCGAGTTGCTCTTAAGTAGAGCAGCTCTTATGTCGGGGTTCCACTGTAATTGGCTTATATTGTAATACAGAAGATTAATACACTGCATTATTGAGGAAGGACTGTAGATCAACACTTGATGTGCAACTAAGATAAAGAGTAAAGTGCTACAGTAAACTTTTGTTAGTTTCAGAAAAACATTTACACTTTTTTTGGTTGACCTTAGCCATTTTTCCATTTCTTAGACACAAGCTTTAAAAAAATATTAAATATCTTCTGGATGATCTGCCTAACTCATAATCTATCATAATTCACAGTCTATCCAAATGGTGCCTTTCAGATAAAGTTACATTATAGCTCAGTTAACATGTTTGTTGGGAATTCTGAGGATCTGTCGATTCAATACACCCAATGGACACAGATTATTATTATTATTATTATTATTATTATTATTATTAATTTGATTTGTATGCCGCCCCTCTCTGTAGACTCGGGGCAGCTAATTACCATGTGCTCTGCAGTGCAGTCAGGTATTTCATCAAGAAGTTAAAAAAAAAATAGATGTCCTGTGCTCTACATACAGTTTTACCCTTGAAGATCTTTTAGCAGCTGCCGCCACTACAAAAATATTGCTGCATTATTTGTTAATATAGTAGAAGATTTCCAGGAATGCATGGGACTTTTCTTCTTTCATTGCACCGCTAGTCAGTTTGCTTCTTGGCCCAGTTAAAGATTATCTAGCAAAGATACTGACTAAAATTGGGAATAAATTAGTCACTTGCATAGACACTGCCTTTAGATCATTTGTCTATGTCTAAATCTTTGCTTTCATTTAGCAAGTCCCACTTTTAAAGGTACCTTCATAATTAATTCGTCAAACATTCTAAGAAAAACAAACAGGACTGAAAGAAGGAACCATTCCTGTTTAGAATAGAAAGCTGGCAGGGAGGAAAGGATTATTCTTGCAAGATTACAGTTGCTCCATAAACACAGAGAGGTGTTTCCTTTGAATTCAAAATGCCCCGAAGCTTTGTTCATGCGATTTTGAATCACACAAACATTTATAAATACAATATACATGCATATAAGTGTAAGAAAAATAATTTATTTTAATTCACAAGAATTTCCTTTTGGAATTTTCATGGAAGACTGTTCCATAAAAAACATAAGAGAACCTTGTTGAATCAAAGCAATGTTCAGCAATTCCTAGTCATTCAGTGGCTGGTCAGATTGATTTAGGAAGCATACAGTATAACGATACACCCTTTTCCACTTTTTCAGTTCTGTTTTCAGTTTAACAATTCTTTTTGAAGTATGGTAATTATTGCACTTGTACTGTGATTGTTATGAACTGGCAAGTTTCTTCACAGGGCCAGAGGTGGGCTGCTAAGTGACGTGTGCTGCCCTCGTGGTTCTGAGTGCTGGCGGAGTCCAGCACAATTCTGCTACTGCACCTGGGCAGGTAGTGAAATCGTGCGTGCCCTTGAGAGCAATTTCACTACCTGTCCAGCACTCAGAACCATGGGGGCGAGCACATGTCACCGTTCCACTTAAATATATATACTTCACTATGGAAACAGCCAGAGGTGGGCTGCTAAAGGGCTATATATATACTGTAGTAGCCTAACCTGCTATATTGTTTAGCCTAACCTGCTATGTTTTATATAGATAGCACTTTAGCAGCCCACCTCTGGCTGTTTCCATAGTGGGCATCAAATGGAGGAATTGCTTAGAATCTGACCAGAGAAAGAGAAAAGCTTGCCTTCAGAAGTTGTGAATGCTCCAACACTAGAAATTTTTAAGAAGATGTTGGATAACCATCTGTCTGAAGTAGTGCAGTGTCTCCTGCCTAAGCAGGGGGTTGGACTAGAAGACCTCCAAGGTCCCTTCCAACTCTGTTGCTATTGTCGTTGTTGGTATTATTATTATTATTATTATTATTATTATTATTATTATTATTATTATTATTATTGCTCCATCTTCATGGCATCGGACCAGAATATCTCTGGGACTGCCTTCTGCCGCATGAATCCCACCGACCGGTTAGGTCCCAGAGTTGGCCTTCTCCAGATCCTGTCGACGAAACAATGTCGTCTGGCAGGACCCAGGGGAAGAGCCTTTTAGGTGGCGGCCCCGAACCTCTGGAATCAACTCCCTCTAGGAGATTAGGACTGCCCCCACCCTTCTTGCCTTTCGCAAACTCCTTAAAACTCACCTCTGTCGTCAGGCATGGGGAAATTGATTCCCCTGGGCCGTTTCCGCTTTATGTATGGTTTGTATGAGATTATTATTATTAATTATTATTATTTATTAGATAGACGTATGGTTGTTTTTATATTAATGGGTTTTAAATTGTTTTAATTTTGGATTTGTACTGTTTCTGTTGTTGTGTGCCGCCCCGAGTCTTCGGAGAGGGGCGGCATACAAATATAATAATAATAATAATAATAATAATAATAATAATAATAATAATAATCTCCAATACTATTTAGTTGCTTCCAAAGGGTAAGGGCTACTTAAAAATAGTCCTAATGGTTGGGATTGGCATGGGACTAGAATGTTCCAATCACAAAACTGAGCTAAAAAAAATAAAAATAAAGGGAGTAATTGATCAGTTAACTCCAAGCAGAGTGAAATTACTTTAAGAAAATCTTTACAACTGGATGATAAAGGGCAATTATACAACAAAAAATGGTCATCTACTGGAGGGGTTTATTCTGTAAATTGGCGTCAATCTGTATTGAGCTGGTCAAGGGAAGGGTTTATGGCTAATGTAATGAGTATTCTTCTGAGGAAAGAATGGCCATCTGCGCTGTTGCATCTGTTGTCTGATAGACCAAAGGTGAGCTCACACCTGCTGCCAGCTTTGGCAAAGGATCAAGGGAGAATTTCATTGTAAGTCTGATAGCATCTCCCCCCCCCCCCCCATACACACTGGTTAAAAGAAAGCTGGCACGCCTGTTTTACACAGCAGTTTCTCTGTGTGGGGCCAACAGTACTGTATATCTAATGGATCAAAGGAAGGAGTGCTGCATCTCAAAGATATGGTTCTTCACCTCCTAGTCATCATGGTATGGTTTACTAGTCTTAATAAACCAAAAATTGCTGCTGCATTTCCAAAAATCTTCATCATTGCGCATGTAATTCTATTCAATTTTTTAGAGAGACTGTGGCTATTTAGAATAGGGACCTATGGTCCTGCAGATGCTGTTGAATTACAGCTAGAATTCTTCACCATCGGTCATGCAGGTTAGGCTACTAGTAATTCAGAAAAATCTGGAAAACTCTAGATTCTTTATCTTTTGCTAGCAATTCTTTTAATGTACAACACAAAGGTGGACATTAAGTCTCAGAATGCAAAGGGACAACTTCTCTCTCAGTAATAATGCTATGGATAAAATTAGATTCTGGATTTAATAATCTGATTTAACTAAGCAGACCCTAGATTACTAGTCCAAAATCCTGCCCTAATTGCACTCCCGTTGCTTGATGTTCAAGGTTATTATCAGGGAACTAGGGAACTTTATGCCACAGATGCCGCCGTTTTTTTGTGCCCTCATTGCTGCCAAGGTGTATTTTGAACTCCTAATAACCTACAGTGGGACAATGAGACTTTGTAGCCTCTATTTAATGAGAAAAACAAACACCCTCATGACTTCTACATTACTGAAAGGTAAGGTAGGTTGGGTTTGCTTTTTTTTTTTTTTTTTAAGTGACTGCAATAGAAAGCAATCAGAAGACAGGAACACAGAAAGGAAAGCACAGAAATTCCTCGAAAAAGCATGTGTGATTTCCCCATAATTGGAAATACCTAAATGGGTTGTCAATAGCAATTATTCCCTGGAACAAAACTTAATTTAGTGGAGAAGGGGAAACAATCTGACCAGGTGGAAGACCTGCAAATAGCTGGTGAAGGAAGTTTGGGCAAATTTGCTCTTGACTTCACTGGTAAGTAGAGTAGAGTAGAGTAGAGTAGAGTAGAGTAGAGTAGAGTAGAGTAGAGTAGAGCAGAGCAGAGTAGTAAAGAATAGATTAGATTAGATTAGAATAGAATTATTTACTGGCCAAGTGTGATTGGACACACAAGGAATTTGTCTTTGTTGTATATAGATTAGATTAGATTTATTGGATTTATATGCCGCCCCTCTCCGCAAACTCAGGGCGGCTCACAGTGTACATAAAAGAAAAGATACATTTGTCAAGCTACAAATATCTTGCATGCGTGATCTCTACCATATACTGAAGATTTCCCCATTCTAATTTCCAGATGTTTCAGACTTTCAGCATTTCCAGCCAGATGCTGTCCCAATTCAACCAGCATGCTTAGCCTGGTTGCGGGTGTAAAATCCATTTTCTGTGCTTCCCCCAGTGTACAGGGGCAGGCAAAGTTGGCTCTTCTATGACATGTGAACTTCAACTCCCAGAATTCCTGAGCTAGCATGATTGGCTCAGGAATTCTGGGAGTTGAAGTCCACAAGTCATAGAAGAGCCAACTTTGCCTACCCCTGCCCCAGTACACAAATTACAACAAAAGGTTTCTTGGGCTCCTGCAACACACCGAACCTGGATGCATTAATCCTAACCAGGATTAGCTAGCTGCGGAAACGCAGCAAGGGTTGTGTTTGCCTAATCTTTGTTAAGCATGTCGTGTGAACACAACCGTCGAGGGGGCGCTAGGCTTGGAGAAGCCCGCTCCACCCTGGCTGGACTTGAAAGCCAAGAGGCTCCGTCGAGCCGTCCGGCCCGGCCGAACACAGAGGCCTGGGAAAGTGGGCCACAAAAGACGCGCTCCCGGCTGAGGCGGCGGCTCTCGTTGATTTCGACCGCGTGCGGGGGAAAATCTCCTCAGTTCGCTCCAGCGCGGTAGGTTTGAAGGTCAGCCCTTCGCAGCGAGGCCTTTTGTCCGGGGCTGCTCGCCTTGCAAGTCCCTCGTCTCCCAACTCCGGCCGCAGCCAGGCGGGAGCGGCCCACAGGGGCCTGCGAGAGCTGCCTTGTGGCGCGGCGAGATGAAAGGCGGGCCTCTAATGTTAAGAGCCGGTGGCCTCCCCAGTGCCGTTTGAACTGTTTACAGATCGAGTTAACTATTACAGGCCGTGTGTATCTTGGCCGCCTGCCCGAATTCTTCCGCGCCCGTCAGATATTATTAAACAACCCTTTCGATGCTCGGCCTGGAGTTCTTCCAACACACCTCAGAGAGTTGCCGACACTCCAGGCGGAGCCTTTGGTTGTCACTCTGGTTCCCAAAAGGCCCGAACAAGAATCGCGGTCTCTCGGCCCCGGGGAGGGGGATTTGGCTGGCTCGCGGCGGCGGCGGCTCAAAGGGAAAAGAAAACAGGGAGAGTCGGGGCTTGGTAGAGACGGAAAAAGCCCCGGGGTGGGCACAGGGCCTAAGAAAACCTCCCTCCCTCCCTCACCTCAGCTCCCTGGGCAAGGTAGAGGCAGCCTTACAACTGCCGGGCCCCGCATTTGAGCCGCCTTGAGTCCTCTAGGACAGTGTTTCTCAACCTTGGCAATTTGAAGATAATTGGACTTCAACTCGCAGAATTTCCCAGCCAGCGAATGCTGGCTGGGGAATTCTGGGAGTTGAAGTCCAGATATCTCCAAGTTGCCAAGGTTGGGCAACACTGCTCTAGGACAGTGTTTCCCAAACTTTTGACATATGTGTACCCCTTCTATAATTTTTCTAACGCTTAGTACCCCTCGTCAAAAAAAAAATGGATGTATTTTAATAATCAAAATATATTTATTTTTTCTTTTCTTTTTTGGTACATACACAAAATAAACGAAAAATAAAATTATTCATAATAAAATATAAATAAAAGTTATATTATAAATAACATTTATTTGGATCAATGAGAAGGATGAAATCGTTTGTGCCGAGATGACAGATCATCATAATTTGATTCCCTGGTTGTTAATTTTATTGTGAGATGTGGTTCCGTGTCCAATAGTCTGTTCCTTTTTTTCAACTTAATGTCTACAAATGCTGAAAAAGCAACTTCACATAAATATGAAGTTGGAAAAGGCAAGATGTATTTCAGAACTTTTTCTGAACGCGTACCCCCAGCAAACTCTTCCCGTAACCCTAGGGCAGGGGTAGTAGGCAAAGTTGGCTCTTCTATGACACGTGGACTTCAACTCCCAGAATTCCTGAGCTAGCATGATTGGCTCAGGAATTCTGGGAGTTGAAGTCCACAAGTCATAGAAGAGCCAACTTTGCCTACCCCTGCCCTAGGGGTATCTGTACCACACTGGGAAACACTGCTCTAAGGAGTTGAGTGGCATAGAAATATAATAAAATAAAATAAAATTTGCAGGCGACTATAGAGTGGAATGCGTGTCTCTGGGCCGCTCATTGTGGCCGGGCTATTTCCTGAGGGGCAACAGGAGAGACCCCTATGGAAGCCACGTTGAGGAAAGCCAGCAGTACGTTAATATTTGGGGATTATGGCCACCCCTAGTTATCCAAATCTCTCTCAAGTTCAGCCTTTTATTAAATAGGGCAACTTATAACAATTAATGGCTCATGGTTGAGAGCCTCCTTTTTTTTTCTGTTTAGGTGACCCTGTGGCACGAGTACTGACTAAATGGCAATTTATCGGTGGCCATAATTGGGAAATAAATCAGAACTGGTTGTATGTGGAGAATTCGCTCAGTCATAAGCCGTGGTTTTTTAAGCCACCGTAGATGGGTTCAGGAAAACCAATTCAACCACGTTGTGGCTCGGCCTGTCAAATGCAACTGATAGTTCTTTGGCCCCTGCGTTGACCCAAATTAGATTAATAAATAAAATAAAACCTAGTTCAACTATTATTAATGAATTATGAGAAGCAGTGTGATCTAGTGGCTGGGGGGTGGGGGGTGTAATCAGTCAGGCCAGGATTATCTCCAGTTCAGAGACGAAATGAGTTTGAAAGACGTTTCTAGTAAAACCACCAAGCTCAAGATAGATGAGAGTAGTTTTGTGGTATTTTGGGTGTCACCTCACTTTTCTTCAATGTATTGTGTTTTCAAAGAACTTGTTAGTTTAGCTGAGGAACAAAGTCTGCCAATTGAGCCCTAGATAGTATGAATCAAAACCGAGGCTTCTTGGAGCATATACAGAATGTCTTTCCTTCAATATAAAGCAAATACAGTGCTCAAAAAATAAAGGGAACACTTGAACAATACAATATAACTCCAAGTAAAACAAACTTCTGTGAAATCAAACTGTCCACTTAGGAAGCAACACACATTGACAATCAATTTCACATGTTGTCAGCACATTCAACTTTGCACAGAACAAAGTATTCAATGAGAATATTTCATTCATTCAGATCTAGGATGTGTTCTTTGAGTGTTCCCTTTATTTTTTTGAGCAGTGTATATACTCCTCATTGTAATACATCATTTTTTGGGTAGAAGAAACCGGAAACATATTTTTTAAAGCTGTCTCAAAATGTTACATCGTGGGCAACTTATGGTCATTGCTCAGTAGTAACAGAAAAGTTCATCTCAGTTGCCTTTTCTCTCTTTTTTTTGGTTTTGGGTCACCAGTTCATTAATGACCTACATCAATCAGCATTCCTGATCTTTTCAAGATACAGCTAGTCCTAGACTTACAATAGTTCGTTTAATGTCTGTCCAAACTTACAACAGCGCTGACAAATGTGACTATGACCATTTTTCACACTTAGAACCATTGCAGCATACCCATGGCCATGTGATCAAAATTCAGATTCAACTGACATGTTTATGACAGTTGCAGGATCCCAAGATCCTTTGATCACCTTTTGTGTGCTTCTGACAAGCAATGGGGAAGCCAGTTTCACTTAACAACCAGGTTAGGAACTTAACAAATGCAGTGATTCACTTAACAACCATGGCAAGAAAGGTCATAAAATGTGGCAAAGTTCACCTAACAACTGTGGCGCAGCCAGTGGTGCATTAACCATCAAGCAGATAAAGCACATGCTTAGGGCACCAGGCTCAAAGGGGACGCCACAAAGTTCAGAAAGGAAAAAATATGAAGATTTGTAAAAAAAGAAAAATGATAAAACTAAGAAGGGGGCACCAAGATTTGTCAGTGCTTGGGGCAGTGTTTCCCAACCTTGGCCACTTGAAGATATCTGTACTTCAACTCCCAGAATTCCCCAGCCAGCATTCGCTGGCTGGGGAATTCTGGGAGTTGAAGTCCAAATATCTTCAAGTGGCCAAGGTTGGGAAACACTGGCTTAGGGCACCAGTGAGCTTTAAAGCAACAGTGGGTGTAGTTTTAGATATTTTAGCTCCGTTGTGGTTGTAAGCCGAGGACTATCTGTATTCCCAAACCACATAACTAGATAGCTGTGTCTTTTTGAGGAGACCCTATTTTCACTTAAGGCTCACTGGTTCCCTAAGCACTGACAAATCTTGGTGCCCCCCTACTTTATCCATTTTTTTACAAATCTTATTTGAGTTTTATTTCTTTCTCAACTTCGTAGTGCCCCCTTTGGGCCTGGTGCTCTAAGCATGTGCTTAGTCTGCTTCCTGGTTAATACACCACTGCCTATTTTTTATTGCAGATCATTTCAGGGGGTGGTATTTTTTTTTTAAACTGTGGTTGTAGTAGCAGAGGTACACTAGGATTGTCATGCTAAGTGCTGTAACATTTCCCCCCCAAGGCTCTTTTGCTCCCACTGCCTCTGAAGGGGCAAACTGCTTTTGGCTGCACTCCAGCCTTTATAAATGCAGACTTGAGAAAGCCAATGTGCTTTGAAGGCCTCACTCCACCCCCAGCCCTACATCCAGGCACAGCAGCTGGGTTTTGTTTTGTGTTTTTTTGTTACCCTTCAGGTGGGTTGGATTTCGTTTTTTCAGAGTTCCCCAACAAGCCATGGGTCGAAGCCTTACCCACCTACTGCAGAGAGCAAATAATTTGGGCAGCCATCCAGAGCGACATAATTCAATCATTGTGCCCCAGATCAATTAGCACCATTGTAATGGAATTTTGATACAGTGCATTACCTAAATTGTGCTGGAAATCTTAGCAACCACGACTGCTCATAAACTGATGCAACTTTCCTTTTGTAGAGTCTCCCTGCCACCATTATGTTCAGAATCCCCATTTAAATAAAGCACTTCCAGTGTTCATAGCAACTTAAGCAAGACGTTGGCAGATGGGGAGCCTCGGCTGAGGCAGGGAAGCCGAGTGGGCAGGGAGGCCTGTAAACAAGTGTGCAGCTTGGAACTCTGGGCTGAGTTAATGTGCTCCTGATGGAAAGCCTGGGAGCTTGCTGTTGGCAGGTTTCGATCGCCCGCATCCCATGTCACTAGGAGCCATTTGCTGGCTCCTCCAGCTTCCCAGCTTGTTCAGGCAGGCCTGTCCTGCTAAGAGAGGGAGGAATTTGATTCTCACCCCCAGGGGCTTGCTAAGTAACTCTCCTGCACTTCAAAGGAGCTCTTTATTTTGCCTTAGTGATCACACCCTGCAAAAATTTCCCACTGACAAAAGAAATCGTTTTATAGGCAAAGGAGGGATTGGAATGTCTCCTCAACCCCGATGAAGGAAGAAGGGCTCAACACACACCCTGCAAGAGAGAAGGCATGGAGTTGTGGTCTCCTCTGCAGTGATAAGTGCTGAGACATAATATGATCTGAAAGTTGGAAGAATCCTGTTGGATCCTATCCAGCATCCTGTTTCCCAAAGTGATAAACCATGTGTCCTCTAAAAGCCTATAAGGAAAGTGAGAAAGCTTGCCTCTCTCTATATAGAATTCCAACGTAAAATATCATCTGCCATGGATTGTGATCTGATTGTTATAACAATGTCAATCACAGTCTTCATTCTGGAACTCTATGGCATTGATCCCAAATCTTACTCAATGCAAACAGAGAGGTACAGGCTTCCATTAGTAATCTTGAGACCGAACCAAATCTAATATATTTTCATTCTTAGATTAAGCTAAAAGGTCACATTATGTTCAACTGAACTCTAGATTTCTGGAACTTCAAGCACCATATTTCCAAGACGTTTTTGACCTTGTTGGTTTGAGAATAATAAAGGTTGAATACCAGTAACTCTGAAGGACAAAGAGATGTTTTCTGGATACCCAAAGAAAAAATATTATCAACTAAGAGTACAAACCTGGATAAAATGTCCTGCTCATGCTTTTGTTTAATAGTTACAATATCTGTTCTCTGACCCCTGGGTAGATTGCTAGAATTAACTAGCCGAAACCCTAGCACTCATGTAGTGACCCAGATAGATAGGCAACTGGGCCAAGAAGCTTGAGCAATAATTTGGAGAAATACCGTGATAGTGAAGCTGCAGGCACTCTGGATAGTGAAGTTAGTAGTGACATTGCAAATTAACAGAGGACGGGGGATATGTGTATGGTACACATCTGGAATAGGATTAGCTTCTTTTAGATTGTAGCCCCACTTGGGGCCAAAAGCTCTTCCTTATCTGCCCATAGTACTATTTACATCTGATATCCCAAAAATCAGGTATCACAGAAACTGATATAACTTAAGTCATGGCTGTATTCACACTGAATGTTTATCCTGGTTAAGTAATGACTTGGCAAGGGCAGCATTTGTGAAACATTGCAAGCTTTATTAGTTTTAACCTTTGCTAGGGGGGTTTGTGGCCCAGCATTTTGTAAAAACACAGCTCATTGGGTTAACTTATGGATCATTATAGTTGCAAATCCAGAAAATTAATTAATTAATCAGTACCGAGGTTAAGTGGGCTGTGTGAATGCTGCCAATGAAGAATATTAATGGAAATTCTTAAAGCTATGTTACCAGACAAAAGTTTACATTTTTTCCAATTCTTCCTTTTCCCTGCTGTCCCTCATCCCAACAATCAGTTACAGATGATAACTCAGGAGAATATTGTCATTGTCAATATATAACAATTGTGGGATTTAAAGCCATAGTTCCTTCAGTTTCTCACAAAAATACTTTTGAGCAAGAAAAATAGTGGATCATTTGCTATGGTCTTTTACATATGTATACTCATTAATGTGAGTTGAAGACATTTGTGCCCCATTTCTTAAAGATAGTGTAAGATGCTCATGAAGCAAAGTTTGCCTCCATAAAACCTAAAAAGAGCTGGGCTTTTTTGAAACCAGTTACCCGAGTGCCATTTTTTAATTGGAAGGGACAGCTATCTATAAATATATGAAGCTATACAGTATTATATGAAGCTATATTGTACACATCTTTCCAGTAAATGTTCTTAGGATAATCAGTGTTTAGAAGGTCAAGATTAAAATTCAATGTTTGGAGAGAGAACGCGCATGGAGTCAGAGGAACTTTATCTCATCATAAACAGAACCAAGATCTGAGAAGCTTTTTCTTTGCAACATGGAATTAGCATTTTTTCATACTTTTATATTTTGGGGTTGTTCCTCAAAAGAATCGGAAGTTGTAGATCTCTGTGGCCACTCAATTCCCAGCTCTGCATTAGATGAAACAGAGTTTGACCCATGAAACATGTGAGTTTGCAGCTCTTCATAAAATCTACAACCCACATAGTCTTTAATTTAATGTAGCTCTCTTTTATCTTTAGCGGTGTGCCACAAGGGTCTGTTCTGGGTCCTATTCTTTTTAATATGTTTGTGAGTGACATAGGGGAAGGTTTGGTAGGGAAGGTTTGCCTATTTGCCGATGACTCTAAAGTGTGCAATAGGGTTGATATTCCTGGAGGCGTCTGTAATATGGTAAATGATTTAGCTTTACTAGATATATGGTCAAAGCAATGGAAACTGCAGTTTAATGTTTCCAAATGTAAAATAATGCACTTGGGGAAAAGGAATCCTCAATCTGAGTATTGTATTGGCAGTTCTGTGTTAGCAAATACTTCAAAAGAAAAGGATTTAGGGGTAGTGATTTCTGACAGTCTCAAAATGGGTGAACAGTGCAGTCAGGTGGTAGGGAAAGCAAGTAGGATGCTTGGCTACATAGCTAGAGGTATAACAAGCAGGAAGAGGGAGATTATGATCCCGCTATATAGAATGCTGGTGAGACCACATTTGGAATACTGTGTTCAGTTCTGGAGACCTCACCTACAAAAAGATATTGACAAAATTGAACGGGTCCAAAGACGGGCTACAAGAATGGTGGAAGATCTTAAGCATAAAACATATCAGGAAAGACTTAATGAACTCAATCTGTATAGTCTGGAGGACAGAAGGAAAAGGGGGGACATGATCGAAACATTTAAATATATTAAAGGGTTAAATAAGGTCCAGGAGGGAAGTGTTTTTAATAGGAAAGTGAACACAAGAACAAGGGGACACAATCTGAAGTTAGTTGGGGGAAAGATCAAAAGCAACATGAGAAAATATTATTTTACTGAAAGAGTAGTAGATCCTTGGAACAAACTTCCAGCAGACGTGGTAGATAAATCCACAGTAACTGAATTTAAACATGCCTGGGATAAACATATATCCATCCTAAGATAAAATACAGAAAATAGTATAAGGGCAGACTAGATGGACCATGAGGTCTTTTTCTGCCGTCAGTCTTCTATGTTTCTATGTTTCTGTCTTGGACTTTTAAGTGTACTGGACTTGGTGCTGATCGGAATTATGGGAGTTAGACACACTTAGTGAGAATCAGGTTTCGGGAAAACAATTAATAGTTAATATTGGGCTGAATACAAGCAGATGCCATTGGTTTATGCAACACACTAGAAACACAGAAAATCCCACTGGTAGAACCATAAATGATCCTACCTTCTCCACTGGTGGTATTTTACATTCAATTGTTCTAGATCTTCAGGATGGAACTTTTTAGAGATTCTACAACCCTAGTATCTGAACATATGTAGATCTTTGAAGGATCCGCCTACATGTGTATTAAATGATCAACTAGAGAAATCTGGTGAGATTATTAGATTGAAATATGAAGGCTCCAGTCCTCCCTCTTTGTTTATGCTTATTCAGGTGGGTGCTCTATGCCAAGTGTTTCTCCATACCGTGTTTCCCCGAAAGTAAGACAGTGTCTTACTTTCTTTTTACCCCCAAAAGCCCCACTATGTCTTACTTTCGGGGTATGTCTTACATTGGAAAGGAGGCGGGCGAAGGAGGGCGCAGCTCCGGACCCCCCCCCCTTTCCACCCCTTGTCGCCCGAGACAAGGGGCAGCGAGGCAGGGGAAGAGGCGGTGGCTTCCGAGAACATGTTGCTGTTATTTCGTTGACAGAAAGCCTGCAACGAGGCACATCGGAGCAGTAAATGGAATTACTACTCGGGATACAATCTTGCGCCCGGAGCGCCTCTTTAGCCCCAAAGCTGTTTCCCTGCAAGTGAGCGGATGTGCACCATCCCCGGAAGCGAGCCAGTTTATGCCCTGGAAACCAGCTACTCTTCCAGCCAAGGCACCTTTTGAACTGGGGGAGACCCCCACCACCTGGCAATGCACAATGGCCCTCCTTGCTCTCCCTTCTCCCCCCCCCACCCCAAGGTTGGGCTTCTCCACGCGCTTCTGTTCAGCCCCAACTCCGAGCGAACCACCTTCCCTCTTTCCCCAATGGAGCGGCGTTGCAAAAACAAACAAACACATCTGCTGGGGGGGGGGGTCCGGACGCCCCCTTCTCCGGCTCTCCGGCATATCGAAGAGCGGAGCGGGGAGAGCCGCCTGGCAGAGCGCTTGCAGGCGGCGGCGGGGGGGGGGACGGCGGCGGCAGGGGGGACGTATGTCGAGGTTCTACTGTCTTTTCATACCATGTTTCCCCGAAAGTAAGACATATGTCTTACTTTTGGGGTATGGCTTATAATTAGCCGACCCCCCTGAAACCCCCCATATGTCTTACAATCGGGGGGGTCTTACTATCGGGGAAACACGGTACATTTTTCTGCTCCAGAGTGCAGCCCTAAACCCCAACATTTCAAGGGAGCAGAGCTTTGTTGGACTCAGTGAGTTTTCATAGAAACATAGAAGACTGACGGCAGAAAAAGACCTCATGGTCCATCTAGTCTGCCCTTATACTATTTCCTGTATTTTTATCTTAGAATGGATATATGTTTATCCCAGGCATGTTTAAATTCAGTTACTGTGGATTTACCAACCACGTCTGCTGAAAGTTTGTTCCAAGGATCTACTCCTCTTTCAGTAAAATAATATTTTCTCACGTTGCTTTTGATCTTTCCCCCAACTAACTTCAGATTGTGTCCCCTTGTTCTTGTGTTCACTTTCCTATTAAAAACACTTCCCTCCTGAACCTTATTTAACCCTTTAACATATTTAAATGTTTCGATCATGTCCCCCCTTTTCCTTCTGTCCTCCAGACTATACAGATTGAGTTCATGAAGTCTTTCCTGATAAGTTTTATGCTTAAGACCTTCCACCATTCTTGTAGCCCGTCTTTGGCCCCGTTCAATTTTGTCAATATCTTGTTGTAGGTGAGGTCTCCAGAACTGAACACAGTATTCCAAATGTGGTCTCACCAGCGCTCTATATAAGGGGATCACAATCTCCCTCTTCCTACTTGTTATACCTCTAGCTATGCAGCCAAGCATCCTACTTGCTTTTCCTACCGCCCGACCACACTGCTCACCCATTTTGAGACTATCAGAAATCACTACCTCTAAATCCTTCTCTTCTGAAGTTTTTGCTAAAAAAAACCCTGGGTGGATCTAGAGATTTCGATTTACAGTATATTCCCCAGCTGTCTAAAACGGTAACTATTTTCTGTGCCTGAGCGATCTTGTGATTCCAAATATATACCTAGTTTAGAAGCACCCTTAAGTACTTCAAAAGAACATGGAAATCTAACTTGGAGCCCCTGTGCTGGTGTTTAAAGAAATAATTGTTAGGGGGAGAAGAAAAAATGTGAGGAATATTAGTGCATGTCTGTTCATGTTTATTCAGAAGCAGCAGCAGTGATGCTATCCTTTTAACACTTGCTGCTCATCCCAGATCGGGCATTCCCTAATCCAGGGCTCCTCAGACAACCCATAGGGCTAAGGATTTGAGGAGTTGTAGTTGTGCAGGGGTGCTTCTCAAAAACGTGTCACCTGATTTTTCTCCCACTAGGAACTTATCCAAGGTTGGATTCTGTAAAGTTTTGTCTTGTCAAATTTTAAAGGGAATACTACGCAATCATCATTTGCTACAGCCCTTCTTTCTATTTTGCCTTTTCACATCTTTTCTATTGCAAAACCTCTATTATTATTATTATTATTATTATTATTATTATTATTATTATTATTATTATTATTATTATTAATTAGATTTGTATGCCACCCCTCTCCGAAGACTCGGGGCGGCTCACAACAGTAATAAAAACAATATAGTAGTGGAACAAATCTAATATTAAAAAAAACATATAAAACCCTATCATTATTTAAAAACAAACAGCACATACATACCAAACATAAAACAAAGTATAAAAAAGCCTGGGGGAAAGGTGTCTCAACTCCCCCATTCTTGGCGGTATAAGTGAGTCTTGAGTAGTTTACGAAAGACAGGGAGGATGGGGGCAGTTCTAATCTCCGGGGGGGGGGGGGGGAGTTGGGTCCAGAGGGCCGGGGCAGCCACAGAGAAGGCTCTTTCCCTGGGGCCCGCCAAACGACACTGTTTAGTCGACGGGACCCAGAGAAGGTCAACTCTGTGGGACCTTATCGGTCGCTGGGATTCGTGCGGTAGCAGGCGGTTCCGGAGGTACACTGGTCGAATGCCATGTAGGGCTTTAAAGGTCATGACCAACATTTTGAATTGAATAATATATTTCTCTTGAAGCTAATAAAACATTTCAACCTCACAATACAAATTTCAGGGAAGCTAGTTCAGAATTTAATACATTTAAGCTTGGAGGAAGAGAGGAATTCTTGTGTTCCCTTATATATTTCACTGGTCAATCTACGGCCATTGGATGGTGTTTGTGTAGCTAAAGCAGCTTTTTGAAGCTGGGCAGTGTTAACCCTTTTGATTTAACACCAGATCTAGATCACCGTAGGAATGGAGGGTCAGTCTTCACAGCATCCATTTCAAAGGACTGCATAGATCAATTGTACTTTGTGCCCCAAAGCCCACTTATTGGTTAATCATTACACAAATCAGCACTAAGGAAATGCTGTCAATGGACAAGGGAAGTTAAAGATACCCATTAAAAAGTTTATGACCCATACTGAGTCCAGGACAGTCAAAGGATATTAAATTCAGCTGAACTTAAAAAGACAATACATGTCAAATTATCTCTGAGATCCCACTTCTTTATAATAATAGAAATTATATGCACACCAGAATAACTATACACAAGGATAGTTGCCCTCCCCATGCCAACTACTCCCCACAACCCTATCAACTAATAATAATAATAATAATAATAATAATAATAATAATAATAATAATAATTTATTAGATTTGTATGCCGCCCCTCTCCGAAGACTCGGGGCGGCATCTAATTTAATAAGACTCTATTACTATTATTCTTCTCTTCCTTACTAGTATTTATCTCTTCCCACTTATTACTATAACCATGTTGCTTGTATCTTTCAATTTATATTGTTTTTATGTGTTTCCTACAATTTGATAGCTTATTAGTAACCTTGACTCACTGAGTGTTGCATCTTTTTATTCTTGATAAATGTTTTTGATTCTCCTTATGTACACTGAGAGCATATACACCAAAGACAAATTATTTGTGTGTCCAATTACACTTGACCAAGAAATAATTCTGTTATTTTATTCTCTTTCCCCCCCATTTTTATTCTTGCAATTTCTTTTTCTAAATAGCCACCGGTATTGCTTAATCAAAAATCTAAAAATTGGTTCCCGCAGAAGTTTAGCTTTTGATATGAAGAACTTTATATGTTGTGAGCTACCCCGAGTCCTCGGAGAGGGGCAGCATAGAAGACAAACTATTATTAATATTATTATTATTATTATTATTATTATTATTATTATTATTAATTAGATTTGTATGCCGCCCCTCTCCGTAGACTCGGGGCGGCTCACAACAGCAATAAAACAATTCATGACAAATCTAATAATTTAAAAACATTTTAAAAAACCCGTTATTAAGCAGACATACACACAGACATACCATACATTATTTATTTATTTATTTATTCAATTTTTATGCCGCCCTTCTCCTTAGATTCAGCGCAGCTTACAACATGTTAGCAATAGCACTTTTTTAACAGAGCTAGGCTATTGCCCCCACAATCCAGGTCCTATAAATTGTATAGGCCGGGGGGCAGCAAAGGTGGGTTTTAAGGAGTTTACGGAAGGCAAGGAGGGTGGGGGCAGTTCTAATCTCCGGGGGGAGCTGGTTCCAGAGAGTCGGGGCCGCCACAGAGAAGGCTCTTCCCCTGGGACCCGCCAAACGACATTGTTTAGTCGACAGGACCCGGAGAAGGCCAACTCTGTGGGACCTAACCAGCCGTTGAGATTCGTGTGGCAGAAGGCGGTTCCGGAGATATTCTGGTCCGGTGCCATGAAGGGCTTTATAGGTCATAACCAACACTTTGAATTGTGACCGGAAATTGATCGGCAACCAATGCAGACTGCGGAGTGTTGGTGTAACATGGGCATACCTGGGGAAGCCCATGATTGCTCTCACAGCTGCATTCTGCACGATCTGAAGTTTCTGAACACTTTTCAAAGGTAGCCCCATGTAGAGAGCATTACAGTAGTCGAATCTCGAGGTGATGAGGGCATGAGTGACTGTGAGCAGTGAGTGCCGGTCCAGATAGGGCCGCAACTGGTGCACCAGGCGAACCTGGGCAAACGTCCCCTTCGCCACAGCTGAAAGATGGTTCTCTAATGTGAGCTATGGATCGAGGAGGACGCCCAAGTTGCGGACGCTCTCTAGCTAGCTAGCTAACTAACTAGCTAGCTAACTAACTAACTAACTAACTAACTAACTAACTAACTAGCCTTTCTTTAAACTAAAGTCTAAGTCTGAAAATGTCCTCTTTGATGGCCATACATGAACATTTATCTTTATGTTAATTTAAAACACGCACAGCTGTAATACAAAATCTGGGCGAGATCTACATAGGCTTTTATCTTGGCACTATGACATCTATCTTACTCAAGATTCACACGACACATGCCAATTTTATCTCAGCATAACAGTTTTCTCAGCCTACTGCCTGTTTAGTGAGTTGGTAGTGTAATACATATAGCAAATTGTAGTGCCCAGTAGAATGTTTTTTGATATTATAAGAATATTTAAGGCAGTTTCCAATATAGAAGGGCAATTTTTTTTTGCTGTTTGTTAAAAAATTCTGGAAGTAGTGAAGATAGGACAAGAAAGAAGGGCCATGAAGACATTTAATATAAAATAAATATAAAATAGGTTGATAGTAAGAACAATCCACTGGGTCTAAGAGCTTGGAGATATGTCTCCAATGGAGCATCATAGCAAGAATTGAGATTTGGAAGATTTGCAAGCTGACTGGATGTCATAATTTGTATTTTATGAAGAATTATTTCATTTGCTTTGGGAGATGAATGTTGTTATATATTCCTGCATCTAAGTGGAGTTTTGAAATCCATTAATGACCAGAAAGCAGCAACCAGAACTTCTAATGAAATGTACCTCATTTAAAACTTGCAAATTCTTAATATCTGAATAGCCTAGTATTGTGAAAATGCACCATAGTGCATATGCCATTGCATTAATTGCCATATGTCTTTAGATTATTAGAGTATTATCTTTCGGCTGTGGCGAGGAGGGTGTTTGCCCAGGTTCGCCTGGTGCACCAGTTGCGGCCCTATTTGGACAGGGAGTCATTGCTCACAGTCACTCATGCCCTCATCACCTCGAGGCTCGACTACTGTAATGCTCTCTACATGGGCTACCTCTGAAAAGTGTTCGGAAACTTCAGATCGTGCAGAACGCAGCCGCGAGAGCCATCGTGGGGCTTCCAAGATTCGCCCACGTTTCTTCAACACTCTGTGGCTTGCATTGGCTGCCGATCAGTTTCCGGTCACAATTCAAAGTGTTGGTCATGACCTTTAAAGCCCTACATGGCAATGGACCAGATTACCTCCGGAACCGCCTGCTACCGCACGAATCCCAGCGACCGATAAGGTCCCACAGAATTGGCCTTCTCCGGGTCCCGTCGACTAAACAATGTCATTTGGCGGGCCCCAGGGGAAGAGCCTTCTCTGTGGCGGCCCCGGCCCTCTGGAACCAACTCCCCCCGGCGATTAGAACTGCCCCCACCCTCCCTGTCTTTCGTAAACTACTCAAGACTCATTTATACCGCCAGGCATGGGGGAGTTGAGATAGCTCTTCCCCCTAGGCCATTACAAGTCATGCATGGTATGTTTGTGTGTATTTTTGGTTTTATAATAGGGGTTTTTAGTTGTTTTTTATTATTGGATTGTACATGTTTTGTTTATTATTGTTGTTAGCCACCCCGAGTCTGCGGAGAGGGGCGGTATACAAATCCAATAAATTATTATTATTATTATTATTATTATTATTATTATTATTATTATTACTACTACTACTATTATTATTATAGCAAATATGGTATGTCATCGCTACAAGGGGCTCTAATGTAAATCCTCACTAGAGAAATACTGTAGGATTTACCTTCACCATCTATTCAATTTATGGCAACTGATAAATCAGGGATGGGATCATTAACGATTATCACCACCAAAGTAAACAGCTCTGGATTGGGAGAATGAGACAAGGGTGCTCAACCCTAATTATATTTACACCACATGTTGAAAGAAACGTGGCTAACCATTGATGGGCAAGACGGGTGAATAGAAATAAACCAATTTGAAATGAAAATAATAATTTGTATAAAATTTGCAGACTCTTAGCAGTCTAGATTTAGACTTCAGGAAATGGATCTACTGTACTTTATCCTGTTGAAAGAACTGTGGCTTACAACCAGACTGGAGTGTCTGGATGCATCCATTGTAGCTTCTGCCCGAGACTACAAAATATATTTTAAGTGATGTTTATTTATTTATTTATTAGATTTGTATGCCGCCCCTCTCCGTAGACTCGGGGCGGCTCACAATACAATAAAACAGTTCATGACAAATCTAATAATTTACAATTTAAAATATTTAAAAACCCCATTATTAAAAAGACATACATACTCTCTAATTACTCTGCCAATGTACGGTAGTTTCTCCCTGATGTTGTTTAATATCAGTTAACATTCAAGTTCATTTATACCTTTTGAAATATAGCATAAGTTTTCCAAGAATTTAAGATATATCCAGATGTGACTCTTGTCCAATAACCATGTTTCTCAGATTCTTCAAAATAAGAGTGTTAGATGTGGTCCTCATCCACTCATAGCAACCCCCTTTCCCCCCTCCCCTTTCACTAATAAGTACGTTAGCTGCCTAATACCGATATTGTGGAGCCACCTTATAGAACACAGGTGTCAAACTTGCGGCGTAATGTTGCCATCATGTAACCAGATTACTTACGGGACTGCCTTCTGCCGCATAAATCCCAGCGACCAATCAGGACCCACAGAGTTGGCCTTCTCCAGGTCCCGTCAACCAGATGATGTCGTTTGGCGGGGCCTAGGGGAAGAGCCTTCTCTGTGGTTGCCCCGGCCCTCTGGAATCAGCTCCCTCCAGAGATTCATACTGCCCCCACCCTCCTCGCCTTCCACAAAAGCCTTAAGACCTATCTATGTCACCAGGCGTGGGGCAACTAGTATATGCCCCCCCTCTGTTCTGACCATTAATGTTATGTGTGGGTGTGATTGAGTAAATTGACTGTTTTTTAAATTAATGGGTATTGTTTGCATTGTATGTTGTGAGCCGCAGAGGGGCAGCATACAAGTCTAATAAATAATAATAATAAATAATAATTTATTTCCCTTTGCAGAGCTGGGTGGGTGTCTCCTGTGCATGACACGTCTGGCCCATGGGCCACCAGTTTGACACCCTGTTCTAGAAACATGCTAAATTAGACATGGGACATATAATATTAACCAATCCATGCATGTGTGAAGAATTGGGTCAGTTATAGGTGATTTTATTAGACAGTAGGAATCCCAATCCTTCTGACAAGGGGCGTTTTACCAACTACAGTGTTCCCTCGATTTTCGCGGGTTCGAACTTCGTGAAACGTCTATACCACGGTTTTTCAAAAATATTAATTAAAAAATACTTTGCGGTTTTTTTCCCTATACCACGGTTTTTCCGGCCTGATGACGTCATACGTCATCGCCAAACTTTCATCCGCCTTTAATAAATATTTTTTTAATAAACTTTAATAAATAAACATGGTGAATAATAATCTAAATGGTTGCTAAGGGAATGGGAAATGGCAATTTTGGGGTTTAAAATGTTAAGGGAAGGCTTGTGACACTGTTCGTAGCCAAAAATGGTGTATTTATTTCCGCATCTCTACTTTGCGGAAATTCAACTTTCGCGGACGGCCTCGGAACGCATCCCCCGCGAAAATCGAGGGAACACTGTACAGTATATGATATGATGCCTATTTATTACAGAACCAGTATGTCTTTCTGCACATTAAAGAAAAGCATTAATCACTACTTTGCAGCTTTGTACTGCTTGATAGTTATATCAAAACATTTCAACACACAGCATATTCTATAACATGGAGATGTGGAAAGTTCTCAAATATGAAACTTAAGATGGCACTGTATGAGGGTTGTACTGCTTCATTGTACATTTTTCGATCAAACTTTGTTTTACTCACATTATTAATCACCTTAAAACAAGTTAGCACCACGAGGAAAGCTAGGGATTAAGCATCTTAAAACTATTGCCACGTTCAAGCACACACTCTTCTTCCATATATTGAATGCATGTAAATGCTGTTGCATGTTTCTTATTGGTAAAAAGAACAGTGGGAATTTAGGACAAATGTAATGAAATGCTACTATCTATAACAGTGTTTCCCAACCTTGGTAACTTGAAGATATCTGGACTTCAACTCCCAGAATTCCCCAGCCAGCATTCGCTGGCTGGGGAATTCTGGGAGTTGAAGTCCAGATATCTTCAAGTTGCCAAGGTTGGGAAACACTGATCTATAAAACCGGGCCCATGCTATTTGATTCCTACAGATCGACTTCTTGCCACCAAAAGGAATTTGAAATACCTATAATTCTTCCTCTTTATAGAAATATCTGTGGCTTGCACAGGATGGGGATAGAAAGATATGCTTTTTCCTTTCCTAGAAATATAATGAAGTTACTGCCAGAACGTCCAAATTGTTGTGGTTAGCTAGTTATACGGTATAGCACAACATGGCCTACTGCAGAGTATGAACTACTGGGTGAGTAACAATTCTGTATGCTTTGACTGCAAGGCTGAAAAATGAAAGAGAAAAGCAGAGCTGGGTAGAACACAACACCTGCACACACACACACACACACACACACGAAAAAAAGTATAACAGGCAGAAAAAATCTACAGGAAGAACAGGAGAGAGAGAGAGAGAAAGAAAGAGAGAGAGAGAGAGAGAGTTAAGAATAGCACAAAGAAAATGAAAATTCTATGAGCTACAGCGATAAGGGAAGGGGCGGTCAAAGAAAGGCTTGGCAATGACAAAATGAAAGTATAAACTGAGATAGGTAGAAAAGCATGAATACACAGAAGTTAAAAGGATTGGGTTAAAACTATGGAAAAACATTTCATATTGTTGCTATAGTGATGAAGCTCTCTTGGATTATTATATCTGTTAGAAACCAGCCTTTTCAGTGTCCAGTTTATATTGCACACTTGGGTTGTCTTGGCATCAGGATACACACACCTCCACTTCTGCAGGTTTATTACTGGCTAAAAGCTTGCAGTCCAAATGTGTAGCTTTGGATTGCAAGCTATAGGTTTTTTAAAAATACAAAATAGGAAGAAATTGAATTTTATCCAGTTTCAAGACATACCAACTTCTATGACGCAGCATGAATGTACAATGGAATCAAAAATGATTTATGGATTTCTCTCTTCTCTCTTTTCTCCTATTATAACACGGGACTTACCACCAACCTAATTTAAAAGGACGCTGCATATTGTTTAAAACTCACATTGAGAATTTGGGCTTCAAATTTAGCCTGTTTAAATCCCTACCCCTTATGCTTCTTTCCTCTCAGCTGTTCTTTTTATTTATCTCAATTCCTTTTCTGTTCTGTACTCTCTTTCTACAGATAGTAACACTTGAACTTTCATTCCTTTCATGGTCAGCTACCGATTCTCCTGGGGACCATCTGAATGTTGATTGCATGAAGATGGATAAGCCCCACAGTCCATGTCTATAACTGACTCTTAGCAAGTCTCAGGTTCATGGCCACACTGCATTCTGCAGATATTTCTTTTGTCTCCAGATTAGCAAGTGGAGGGGTGTGTGTGTTATTTCAAAGATATTACATTACTGATCTAGAGACTATGAGATATTTTCCCCTATTCTTTTCCCCGTGGCCTTACTCAACTGTCAGTCCACTCCCCTATTGAGCTTTCAACTTCTAGTGGCTGATCACCTACTGGGATCCCTTCTGTTTCTAAATGCATCATAACTTGAACATTTGCCATTCCCACCTTCCAATCTTCTGGTTTTTCCATGAGGAACATCTGACTTGGGAGATAGTCTATTGGTGCCAGTTGCCCAGTGAAATGGCAAACGTCTCTCTTTTTCCTTAGCCGTATTGACACTTGCCTTCGCACCACGCTAAACTATTAATTCTTCACCCAAGCAGCTGGTCGATATAATAAAATTCCTTAATCTGGTGGTTGTAAACTATCCACCTTCAGCAAGTCTTCAGTTTTCAAACCCTACCAGGGTTTTGTTCCTCAGAAGAACTGCCTGCATGACAACTAAACTGCACCCACCAATATCAGTTGTCTTCTCCTCTGGAATAATCTAACATAATTTCATATGTAACATCCAGGATGCAATATGACAAGTGTTTTCAGTGGAGCTGCCCCTAAAAGACAGCTCAGAAACTTTACTGAACCTGAAAAACAGCTGTTTGCTTTGAAACATCTGGAAATGGGAATCTGTTATTTACAAAATAACTGCTTGGCTGGTTCAGCTATTTGTTTCTTATAGAGTTCAATTTACTTACTTTCTCTTATACAGTCCAAAATAGTCTTGAGTTATGATTAAATGAATAATGTAACTATCAGCCTATAAAGCAGAATTTTGACAATTGTGGTACAATAATTCTCCAAAAGTAACCCCACTTGAAACTCATAGAAACATAGAAACATAGAAACATAGAAGACTGACGGCAGAAAAAGACCTCATGATCCATCTAGTCTGCCCTTATACTATTTCCTGTATTTTATCTTAGGATGGATATATGTTTATCCCAGGCATGTTTAAATTCAGTTACTGTGGATTTACCAACCACGTCTGCTGGAAGTTTGTTCCAAGGATCTACTACTCTTTCAGTAAAATAATATTTTCTCATGTTGCCTTTGATCATTCCCCCAACTAACTTCAGATTGTGTCCCCTTGTTCTTGTGTTCACTTTCCTATTAAAAACACTTCCCTCCTGAACCTTATTTAACCCTTTAACATATTTAAATGTTTCGATCATGTCCCCCCTTTTCCTTCTGTCCTCCAGACTATACAGATTGAGTTCATTAAGTCTTTCCTGATACGTTTTATGCTTAAGACCTTCCACCATTCTTGTAGCCCGTCTTTGGACCCGTTCAATTTTGTCAATATCTTTTGTAGGTGAGGTCTCCAGAACTGAACACAGTACTCCAAATGTGGTCTCACCAGCGCTCTATATAAGGGGATCACAATCTCCCTCTTCCTGCTTGTTATACCTCTAGCTATGCAGCCAAGCATCCTACTTGCTTTTCCTACCGCCCGACCACACTGCTCACCCATTTTGAGACTATCAGAAATCACTACCCCTAAATCCTTCTCTTCTGAAGTTTTTGTTAACACAGAACTGCCAATGCAATACTCAGATTGAGGATTCCTTTTCCCCAAGTGCATTACTATTTTACATTTGGAAAATAATTATCTTTTTGTCTTTCAATTTTTCCCCTCTAGGCATTGCAGTTTCCCTTTCTATTAGCTAATAAATTAATGGTCATTTTGAGTAATTTTAGGATTGGTACACAATCTATCTCTTGTAAAGTGCTGTGAAGCTATGTTAAACAATGGCCATGATAATTTTTTAGAATTATTCATGGTAAACTATACAAAGGGTATCACCTCCGTTTGAGGCCATAAATACATCTCAACTGATCAGAGCATTGAATATGGCCCATATATTTCCCTGAAAACAGATTCAGATTGCCTTACAGTTAAATGAAGCAGACTTTAACTGGCTGAGTTCAGGATGCTGATCTATAGGTATATGAAATTCCTTCCACTTTCTTTTATAATATTGCATCACAAACTAAAGCATTCTCAATATGGACTTAAAACATTAAAAAGTTAATAAGTTTCCTCCTTTTTGTATCTTACCGTAACCTAACTCTGGAATTGAACCTTTAAAAATGCATTTTGAAACATTCTGTAATGTCACTTCCTCTACTTGTTTTGTTTTTCTATTTGGGTATGTTGGACGCCTTGGTTAAGCAGGGACCATCCTCTTCCACTCTAAATTGCTGTGCACACAGAAGGTACTGCTATTACTATGGAGTGTTATAATTTCAAATGACCTCAAGCTGGTCACTGTTTCAAGGTAACTTTCCTCATGGGTTTGTTAAAGAGATAAAAGAGAAAAATACTATTTCTAATACAAAAATAATAAATGGAACTCTTGGGAAGTGATTGGATAGGAAAGTATGATATAAAATCACGAATGATTATAATTGTATAGCAATGAAGGTGGTCAAAAAATGTCATCTCTATTAATTTTTTGGCTTAAGCCCTTTAAAATTTGAAACAGCATGAACAAGAAAATACACCTTATTCCGACTTTTGGTTTTTTTAAGAAGTCCTATTTTAAGAGTGTGTTTTTAATCGATACAATTTGGGAACAGAATGATTGGGGTTTGCTCAGAGTTACCTAGAAAAGGATTTAGAATCAGGGCTTACGTTGTAGACATCACTGGCAGCTTGAGGCCACAATGTACATTGCAAATATGAAAGACTACTTTTCCTGACACACACTATGATTATATTTTCAAAAATAGCATATGAGCCTGTTTTATGCGGTGGAAGCAGATTACAAGATCTAAAGCAGAGATTATTCCTTCCTTGTTACTCACATACATTTAATAGGTTTTGTTAGTATGCAGTTCATAAATTTGTCATCCTAGGAAGAAATCCTGTCATTGAATTACCCCTATTTCAAAAAGGACAGATGTTCATAGGAGCAGAGTTGCCTTAGGATGTCCCCAGTTTTTTTCTACTGGAGCTTTCTCAGGTGGGGAATCTTTCTTCAGTTCCAATTGGGATCATTCGAACTGGATCTATCAGGAACATGATTGGGGATCGTTTGCTTGCAAACTGGATGAGCTATCAGTGGGCTCCTAAACAATAAGATAGAAAAGTACTATACAATGTGTGTTTGTTTTCCTTGGGATTTGAATTAACTTCACAGGAGAAACCAACCAGGACAGTTGCAGTGCCTTGATACAATGGACTCTGACCATTCATCAATCCCTAATAACACCTTCAAGTTCTTTTCTCCTTCCATGCCCCTGCAAAGTATCCCGAAACTGATTCATTCTAATCAACTGTTCCAACATCCTTGCTATTTCAATTTCACCCTGAACACTACTACTGGAAGGCATCAGCTACCGTATCTATCTGCATTTTGTATAATATGACATTGCTTGAGATTTGCACCATTCTGCTTGTGAACAATGAATTCAAGTCATGTGAGGACCCTGCAAGGTGAGTCACAGGTTGCAAGACAAGATGGCACATGAAGTCAGGCCAGCAACTGCACTTCATCACAATAGACTGATCTTTACAACCGAGAAGTTCATTCAGTCTTTCCACTTGGTTCTTCTTGCTCAAGCCATGGAAAGTTCCTCCAAGCATCTCTCTCTCTCTGATCAAAGTAAGAGAATCCAAGACTAACATTCCTGAGTCATTGTGGGAAAGAAGAGGCTTGGTTGTCACTTGAAGCACTTTCTGAAAGGCATGGTAGGATCAGTAACATGTGGAAATATCCAATTCAATATATATCTTATGGATAAAAGGAACCAGGGGAACATGATTTTAGAAACATAGAAGATTGATGGCAGAAAAAGACTTCATGGTCCATCTAGTCTGCCCTTGTACTATTTCCTGTATTTTATCTTAGGATGGATATATGTTTATCCCAGGCATGTTTAAATTCAGTTACTGTGGATTTGCTAACCATGTCTGCTGGAAGTTTGTTCCAAGCATCTAATAATATTCAGTAAAATATTATTTTCTCACGTTGCTTCTGATCTTTCCCCCAACTAACCTTATTTTTTTTATATAAAATAGGCATGGGGGATTTGAGACATCTTTCCCCCAGGCTCATTATAATTTATGTTTGGTATGTATGTGCTGTTTGGTTTTTAATTATGATAGGGTTTTTAGTTATTTTTAATATTAGATTTGTGCCATTATAATATTGTTTTTATCGTTGTTGTGAGCCGCCCCGAGTCTTCGGAGAGGGGAGGCATACCAATCTAATAAATTGAAATTGAAATTGAAATTGAAATAGAGGTAAAACCAAAATCATGGGCCCAATGAGAGTGCCTCTGATAGTTCATGCCTTTGTATTTCATTCATACAGAACAAAATCAAAATGTCCCTGGGAACAACGATGTGCACCTGCCCATTCATTTACGTGTGCTTAGCTGAAGAATAGCTATAAAAAGGGACACAATGAGGAAAACGTTGTGAAGCTACAAGGTGGGCAGTTCTACTTGGTGGTTTCAGTTACAAAGCCGAATCAATCACCACTGTGGCCAAGCAGATCTTGCATGGGAGTCCACAAGTGCAACAGAAGAAAGGTTTGCTTACCTGCAAGAGTTTGCCTTCAGCAGGGGTGATCTCTGCAATGCTAGCAAAGACTCCTTCCAGGGTGAGGGGTTCCAGTTTGAAAGGAATTACCCGGATAATCGCCTTCTGGGCCAAAGTCCACTCAGCTTCCATTGCTGCCACCAGCGCCAGTCCCGAGTAGCCCAGTCGTATCTGCAGCATAGCCATTAGCAGCCAAGGCCAGAGGACTGCCAGCTGTAGCTGGGGGCCAACACTCATGCTCCCAGCTGCAGCAGTGTGCTCTGGCCACACATACTGCTTAGGAATGTGTCCTCACCCCACCAGCAGGTTCCAACAACTGGTAAAATTGTTGAGGATTATAGCCCTCTGTGCAACTGCAGTCAATGGGGCAAACGAGAAGCGAAGGGTAGTTACCTGGAGCTTCTCCCAGGCTTTCCTCTCCCCTTTGCCTCAAAGTTTCTCCATGCCACGTGTTTGTAAAATCCTCGAGCTTCACCAGATTATAAGAACCCCAGATCAGGTCTTCCTCTTCCTCCTCCTCCTCCAGATAAATTCAGACATGGCGAGAAAAACCAAGGGGGTACGAATAGCATATGGTATGAAGAGTTCTTGGTTTCTTCTAGGAAGACTGCTATACCTGATTTTAGACAGTTCCCCATGGAAGACAGTGTCAGCTTCTCAAATCCTTTCAGGCTTTTACATCCTAGGATGGCAAATGGGACCGAACCTGTTATCAGATGACCTTAGCAGCCCTTGTCGGCTCCTGAAAAGTGAATTGCTTTTTTCATATATTCTTTTCCCAGTTAATGCCAACCACCTTTGTCTTTTGCTTCTATTTATGCCACACGTTAAAGCACAGAGTAACCGTGCATGTACTTGCATTTAGGAATTTGAATGCAAACCTGGTTTTTCTTACTCATTGTCATCTGTTTGATCTTTTATTCATATTTGCATGCCCCCAATGCTTGCACCTCTCATTTGAATTTAAAAAAATGTAATTGTTGAATTAAAAAAAAATTAAGTTGGAATTTTCCAGCGGTTTGTCATTTTTAATACAGAAAATATAGTCCGTGGCTCTCCAAACTTATGACATAAAAAAGGCATTTCTTAGATGTCTTCCAGAACTTGGAAGCTAAAAAAACAGGAAAAACAACTATAGATACACCTGTGTTTTATTTCATAGCTGTGCAAATCTCAGAATGTGTTTCCTTTTAGACGTTAAATGCAAATTAACACAATTAAACATTAAAAAAGCATGCTTGAGAAAAGCTGCAGAAATTTATCAGTTAAACTTTTTGATTAGAGAAAGAAAAAAATCAATTTAAACCGGTATGCAAATCTGTTAGAGAGTTGTGCCTCTAAAAATCCATGTGAAAAAAGAACCCCCAGCTTTTAAAAAAAAAAAATCTCGGATAAAATATTTCAATGATCAAAATGTATTCTGAATCTTACCTACAAATTTCAGGTAAGGAAAGAGAAGTAGGGAAAACTCACAGGAACTCTTTATACAGGTAAATGTGAAATTCCAGAGTCTGAATCAGAAAGAAAAATTGACTCCCGGCTGAAGGCTTGTGAGTCAGGCGTGGCTGAAATCTAGTTTCCAAAAACAACTTTAAAATCTTGCTAAAAATCCAGGAAAATTTCTGGAAACTCCTTTTGAATTTGAGTAGTCTCCCCTTCTTTCAGCAAACACAGGAGGCATATCTAAGCAGTACGCAGGACGGCAGTTGCTTGAAACAGCAGATATCCATGAGGAGGCTGCATGAAAAACACAATGCAGTCAATCTTCAAAGGCAAAACAGAGCCCAGTGGGATGAAGTGAACTTGAAAAGTTCTGCAGAGCTCTTGAAAAAGTCTTCTTTCCCGAAAATCACAACTGGCTTAGCTCCTGGAAGGTAAAAGTAGTCTGTAGCTTATGCTCTTCGCTTCCCTCCCCTAGAACTACAAGCACTTTCTACCTGCTGACACAAAGTGAGGGTGGAGCCGCCAAAGGCAATAACTCCACCCCCCGAATGTGATTTTCAGAGTTCTTAGACTCCCTCTCCTGATTCAGTAGTAAATTGCACTTCACATTTGCTTCCTTTTGACGTGAATTGGCTAGTCTATGCGAGCAAGATTCACTTGCTGCGTTTTCCAAAGAATTATGCACAGAGAAATGGAAAGGGAAAATAATTTAATCAAATGTACTAAGACAAATCTGTTTCTCAAGATTTTTAGTATGACACTTTCAATTATAGAAACATAGAAGACTGACGGCAGAAAAAGACCTCATGGTCCATCTAGTCTGCCCTTATACTATTTCCTGTATTTTATCTTACAATGGATATATATTTATCCCAGGCATGTTTAAATTCAGTTACTGTGGATTTACCAACCACGTCTGCTGGAAGTTTGTTCCAAGGATCTACTACTCTTTCAGTAAAATAATATTTTCTCATGTTGCCTTTGATCTTTTCCCCAAACTAGCTTCAGATTGTGTCCCCTTGTTCTTGTGTTCACTTTCCTATTAAAAACACTTCCTTCCTGAACCTTATTTAACCCTTTAACATATTTAAATGTTTCGATCATGTCCCCCCTTTTCCTTCTGTCCTCCAGACTATAGAGATTGAGTTCATTGTCTTTCCTCATACGTTTTATGCTTAAGACCTTCCACCATTCTTGTAGCCCGTCTTTGGACCCGTTCAATTTTGTCCATATCTTTTTGTAGGTGAGGTCTCCAGAACTGAACACAGTATTCCAAATGTGGTCTCACCAGCGCTCTATATAAGGGGATCACAATCTCCCTCTTCCTGCTTGTTATACCTCTAGCTATGCAGCCAAGCATCCTACTTGCTTTTCCTACCGCCCAACCATATATTGAAATAACTACAGTAATTTCATCCCTGAAAGAAGGATTGGCTTATAAATAGAATAGCTAAAGTCTGCAACTAGTACCATAGCTTTTCTTCAAGTCTTAATTTTGGTTGTGTTGTTTTTTCCCCAATAGCCACTGCAAGGAAGATTTTAGGTAGTGCTGATTTTTAGAAATCTGGAATTCAACTATTACTGTCTTCTGACATCAGCTGGGTGAGTAATACCACAGGCCAGACAGGAAACTTCAAAGCAAGATTACCCAGTTGAAGCTGTAATTTAGGATGTGGTATAATTCCACTGGGTACAGCATTCAGGTTACTAGAAAGTCAAGTATTCAGTAATGTACAGAACTCCATACGAAAACCAGTTTTGCAATAATTTTATTTAGATACGGAGAAAGGTCAATTTTCTTCAAATAAAAGAAGGAAAATATAGATATTTGATGTTTTGATTTGTTCTTTATTATAATGAAGATCTATTTGTAGGCTGTTACTGAATTTTTTTTCTTTTAAATTGCTTATTATACAATGTTAAAATGACTGTGTCTTTTCACTTTAGTACACTTTTCAGGGTGCAGTACACTTTTGAGGGTGGAGTGATTTAGTGCTTAATTTTATTCAAATGAAAATCAAATACTTTACTCTCCCATAGGACTATTTAGACCGAAGCAGCAAAATTTCAGATAATCATTAGACGATGGTATATAGATACAGAAAATTCAACCTAGCGTTCTGCTGTCTAGCTATTCTGGATTTTTGCCAGAAAATCTAGTAGTCCTACTTAAGTATTACTATAGCAAACACTGGACTTCTTTGGAGTAATCCTTTTTATTATTTATTAATAGAATGCATTTTAGCTGAAAGCTGTGAAAGTTCTGAGAAGGTTTTTCCAGATAGAGTTATGCTGTGTATTAGCATCAAGCAATATTGTACATATTTCTTAAATATTTTGAATATAATTTTCTCTTTTGCCAGTTTGAATATTCTTTCTTTTCTACAAATGCTTAAGAGCCAAATAACTGATCTATAAATATGGTAGGAGATCCAGCTCCTTGGCTTCATTTTTCAGTTAGTTTAGAGACAGATGTAAAGATATAAATATCACCATTTCCAGACTGAGCCTTAAAAATAGAGGCACATTTAAATGTTCTTTATTAATAATTTTGAATTATTAATAAAGCTATGCTACAACACAATTATTTCCTGTAGTCCAACCAGGTATTTGCAACATTTATTTGGATCTGCAACAGACCTGAACGAAATGCCTATTTTTAATTTAAGTCAGGACTGATATACAAGCATCTCTTACCATTTGTAAAAATTCAGAGACCTTGCTAAATATTCTCACTGCTTGTGTAGCATTTTATTCTTCACTTAATTTTCTTATCGTAATATTAGACTGAATGTATATAGATGGACAAATGGAGCCTCTGAAAAATGATTGGAATTATCTCAAAATAATCAGTATATCAAAGCAATGGAAGCTTTGTAAGAAATAATATATTACTATCTTGCAAATCAATATGAAGCTATAGCTGAGTTTGTGTGGTTGACTTTGGTTCATCCTGCCTTTTATTGAGAGATAATGGATATAAGAAGTCTAGGAACTAAAGTCAATTAGAATAACAGATCTATCTGATCTGAGTTTTTGAGGAATTATATCCTTACGCATTTTTCAGAGTTCTGAGAAATCAGAATAGTCTTAAAACACATTCTCATCATGCTACATCATTTGCATGTATTCTAATTACAACATAAATACATTCAAGTAGAAAGTCATTACTCTTTAAAATCTATTGTCAATAAATACAATCATATCGAACAAGTTAAATAGCTTGCAAAGACATTTAAGATGAGCAATAAAACAACATAAGCCTTAACATTTGTTTTATGTTGGCCCTAGAATGAGGAAATTATTAAAACACAAGAATGTACCTTTAACATAAAATATCCAGCAGCTATTAGAGATGGAAAAATGAAGAAAGAAATAAACCGTTTGTGTAATTAACTAGAAAATGAGATAAACAGTTTTCAAATGAAATTTGAACAATCCTAAGGGGACAATTGTGGCAGCTGTTTGAAATACAGCTTTTCCACTTTTAACAGATTTGGACAAATAAGTTTATTAGTTAAATGAAACAGGTTAAAAAATAATTTAAACCTATTAAAGAGGTATTAAAAACAGTGGTAGGATTATTTACAAGTGACAAAAATGAGCAATGGAAGAGAGTTTTATTTGTCGTAACAGTCCCCAAAATACTCCTGGAATGAAAGCCACTGCTCTTCCCCAGCTGGCTACTGCTCTGCAATTGTACATACTTTCCATCAACTTCTCACTCCCTTAATTCTTCTTCCTTTGGAAAATGTTCTTGCTTGCAAGCCACATCCACTAGCAAATGTAGATCTAGGAAGAACACAAATGGCAATCCAATATTTATTCTGTAGTTTTGTTCTTAGGGTGTATAGTACATCTTAAGAGATAGAAAATGTACCCTGCCTGTCTTAATTAATGGGGTTCCAAACCCATATTTGCCAACTAGAGTTCCCCAGCAGCTGCGGCAGAACAGCGTTTCAGTGAAAAATTAGGCATTTTCTTTCTTGCACATTGTAGGGAGAATATTTTAGTTAGTTACTGTTAGTTACAAATCTGTGAAGTTAGTTGGGGGAAAGATCAAAAGCAACATGAGAAAATATTATTTTACTGAAAGAGTAGTAGATCCTTGGAACAAACTTCCAGCAGACGTGGTAGATAAATCCACAGTAACTGAATTTAAACATGCCTGGGATAAACATATATCCATCCTAAGATAAAATACAGAAAATAGTATAAGGACAGACTAGATGGACCCTGAGGTCTTTTTCTGCCATCAGACTTCTATGTTTCTATGTTTCTATTTATTTTATTTATTTTATTTTATTTTATTTATTTATTTATTTTATTATTTTATTTATTTATTTATTTTATATTTATTTATTTATTTATTTATTTATTTACTTACTTACTTACTTACTTACTTACTTATTTGTTTGTTAGATTTGTATGTCGCCCCTCTCCATAGACTCAGTAACTAACAACAGTAATAAACAGCATGTAACAAATCTAATGCTTAAAATAATTTTAAAACCCTTATTAAAACCAAACGTACATACCATGCATAAATTGTATAGGCCTAGGGGGAAAAGGGTAGTTCAGTTCCCCCAAGCCTGACGACAGAGGTGGGTTTTAAGGAACTTACGAAAGGCAAGGAGGGTGGGGGCAATTCTGATCTCCGGGGGGAGCTGGTTCCAGAGGGTCGGGGCCGCCACAGAGAAGGCTTTTCCCGAGTCCCGCCAGATGACATTGTTTGGTTGACGGGACCCGAAGTAGACCGACTCTGTGGGACCTAACCGGTCGCTGGGATTCATGCGGCAGAAGACGGACCCGAATGTATTCTGGTCCGATGCCATGAAGGGCTTTATAGGTCATAACCAACACTTTGAATTGTGACCGGAAACTGATCGGCAACCAATGCAGACTGCGGAGTGTTGGTGTAACATGGGCATACTGGGGAAGCCCATGATTGCTCAGCTGCATTCTGGACAATCTGAAGTTTCCGAACACTTTTCGAAGGTAGCCCCATGTAGAGAGCATTACAGTAGTCGAGCCTCGAGGTAATGAGGGCATGAGTGACTGTGAGCAGTGACTCCCGGCACAGATAGCCCCTGTTGTAAGGAATATCCTTCCGGATTCAGTTCCAATTGGGAAAAAGACACTGGATTCATGGAACTTGCTTGGAAATAAGATTTAATGATGGACAGGAGAACATGGCAGATGTGGATTTGTAAGTGGTGACGGAAGTTAGCACCTCCCCTCTCCTAGAAAAATGAAATATCCTAGGAAATATTGAAAAGGAAGAATAAGTTTCTCTGGATGAGGAGAAACGTGTTTTAAATACAAAGCAGCTCCCTGCGGCTCCCTGCCCCACTTCAACTCCAGGGTGATGGGATTAAGACCTTCACCCTTAGGACATGATAAGATTAATCCTCTACCACAGGGCACCTGGAAAATCTACAGATAACTATATTTGTGTGGTCTCTTTCTATTATGTATATTGGTGAATAGTTAATCGTTATCGTTAACGAATATAGGGTAGGTATTTATTTTATTTATTAATAGAGTTGAAAGGGACCGTTAGGTCATCGAGTCCAACCCCCTGCCTGAGCAGGAAACCCTACAGCACCCCAGCCAAATGGAAGTCCAATCTCCTCTTGAAGGTGTCCAGAGTTGGGGAGTTCACCACCTCCCCTGGCAGGCAGTTCCATTGGTTGATCGCTCTGACCGTCAGGAAGTTCTTCCTTACATATATAGCATCAAGATATAAGGGAATATAAACTACTCAAGACTCACTTATACCGCCAGGCATGGGGGAGTTGAGACACCTTTCCCCCAGGCTTTTTTATATTTTGTTTTATGTTTGGTATGAATGTGCTGTTTGGTTTTTTAAATAATGATAGGGTTTTATATGTTTTTAATATTAGATTTGTTCCACTGCTATATTGTTTTTATTGCTGTTATGAGCCGCCCCGAATCTTCGGAGAGGGGCAGCATACAAATCTAATAAACAAACAAACAAACAAACAAACAAACAAATAAATAAATATAGCTGCTGCTAAAGATCTCATCTGCATTGGCTTTAACTTGTAATCTGTAACACCAAATAAAGGTAGTGAGTTGAAATTACACTGTTTTTTTATATCAAACAGACATCCTTCTCAGAAAGGCAGCAAATAAAGCTGAAACGTAACAGACTGAACCTGCAGGTTTAAGTGTTACTATTAATATTTTTATTTAAATACACATGTACGGTATGTAAGTGCAGTCCAAGCAGATAACAAAGAAATCACAGCATACTATGTATTTCAAGATGAGACATCTGATTAGCATTGTGGCAGCACCTTCCTCCATCTGATTAGCATAATCAGAAGGAGGAAGGTGTTGCCACAATTTTTATACTTCTGAAACAAAATTTCAAAAGCCAAAGAATTCATGTCTCCAAGAAGAAATATCATTCCTGGATCAAATAAAGTGCTATCAAGGAAGAAATTATTAAAGTCACAAGGATCCATTCCTAAGCATCATGAGGCCAAAATGATTAGACAGACGTTGCTATGTCATGAAATAAGCCCTACTCTTTCATATTGCATCACAACAGTGTGCAAGTACATAAATAGAGAGTTTGTACGGTGGTATCGCAACAATATTTTGTCAATTGCACTCCCACCTTGTAGGTGCCTATTATCCAAGTACCAAATTTTCTTCAGCAAAACAGAAAGCTCTCAGAGAGGCAATTACTATGGTGATTAGAAAAAAAGTGAATGAAAATCACCAGGAATAAAACCTATGACATGGGAGGTAAGTGTGGGTCCTCCTACCAAACATTTTGATTTTAAAACATTCCAAAAATACTTAACACAAGCCCTAAACCATAAGCACTGCAATTACAACGGACATTTCATTGCAGAAAAGATGATAACAGTTCAGACTTTGTGATAACAATTGTTTAACATTTAAACAAGCTATTTCAGGAATTGTTGGGTTTTCTCTTTGCTAGATATGTATGGCTGTGAAGTTCCACTCTGTCTTGCAAACCTTGCATTGAGCAGGCCTAAATGATACTCTAAATTATTTTCAGATCTTTGACTATATTTTGATTGTAAAATAAAGAGATCAGATAAAGGTCAACACGTTGTAGATTGTCAATCTAATACTCAAATTGTCCTTCAGTTGAAATCCTACACAAGTCTTCTAAGCATAAGCGGGACTAACTGAGCAGAAAAATACCACCACCACCCCTACAATTCTGCACATTTCTTCATTCACAGAATCGAATGAAGGTTATTCAACATTTATTATGAGGGATGATCAATAATGCATTAATAATCAGAATTATTAACATGCCCCATACAAATATAGGTAGTCCTCAACTTAGAACAGTTCATTTAGCGACTATTCAAAGTTAAAACAGTGCTAAAAAAAGGGACTTATGACCATTTTTCACACGTATAACATTGCAGCATCCCTGTAGTCACATGATCAAAATTCAGATTATTGGCAATTGCTTCTTTGGACTAGAACAGTTTTTCCCAACCTTGGCAACTTGAAGATATCTGGACTTCAACTCCCAGAATTCCCCAGCCAGTCCAGATGTCTTCATGTTGCCAAGGTTGGGAAACACTGGACTAGAAGACCTCCAAGGTCTTCTAGCAACTATGTGCTGTTGTATCATCATCATCATCATTACCATCCCAGGGTCATGTGATCTCCTTTAGCGACCTTTTGACAAGCAAAGTCAGTGGGGAAAACAGATTCACTTAACAGCCATGGTACTAAATTAGCAACTGCAGTGATTCACTTAACAATTGTGGCAGGAAAGGTCGCAAAATGAGGCAAAATTAACTAAGCAACATAAATTTTGGGCTCAGTTGTCATAAGTCGAAGACTACCTGTATTTCAATCTTTGTACAAAAGATAAGTCATTGCTCACAGTCGCTCATGCCCTCATCACCTCGAGGTTCGATTACTGCAATGCTCTCTACATGGGGCTACCCATGAAAAGTGTTCGGAAACTTCAGATTGTGCAGAATGCGGCCGCGAGAGCCATCGTGAGGCTCCCTAGATTCGCCCATGTTTCTGCAACACTCCGTGGCCTGCATTGGCTGCCGATCAGTTTCCGGTCACAATTCAAAGTGTTGGTAATGACCTTTAAAGCCCTACATGGCAGTGGACCAGAATACCCCTGGAACCACCTTCTACCGCACGAATCCCAGCGGCCGATAAGGTCCCACAGAGTTGGCCTTCCCGGGGTCCCGTCGACCAAACAATGTCGTCTGGCGGGCCCCAGGGGAAGAGCCTTCTCTGTGGCAGCCCCGGCCCTCTGGAATCAACTCCCCCCAGAGATTAGAACGGCTCCCACCCTCCTTGTCTTTCGCAAATTACTTAAGACCCAGCTATATCGCCAGGCATGGGGGAACTAAGACATCCTTCCCCAGGCTTTTATATTTTATGTTTAGTATGTATGTGCTGCATAGTTTTAATTGCTGGGGTTTTTTATATGTTTTTTAATATTGGATTTGTTTTACTGCTATATTGTTTTATTATTGTTGTGAGCCGCCCCGAGTCTTCAAAGAGGGGCGGCATACAAGTCCAATAAATTATTATTATTATTATTAATAAGTGTAATTCATGTTAACTGTCCTTTTATGCAGGTGTCGAGGGAATTAGTAGAAACAAAATTCCTCTAAAATTGAGGAAAAACATAGCCTCAGCTATTTCAATATAATTAAATTTATATGAGAAGACCCCGAAAGCCTACCATTCTTACCAGGGGATTTGCCCTTCTGTGAACTGCTCCTTCTTTCTCTGCTTTTGGTTTGGATGGAGGAAACTGAATCTTTGGCACCTTTGTTGAGAGGACCCACCTCTGAAACGAGGAAACCAATTTGTTCTGAGGATGCAACAGTCTCTGATGTATTTGTCTCACACTTTACATTAGGATCCTCCTTATAAAGAAGTAAAACACACAAATAAGCAATACATTTTATTTCAAAAATTTCAGAAACCGACACAAGTCCTTTCAAGGAAGTCCACAATATAATATTTACAGCGTCCCCCTGATTTTTGCGGGGGATGTGTTCCGAGACCGCCCGTGAAAGTCGAATTTCCGCGAAGCAGAGATGCGGAAGTAAATACACTATTTGTGGCTATGAACAGTATCCCAAGCCTTCCCTTAACACTTTAAACCCCTAAATTACCATTTCCCATTCCCTTAGCAACCATTCAGATTATTACTCACCATGTTTATTTATTAAAGTTTATTTTAAAAAATGTTTTTTAAAGGCAGACGAAAGTCTGACAATGACATATGACATCATCGGGTGGGAAAAACCGTGGTATGGGGGGGAACCGCGAAGTATTTTTTAATTAATATTTTTGAAAAACTATGGTATAGACGTTCCGCAAAGTTCGAACCCGCGAAAATCGAGGGAACACTGTATTTCATTACTTTTCCAGGGGGCCAAGATGGTCTTGGTCAGTGATGGCTAACCTTTTTCTCATCGTGTGCCGAAAGCTGTACATCTTCCGCATGCATACATGACCCCTTATGCGACCGGTGCATGCGCACATGACTCCCCGCCCCGTTTGGGCCTAGCAGGCCTCCTTGCAGCCTCCTGGGACCATAATGGGCTGGGGGGGAAGTCAGAGCACCCAGCATTTCCCACGCCCCATGCGCAGGTGACCCACCCCACCGTTGCCCTCTGTGCATGCCCAGCAGATACCTAAAATTCAGCTGCTGGCAGGAGGTGCACATGCATGCGTGGTGGAGCTGAGCTGGATGACAGCTCGTGTGCCCACAGGTGCGTGCCACCTGTGCCACACTTGCCATAGGTTTGCCATCACGGGTTTCTGTTCTTTTCCACACATGATGCCATAACAAAGACTTATGGTAAGAAGGAAAAGTGGAAAATCTATCATCCAAGATTCCTTTATAAAAGCTACACGCGCAAAGATATGTTTAGAACAACCAACAGAATATATGGGCTATTGTGGAAAAGGAGACTATCTTTCAAAGAACAATTAAATTTTACTCTTAAAATTATCCCTCTTATTTTAATTGCCAGTGTCATCCAAATAGGCATCATTTTAGTAATACATAATGGTAAAAATGTTTTAGAAACACAATTTTCAAATATTCTCTGCCATTTCTTAATGCTGTGATGCATGACTTAGTGAACCCTAAATCTTTTTGTCCCATAAAGTATTAAATCTATCATCTCCAATTAACTAGTTGGAGGGGAACAGAACCCTCAGAATTGATAAGAAGTTACTGAATATAGTTTAGAATACTTTATGAACCAAATTAAACAAACTATAGTTTAACGCAACTTGTATAACCTGCCCTGGGTAATTGGTCTAAGGCAGGCCAATAAAAATTTTGGGATAGAGGATTTGAGTTCAGACTTCCTTAGTTACAATTTGACCTATGATCATGACAATAATCTTAATATTATGACTGCAATCATGCAATAAACTTGTTTTTAAATTGCTCATTTTCTGAGTTTACACAATTCAGTCAACAATAACTAATGAAACTGGCCGGGTTCACACAACATGCTGAGTGACAAAAAAGCTAGGCAAAGTTAATATTAACCAAATATTAACCTTAGAAAGTTGTGTAAACACAGCTGCTGGTTTTTAACTGACCTGTCAAGTATGTTATATGAACACAGGTGAATTTGTTTTAACAAAACTTTAATAGTGAATATTATATTCAATTGTGCACATTAAGCAATATTTGTATTTTATAATTTTGAAAATCAACGATTTGATGACGCCATGAAATATTTTGTTTTAATTCTAATTTAAATATCGGCTTACTACTGAAGAACATGGAGATGAGATTATCAGTCCAGAATATATCATTGTTCCCTACCTGTGGCTGACTGAATGGAAGCTCCTCTTGAACAAATACCATGGGAGACACTGCAGAAGACTGGTTCAGTTGTTCTTTGACCTTTGCTAATGTTTGTGGTGTGACTGTAGGCTGTTGCACTATTTGAGCTGTGGTATTCTCCACAGGTTCTGTGGTTTGAATAGCATAGATAAACTCTGGAGACTGTGGCAAGGAGCAGGCTATAGCTTGTTCAGATTCTACAACAAAGGATGTGATATCTGAGCCTACAGGTGTTAGAGGTTCTAAGTGGCTGGTTTGACCTGAAGAAGCTGTATCACTATTCCCTGAATTAACTATTAATTGCTGGTTTCGATTTGACTGTGAAGTTGGACATTGGTTCTCCACTGGTTCTACTTTTACCATTTCCAGCTTTGGGGATGAATGCATTTCATCAACAATCTGGAAGACAGCTTCTAGATTGACTTCTGTCTTCTTGTTTTCATCAGAAGTGTTGCAGGACCAATTAGAAGGCAAAAATTCAACTGGATATGAAGATTGCATTGCTGGATTCTAGTGAGACACAGACATTTAGTTGTGCATTTTAGCAACGATGAGTAAAACAAGACTATATAACCCAATGATACATTTGTCTTTAGCATATGCTGTCTACAATACTTTTGGGAAAAAAGAACAGTGGTACTTCTACCTACAAACACCTCTATTTACGAACTTTTCTAGATAAGAACCTAGTGTTCAAGATTATTTTGCCTCTTCTCAAGAATCATTGTTCACTTACAAACCCGAGCCTCCGAAAATGTAACCAGAAAAGACGGAGAAGCTTCTGTGGGGCCTCTCTAGGAATCTCTTGGGAGGAAACAGGGCCGGAAAAAGTGGGGGAAGGCTCCGTGGGGCCTCTCTAGGAATCTCCTGGGAGGAAACAGGGCCTCCACCTTCTCTGTGGTTTCCGCAATCGCACGCATTATTTGCTTTTACATTGATTCCTATGGGAAAAATTGCTGCTTCTTACAAACTTTTCTATTTAAGAACCTGGTCACGGAACAAATTAAGTTTGTAAGTTAAGGTACCACTGTATTTATTTTTGGGGGGAAAAGTGTTAATGAAGACTCCAAAGTCTTCATTAACAAATGGCATCCTCTTTGTAATTTATCTCTAAAAGGAAAGGTTCTAAGGAAATAAACAACTAAATATTATTTGAATTTAATATAACTAATATAATTCAGAGACTGAATTTGAACTGGGCTTCCTGACATTAATCTTCAGAAATCTTGGGAGAAAGTCTATTGTGTGAATAATTTATATTAGTTCAGAGTCAAAACAATTAATACAGAACATTTAAATATAGATGTTTATGCTTTTAGGAACTATTTTCCTTCAAAAGAAAATGCTTAACAGCATTTTTAAATATTATATATCATTCTACAACTATTTTTTTGTTTTTGTAAACAAGAAATTTCTAATTGAAATAATTTACCATGAACAAAAATTTTACGTGTTCAGCCACAGATATAATAAACTTGTGACTAAGATGGAATCAATTTGATGTTTCTTAAATTTACTTTTTAATCTTAATACCATACAGCTAACTACTATAGAAAAAAAGTGAATTTTCAAAACTTCACTATGTTATGACATGCCATCAAGGTCAGGATTCAGAAAAGCTTACAATATATTGCATTGGACATGCCTTAGATAGGTCACTGGAAGTTAGCCAATTCATTCACCTGAAAATAGCTGCAGTGTGTATAGATTGAGGCTGTAGGACTACCACAACCACTTAAGGGATCCATGTGGGTTGGTGGAGAACAACATTGTAATACAGCTAGAAAGAAAAGAAAAAAAATTAAAAGGCAGAAATAATATTCTCAATTAAAAGGGTTTTCTGAATTGCTTTTAATACTATTACAGTTTTCTCAAATGTAATCTAGCAGTGGATTATGGTATAGTATAGGATCAGCAGAGATGGGCTATAGAAAAAGCAGACATGATCTGAGGACTAATTCCTTCCCTTAAGTAAATGATTTATATGTTTTAAACACATTGTTTGAAAGGGTTCTTTAAGTATAAGAGGAAAACTGAAAATAGTTCTCCACTGGGTAAAATATACTAATACATATCCTCTCTCCCAAATCAACACCATGTCTTGAGTCCCATAGTTGATATATAGCAGCCCAAACATAAGAAACGTGAAAAAAGACTCGAGTAAATTCTTTATTAATCCAAAATTTGTGTATAGCTACGGTAGGTTCAGAGTTGGGGCGCCAAACATAGTCTTGTAAAGAATTGTGCTTTCTAGAGCACCCTGTCTTAAAGCCTGGCCCTGTGATAAAATTCACTAAACCTAAAATTTAAACCTGGACTAGCTACTTAGCCTGGATGGATCCAGATACTGCAGTCTTCAAATTGGCAAATGCAGAAGAATGCATAACAAAGATTATTCTATTTCTATTTATCCCACCACTGGGTCATTAATATGTTTTATATAAACCAATTTTTGAGTCCATGAAAACAAAAGCGTGTGCAGTTGTTTCGCAATTACAAAGCCCAATATATATAGAAAGTCAGCTAGTTATCACTCAATGATAATTTCTTTAGTAAACTTTTAAAGGCAGAACATCACCAAGGAGTATTGTGGAATTTATGAAGGTAAATACAACTTAACTTACAACCATTCATTCAAAGTTACAAAACACTGGAAAAATGATTATAATTGCTTTTTACACTATATTATCCATGGTTATGTGATCAAACTTCAAATGCTTGACAACTGGTTCATATTAATGACAGTTGCAGTGTCCCAAGGTCATGTGATCACCTTTTATGACCCTCTGACAAGCGAAGTCAATGAAGCCCAATTCACTTAACTGGGTTACAAACTTAATAACGGCAGTGATTCACTAAACAACTATGGCAAGGAAGGTCAAAAAGTTTAAAATTTTAATAAATAAAATATGGCAAAACTCACTTGTTTTGCTTAGCAATAGAAATTTTGGATTCAATTATGGCCGTAAGCAGTGAAGGGCTAACAAAATGTTTACTACTACACTGTACGTGTGGCTTATGCAGGACACCCTGCATTTTCTTTCAGCATCTTTCAGTGCAAATCGGGTGCTCTGGGGTGGAGCTCCATTTTCGCTATCCCACAGCATTCCCCCCACCCAGGCAGTAGCCCACTCCGGTCATAAGTTAAGAACTACTTCTATTGCATAAGAGCCAGGGTGGCACAGCAGGTAGAGTGCTGTACTGCAGGCCACTGAAGCTGACTGTAGATCTGAAGGTCAGCGGTTCAAATCTCATCACTGGCTCAAGGTTGACTCAGCCTTCCATCCTTTTGAGGTGGGTAAAATGAGGACCCGGATTGTGGGGGCAATATGCTGGCTCTGTTAAAAAGTGCTATTGCTAACATGTTGTAAGCCACCCTGAGTCTAAGGAGAAGGGCGGCATAAAAATTGAATAAATAATAAATAAGGGAAAGAAAAGATCAGCATTTAGTGATAATATTCAAACTCACTGGATACTGTACACAACTAATTTATAGAACCAGTAAAGAACAACTTTCAAAATAAGTTTCAGATGTAAATAATCAGACTGTCATTCAGAAACATGATTGTGTTGAATGAATCTTCTCTATTGTTTGATGTTGAACAAGCTTATAATCCTACTGCTCAGAAGTCATTTTTAACCAAGTGTCTGCTTATGACCTCAGTAGAAGAGCACAGCTTTGACAGCACTGGTGTTTAAAATAGAACAGTCTGTCTGAACATTTTGTTTGCTTGTTGTGTTAAGGTAAAACCCCAGGGCTGCTTTAACTAATATGAACAGCAAAAGCTAATATGACAGAGCCCTAAGTCCCTGCTAAAACTTCAGTGGGTGCAATGTAAACATTAAATAAATGTATTCCTTTGTATGGTGACTTACACTAGAAACACTGCATAGTTTATGGATCTGTGCAGCAGATTTCCAGGGTATTTGAAGTTTAAAAAATAGACATATTGTAAATACTTCATTAGTCTATGATCAAAGTGTATGACATGGATTCTGAATACATATGAAATAACTTTTAGACTTACTGGTAAGTCATAAATCAAAACACTGCTATTTCCTGACATTATTGAAAATAATTGAGTATAGATGTTTGGGGTAGATCACAACAAATATCAAATATTTAAAAAGTAGATGTGTGATTCCATAGTAAACACAATTCTAAAGTATAAACTTGAGTGCAGATTAAATTATAAATTCCAGGCTATGTTCTTTTTTCTTACATTTCCAGCTAAAAGAATGGTGGGGAGCTGCCATCAGTATTTTTGATGATAGCTCTTTGCTGGATTTTTACATTGCATTGAAACAAATGATTACTATTGCGGAGATAAGAAAAAACTATAAATTCAGGTATTGTTGGACTATTACTGCTTCATTCTATTAGCTGCAGGTGGCACAGCCAGTGGTCACAAAAAATAGCTGTAATACAATAGTGGGCAGGACATAGAAGCCCCAAATTTTCCCCATGGCTCTTTTTGTCTAAATAACAAGCAGATTTTCCATGGCATTTCTATATTATCAGGGATACCTTATCACAAATCCTACAATGAAATGATCTCCATACTATATACATTATTACAAATTTGCATCTGTATTTTTATATAACAGATATTTTAATAGTTTTGTGGTTGCATGGGAGCCTTGCTGGAGGTTGTTGCTTGTAAACTTTTTAAAGCACACTCTTAAACTTTTGATGAAATAAACTAATATTGGAACATGTTACCTGTTGGATAGTAAGCTTGGGAGTATGGAGCTGAAGCTGCATAACTGGTATATTTCTGGGAAGATGGGGCCATTGTCTGCGGCCCTTGTTGAATATGCACAGATGTAGAGCTGGGCTGCAGAGTGTAAGTTACTTCTGTTGGGAACCTCTGCAACACAGGAAATGGAACACCTTTGTCTGAAAAAGCTGATGTCTCCACCTGACCTGGGAGCATTCCAAGAGAGTTCTGCCATGTTCTGGGAGGAAAAGGAGTCCGATCGGAACCTTTCAGTGGAAAAGCATTTTGGTTGTGAGATGATGGTGACAGGTAGGAATAAGGAGATAAACTGTCTCGCCGAAAAGATCGATGAACCTGTTCTAAAGTCAATGGAGCTGAAGATGGAGAGAAAAATGAGAAATTTGATGTACTATCAAACATATGTCGGAAGCCACTAAGTCTCTAATATTGTAGAATAACGGCTAAACATGTTTGCCTATATTAGTTTTCATCAAATGATACAGCACGCACACATGCTCTTTCAGCACCCAAGGAAAAAAAGGTTCGCCATCACTGGTCTAGAGTGATAACATAATCTGGATTGATGTACTGATTTGTCACCCCCCCCCCCTGATTCCTATATTTAATTTGATATTAGGAGTATCAATTTCAGAATCAAATATGATAGGCCCCTTTTTAATAATATTTAACACTAATAATAATCTGGGAGATATATATATGTCACATGTTTTTGCTGAATTTGAAAATTAAGGGAGACTAGGATAGCCCTGTTTCAGCCTTATTTTGGCCTCATCAGCTAGCCATACCCTTATTGGGACTTGAACTTGCAACCTTTGCCTTGTAAGGCAGAGAATTACCCTCTAGGCTACAGTATCCAATCAGTGGGGTAACACCTGGGATCGTTGATGTAATTTATGTATGCTGATTAGTTGATGTTTGTGGATTGGGGGTGATATCCTGAGTAGTTGGAGCTTGCAGGCTACTTAGCTGTTTTGTAATGTGTGTCTGGGGTGTAACAATTTTTGTTTGGATGCGAGTTTGTGGTCTGGTCGTGTGTTTATGGTGTTTGTCGGTTTGCTTTGTGTGTAAGTCAGAGGGGGCTGCAACAGTTGGGAGCACTGCTATAGTTTGGCTTCTGGGTGGTGGTCGTATTTGGTCTGTAGGGTGGATGTGGGTTTGGGTCTGGTGGAGGTGATTGGTGGTAGTGTCCTGTGTTGTTCTGAGTCTGGTTTCAGTTTGTATGGCTGAGGTACGTTTGTTAATGAGGGTTGGTTACCCCACTGACTCACCAGGAAGTTTCAACACAGCTGCTGAGCCATCAAACCACACCCCCCACCAGTATTTATAGAGGGAAGGCAGCTCAGGTCTTGCTGTGTTCGCCCTAGAACAAGGACAGAAGCACCAGCCTGAAGATGACGAGTGGGACCTCGTCGAAACGTTGCCAGAAATCTCTGAATCCTACACGGGAAGAAACCCGAATATGCCAAGACCTTCATACCTGTACCCGTGAAAATCTACGAAAACACACAGACACACACACACACACACACACACACACACATATTTGTTGCTATCTCTGTTGTATGCTGCTCATTGTTGCCTTTGGTGAGATGGATGGCTATATAAATTTTATAAATAAATAATGCACTAGTCTAAATTTATAGACATATTACTGTGGGCTAGAGCATTTACACCTATTCTTGAAGATCACACTATCAAATGACACATACCTTACTCTACTTACACTACCTGTGTGTTACAGCAGTACATTCTATATGAAGCCAACTTTACTGAGAAACTATAATTGTTCCAGAACAGACTGGGCAATTAAGGAATTGTCACCTACTGGAAGTATGTGATTTTAAAAAATGCATTGGCTTATTGTTTATTTTGGACTGCATATAGAGAACTAGTAATATCCTTTAAAACATTTTGGACCAGAATATGCAAAAGACTACTTTCTGCTGTTTAACAGCCTGAGGAAATTTTCAACTGAAGTCCTGGTGCTAATAAACTCTCAGTAGTAATCTTATTTGGAAAGAGAGCGATATCTTTTTCATCCCAAATGAGATTCATCATAATCATTGTTTCAGACTTACATTGGATAATTCAAATATTCTAAGAGTTACTATTCTCTCATTGCTTTAACGTGCTAGATGCTGTTCAGTTAAATTATTTAAAGGATTATCTATAAACAGAACCTGTTTTTTGCTGTTTTATCAAACCTCATTTTATTATTTTACAATTACAAGAAGTATTTTGGCAATAGCAATAGCAGTAGCATTCAGATGTATATACCACTCCATAATGCTTAACAGCACTGTCTGAGTGGTTTAGTGTCAGCATATTGCCACCAACAATGTGGGTCTTCATTTTACCGAAACCGTTACACGTGTATTTATTACTTTTTGTAATATATGTGTTATTTTCTTACATGGGTATATTTGTGTAGCAATACATGAAATCATCCTGATAATGGATGCAATTAAAAATGATAATTTATAGTTCTAAGCTTATAATGACCATCTGTGAAATACTTCTTCTAGCTGTTTGTGACATTTCTACTTTTTCTCCTCTGCGATACTGGGTCTAAATAAAAAAATAATATACCCTATTAAAAATGGAGAAAATATTATAGAATGCCTGCTTCTGTTCTTTTTGTTTAGATTTTATTAACCTGCTAGTAATCTCCAATTGATCTTGATGAATAATTTAATCTATTTTCATCCTGGTCCTATGGCTGACAAGTATTATTTAATGTTTCTAAAGCCATAGCAAAAGAGGACACATTGGCTCAGCTGTTAAAGAGAGTGAATTTGTCAATGACAGCCCAGGTTTGAGACCCAAGTGCCATATGCTGTGCTCGTTACTTGCTCCAGCTCCTAGCTATCTAGCATTTTGAAAGTTTGCAGTAGATAGATAGATATTATTTTAGTAACAGCGTTCCATATGCCTTAACATGTAGCCATGCTGGCCACATGACCAAGGATAATGTTGGGTCCTTCAGCTAAGAAACAGATGAGCACCGCCCCCTAGAGTTGGACATGGCTGAATGGGGAAACCTTTACCTTTATAGTCATAGCAACTAGTAAATTTGATGCTCATTTTTCAGTGATATGGAGACTTGAAAAAAGAGCTGCATTAACTAACACAATGGTAATAGTATGAAATACATACAGCACCAATTATTTAAAAGCTGCAAGAAAGGAATCACTGCAAGCATATTCTAACAAAAGATGAAACAAATGGAACATGCATAAAACATGTATCTTGTTCCAAATAAGCCAGGTAAACTTTTACAGTTTTTTCAGATTTTTTTTAAAAAATGAATTACCCAGCATTGTTTGAGGAAAAGAAAATATGCAATTAAATCATATTTTAATTAATATTTATAAAATGAATTGGCTGGATGCACAAAATGTGCTAAGCTCAAACCTATTTTTTAATTTTTCATGATATAAACCCAACTGGTCAGGTTATTTAAAGATTTGGCAGAGTGGTTTCAAGTAGGGATGATTATTCTGAATATTCATCGAGCAGGTGTACTAAATGAATAGGTGAATCCTCATTAAATCTATCAGCCTTGAAAGGCACTGCACAGCTTAAATCTGCAGAGCAGGAGATAATTGTTTAAAAACACTATTTTAGGTTTAACATTTGGCTTTAACATTTTTTCAGGCAGAGTGGATTCAAAATGGACTTTTCTTTGGTCTTTTAGTACGATGCAATAAATTGTGACTGAAAGTTGTGTGAGATTTTGTTATAGAAGTGTGTCGTAGTACGAAGATTTATTTGGGGATATCTTTAACATTAAATAAATGTTTCTATTCTGCAAGCATTTATTTCTATAATAATTTTGACTTCAATGAAATCTAATTTAAAACCTTATTTAATATATTGGAGGAGCGGAGATTCTATAGCTAAAAATCTTCTATTCACAGACTTCTAACTACTTAAATACAGATAGTCCTCAACCTTATACCACAATTGAGGCCAAAATTTATGTTGCTAGGTGAGAAATTTGTTAAGCGCTTTATCCCATTTTACAACTTTTCTAGTCACAGTTGTGAATCACTGCAGTTGTGAAATTAGTGACATGGATGTTAATTTCCCCATTGACTTTGCTTGTCAGAATGAAAAAAGTGATCACGTCTCTGGGACATTGCAACCATCTTATATAGAAGTCAACTGTCAAGCATCTGAATGTATATCATGTGACCAGGGGGATGTTACAACAGTTATAAGTGTGAAAAATGGTCATGTCACTATTTTTAGTGCCATTGTAACTTCAAATGGTCACTAAACAAAAGGTTGTAATTTGAGGACTACCTGTATAAAATATGCATGGCAGAGTAAAGGTCTTTAATCACCAGACTTCAACATAGTACTGAACGGATTCTGCATTGACATTGAATAACCAAAGATTTGAACCAGGGCCCTTGGGTGATTCATATTGCTTCTTTAGTGATTACATGGCTTTATTCACACAATAGTTAACTTGGTTACAGAAAATTCATTTTCTGATTCATATAATACATTGAACAATTGACTAATCAGTGTGGCTTTGAATAACATACTAGGCCACATAAAAGCTAATGGAAACTAGTAGCAATCAAGCTTATATGTTGTGCAAACACAGCCACTAGAACTTTAATTAATCTGGTTAAGTGTGTTTTGTGAACAAAGCCAGTGAGTTATAGGTTTATTCCTATGAGATACTGAAGAGCCAATCATATTTGACTGGATTAATCTTGACTTATGTGTTTCATACTTAATATGCAAACCCAGAATGTTTAAGTTGAGCAAATAGCGGTCCAGTTGGGGTAAAAATGACATATAAATATAGGTAGTCCTCAACTTACAACCACAATTGAGCCTAGAATTTATGTTGCTAAGCAAGAAATTTGAGTTTTGGCCCATTTTACGACATTTCTTGCTACATATGTTAAGTAAATTAGTTAACTTGCTTGCTAAGTGAATCTAGATTTCGCACTGACTTTGCTTGTCAGGTCTCAAAAGTATGATCACATGATCCTGGACATTGCAACCATCATAAATATGAACCAGTTGTCAACCATCCGAATGTAAATCATGTGACCATGGGGGTGCTCCAGCGGTCCTAAGTGCGAAAAATGATTTTAAGTGGTTGTAACTTTGAAAAGACCCTAAGCAAACTGTTGTAAGTTGAGGAGTACCTGTACAGCAGTGGTTCTCAGCCTCGGGGTCTGGACCCCTTTGGGGGTTGAATGACAGTTTCACAGGGGTCACCTAAGACCATGGGAAAAGGCAAATTTCCCATGGTGTTAGGAAATAAAGCTTCTATTCTGACAAATTGGAATGTATTTTTTTCAATCTGACCTATCAGGTGCTTACAGTGGGGGTGTCCCTCTGACCTTCCTGCCAATCAGCTTAAAGCTGTGTTGGGAGAATTGGCGCTAGACTTATGGTTGGGGGTCACCACAACATGAGGAACTGTATTATGGGGTTGCAGCATTAGAAAGGTTGAGAACCACTGCCCTTCAGCCTTAAGGGCACAGAGAAAGCTCACTATTCTTAAAATGAAAGGCAGTAACTCTTTGTTTTTTTTAAATAAACATTTAGATGCTAAATGTTGATGGAATGGGAGAGCTTCTGCACATGCTTCCCATTTGAACTGGGGCTGAACTCTGGCAGACTGGTTGCTCAAGGCGCACTCTGCAAGTGCTCAGTACCATGTGACCAACCCTGACTGAACCTTTATTTGTTATGACCATATGGCTGTCATCGTTAGTAACTTTCTCATTGCACAAGGGAGAAGGTGCCGTTCATGGCGGTGACCATCACGCCCTCCTCTCTCACCGGGCTTGCTGTCGTTCTTGGCAGCCACGGCCCCTGCATGTGCCGGCGGGGGATTGTGATGGTGCTGATGTTGCTGGCTGAGCAGGGCCTCGCCACCGTGAAGGGAGGTGCTGAGGAGGCGCTGGAAGCGGTTGGGCGGCCGGCTAGTGACTTCCAGGCCCGCGGCGAGCTTGGCCTTGTTGGCACTAGTCAGGCGTTTGAGGTGCACCAACAGATCGGGCCGGTCGCGGCGAAAGTGCGGGCTGTGAAAATGGTGCAAGGGCCCGCCGGGGGCCGAGGCGGCGGCAGCGGCGGCGGCTGAGGCGCCGGCGGTGGACCCGCCGCCAGACGAAGAGCCCCCGCTGCCTCCCGGCGGGCCTAGCACCACTTTGCGAAAGCCGTACAAATTGAGCTGCCGGATGAAACTAGTGAAATTGGTCGTCTTGAACAGCTCCGGCGAGGAGGAGGCGGACGACGACGACGACGGGGACACCGGAGAGCCGCCGGCGGAGGGGGGCCCGGCGCTGTCGCCTCCAGGGCCGCCTCCTACCGCCACGGCCATCCCGCTGCCGCCCGCGCCCAGCAGCTCGGCTTCGAACAAGGGCTGGTCGATGAGGAGTCCCTCGCCCCGGGCGTCCCAGCGGATGGAGCGGAAGCGGGGGCTGTTGACCAGGCGCCACAGCTTGGCGGGGAAGTTGTTGGGGTTAATGGGCGCGGCTGAGAGCAGTGGGTCCTCCATCGAGGTGGCTCGGTCTGCGGGGAAGCCGCCACCGAGGCTTTCGAGGCCGCCTCGCGCCCGCTCGCCTTCTCCGCCTGCCTCGCCCCCCCACCCCGCCCCTCAGGCCAACGGACGGTGGAAGGCCCGCGTGAGGCCGACCGGCTTTTTTCCAACGGACGCCGCCGTCAATCATTTTATTACCTTTATAGTATAAGCCGTCGTTGGTAGAGGGCGGTCATCGTTTTGTGAGGGCTTGATTGTGGAATATTTTTTTAGTTATTTTGGGGGCATGGTTAATAAAGAGTGTCCGACAAATGGATTAATTAATGTCAGTAATCAGTCCATATCTAACAATATTAATTAAACTAATTAATGTATAGCATATTATATGCTTATAATATTATAATATTAATCAAATTAATCCATGTGTGAATAGTTAACAGTGCTTAACCTATCAAATAGCCAACACCACCATTTAGTTTATAGCTAACAAATTAATGTGGGAATAGTTAATAGTACTTAACCAATCAAATAGCCAATAAATTGTTGTAGTTAATTAATCAATGTATAATTAATTGATTAATATAATTAATTAATATAATAATTGATTAATTAATCATCGGCACTGTTGAGGCAGAGCTGATTGACGGCCTGTCTGATGGGGCAGGTTCTAGCCATCTCTTCCCGCCAAAAGTGGGGGGGGGGGGAGATGTTACATTGGGTGGCTGCCCGATTCCTGCCTTTCGCTTAAAGGCTGAGGAAACAATTAAAATCACACTGCCCCTCTTGCTGAAACAAAAGGTCCATACAACACAACCAGGCCTGATAGTTGCATTTTTGGGTCTTCTCTGGCCAGTGGGCTTGGAGAGCAGAAGGTTCTGTTGGCTTTGATATCCTCCCGTTTGCTCTTGATAAGAATAACTTTAAGAAAGGTGTAAATGATAACATATGTATAACAAGTACTTTTCCAGAAGACAGAACCTTTGCTATCATCATCAGGCTGATTCTCATTCAGTATTCTTAGAATGATACATAACATAAGGCAGTGTTTCCCAACCTTGGCAACTTGAAGATATTTGGACTTCAACTCCCAGAATTCCCCACCCAGCGGATGCTGGCTGGGGAATTCTGGGAGCTGAAGTCCAAATATCTTCAAGTTGCCAAAGTTGGGAAACACTGACATAAGGGAACACTGAAATTCCCTGCAAGAATCCAGATTAAAGCATCCCATCAGATGGCTACCAGACATCTTGAGCACAGGAGCTTGTAGTTTTTGGTACAGGTGGTCCTCAACTTACAACCATTCCTTTTAGTGTGTGTGAAGTTACAGTGGCGTGGGAAAAAAAGTGACAACTGGTTCTTGCCCTTATTGTACAACTGTTGCAGTATTTCTACAGTTGTGTGTTCAAAATTTGGACACTTGGTAACTTGGCATGTATTTACAACAGTTGCAGCATCATGTGATAATCCTTTGAGACCTTCCCAGCTGGCTTCCAAAAAGCAATGTTGATGAGGGAAACTGGATTTGCTTAATGACTGCATGATTCCCTTAAGTACCGGAGTGATTTGCTTAACAACTGTACAAAAAGGTCATAAACTCAGACAACTCAACAACCAGAAATTAGCAACAGAAATTTTGGTCCCAGTTGTGATCTTAAGTCAAATATTACCTGTAATTATTATTCTGTTGAATTGCTGTTCAACATCCTTTCTAACATTCAGTTGCAATGTACTTCGTTCATATGTAGGACCATTTTTGTATATTTTTTTTAATGTTAGATGATCTTTGACTTTCTGTATGACAACTGTGCAAGAACATGGATGTACTCCTTCTCTTAGTTGGCTTTCCTTCTGGTTTCCCACCAAGATCTGATCAATCCTAATTTCTCTGACCAGTTGGGTAGTCTGTGCAGAATATACTACTTTTCTTGATGCACCCCAAAATTAACATTTACTTTTATATTAGCTATATTCAGTTCATGATCAGCTACAATCCCAAGATCTTTTCAAGACTCAACTATAGTTTCAAGATCCAAAATTCAAGAAGAATTTTATATTTTTCTGGATTAAACTTAATTTTGTTCTTTACAACCCACATACCTAATCTTTCAATACAATTTTTAATTTTATTTTTTAATAGTTTTAACCATTTAACCCAGTTTTGTATCTGCAAATCTGTTAAGGACTTCCTTTCTGAATCATGAATTTAATGTACTTAACACAGTTCATGACAGATACTTTAAATAAATAATACTATCTCAATACAGTGGTTAGGTTTAGGAGCTGTAATGTTGTAATTAGAATGCAGTATTGCAGATAACTGCCCAGTGTCTGGAGTTCGATCTTGATCGACTCAAGGTTGAGTCAGCCTTCCATCTTTCTGAGGTCGGTAAATTGAGGACTCAGGCTGTTGGGGGCAATAGAGTGACACTGTAAACTATTTAGTGCTGTAAAACACTGAAGTAGTATATAAGTCTAGGTGCTATTGCTGTTGCTAAGTTAAAGATAAACATTAGGCTATAAGAATGTCATAACTGCCACTCCTTGAATGGTACCTAGGATCCATATCCTTTTCTCACTTTCCCTTCTCAAAGGACCTGTGGAAATGCCAAGTCTTAACTGTCTTTCAAAACAAAGATGAAGTCATCATCTCTAGACACAATCTGTTAGAGAAGGATACCATCATAGAAAAATCTCTCCAGGTTCCTTGTCACCCTGATATGACTTCTCTATTGGTTTTTATCAAGGGGCAGATTCTATTTGGAGCAAAACCTGCTAGCAAAGTCTGAAGCCATGAAGGACTTTATAGGTTAGTGATGGTGAACCTTTTTTGGTACACGTGCCAAAAGGGTGTGTGTGCGTGTGCTAGCGTACATGCACATGCCCACACTCATTCCTTTCCCCCATGCATGTGCAGACCCCGGGCTGCCCGTGTGCATGCACACAACTCCCCTGGGCCCCGCGCATGTGCATAGGCCTCACTGAAGCCTGGGCTGAGGGAAAAAATGGGCAAACTGGAAGTTTGGAAAAACGGACTTCTGGTTTGCTTGTTGTGCTGATTTTCACACTGCAGAGCCTTCATGGAAGCTTCTTGAAGCCCTGGAGTGCAAAAAACAGTACAATGGGTAAAGCAGGAGTCCATTTTCCGAATTTCTGGTTTGCCCATTGGTCATTTTTTTGCATTCCGGGGCTTCAGGAAGCTTCCCAAAACCTTCGGAGGGCGAAACAGCTTTCCCCAAGGCCGAAAATCATCTGACTAGTGCCTGCATGAACACTGGAGCTAACATAGGGCAACGCTTTGTGTGCCCTCTGATATGGCTCCGTGTGCCACCTCTGCCCCCTGTGCCATAAGTTCGCCATCATGGTTATAGGTGATAGCCACCTTAAATTGTCATCAGTGCAATTCCTGTGATAATAATGCTATTAATCCAAGCTTGACCATAAACTAGCTATAGTTTCTAAATAGTCAGCAGAAACAGACCTCAGGTTATCTTCAATTCTCATTTTTGAGAGTTTAGAAGAAATAGAGAAATTCCGCATAATGCTATGTATCTTGATGGTAACCAGCACCCAATGGAGAAGAAAAATATTCAGTGAAAATTAAATAATATGGTCCAACAAAGCAGCACTAATATAGAGATTTTATTCAACTGTATTGAATTCTTACAGCACATTGTTTGTCACAAAGCTATTGATCCGATTTTGGAGTTGTTTTGCCTGAAGACAGTGACACAAAATTCATGAGAGCTGAAAGCAGTATTGATTAATCATGGCTAACTTGAAGGGTCTCTCTCTTGTTTTCAAATTTTTGTTTTACACCTGTGCAAATGAGCTGAAAAAGGAACCAAACCCGAACTCTCCTACTAATTACATCACTCTGTACAATGTTCAGTGTATGGCAAAATCAGATTTCATCTTTTACCCCTATGAGGTCATGCTGCCTGGAAGAGGCCAGAGGGCAATTCAAACAGATCCAGTGTATAAAGATGATGCTGGTTCTAAGGCTTTTGACTCAAAGCAGGTTGAAAGATGGAAAGTAAGAAATGGTAGCTTGAACCATTAATTCTCCCAAAAATTAATCCAGAATGGGTAGCTGGTAAGAATTCAACCAAAGCGCAAAGTCAGTATCTTCCAATTCTTGAGGAAAGAGATATTCATGCACCCATCCTTTGTGACTGCCTAAGGACTGTTGATCTGGCTTGAGTCATCCACCTCAACATCTTGTTCATTCTATAGTCTTACATAGATGTTCATTTCAAAATAAAATGATTATGAACACTGCTCATAAAGATCTATGGAAATAGTGGTAACGTTACGCTTTCCTTTCTAAAACATTTTGGTTCTTGTTTAGATTACGTGAGAGTAGCAGCGTAAAATAACTGCTATACTGCTGCCACAGTGGAGCATCCATACATCAGAAGAGTCGTTTTGAAGGGAAATTTATTGATGTCAGAACGAACAGAAAAGCATCCTTGCAGTGATGATCACATCTATAGTGTCCCTCACACCTTCTTTGGGTGTAAGAGAGAGAATCCCTGTTTGTCAATATTCCCTGTTTTCCATCTATAAAATTGGCACCTTCCCCCAGCCGTTTTATACTCCAGACAAATTTTAAGTGCAGAGAAGTAACATTAGCAGCATTGTGGACTGAAACCCTCAAGCACACAAAACAGCACATTCCAGGAGGTAAAGAAAACCCACATAATAGTCTGCCTGGAAGCATCAGGTTTTCGGAATAAAGAGCAACCAGAAATATGGAGATACAAATGCGGCATCAAGGAGAGGGAATACACACACTGTGATGTGACTCAAGAGGAGATTTAAGCTGCTGTTCCTGTAAAGACAATGGTTAGGAACCAGCCGTTCAATACCCACAGTGGGCAGGAAGTGCACCAAGCCAAAGTTAATTCTGCTTTCCATACACAACAGCCCAGCTGCTGGGATAAAGTCTATTCCCTCAAGGAACACAAGGAAAGTGCAAAGATACACTCCGCCTTCTAAGGGATCCCTTCCTGGTACAGTACTAATGCTGGCCTTAGGCTGGATAACCAAAAAGGTTGGCAAGCTGAATATGACTGAAATATGACTAACACAGCCAAAGAGAGCTCCCGGAGATATCACACTCTGGGCCTGCATTCCTCTTTCTTACTCAATTTAACCTGACTGCTTTCTGACATGGGGAAAAGGGAGTTCTGATTAGGTTCATGCCTTTCTATTGCTTTTGGAAGGCAATTATTTGCACTATATCGTTTGCCATCCCTCTGAAGAAAGACACCGTGGTCTCTAACTTGGCCTTATGCCTTGAAACCACAAAGAGTACCATAACGTAGGCCGTGTCACACTCTTTAATCCAAATTCCTCATCTCCAATACATGGGGCACCAAGTGGGGAAAATTGCCGACAGTGCATACAAGGCTTGGTGATCAAGTGCCGCGCGACCGACCTCTTCAGCTGCAGCAGAGGCAGCCTTCTCCTTCCAGTCTGCAAGTGAAAAGGCCAGGCTTCCACAGATTTCCTCCGCTGGTATTCAGCTAGAAGCTGTGGCAATAGGCTTCTTCAGATGCTGGCTCATAAGTTCCCTGGCGCGGGATACCTGGATGTGATCGTAACAGGAATTGCAGACAAGGACTGGATCATAAAGCTGCTGGTCGGGAATGGGCAGCTTTAGATGGCAGCAGCCGGCACAAAACACATTCCCACAATTCCTGGGTAAAAAAATAACACATAAAAACCACAATGATACTGGAGCCAGAGTAGGATGATATATGATCTTGTTTTCAGTTATTTATTTATTTATTTATTTATTTATTCATTCATTCATTCATTCATTCATTCATTCATTCAATTTTTATGCCGCCCTTCTCCTTAAGACTCAGGGTGGCTTACAACATGTTAGCAATAGCACTTTTTAACAGAGCCAGCATATTGCCCCCACAATCCAGGTCCTCATTTTACCCACCTCGGAAGGATGGAAGGCTGAGTCAACCTTGAGCCGGTGATGAGATTTGAACCGCTGACCTTTACAAGTCAGCTTCAGTGGCCTGCAGTACAGCACTCTACCTGTTGCGCCACCCCGGCTCATTAACTGAGGACTAGAGCTGACAATGCAATCTGAGATCTTAGATATCCTGCTGTGCTGTGTGTTTTTGCAAAACTTTCCTGAAGCTTAAAGAAAAATGCTACATAAAGACGTAAACACTGAGAGTTTAGCAAATACTAACCCAACTCTTCACATGTATGAGAACTCTCTCTCTGTCCCTCTCCCTCTCTCCCACCCCCTCTCTCTGCGTATCCATCTTATAGATAGGAATAAAATAATACCAATTTTGAGACAGCCTGGGCAGGGCCTATTAGTCCTGATTCAGAATAACTGAATTTTGAGATACACAAAATAGTACAGCACAGAAGAGTTGTTATAAGCAGTGATAGGAACTTTCATCTACAATTATGTCTGATATATGGAGGAAGAGTCTTGGCAGTGTCCCAGGCAAACCTCATAGATGGGGTCCCCAAATAATCAACAAACTCAGGCATTGAGCTTCTTGGGCACAGGAGGAAGACACTGGCTGTGCTTTCACTTGTCTTACTTCCAGACAATCCAGTTTGCTAGAGAAGGTGGAGCAGTGGTGGCAGATTGAGATGCTAGCTGTCTCAAGAGCAACAGCGGAGGAAAATATGATGGCTCCCACCCATGTTTGTTGAATGCATTCACAATGCAGATTTCTGTCCTATAAAGCTTCAGTCTATTTACATAATATGGCCCACCAGCAACAGGGGAGACGGAAGTCAATCTGTCAGGATTAAGGGTTTTTGTTTTTTTTAAGTTTCTTATTCTCTTTTCCCAGAGAATAATTTTTTTAATTGGTTAATTATCACAAAGTCTTTTTTTTCTTGAAAAGTATTACATACTGCCACTTAATATACTATTTCCAAAAATAAAGAATATTAAAATCTTAATACCTATACGTCAAAGTATTCTATCACATGATTAGAATTTGGTGGTTGATAATTATTATTGTTTTGTCAAATTTTGGCTAAAAGTAAATACAGTGGTACCTCTACTTACGAACACCTCTACTGATGAATGTTTCGAGATATGAACCCAGTGTTTAAGATTTTTTTGCCTCTACTTCCGAACCATTTTCATCTTACGAACCTGAGTGCCACCGCTGGGATGCCCCACCTCCGGACTTCTGTTGCCAGCTAAAACGCCTGTCTTTGCATTGCTGGGATTCCCCTGAGCCTCCCCTCACTGGGAATCCCCACCTCCGGACTTCTGTTGCCACCCAAAGCACCCGTTGTTTTGCTGCTGAGATTCCTCTGAGCCTCCCCTTGCTGGGAATCTCTGCCTCCGGGCTTCCGTTGCCACCCAAAGCGCGCGTTCTTGTGCTGGTGAAATTCCCTGCTTCCGGACTTCCGTTGCCACCCAAAGCGCCAGTTCCTGCGCTGCTGGGATTCCCCTGAGGCTCCCCTCACTGGAATTTCATTCATTTTTGCCGGCGCTGCTTTTGCAAGAACACGCACTTCGGTTAGCAACAGAAGTCCAGAGGCGGGGATTCCCAGCGGCGCAAGGCAAAAGGGGTGACTTGGGATGGGTTTGCATGCATTGTTTGCTTTTTCATTGATTCCTATGGGTAAAATTGCTTCTTATGAACTTTTCTACTTATGAACTAGGTCACGGAACGAATTAAGTTCGTAAGCAGAGGCACCACTGTATAATGAACTACTGCTTCCCAAGAGCACACTATTCTACTGTGTTCCATTTATCATCTATATAGAACTTATTCCCTTTGCGTTGCTCTTAATATTTGCCACATATTCTGCAGACACACTAAATAAAATGGGAAAATGAGATATCATAGTAATTACATTACCTGCAATGGTGTCTACGCTTGGCCAACCAGAACTCACAGTCACAGTTAAAGCAGTGTGATGCCATGTGGTCTGGAACCCAACGTGTGACCTATTGAAAAATACAAAGTTGGATGATTTTGGTTTTCTGTTTCTTACAAATAGCATATCTGTAAGGGAAGAACCTACACAGCATGCACACATATTAAGCTTTACTTTCAACTCTCTGAAGAATAACTCAAAAGGTGAAAAAAGATTTTAAAAAGTAAAAAAGCGAAATATTGCTTGTTTTGCTAGAAAGAGTAAGTTGATTAAAAATTAAAAGAATGTCAAAGGAAAAAAAGATCCTCAAGAGTAGACAACAAGGGGAATTATCTATTTGGGAATGGGTTTTTTTTTACTAAGGGGAATCAGATACAAAAAATATATTTATTATCTCATAGAGGATGCAGCAATGGGAATGAATAGTTTCATCTTACATCATACTAAGTTAAAATACACAAACATATCTCAAAGCAAACTAGCAAATAAAGAAATATAACATGCCTCAGTTTCCCTTTTATCAACAGGCTCCCAGCTTGCTTCAGATAGACAATCTTCACTATGATCAGAGTAGAAATCCTCATTTTCACTGCCATCTGACTCCTTGAGGCAAGTCTGCAAGGAAGACCATGAAAGCCATGAAGATATCTATATCAGTGATTTTCAACCTTTCTTGAGCCGCAGCACATTTTTTACATTTACGAAACCCTGGGGCACATTGAGGGGGGGGGGGGGGGGAGCTAAAAAAAGTTTGGACAAAAAAATCTCTCTCTCTCTCTCTTCCTCCCTTTCACTATTTCTCTCTCCCTCTTTATCTCCCTTCATCTTTCTTTCTTTCTCTCTCCATCCCCCTTTCTTTCTCTTCCTTCCTTCCTCTTTTTTTGGGTTTTTCTCTCTCCCACCCTACCTCCCTCTATGTCTTTCTCTCTCTCTCTCCTTCCCTCCCTCTCTTTCTCTTTCTCTCTCTTGCTTTCTTTCTCTTGCTCTCTCTCTTTCTTTCTCTCTTTCTTTCTTTTTCTTGTTCTCTTTCTCTCTCTCTTGCTTTCTTTCTCTCTCTCGCTCTTGCTTGCTTTCTCTCTCTCTTCCTTTCTTTCTCTCTCTGAGCTTCGCGGCACACCTGACCATGTCTCGCAGCACACTAGTGTGCCGCGGCACACTGGTTGAAAAACACTGATCTATATCACACATATAATCCCTTCCTTTAGAGTTTCAGCCTTCCTCTAAATGAACTGAAAATAACCACAGGATCATAGATAATAGCTTTCTATCACATCATGCGTTAGTCCAACTAGCTTAGTATTGTTGACTGTATCAGGTTCTACCATAATTGATATCTGATCTTTTAACAGAAGTACAAAAAAACCTGAGGCTTCTCTATTGATAATGTCCATGCCATTATTATATTCAACACAGCAGAAATGTGGGAGCTACCATGGAATGGTTGAATGAAATGTGTGTGCGTGTATTTACGTCCAGAAAGAAAATATGTCTTCATTAGTAATATTCACACATTTGTAGGTAGAGTGCCTACAAACATGTAGGTGGTAGCAGAATCTGTTCATTTTACCTAACTATACATGCCTTCTTGGGGAAACGTTAAGGAAACTACTGAAAAAGCTCCACTGGCGTCACTTACAAAGTCATCTTCATAGTCCATCTGTGGTTCAGCTGGAGTTGGATAGCAATGACGGATGTCTAATCTATGCTGAAGTTCCCGCACCTGCCTACGCAACTGCTCAACCTCCTGCTTATAGGTAGCTTCGATCTGCCGCAACCTATGCTGGATTACATCTGTGGGGAAGGGCAGTCCATCATCATCTAGGTAGAGGGGAGGCACTGGAGAAGGGCTGTTGGGGGGCATGTGTCTGGAGCCAAGTGCCTGCTTCAAATGGCAAGGGAGCCACAGCTTGCTGGACCTCCCAACAAGGCCTGTGCAGTGTGTGCCCGAATGGGTGGAGCAGCCAGGAGGCTTTGCGCTTTCCTTCAAAGGCCACTGGCCACTGAGGCACAGTCCAGAGGTCCAGAAGTGCCTATTGTTCAGTCTCTTGTTACAACAGCCATAGGACAGGAGTCGCCGGGGACCCATGTCGCCCCCAGGAAGTGATGTCCCCATCCCTTGAAAACTGTCCCAGTTTGCTGCTAGAAGAGAAAATTCGCTCATCTGGCTTTGAGAAACTCCTTTCCGACACAACTCTGTCTGAATTCTCCCTGCGTGGTTGCCCTCCTCTCCATGCTTGACACTGCCAATTTTCCCATCCAATTCTTCTTTTTGACAACCAGGAGCATTGTGTCTTGGAACAGTCAGAGCTGGCTGACCTGAACTGGGGGGACCTGCTGGAGTCTGGCTGGACGAGGGTTCAGGATGAGACGTTTGCACAAGATCCCGAGTGACATTGGATACCAGGCCAGTGTCTTTGACATGGTTGCAGGATAATTTTTCAAACACTTGGGTTTGTCCAGAATTTGGAACTGCGACCGTGTCTTCTGCTGCTTCTGAACCTGCTCGGCTTACTGCTTCCACCTCAGGAGGCACAGCACTTAACTGCTGAGACACTTCCTGTTTCGGTGGTCTTTGTGGTCGACTGATTCTGGGACTGTCAGAGGTGGCACTGCCAGCACTACGCGGGGGACACAATTCCTGCTGCTGTTGAGGTACTTGAAGCAACTCCTCTTCTCGGGTTTCTTTGCTTGCCACCGGCTCTTCAGGATTGGGGTGCCTGGATTCCAAACCCACCCTGACATCTTGACAATGGTTGTTCAGATTTGGATCACTTGATGTGCGGGTCAGCAGGCTGCTCGGATCACATGCTGAGAGAAGATCATCCATGGATCTTGTCTTTGGTAACCTGAAACCACAAAAGTCAATTCAGGCAAGAGGGATAATGCGTGAATCGCCTGCAGCTGCACTTACAAGAAGTTGCCCACTGCAGAGCCTTAGATGAAAATGCATGCATGCACCTATGCTCTCTCTCTCCCCCCCAACATGCTCGCATGCACATGCACACACACACACAGAGTCACATCTACAAACAGAGCCCTTTTATAATTCTAATGTTTTCAATTATTTTAGCATTGCAGTAAGTAGTCAGAAGCAAGGAAGGAAAAACTCTTTTAGTCAGGGCTGCAAAGGCAAAGCTGTTCCTTGTGGTATTTTTCCTGGATATAAATCGTTAGGACGGATCCTTGATTTTTCCGCCTAAATCATTTTAAAGACTCATAAATAAATCACCAAGTAAATGGGAAGCATTGTTTCCTAATCTATAAAATTAAAAAGGTCACATCAAACTACCCTTTTAAAGCAGCGTACATTTTCAAATAATAGAGGTAAGTAAAATGATGAATACAACCCTAAGTCCAACCCTCCAGAATCTTCTACTTCATTGTACTTGACCAGAACAAGCAAGACCCTTATAAATAATAAAGAAGTATTCAAAGCAGTGTTAGAAACCCTGCACAATTCATAGAAACCCTAACTATTTTTCTCCTACCTGTCAAGCGACCGACTGTTGAACTCTTGAGTCTGAGATCCAGAAGGCAAGTAAAGATCCATGCCTTCTTCTCCTAAAGGACATGGAGATGATGTTGGAAGATAGACAGCTGTCCAGAGATGCAATGCACGCACATGGCACACTGGATGCAGCACCTTGACATCAAAGATGGAGGAAAGTGGATTCAGGAAGAGGAGGAGAAAACCAGCATAAGTCAAGAGTTTGTGAAGGTGCACCTCTAACTAATAATTGATAATGAGCTATTACAGTTGTCCTATCTAACTGAAAGATACAGAGGAACCACTGGACCTTCTACCTCCTTCCATTTTAAAAGAAACAGTGGGGGAAAACAAAGGCTTCACAAAACCAGCATGCCAGGAGGAGGCAAGAACTCAAAGTGAAGTGGTGCTCACAGTAAGGACTGTTATAAAACTTTTAATCCTGCACAAGGGAGAGGCAAGCTATATTTGGGCTTCTTTCACCCATGGCATGCAAAATTTTCTCTCCTGCCAACCGGGCACAAATGAGAATTTTACTTACTTGCTCATTAGCAGGCATGTAGAGCAGATTGTGGAAATTTTTGTTACCAGCTCTCAAAAGGGACCAAACTGAGCAGGTGCGTTTGGCAATGTTGTGCAGCTCACGTTCACAGGGGCTGTTTCCAAGGAAGGTCCCATAAAGGCAGGAATATGTGTGCTGGACTAACTTTACCTGCAAGTAAAAGAAATTTAGGGATTTGAGAGAATTTTCACGAGAGCCTATGTTGGAGGCAGGTCATTGATATACTGCTGCTTTAACAACAATGCAGTGCTTTATGTCAAATCTTTGTAATGGGTAAGCATAAGTTGCAATGGGTAAGCATATATGTCTTAAAAATGCGAGTTGCAGGTATAATTATAGATGAAGAAGAGATAGACATCACGAGCTCCAGAACATTTTAAAAAATTATTTAAAACTACTAAGCTTTCATCAGCCCTTGTTGACTTCGTCAGAGTGTAAAATCCCCATTGAAGAGATGGTTGCTTTTATCAGCATTACTTAAATGCAAGCACCTGTTCAATGGGCATTTTACACTCTGACGAAATCATCAGGGGTTGATGAAATCTTAGTAGTTTTAAATAATTTTTTAAAACGTTCTGGAGATCATGATGTAATTTGGTTTTGGTGTCTATCGCTTCTACCTACCTACCTACCTACCTAAATTTGGATTTGGTTCAGTGTTCCCAAAGCCAAGACTAATACATTTTTCTCTTAGCTTGGTTAGACACAAAAATCTTTTTAAAAAAAATCATAATACAGTGGTATCTCTACCTAAGAACGCCTCTACTTACGAACTTTTCTAGATAAGAACAGGGTGTTCAAGATTTTTTTCCCTTCTTCTCAAGAACCATTTTCCATTTACAAACCTGAGCCTCCGAAACTGTAACTGGAAAAGGCAGGGAGAAGTCTCTGTGAGGGCTCTCTAGGAATCTCCTGGGAGGAAACAGGGCCAGAAAAGGCAGGGAGAAGCCTCTATGGGGCCTCTCTAGGAATCTCTTGGGAGGAAACAGGGAATCCACCCTCCCTGTGGTTTCCCCAATTGCACGCATTATTTGCTTTTGCATTGATTCCTATGAGAAAAATTGCTTCTTCTTACAAACTTTTCTACTTAAGAACCTGGTCACGGAATGAGTTAAGTTCATAAGTAGAGGTACCACTGTATATTAATTTTTCTAGTTTCTTTTACTCTTCACATAGTGGGATTAAATGGGCTGTATCTGCTAATTAACAGGTGAAACCCAGGATAGTACATGTTACCTGCCTTGCTGTATGAAATGTATGCATTTTGATAAACAGCTCTTTCTCTTTCTTAGAGAAATAACACACACTTATATTTGTGCACAGAACATAGCACAGCATTTTAGTAGCACTTTCAGAAAAATCAATTTTGTATAATAATTCAGTGAAAGGGAAAGGCTTCACATTTTATCTATATCACAAAGATTTATCATAGTAAATCAACTAGAGTGGACAATTGAAAAGAAAAATGACACCGTAAGAACCATAATCACTTTTGCTTTAAAAACATCAAGCTGTCATTAAACACTATCTATCTTGGTATTGAAATGTATATCCTCTGCTAACACTTGGTCTTACCAAGAAAGCTTCATTAAATTCAAAAAGACAAGGAAACTGCTTGAGCAGCTGGTGAACAGAATCCAGCCACTGTAAAAACACTGGACACTGTTCGTTCTGATCTTCTGCCTTTTCCTGGTGTCCACATCGATCCCCAAATTTATGGCCAAAATCCAGCCAATCCGATTCAACCAGCACCTGGAAACCCTGGCAATAAAAGGAGACAATATCAGCACTATAGATTTTCTGCGTAGGCTGCAATAGAAAAAGAGAATTCCATAGCTGACAACATTATTCACCAGTTCTTGAATTATTTGTGGATGTATCATAGCACCTTAGCACCTTCTCCGGGTCCCGTTGACTAAACCAGCGTTTCCCAACCGGTGTGCCGCGGCACAGTGGTGTGCCGCGAGACACGGCCAGGTGTGCCGCGGGGCGCTGCCGGTGCCGGGGCGGGGATTCCCGAAACGGACGGAGAAAGCCCTCTCTCGCAGCCCCCTGGCTGGGATCGCTTTCGCTGCGAGAGAGGGCTTTCTCCGTCCGTTTTGGGAATCCCCGCCCCTCCCCTCTCACGCGCGCGCCGCTCCCCTTTGCTCTCAGCCCTCCCTGGCTTCGCTTCTCAATCCCTCCCTCCAGAGCTGCCAATAGACGGGTACTACTGGGAGCCCCGTACCGCGGCATCGAGCAGAAGCCGGGGGACAGCTGCGAGCGGGAGCCCCGGCAGCGCCCCGCCCAGCTGAAACTTTCCTGGCGTCGGCGGCAAGTGTCCTATGTGGCCCGGTGGGAGGCGGTAGGCGGGGGGGGGGGGCCTGCAGCGGCCGCAGGCAGTTGCGGGGAGATGGCGGCGGCGAGAGGGAGCGCTCTCTCTCTCTCTCTCAGCTGACTGCAAGCGGGAGCCCTGACGTGCGGTTGGACGTGCTGCTGGACGTCGTACATGCTGGCGCTGCGGGCCTGGCATATACGGTGTCCAGCAGCACGTCCAGCTGCCACCGTCAGGGCTCCCGCTTGCAGTCAGCTGAGAGAGAGAGAGAAAGAAAGAGAGACATATAAGAGAAGCAGAGAGAGAGAGAAAGAGAGACATAGCAAGAGAGGCAGAGAAAGAGAGACAGAGCAAGAAAGAGAGACAGCAAGAGAGGCAGAGAAAGAGAGAAAGAGAGACATAGCAAGAGAGGCAGAGAGAGAGAGACACAGCAAGAAAGAAAGACAGCAAGAGAGGCAGAGAAAGAGAGATAGAGAAAGAGAGAGAGAAAGAGAGACATAGCAAGAGAGGCAGAGAGAGAGAAAAAGAAAGAGAGACATAGCAAGAGAAAAAGAGAGATTTAGCAAGAGGCAGAGAGAGAGAGACAGAGCAAGAAAGAAAGACAGCAAGAGAGGCAGAGAAAGAGAGATAGAGAAAGAGAGAGAGAAAGAGAGACATAGCAAGAGAGGCAGAGAGAGAGAAAAAGAAAGAGAGACAGCAAGAGAAAAAGAGAGACTTAGCAAGAGAAGCAGAGAGAGAGAGACAGAGCAAGAAAGAAAGACAGCAAGAGAGGCAGAGAAAGAGAGATAGAGAAAGAGAGAGAGAAAGAGAGACATAGCAAGAGAGGCAGAGAGAGAGAAAAAGAGAGACAAAACAAGAGAAAAAGAGAGACTTAGCAAGAGAGGCAGAGAGAGAGAGAAAGAAAGAGAGACAGAGAGAGAGAAAGAAAGAGAAAGAAAGAGAGATAGCAAGAGAGGCAAAGAGAAAGAAAGAGACATATAGCAAGACAGTGAAAGAGAGAGAGAAAAAAGCAAGAAAGAGATAGCAAGGGAGACAGAGAGAGAGAGAACAAGGGAGAGAGAAAGACAGAGGAAGGGAAGGAGGGAGAGAGAAAGAGAGCAAAAAAGAGAGGAAGAAAGAAAGAAAGAGGGATGGAGAGAGAGAAAGAAGGGAAGGAAGGAAAAGAGAGAAAGAGGGAGAAATAGAGCAAAAGGGAGGAAGAGAGAGGGGTTTTTGTCCAAATTTTTCTTTAGCCCCCCCCCCCTTCAATGTTCCCCAGGATTTTGAAAATATGAATAATGTGCCGCGGCTCAAAAAAGGTTGGGAAACACTGGACTAAACAATGTCGTCTGGCGGGACCCAGGGGAAGAGCCTTCTCTGTGGCGGCCCCGACCCTCTGGAACCAGCTCCCCCCTGAGATTAGAACGGCCCCCACCCTCCTTGCCTTTCGTAAACTCCTTAAAATCCACCTCTGCTGTCAGGCATGGGGGAATTGAGACATCTCCCCCAGGCCTATACAATTTATGTATGGTATGTTTGTGTGTATGTCTGCTTTAATAACGGTTTTTAAAAAAATGTTTTAAAATTATTAGATTTGTCTTGAATTGTTTTATTGTTGTTGTGAGCCGCCCCGAGTCTACAGAGAGGGGCGGCATACAAACCAAACCAAACCAAACCAAACCAAACCAAACCAAACCAAATAAACAAACAAACAAGTAAATAAATAAGTAAACAAACAAACAAACAAATAAATGATGTGTGTGTGTGTCCTTTTTTGTCAAGAACAGTTAAGACAACTGAAGCCGAATACCTCCATAGTTCTGTAATAGGGGTCCAGAAGAATCTTTGCCAAGGCAACAATCTGAGGGGTCCTGTCCCAACCATCAGAGCAGTGAACCAACACTGGGCGTCCTTCTCGGTCCACAGCATTTGAGACCAGCACAGCTGCCTTCAGCATGATGGAGAGATGCTGTAGCCACTTGGTGCTTTCTAGTGCTGACAGCCAGCTAAAATGGATCAATAAAAGAAAATGCATAAAAATTATGGCCAATATAAATATATTTTAAGTGCTTGAAACAAGAAACCCAAATCCAGCTTGTGCCAAATAGAGTTTTCACTGAGAAAAAGGATATGCAAAATGTTTCAAAGTCAAAATCAAAAACTAGTTTCAGCTCAAATGGGTTAGTTTACCAATTTTGGAGTGTTCCAAATTTTAAAAAGCTTTAGTTCAAATTCAAAACCATTTCTAAACTTCTGAAACATTTAAAACAGATTGCTAACTGTACATTGATGATGTGCACATAAAAATATTTTTGTTTGTGTTGAACCTGCCCTTAATCAATTTAATTTAATGACCTAGTGCTGTGAAGAACCAAAGGGGAAAAAAGTCCTCTGTAGCCAAACTTCCCATATTATTTGCAGTTATACAAATCTCTTTGATAATTTTTGTCTATCAGAATAATTATGTATCCCCACATATAAACCTAATGAAAAACAAGTGAATTATACAGCAACAAAGAAATAATCTGCACAGGATATATCTTCAGAGCATTCCTCTTTCCTCAGTTCTGGCAAAAGAAAATCTATGTTTTACAATCCCTCAGATAATGGAATTCTATGAAGAACGTAGCTGTTTGACAAGTGCTACTTGGAACTTACTTGCTAGGATCTGGCATCTGACTGCATACTGCCCTCAAGTACTGGAAGCTATTACGGATGGAATGGATGTTAGCCATACCCATGAACACCACTTCACAGTTAGGATAATATTCTGAAAAATATCGAACAGATGGAGAAAATTAGTTGGGAAGTTAAATAAGCCTATCACATAAAGTATATTTAGCCATAATCCTCTTCAATGGGAATAGTTCACACTGACCTATCCATAAGGAATCACCACTATATTTATGATATGTGTATTGGAAAGGGTACCTTATGTTTTTAATTCCACACAGACTCAATAACTTTATTATTTCGAGAGCCGGGGTGACGCAGCAGGTAGAGTGCTGTACTGAAGGCCACTGAAGCTGACTGTAGATCTGAAGGTCAGCGGTTCAAATCTCATCACCGGCTCAAGGTTGACTCAGCCTTCCATCCTTCCGAGGTGGGTAAAATGAGGACCCGGATTGTGGGGGCAATAGGCTGGCTCTGTTAAAAAGTGCTATTGCTAACATGTTGTAAGCCGCTCTGAGTCTAAGGAGAAGGGCGGCATAAAAATCGAATAAATAAATAAATATTTCAAGTGAGTTGTAGGTTCCTGTGGATTTTTATAATTCAATGGCTCCCCTTTAGTCAAACAAGCCTACTAAAAGCACATTATAAACTCAAGAAGTTGGGATGGAAGTAAAAGTAGAACCTTGGTGGGGAAGGTGCTCAAAAATAGGTTTTGATTGCTTATGCACCCTTTTTAAGTAGGATGCAGTGAATAGGTTGCCCAAGAAAGTCAGAAGAACACCATGCTTGTACCTTCACATTCACAGCCTCCTCCTTTGGCTCTGTTGGCAACCGCTGCCGTGTAGGACCGAGCATCCAAAATCAGCAGTTTCTGAGGTGTTGCTGAATTCTCTACACTTGAACATGCAGTCAATGATGAATCTGCAAAAGGTCAAATGAATTTCTCATGTACGTCTGTTTACAATCAGTTTGATCAACAATACAACATTCAGAATGCTGAGATCAGCTGAGGTCATAAAAGCTGGTTACAACTGACATTGTCCTCCATCCCAAAAGTACTGTTCCTAATATGATCTTTTGGAGTTCCACCGGTTCACAAAAAAACCCCGTTTCTGTTACAATCCCCCCCCCCCCAAAAAAAAATCCAAGAACAATATTCAGTTTCTCAAGCACTGTGTTCAAGTAACCATGGGATGTATTGAATGCACTATAAAAGATTGGTTGTGGTTCCAGGTTTTTATTTCTGCTTTTACTTTTGTTTTTACTATTGTTGGTTTTTGTATAGTTTTATACTATTTTCTTCTTTGTAAGCCACCCAGAGTTCTTTTTAAGATAGGCAGCTATATATATGTTTTGAACAAAGATAAAATACATAAAATAGTATAAGGGCAGACTAGATGGACCATGAGGTCTTTTTCTGCCGTCAGACTTCTATGTTTCTATATCAACGGCACAATTTTATCCAGATTGGTAGGCATTACAAATGAGATTATATTCAGTACTGCCATGAAAAATTCATCAAATTCTGTCGGAGGCAAGGTAGCATTTGTGCAGCAATGGAAATTAGAATGAAAATAGAATTGGCTTACTTACCAAATCCTGCATCACAAGCGTCGTTTCCATCACTAAGCCCAGACGGTGGGGTCCCTCCAGCCAGCCTCTGTCCAGGGTTCAAGGCACAGGCTTTGGCAATGGAAGTTACCAGATATTCATCATCTGCATTGCGCCAGCCCCACCAACTAATCTCAGGTTGACTGCAACGTGCGATCACTGCCCCATTACGCAAATGTCTAAAAAAGAAATCGAGCCCTATTAATCCCAGAATGCAGTGTTTCAATGTCCCAGTTTGACTGAAAAACCAAATAATCCTTTCATTTATTTATTTAATTAGATTTCTATGCCGCCCTTCTCGAGGCGACTCAGGGTGGCGTACAACATTAAATATAACAATATTTGGACTGGGAGTCACTGCTCAGTCACTCATACCCTCATCACCTCGAGGCTCGACTACTGTAACGCTCTCTACATGGGGCTACCTTTGAAAAGTGTTCGGAAACTTCAGGTCGTGCAGAATGCAGCTGCAAGAGCTATCATGGGCTTTCCCAAATATGCCCATGTTACACCAACACTCCACAGTCTGCATTGGTTGCCAATCAGTTTCCGGTCACAATTCAAAGTGTTGGTTATGATCTATAAAGCCCTTCATGGCAGATTATCTCAGGGACCGTTTTCTGCTTCACGAATCCCAGCAACCAGTTAGGTCCCACAGAGTGAGTCTTCTCCGGGTCCTGTCAACTAAACAATGTCACTTGGTGGGACCCAGGGGAAGAGCCTTCTCTGTGGCGGCCCCGGCCCTCTGGAACCAACTCCCCCCAGAGATTAGAATTGCCCCCACCCTCCTTGCCATTCGTAAGCTTCTTAAAACCCACCTCTGCCACCAGGCATGGGGGAACTGAGATACTCTTTCCCCCTAGGCCTTTACAATTTTATGCATGGTATGTCTATATGTATGTTTGGTTTTATAATAAGGTTTTTTAACTGTTTTAATATTGGATTGTTATATGCTGTTTTTATTACTGTTGTTAGCCGTCCCGAGTCTACGGAGAGGGGCGGCATATAAATCAAATAAACAAATAAACAAATAAACAAACAAACAAACAAACATATAAAAATATAAATAAATATATAAGAAATCTAATAACTATAAAAATATGAAACTTTACTAAAACATTTTAAAAGACCCCAGGTACACTCACACATTCATCCAATCCAATAATATCTCGTATCGGCCGGAGACAGTCTTATCACTCACGGCCCCCATGCCTGCCGACAGAGGTAAGTTTTAAATCTTTACGAAAGACCAGGAGGGGGGGGGCGGTACATATCTCCGGAGGGAGTTCGTTCCAGAGGGCCATCGTTCATAGTGGAGAAGAAGCATCATGTATATGCATATAATAATAGATTAGGAGATTAGGGGTCCTTGGTGCTCCCTGAACTTGGTTGTTGTTTTCCTGCAGATATTTCTTTAACCAAATTAGGGGGTAATAAAATGCCTGCAAGAAAACGACCAAGAGAATACCAAAGACTCCCTCATTTCAACTGAGCTGAGAGGTTTGATGAAATTTTGGCTGGTGAGCCAATTTAAGCCAAGGCAATATTCCTGATCCTCAAGATCTGCCTAAATATAGTTCCTATCCTCAGCATTGTAATTACATCCAGAAGACACAAATTGAACTAGGAGATTTCAGATACAATAATAGATGCAATTAGCAAGTATAAATAATTTTTTGGCTTATAAAGGGAAATGTAAGAAACAATGATTTAAAGTCATACACACAAAAAATATTTGATTAGCTATCAAATGTGCATTAGTCAAAATAGGATAATACTCTTTCCTCCTAGTAGTACCTGTATAGGAAGGAGGAGTATTAGGTATTTTTCACCTCTAATTATTTACAAAAAAATTATAAAGATGAGTGAGTGAATGAATGAATGAAAAATCTGAGATACGTAGGCAGGCACCAAATTGTGCTTTATTTAATATATTATCTGATACATTCATGGATAAACATATATCCATCCTAAGATAAAATACAAAAAATAGTATAAGGGCAGACTAGATGGATCATGAGGTCTTTTTCTGCCGTCAGTCTTCTATGTTTCTATGTTTCTATTTAAATCTCCATGATCTATCCTACAATGATACTTTTGTTTCGATAATGGAATCATTTAATGCAGGGGTGTCAAACTCAAGGCCCACGGGGTGCTTAGATCTGACCCATGGGGCTGCCTTGGAAACAGCGAAAATGGAGCTCGGGAGAGCTGCATGCTGCAGGAGGCCATCCCAGCCGAAAATCAAGCCTGGGAGGGATTTCAGTTGATACATGGCTTTGCACGGCCTTCTTACAACATGTGAGTTTTGTACCTGTAAACAACCACTGGAATCCTCTTCCAAGATCTAAAAGAAGCCACATTCTCCAGTTCCTTATCAGTGATCCAAACAGGAACCAAAAGTTTCTGCGGGTAACTGGTACATAACCTAAGGAGGAATATTCAAACTGGTCATCAGAAGTTGATTATGGGGCAGGGGGCAAGAATAAAAAACCAAGATTAAATTCCAAATCTTTAACCTGCCAGATGAAATGAATTAACTAATTAATATTTTTGATATCTTCAAGTTTTCTATGGTTTACATAAAGGTAATATGGCAGATTATTTTAGTTCATCTATAATAGTGTTTCTCAATCCTGGCAATTTTAAGATGGGTGCATTTCAACTCTCAGAATTCCCCAGCCAGCCATGTCCTAAACTGATCTATACAAAAGCAACAAATATGATTTTCTACTAATATTCATATAAACTGCAGATCTGATGTTCTTTTTGGTGGTTATATGAAACATCAAAATTACTAACAGATTACTTCTACCAGATTCATTCTATTGGTGACATTATGGCTGAAACTGTTAGAATCCCCATAAACATAATATGCATAAGAGCAACATCAATTTTAATTTGACTCAAGGCACTAAGGATAGAATGGCAAGCAACAACAGATAAGGATCTCTCCTTTCGACATGCAATATGATGAGGGCCTGGGAATATAAAAAGAAGTTATTGGGATGTGTTTGTGATGTACAAATGGGAAAAGGCCACTGTAACAATGCGCAAAATAACAATAAATGCTACTTTATTAGCATAAGAAAGATATTTTAATATTACCGTACTTTATCTTAAACTGCTTTACATGTTTACATGTTGTATACTGTTACATCCTAGAATTTAATTACGAGACAAATGCTGTTGATAATCACCACCCCTTTTTTGCAGATAACTGGTAAATTTAAAGGCTCACTTATAGTTGTTGTTGATGTCTGAAACCCTCCACACATTCTGCAAGTCAAAGCCCATTCGAGCTAGTTCCATTTCAAAGCGATATTTCACATGGTCTCCTGCAAAACAAAAAGTAGTTAACAATAATCAACAACAATCGATTCTGTCAGAAATTACGACAAAATAACTCAACAGATCTCTGTATTACAGTCTCAGATTAGAAATTGAATTTGTTGCATAACTAACCCTGGACAGTGGCGTTCAAGAGGCTTGGATCAGTAGCTGTAGATGCTTATATCCTGATGTAACTCACAAGAACTTACCTGGGCGGCAAAGGTGGGCATGCTGGTCTTCCTCATCAGTACAGACTCCTAAGCACCAGGCATGATAAGCAAACGCAAATAGGTCTTCTAGTTTGGTGGGGCGTCCAATGGCTCGGCTCAGCCTTTTCAACCATTCCTGGCATTGCTTAAACGTAGAGAAATGGCACCTACAGAAACAGAAGTACACATGTATACATTCAGTGCCTAGGAAAGATGGTCTGACAAGGGAATTTCAGGTAAACTCCTGAGGGGAAAGGGAAGGGAAAACAACCTATTGAAAAATAAAAATAACTTTGTTACTTAGAAAACACTGTTCAATTTAGAAATGGAATTTCTGATACAAAAACAATAAAAAGATGTTTTGCTTCTAATAAAGAGCACTACAGAAATAGCAAAAAAAGGAGTAATTTTATAAAATTATATTCACAGTTCTGTTTTGACCAGAAGATTAGTAACTCTGTTTCTTGCTTTTTATACAAGCCTTTCAAAGTATTTTTCCTGGATTAAAAAAGAAAAACATCCTTGAAGAATATAATTTATGCTAGATCTCTACCATAGGAAAATTCTCCTTGTTGCCCTCAAAGTATGTACAATAATTTAAATATAAAATATATTGTTAAAGCAATGTTCTACCTTGTATCCATGAACTGAAATTATACACAGCACTCCTTGATTCCTTTTTGTATTTTTAGTAGAATACACTACTATGGAATAGGTGGGTCAAAGTAATTAAAACCATTCAATGAGTTTAACTTTTTTTTTTCATGCTAGGGACTCCCTCACATGAAAGACTGCAGTGCTACTTAAACCACTTTAAAAAATTAGCAACGATCACTAACAAAAAATAAAAGACTTTTACAAAGATGATCTATTAATTGCCATTAACCGTGGCAGGAACTGAGCCTTTGCTTATGTATTTTTTTCAAGACCATTTGCTGTTCACTGCTGGAAAGCAAACAGATTAAAGATTAAATTTACTTTACTTCATGATAACAGTGCCTCTTGTTTAGAGTGATAGGCAGCATCATGGTTCAGAGCAGAAGCAAAAAAAAAAAGTGGTATCCCATTGTTGCTAGATTACATTTTCCCTCCAATAGCTATGCTGGCATAAGTTGTCAGAAGCTGGAAGTCAAAAACATCTGCAGGCCACAGGTTAACCATCTCCAGTTTGAGCAAATCACATTTGCTGACTCTCACCAAGCTTTAAGAGTAGGATGTTATTAGACATCTCCTACCTGACTACTTTGGAATCTTTGCAGACAATATGGAGCTGGAACATATCCCGACTCTCCACGCTTTCCATCATTCTCAAAGGCACCTACAAACAAAGGCAAGGGGTGAATGAACAGATATATACACACTCAAGTAGACAATAAGCTAGCTGTATATCTTATCAGATATTCTAACAGTATTATGGACACAGAAACATTAGTTGTAAGTTATAGTAGCAGCAGGAATAAACTCAATTTGGCATATAGCAGATTTCCTTAATAATGTAGGGATAGTGTTGGAAGAGACATCAAGGCAGTTTCTAATTTTTCATCTTTTTCAAATGAACTTTCACTGACAACTAACCATGTCCATCCATTGCACCTCACCTAGATTGGAAGGTCCATCAGTCACACGGGATTTGCTTAGACAATGCATAGACTATTGCAATACACTCTAGATGGGCCTGTCCTTGAAAACCATTCAGAACCATAAAAGTGTCAACTGTTCCTAAATGTAACAGCAAGGGCAGTTATGTGGACATCTCATAACAGCCCTTATAACAGTTTTATTCTATGGCCAACTAGTTACCAGAAGGCTTCTGGGTACAACTCAATGTGATGGTTATTACTTATAAAGCTACAGCATACGGGCTGGTTATCTAAAGGACTATCTGCCTTCCATGGCTTTGATATGGCCTGTATGATTTGGCAGAGTTGACATGTTACAGGTCCTATCCATTAAACAGTGTCACTTAGGAGGGACAGAGGGACGCAGAGAAAGCGATAGATTAAATTGTCCAATATATGGTAAAAAAGGAATTATTATTATTATTATTATTATTATTATTATTATTATTATTATTTAGATTTGTATGCTGCCCCTCTCCGTAGACTCGGGGTGGCTTACAGCAATGATAAAAACAATATATAATAACAAATTTAATAGTTGGAATTAAAATAACAATAATACATTTAAAAAGTCTAAAAAACAAGAAACCTCAATATATAAAAACATACATACAGTCATCATACACAAAAAAACTACATAGACAGGGGGAGATGTTTCAGTTTCCCCACGCTTGACGGCAGAGGTGGGTTTTAAGGAGTTTACAAAAGGCAAGGAGGGTGGGGGCAGTTCTAATCTCTGGAGGGAGCTGATTCCAGAGGGTTGGAGCCGCCACAGAGAAGGCTCTTCCCCTGGGTCCCGCCAAACGACATTGTTTAGTTGACGGGACCCAGAGGAGACCAACTCTGTGGAACCTAACCGGTCGCTGGGATTCGTGCGGCAGAAGGCGGTCTTGTAGATACCCTGGTCCGGTGCCATGAAGGGCTTTATAGGTAATGACCAACACTTCGAATTGTGACCAGAAATTGATCGGAATAGCCAATGAATATTGGAAATGTATGAATCTCACTGTAATTAGAAACCAAGACAATTTCCTGGGCTCTGTGAAAATAAGAGTTTATTTTGGAGACAAATGTGGAGGTCAGTCGGAGGACCACCCGATCAGAATGAAATATTCAGAGATTCCCCTCTAACAGGCAAGGCGGCAAGCTCAGAGATCCTCCGAGTGGAGGCAATCGCCATTAGAAATGCCAACTTGCAGGTAAGATGGCGAAGCAAAGTGGTCCTCAAGGGCTCGTAGGGGGCACCCGTCAGTGACAGAAGAATCTTTGAGAGATCCCAGGTTGGGTACCGATGGATGATGGGAGGACACAAAGTTATAGCCCCTTTCAAGAACCTGTGCAACAGGGAATGCTGAGGTAAGGAGTCCAGAGAAGCACAGGACAAAACAGAAGAGAGTGCTGTCTCCTGAGGTCAAAGCGTATTGAGGGAAAGACCTTTGTTAAGGCCATGCTGCAGAAATTCGAGGACGTTGGTGATGGATAGATCAATCCACACATCAGAAGTAATGTCCTCCCATTGATCAGCGAGGAGGGTGAGAAGAACCCCAATGGGAGGGATCACTTAGCACGGCGGAAGGGGTGACCTCCTGCGCCTTGAAAGGGCTGCCTGGATTGTCTGCCCTTACCACCCCTGTCCTGACTCTGTCATTGTCTGAGCCCATACTGGCCTTGGAACCTCCCATACTCTGAGCCCTGGTCTGGGGAATGAAAGGAGCACCTGTTATAAGGGGAGGGACAAAAGGAACTCTTATACGGGTGAGGGGTGGGATGACCTTTCTTTTGTCCCACAACTCAATTAATATGGAATCCAAGGCCTCCCCAAACAGCCCTCACTTATTACGTGTGTCCGCCAGCCAACTGCACAGCCAGTGCATCCTTGTGGCCACAACGGAGGCCCTCACAGCTCTGGCTGCAAAGCAGGCTGACTCAAGAGTAGCATCTGCTGTGATTTGGGCTGCAGCCAGCAATATATTGAAGTTCTGGTTGGCCCTCAGATCGGATACGGGGAGATACTCATGAAGTTGCCACAGCTGTCACAATGTCATGTGGGAGAAGAAGGAAAGAGTGGTTGATGCTCGAACTGCCCAGGCAGCCACCTGGTGAGCTCACTGGAGCACCTGTCTGTCCTCCCATCCTCCAGTCCTCTGACAGCAGCAGCTCATCAGGTTCACCAGCAAGTAGTTCAAGGAATACAACAAGACGAGGGCATCAACAGCAGGCAGAGGGCAATGTTGTGCCAGGTCAGGCGCCACATTGAAATACCATTTGTCTAAGTGATTGCGCAAGGCCTCGATGTGTGAGAATGCCACTGGCACAGGATAGCATCCACGAAAAATGAGGGGGCCCTGGTATGACCCCAGCTTCCGAAGTGGTCTCCTCAAACAAGGGGTCCTTTGCAGAGGAGTCCTCAGATAAGCCAGAGGGAGAAGCCCTAAAATTGGCAGAGTTCTTCACTTTAAACAAAAGAGACTTGAATAGACCAGGATGGAATAGGGGGATGAGACTGGAGGATCTGGGGCGAGACCCTCGTCATTGGAAAGGTCCAGATCTATTTGGCCCTCTTCCAGATCAGAGTGAGACCCCAGCAATTGTTCTGGAGAGTAGTGGTTATGAGACCTTTCTCTGTTATCGTACCCCAAGACAGGGGTGCAAGCAGATGTATCAGTGGTCTGGGAGACAAGGGCTGTGGGCCTGTCTCTTTTTTTTGTTTTTTGTTTTGTTTTTTTTAATACACACACAACATACAACAAGTGCTCAGTGATTTGTGCCCACCACCAGACAACATTCACATCCCTCCACCAAAATGGTGGCATAACTTATATATACCATTTTAACTCAAGAGCAATATATCTATTTACATATTATAAAGTGATTCCAATTTATTCCTTGTAGCTTGGTCTTGAATTCTACTAACCATATATCCTCTTACCTTGTCCCCTCGTCCCATCAGTTCTCACAAGTCAGTTTCATTAGCCGAGTTCATCCTCTTGTCCATAATCTCAAATTGAATATGATCCACCATGTACCGGTACCAATGTTGTATTGTCCATTTTGTCTCATCCTTCAGGCTGTGGGCCTGTCTCTCTGTCTAAGACCCACCTCAATACCTTGCTTTACAGCAGCGGCTATCAGTGCCTGCACATTGGGGTCAAGCATAGCTAGTGTCAATGGGGCTTGAAGCCCGGTGTCTGTCGGAGTAAAGTTTGCAGTAGCCTGAGAAGCCAAAGCCCCTGAGATCTCATGACAGGGAGGAGCCTCCCAGATGTTATTGTCCACTATGGTTAGATCCGGATTGTCCAATGACATGGTCTCTAAAGGGAAGCCACCTCAGCTTGGCTAACATCACCATCAAGATGGCCACCGCCCTGCTCAAAATGGCCACCGAAACAAGTGTACTGATCAAGGTCAGTGTAAAATGGCCGCCAAGATGGCTGCTGCCCCACAGAATGGCCTTGCCTCATGAAGTGACAAAATGAAATTGGTGGTCATTTTTTCTTTGATTGCGCCCAATGCTGAACATATGTGAGGCAGACGGGCTTAATCTAGGAGCTTTCCTCCTTTTGTGAAGCTGACAATTAGTGGAGCCTAACGGCAAAACAGATCATTGAAAAACGAGTGGGGAGCACCGGCCTGAAGGGGCAAAGCCCCTATGCCGGAGGTATGATGACAGCGAGCCGCTCAAGCATGATAACACCAGCAGCAAAAGCCCAAGTCCTTGCTGTCACTCCCAAGCCTAGTGAAAATGGAGTGCAAGCTTCCCCTGGCAATTGGTCACATGAGTGCAACCACTCCAGTGACCATTGATCATTAGAAATGCTGGCAGGCCAGGCCACTATGCTTTACACAGAGCCAGAGGCAGGAAGCAGCAAGCTCCTGAGGCCGAAATCTGAAGGAAACCCCCCCACCCCTGTTGAGCAATGGCCCTCGGCTCAAGGCATAGCTAGCAGGAAGAGCCAAATCCCTCACCGCACTTGACCCAGCAACTTTGATGAAGTCAAGTGAGCTTGGGAGAACACACTCTGCAGAGCTCAATGAACTATGATGGAAAAAACCTCTGAAGAATGGGAGCTGTAAAACATGCATCCTATTCAGGCTGTGGACTGAGTCAAAGAGGGGGGAATTAAGGCACGAGGAAGAAGAAACACAATTTGACAGAGTCCTCATTGGTGACAGGGACGGTGTCATCCCATTCTCCCACTATGGAGAAGATACAGCTTTCCCATAAACATAGCAAAGATCATGCCTTCATAAAGGCAATTCTTTCTTAAAGAAATAATTCCCTAAGCCAAATTGACAAATATTCTCTTTGAAATGTTTTGCAAGGCATGGTGGTACCTCACTAGAGCCATCTGAAGCTTTCTGATCAAGAGCGCTAAAGGACAAGACAGGGGTCCCCAACCTCTAGGCCTTGGCCCATTTGGAACCAGGCTGCAGAAATGTTGGATGAGTGGCAGGTGTTTGCGCTTGCACACGCACATACCACTCACACAAAAGCATCCCCTCTCCTTTCCCAGGTGATGAAGCTGGAAAGGTTGGGGCCCACTGGGACAGGTGACTCTTCAAGTTTGCTTTGCAGCTTATCGAGAAGATAAAATACATATTGTTTTCTAACAACAACAACAACAAAAAGATTAACACTGGAAACTATCAGCTCTGCTGGAAATAACCACAAAGTATATTAAGAAGACTTACATTGATTACAGAGTCCTTAAACTTGATATGGAGCCGGTAGTTAGAGATGGCAATGATGGCATCACTTGCATGGCCCAGATATTCCACACCCTCTCCTTGTAGCACAGTAAACGGAACCTAGAAAAGGGAAAGTCACACTTTAAAGTAGTTGCCGATTAACCAGTCAAGGTTACAGGGAAATATAGTATACAGTATCTCCACATAACCAATGGAAGGCTCCATTGAGAAAAGAGACAAATTAAACACTTATTTTCCAGACCAAATTTCTAGTATTAAATATGTTGCAAATACATTATCTTAAGAAACCTTTATTTTGTTTCTACCTGAATTAAAATATCATTATCAGAAATTCTACTCCAGGTGTCCCTCAAGCCTGGCCTGTTTTCAATGTCAAACAATTAACGTTTTATTTTTTAAGACATTTTAATATTAATTTTGTTATGTAGCAAATGAAGAGTTCTACTACACTTTAAGTTTTAAAGTACAGTATACCTAGAAATTGATGTTTCAGCTGGTAGTGGTCTGTCTGGACTCAGAAATGAGCAAAGTCTAGCCTGGTACTTAGATAGGACACTACCAGGATGTTTTGTGATAATAGGTAGTCCTCAACTTACGATCACAATTGAGCCCAAAATTTCCTGTGAAGCACAGGAAAATCAGAAGTCCAGGCAATTCAAATGAACATAAAGGTTTATAACAAGCTTATGCTGTCTACAAGAATCTGAACTACTAATAGCCAAAGCAAATTGGAGGTAGAGAAGATTCAATGGAATTCAAGGTGGGCTGGTCTGAGACGTCTTGTGGGTTCAAAGGGTCTTGAGACTGATGACATGTTTGATCCCTCCCGTGGGCTCAGTCTGCTCATCTCCTAGATTTCCATTGCTAAGCAAAACAGTTGTTAAAGTGAGTTTTGCTTCATTGTAGGCCTTTCTTACCACAGTTGTTAAATGAGTCAGGGGAGTTGTTAAGATAGTAACCTGTTAGTTGTTAAATTAATCTGGCTTCTCCATTGATTTTGCTTGTCAGAAGGTCGCAAAAAGTGATCACATAACCCCAAAACACTGCCAGTCTCATAAAACATATGCCAGATGCCAAGTGTCCAAATTTTAACCATTTCACAATGGGAATGCTGCAATGGTCATCAGTGTGAAAAAAAAGTTACAACGGCACTTTGTTCAGTGTGTGGTAACTTTGAACGATCACTAAACGGATGTTTTAAATTGAGGACTATCTGTAAAGGCTATAGTGAGAATCTGAAAAACATCCTAGAAGAAGGTTAATGGCAAACCATTTCTCTACTTCTACCAAGACAATTACATGATAATTTTCATCTGATCCTTAGGACTAGTATTTAAGTAGAGAAGTGCCTTTATTTTGGGAAATTGGTTTTGCTTTAATGTTTTGTACTTTACTTTGCTCTTTTAGCTTACATTTTTTAGATTATGATTTTGAAATATTTTGTGAACTGTCCTGGGACTGTTTTAATTTGAAGAAAGATACTGTATCCCATTGATATCATTTAAATAAGTAACATTTCAAGTGAAAAGCATTGTCATTGGTATCTTATTAGGAAGTGTATAGAGCAGCGATGGCGAACATTTTTTTCCTCAGGTGCTGAAAGAGTGTGGGCGCATGCTATCGTGCATGTGTGAATGCCCACACTCATAATTCAATGCCTGGGAAGGGCGAAAACAGCTTCCCCTGCCCTCTGGAAGCCGGAAATGGCCTGTTTCCCAACATCTGGTGTGCCCAGTAGGTTCACGTTTCACCCTCCCCAGGCTCCAAAGGCTTCCTTGGAGCCCATGGAGGGTAAAAACGCTCTCCTACATCCCCCCTGAGGCCCTCTGGAAGCCCAAAACACCCTCCCAGAGTCTCTGTGTGAGCCAGAAATCAACTGGCTGGCACACACATACACATTTGAGCTGAGCAAGAGCAACAGCTCACGTGCCAGCAGATATGGCTCTGTGTGCCATCTTGGCACCTGTGCCATAGGTTTGTCATCATTGGTATAGAGAATGACAACATCTATTCGGAAATGCCTGGAACTAAGTAAGAAATATAATAATAAGAAAATCCTAAGAGATCTATGTCGTGAAGAACGATACCAGCTCTACTATGTATTTATAGTGGAAATGGATGCATAGTAGTTAAAACGTCAGTTCTAAAATAATCTCTATTAACATATTTTAAAATGACATCGATAATTAATTGTTTGAAAGGGCTGTTGTTGTTGCTCTGCACTGCATTTGAAAAAAAACATTTTTCCATCTTTAATATTAAACGGGTGTGTTCCCTATTGGTTTTTTATTTGTTTTTTTATTGGACAAGTAGAAAATTTAACATATCCAGTGTTGAAACAGAGGTCAGGTTATCCCCATAAGACAAGAGTGCAATTCAGGCTATGCTGCTAAAAAAATACAAGGTGAAATACATACACACACACACACACACACACACACACACTATCTATATTTATTTATTTATTTATTGGATTTGTATGCCGCCCCTCTCCGCAGACTCGGGGCGGCTAACAACAGCAATAAAACAGCATATATATCTATATAGAGAAAGAGCATTGGGAAAAAATACACCCAAGGAAAAAACAAAAAACCATCCCAAACAACATTGAGTGCATATATGTATTATATATTCAAACATGTGCTGAGTTACTGAGAAATTATACGTTTAATATTTCCAAAAGGAAACTGGATAGGAACATTTATAAAAATATTGTTATTACACCTAATAAATGATCACAAGGTTTTGGTAGATTTGTTCCTTGCATCAATTTTTTTCTAAAAAAACTTATTCTATCCGTTTCACCCATGGTAGAATATACAAGACATAATTTAGTTTTTCAGTGTTTTGCGATAAGAAAAGTGGAAACTATCTAGAGGAACTGTATAATTTTTAATGCTTTAGAAAATGTGGCAATAAAAAAAATGTTGGAAAAGACAGTTGGGTGATTTTCCTGAATTCTTCAAACATTTTTAAACAAAAGGACTGACTAATTGGACAATATATACTAATTTGCTTAAAACTCATCCAAAACAATTTAGGGAGATTATAATTCATATAGTGTAAATTTTACTGCAATAGGGTGTCAGATGGATTATCTTCATAGTCTGCTCTTGATGAATTGCTGAAATGGGTTAAAAAGATTTGTAGCAAAGATTTTCATGGGATTCACCTATTTCAAATTCCAATAATTTTCTACTTCAATTTTAAAATCAATCAGAGTTGTGATTGTAAACATATTTTAAAAGTCATCCTGGGAAAGTCTTTATTTTCAAGGGTGGCATAAATGGCATCCCTAATGAAATGCACTATCACTAACACCTTGGTAGAGTATTAGCAGAGAACAACAACCTCTGCTTGGCAATGATCAGATAGGAAATAAAGGATATGTATTATAAAAACAACAAGGTCTAACACCACTATCATCATCTGGCATGATCTCAGTTTCACTGTCCATTGATAATTCAAAGAGACACCATTTTTTTAATCACTGGGGTTTATTTTTAATCTAAAGGAAACAATTTATGTGTTTGATTGTTTATTTATTAGATTTCTATGCTACCCTTCTCCCCAGACTCAGGGTGGCTCACAACATAGTAAATACAAAAATACAATGAATAAGAAATCTAAACTTAAAAATATAATCTAAAACCCCGGTTCATTAAAAACAAACATTCACATTCATATATTCTAATTGTCGGCTGGAGCTAGGTGTAACACTCAATGGCCCCAGAGGTAAGTTTTTAGAGCCTTGCGGAAGGCCAGGAAGCTATGGACAGTACGAATCTTTGGAGGGAGTTGGTGCCAAAGGGCCAGAGCCACCACAGAGAAGGCTCTTCCCCTAAGAACGCCGATTCTGTGGGACATAAGCGGGCACTGGGATACAAGAGGCAGAAGGAGGTCCTGTAAGTATCTGATCCTAAGCCATGTAGGACTTTATAGGTCATAATCAACACTTTGAATTGTGTTCAGAGACCAATTGGCCGCCAATGCAGCTCACGGAGGGATGGTGAGACATGGGTATATCTTGGGAGGCCCATGACAGCTCACATGGCTGCATTTTGTACTACCTGCAGTCTCTGAATGTTCTTCAAAGGTAGCCCCATGTAGAGAGCATTGCAGTAATTGATTCTCAAGGTGATGAGGGCTTGAGTGACTGTGAGGAAGAAATAGGGCCGCAACTGATGCGCCTGGTGAACCTGCAAACATCCCCCTCCTGAGAGGTGGTGTTCTAAGCTCAGTTGTGGATTGAGGAGGACGCCCAAGTTGCGGACCCTCTCTGAGGGGGGTCAAAAGCTCCCCCCAGGGTAATGGACGGACAGATGAGATTGTCCTTGGGAGCCAAAACTCACAGCCACTCCGTCAGGGTTGAGCCTGAGCCTATTAACATCCATCCAGACTTTCACAGCCTCCAAACACTGGCACATCACCTCCACTGCTTCACTGAATTGACACAGGATGGAGATGTACAACTGAGCATCATCAGCATACTGGTGGTAACTCACCTCGTGTCATCAGACTTACAATGATGACATGCACCTTTTGTTTTATCTGACCATGTGGACTTACTATGAGATGTAAAATAATTTTAAAGGTCTTTTTAAAAACTACATAAGCCAAAAGAAAAATGCATGTTTTAAATTCATTCCTGGGAAATTTTTAATTATGTTGTGCCAAGAATGCCCAATCTTAGATTCCTCTTCAAGAACAGTTTGTCAGTCTCTGGAGGAAAGAAAAACTCATTAACTGGATGACCATTGACCATACTTTTCTCTATGATCCCTTTTTTCCTAGGGCTCACGGCAAAATTCACACACACACACACACACACACACACACACACACACACACACACACCACCTCCAAGCTACCATGGAGGATATATGCTCATTAATGGTAATAACTGAAATTCTCCATCTGTTTGAAATTCAATAGTACCATCTTTATACAGAATTCAATTACCATTTTATTAAACATTTTAAAATCAAGATGGAAAAAAACAACAGCAACCAACTCTGAATTAATCTCCTTAAAACATCCTTATAAACCAAAGGAAACCAAGATACAACAGCTAGAGTATGTGCAGATTAGCAATTTGAAGAAGTAATATAAAAAACAAAAACTGTCTGGATATATATTAGTCAATCTAGAAAGCTAGTTTCAACACTTGTATCCACATAAGACCTAAAAAACCAAAAGCTGGCTTCTAATTCCTTTTAAAGCCATTTGGTCAAACTACTGAGGATTTATCACACTAATATTTTGGGAAGTCTAAGTGCTCATCCTCCATCCCATTTATTAAAGCTTTTTAAGGGACATGTTCTCATTATATTAAGTCACCCCCCAGCCTGCTGTGAAAGCAATCATTATGCTGAAATAGTGCTTCCCCTCTTCTTGCAATCCAAAATTTGCCAAATGGACAGCCTAAGGTGCCTCAGAAACAATATTGGTGATAAAGTCAAAGATTGCTCAGAGACGGAATTATTGCAAGGCACAAATCTGGGTACTACAGGAAAATTTCTATTGCACTGAAGATTCCTAAGAGCACAGTGACTTCCATAATTCTCAACTGAAAGAAGTTTGATACAACCAGGAGTCTTCCGAGCCCATGTCACCTAGTCAAATTGGGAAGAGAAATTGGGGGAGAAGGGCCTCAGTAAGAGAGATGACCAAGAACCCGATGGTCACTGACTGAGTTCCAGAGATTTTGTGTGAAGATGGAACAGAATTCCAGAAAGACAACCATCACTGCAGCCCTCCACCAATCAGGGCTTTATAGCAGAGTGGCTAGACAGAAGCCTCTCCTCAATGCAAAACACATGAAAGCCCACTTGTTTTGCAAAAAAGCACCCAAAGGACTCTCAGGCTGTGAGGAACAGGTTTCTCTAGTCTGATGAAACCAAAATTGAACTCTTTGGCCTCAATTCTAAATGATATGTCTGACGTATATCATCACGTAGCTAACATCATCTCTGCAGTGAAGCATGGTGGTGGCAGCATCATCATGGTGTGGGGGTATTTTTTCAGCAGCAGGGACTGGCAGACTGGTCAGGGTTGAGGGAAAGCTGAATGGAGCAAAGTGCATGGATATCTTCAATGAAAACCTTTTACACAGCGCTCAGGATGTCAGGCTGAGTCGAAGGTTCACTTTCCAACAAGACAACAACAATCATATGCACACAGCCAAGACAACAAAGAAGTGGTTTACGGACAATTCTGAATGTCCTAGATTGATCCAGCCACAGCCCTAGCTTGAACCCTATTGAACATCTATGGAGGTACCTGAAAATGGCTGTCGATTGACAGTCCCCATCCTACCTAACTGAGCTTGAGAGGATTTGCAAGGAACAAGGGAAGAATCCTCCAACCCAGGTGTGCAAAGCTTGTTGCATAATACCCCAAAGACTTGAGGCTCTAATTGCTGCCAAAGCTCCTTCAACAAAGTATGAGTGAAGGGTTTGAATACTTATGCCAATGTGATATTTCATTTTTAAAAAAATAAATATATAGGCATTTCTAAAATTCTGTTTTCACTTTGTCATTATGGGTGTAGATTAATGGGAGAAAATGAACTTCAACAACTGAAGAATCAGGCTGCAGCGTAACAAGTCACTTGACGAAAGTGAAGAGGGTTTGAATACTTCCTGAATGCACTGTGTATTTTCTTCTCAATTACCAACTGTAAAGAAAAATATATTCTTTGCATCTTTTGTCCCTACTTCAGACATATAGTTTTGTATTATGCACTGTTCCTTTGCTAATGAAATCCAAGTAACTTACCTGTAAAGACTCTTCTTCTTTTATCAGTTCTTTATGTGGGAACAAATCTTTAGCTTGGATGTATTCTAGACTGGGTGGGCCTTCTTCACCCTAAAAACCAAACAGAAAAACAAATGCTTAGAGCTGCACCAGTCACAATGTTTATCAAACATTTACTTACTTCTTTATGAATTCCATTTTTTTTTTACTCAAGGTGTCACAGAGAACTGCCTTGTGGATTTTTTGATTCTGTATGGTACATTGCATTTAGAGACTGATCAATACAAGTAGTCCTTGACTTACAACCGTTCATTTAGTGATTGTTTAAAGTTACAATGGCACTTATGACCACTTTTCACACTTACAACTATGGCAGCAACCCCATGGCCATGTGATCAAAATTCAGTCTTGGCAAATGACTCATATTTATGATGATTGCAGTGTCTCAGCATTACGTGATCGCCTTTTGTGATCTTTTGACAAGACAAGACAAGCCAGATTCATTTTACAACTGTGTTATTAACAACTGCCTGGCAAGACAGGTCATAAAATGGGGCAAATTCACTTAACAAATGTTTTGCTTAACAACAGAAATGTTGGACTCTGTTGTGGTTGTAAGTCAAGGACTATCTGTAGTTTCCCAGTGAACTTACATGAATGAGGGTGGATATTAGAAAACATAGAAACATAGAAGACTGATGTCAGAAAAAGACCTCAGGATCCATCTAGTCTGCCCTTATACTATTTTTTGTATTTTATCTTACAATGGATATATGTTTATCCCAGGTATGTTTAAATTCCGTTACTGTGGATTTACCAACCACGTCTGCTGGAAGTTTGTTCCAAGCATCTACTACTCTTTCAGTAAAATAATATTTTCTCATGTTGCTTTCGATCTTTCCCCCAGCCAATTTCAGATTGTGTCCCCTTGTTCTTGTGTTCACTTTCCTATTAAAAACACTTCCCTCCTGGACCTTATTTAACCCTTTAACATATTTAAATATTTTGATCATGTCCCCCCTTTTCCTTCTGTCCTCCAGACTATACAGATTGAGTTCATTAAGTCTTTCCTGATATGTTTTATGCTTAAGACCTTCCACCATTCTTGTAGCCCATCTCGGGACCTGTTCAATTTTGTCAATATCTTTTTGTAGGTGAGGTCTCCAGAACTGAACACAGTATTCCAAATGTGGTCTCACCAGCGCTCTATATAGCAGGATCACAATCTCCCTCTTCCTGCTTGTTATACCTCTAGCTATGCAGCCAAGCATTCTACTTGCTTTTCCTACCGCCCGACCACACTGCTCGCCCATTTTGAGACTGTCAGAAATCACTACCCCTAAGTCCTTCTCTTCTGAAGTTTTTGCTAACACAGAACTGCCAATACAATACTCAGATTGAGGATTCCTTTTCTCCAAGTGCATTATTTTACATTTGGAAACATTAAACTGCAGTTTCCATTGCTTTGACCATTTATCTAGTAAAACTAAATCATTTACCATATTACAGACGCCTCCAGGAATATCAACCCTATTGCACACTTTAGAGTAATCGACAAATAGGCAAACCTTCCCTACCAAACCTTCCCCTAAGTCACTCACAAACATATTAAAAAGAATAGGACCCAGAACAGACCCGTGTGGCACACCGCTTGTAACCTGTCTCTGCTCAGAATACTTGCCATTAACAATAACTCTCTGATGTCTACGCTACAGCCAGCTGCAAATCCAATCTTCACTAATTTATCTATCAGCTCTTTATGTGGAAACGTATCAAAGGCTTTGCTGAAGTCCAGATAGGTAATATCCACCGCACCACCTTCATCCAACACCTTTGTGACATAGTCAAAGAAATCAATGAGATTAGTCTGACATGATTTGCCTTCAGTAAAGCCATGCTGATTTTCGTCCAATAAGTTGTTGTTTTTTAGGTGCTGACTTATCCTCTTTTTGAGTAGAGTCTCCATCATTTTAACTACAACTGATGTCAAGCTAACTGGCCTGTAGTTACCAGCTTCTTCTCTACTGCCCTTCTTGTGGATAGGCACAACACTGGCCATTCTCCAATCCTCAGGAACATCTCCTGCTAACAGGGATTGGTTAAACAAAATCAGTCAGGGGGGTAGCAATGACAAATCTGAGTTCTTTAAGAACTCTGGGGTGGATGCCATCTGGACCCATTGCCTTATTTATCTTTAAACTTTCAAGTTCTTCTAAGACATCGGCTTCTAATATCACTAGAGCTGAATCCATACAGCTGGAAGCAATACTATATCCATCTATAGTATTATATTGTAAGGTGTCCTTTGAGAAAACTGAACAGAAATAGCTATTGAAATGGTCAGCGATCTCCTTATTTATTTATTGGATTTGTATGCCGCCCCTCTCCGCAGACATCAATGCATGTATTATTCTCAGTACTAAGCTTCGTGATGCTGCAGTTTTTCTTCTTCCTATCACTAATATATCTGAAGGTTTTATCCCCCTTCTTTACAGATTTTGCAATTTCTTCCTCTTTTGAGGCTTTAGCAGCATATATTATCTGTTTCGCCTCCTTCTGTCTCATTTTATACACCTCTCTATCAGCTATGTACTTCCAGACTTTTTATACCTCCTATAAGCAGCCTTTTTTTCATTGACTATAGCCCTTACATCATTACTAAACCATAGCGGTTTCTTCTTCCTTTTACCTTTAGTTATTTACTTTACATACAGTCCAGTGGCTTTTAAGATGGCCTTTTTTTAATACAGTCCACTGGGTGCTCGTTCCTGCCATTTTATCCCTCCCCTTTAATTCATTATTTAAATATTCCCCCATTGCATTAAAATTTGTTTTTCTGAAATCCAATACTTTGGTTGCAGTATAGGATTGCTCACAATCAGTTTTTACATCAAACCACAAACACAGATGGTCACTCCAACCTAAATTTTCTCCCACCTTAACCTCTGAAACCCAATTCCCATTCGTAAAGACTAAATCTAGAATATTCTCCCCTCTAGTCGGTGTCTTAACCAGCTGTGCCAGAGCTGCTCCTGTATTTTGCGTCCATTTTTCTAACCACTATATCTCTACTACTCTTATATGCACAGCCCACATATAGTGTTGATAAGACTTTTTATATATACATTCTCCAAGCATCCAATATCCATCAATATAATTTAAAACTCTTATTAAACATAATAAAGATGTACAATAAACCAGTTTGGGATTAAAGGCAAACAAATATAACCATTCATAATCACCTAGCAATTCCAGCAGTGTCCCTTTAGTTCTTTCTTATAATTAACTAGCCAGTGCTAGCTTCACAAACATTCATAATGTACAAAAATGACACAGTGTAGTAATAGTAGCAGCAGCAGCCACAACAGCAATAACAACAGTTTGGAAAAATAGAGCTAAATTTCTTTAGCTTACATTGGAACTGTTTCTGTACTGTATTTCTATTTTACAATTGAAACTTTTGGCATAACCTCTATTTGGAGATGGGATTGTCTGATATTTATTTATCTATTACTTATTTATTTTTTATTTGGACTTGTAGGCCACCCTTCTTCGACTCAGGGTGGCTTACAACACAAAAATACAAAGTTACAGCATGTGGGAAATCTAAACATTAAGATATATAAAACTAATCATAAAGCCTAAAACCGATAATAAATATTAAACTAGTCCCAAAAACCCCAATAATAACCATTCATCCATACTTCAGTCATACGATTGGCCCCCAAGCCTTCTGGCAAAGGTAAGTTTTTAAAGCCTTCCAAAAAGCTGGGAGGGTGGGAGCAGTGCGAATCTCTGGGGGGGAGTTGATTCCAAAGGGTCGGAGCCACACAGAGAAGGCCCTTCCCCTAGGCCCTGCAAGGTGGCATTGCCTGGCTAACGGGACCTGGAGAAGGCCGACTCTGTGGGATCTGACCAGCCGCTGGGATATGTGAGGCAGAACACGGTTCTGTAAGCAACGTGGTCCTTAGCCATGTAGGGTTTTATAGGTCATAACCAACACTTTAAATTGTATCTGGAGACCAATCGGCAATCAATGCAAGTTGCGGAGTGATGGTGAGTTATGCACATGTCTTGGAAGGCCCAGGACAACTCGCGTGGCTACATTTTGCACCAACTGTAGTCTCCGAACATTATTTAAAGATAGCCCCATGTAGAGGGTATTGCACATTCCCAAAAAACCTTAGTTTTCTGACCTAATTAAAGTTCCCTACAGTCTTCCAGTGATATTCTATTTTTTAAAAAACAATATTTTTATTGTAATTTCAACAACTAACAACTTTTATTAACACATTTAAAAATGGCATTACAAGGATTTCTCAGAACTAGATTTATCACAAGAAAGTCACTTTAACAATCATCATTACTAAGTGGACCCTATGGGATTATTTGTTCATTTATTTATTTATTCGATTTTTATGCCGCCTTTCTCCTTAGACTCAGGGCGGCTTACAACATGTTAGCAATAGCACTTTAAAAAAAATAGAGCCAGCATATTGCCCCCACAATCTGGGTCCTCATTTTACCCACCTTGGAAGGATGGAAGGCTGAGTCAACCTTGAGCCGGTGATGAGATTTGAACCGCCGACCTACACTCAGCTTCAGTGGTCTACAGTACTGCACTCTACCTGCTGCGCCACCCCGGCTCTTCTCTGTTCTTCAAAATGAACATCTAATCCATGTTCCTGTTTTCTCATAATAATGTATCAAATACCTCTGAAAAGTACACAATAGGTCCTGAAAGTGAACACTGTCAGTACTATTAATAACAAATCATACTTTCTCTGATTGTGAAGGTTTCATAAGGCTATAGAAGAGGGATTGGTGAAACTAAACAGTTATTAAAGTGAGCTAGATTTGTTGTGTGGATAGGTTCCTGTCACTTTTTCCAGTCTGGCAGAATTTTATCATCTTGATATGTGCAAAGCAGGGATTTTTAAAATTCTAAACAATAAAGTTTCCTTAGCACTGCTCTTATTTACCCAGGAAAGCCCTCGGGGAGTTTGTTAGGTGAGATTGCATTTTTTGGTTTCAAATCAAAATTTTTCAGTGTATGGAAGAAGCTCTTAAGTAAATAAGCTATAGGGGCTTTGCAAGATTGGAAAATACTTCAAATTCTCAGAACTAGCCCCAGGATTAGCCTGCATATTTTTACATGATCATGATGGATAAAGATAAAAAAATTCTTTGCTCTTAAAACTCTTTGGAAGAAAAAGTAGACTCTCTTAAAGGATAAATATTCACCTCCAAAAATAATATCTGAGAAACCAAGGCATTACACATAGTATTTGTGAATCATATTATCTGGCTCTACAGATTTTCTTATAATGCCTAGTACTTTTTCTTAGAAAATGCTAAGAGGAAAATGGATTTAATCCTAGATTTTATAGATAGGATCAGCACTGAACTTTAAGAACACTACATTGAAGAGGCCCTGGGGTTTTATTTGGGGTTTTTTTTGGGGTGGAGGAGCAGGACAAGGAAAAATGCCTAAACACTTGAACAGAAATATTGAAGCAGATGGATTATTACTCTGACCTGGTATAAAGTAGTTTTGTATGAGAACTTTCATCCTGAAATATGTTTATGATGTAGATCATGATAATATAGGTGGTCCAGTAGTCTTAAATGATCCTGTATTCCTGTATGGTATTCCATTTTTCTTCACCAGATAAAATATTTTTGTTGTCAGGTATATGAAACTATTATCACTAAGAACATCATTGCTTTATTAAAATAACGTTAAGTGCCCTGATGAAAAAAAAATGGTAAAATGTTTGTGGAGCTAGCATAAAATGTTAGCTCATTATAGAAACAAACATTTCCATTTGAAACTGAAGAAACTATTTTCTGAAGTTGATAATTGAAATTATTTATATTTATCTATCATATCTAATAACTACCCTTCCCCCTCACATAGGGTTCTGGATAATGCAATAAAACTAGACACAAGAACAGTTTTTCCCCGAACGCCATTACTCTACTAAACAAATAATTCCCTCAACACTGTCAGACTTTCTACTAAATCTGCACTTCTATTCTACTAGTTTTTCTCATCATTCCTATCACCCATTTCCTCCCATGTTGACTGTATGACTATAACTTGTTGCGTATATCCTAAGATTTTTATTAATATTGCTTCTTCATTGCTTATTTGACCCCTATGACAATTATTAAGTGTTGTACCACATGATTCTTGACAAATGTATATTTTATGTTATGTACGTTGAGAGCATATGCACCAAGACAAATTCCTTGTGTGTCCAATCACACTTGGCCAATAAAAATTCTATTCTAAAATATTGAAAGCATAAAACAGTATATAAAAGTTAAAAAAAGGAAGAATGTTAAAATTAATGAAACTAACTAGCAGTTATATGCTCCTCTGTGTGACCCAAGAAAACATGTGTTTTTATACCTTTCTTGAAGGCTGGAGAATAAAATTAATCAAGTGATATGGAATTGCTTTCTGCTAATCCAGTAATCACCTCTACCCTCAGATATCAATAAAGTATCAGTTCATCTAAATGTTTTTTTTAAAAAACTCTTGAAAATGACATAACCCTTCCCTTGAAATTCAATACTAAAATATCCATGTACATCAATCATTCTAACTATTTCACAAAGCTTGTTTTTTTTTCTCACATGAATATTTCACAATACAGTATCAACGAATTCACACTTTATTAAAAAATATTAGCCATTTGAAACTGAGGGGAACAGGTCAGATGACTAAATAAAACAAAAATCAGGGAGAAAGCTGCTTTTATCTAGTTAAAATTTAAGAGAGCGATATATATTAAACAACTGTTATTTCTACTCAAAAGTTATTTTCCCTATAAATAACTGTCCGATATATCTTGCATGCTGCTTGCAATGAATGTGATTCAAGATGATTGCACCTAACTCATGATAGGAATACTCCTAGTATAATGGAGTTGTGTGTGTGTTGTGTATTAGATCTCAACATCTTGATTGATCATAATTTTAAAATACAAGCCTCTGATATACAAATGGATAGACACGAAGGCCAAGTTCTTTATTAATATCATTTCCAATGACATTTTACTATTTTACTATTACGGAAACAGGCAGATATACTCAAAAACATCCTATGATATAGAACGAAACTGCTAAAACTATTCTTAATCTTAACTATTTATTTATTTATTTATTTATTACCGTATTTAGATTTGTATGCCGCCCCTCTCCGCAGACTCGGGGCGGCTCACAACAAAAATACAGCAATCATAACAAATCCAAATAATTTAAAATATTTAAGAAGATTTAAAAAGAACCCCATTTACTAACAAACACACACACAAACATACCATGTATAAATTGAACATGCCCGGGGGAGATGTTTCAGTTCCCCCATGCCTGACGGCAGAGGTGGGTTTTAAGGAGTTTACGGAAGGCAGGGAGAGTAGGGGCAGTTCTAATCTCCGGGGGGAGTTGGTTCCAGAGAGTCGGGGCCGCCACAGAGAAGGCTCTTCCCCTGGGGCCCGCCAAACGACATTGTTTAGTTGACACACACATTTTATCGCATGGGTCCTGGAAATATAAACATTGTATGCTGTGCCAAACTACTACACAGACACACACACACACCTGACATCACTTTTCTCTCATTTAAATACCTACTCAATATTTTCCCTCATAAATAGCATAGGTTTTCATATCTTAATTAAATTAAACCTCAGAGCCCTGGGAAATGGTTCACATTCCTCTATTATATTTCTCGATTCTATAACTTGCAGTAAATGAAACTAAACTGGCCTCCCATTTAGGCACTGACCAGATCCAGATCTATGCAGCCCGAGACCACACCTCCAAGGAAATCTCAGGGCTCAGATCTGTCTTTTGCATCCATTCCCTTTTATTAACCTGGGTATGTAGCCCTTTAATTAATCATCGTGCCAACTGGACAGAGTGAATCATACAATTTCTGTCGTGTTTTTGCGTCTGCTCCGTCCCTGAACAAATGTTTCCCTACGGTTGTCCATTTAAACCGCTTCTCAGACACACTAGCAACGGACAGGTTCTATGTATCTTGGGCACGAACATAAAATCCTCAAAGCTAGAATCAGGACAACTTTTCACCTATATGACATTGTAGACAGCTAACTAACCTTGAGAACTCTGGATGCTTCTCAATGAACATTCCCATGACTTCTCCAACAAACTCGTGTTTCCAGATAAGTTTTTTTCCTATTATGCTTCTTGCTAGAGGTTTTTTCTCTCTCTCAGCATGTCAGAATCCTAGCAGGATGCACTCAGGAGGCCAGAGGTTAGTAGAGCACCATGCTGAGTAACTGTACTGAGAAAGGCTGCCAAATGCTGCCCAATTTATGATGCCAGCTTCGATTGGTATGAAGTGGGTATGAAGTACGAAGCACCGCACTTTCCACCTTCCCTTACACCACGAAAGCAAGCACAGTGGGGGATTCTAATAGGGAGACCCAGGTCTCAGTAAACCTAAGCCATCTCTTTGGCAGCTACGTAGCTGTGATTCAATGGAGCACAAAGCAGCTAGAAAGTGGGGGTCACAGGTTCTGTAAGTGGATGTGAACCTGTTCTCAGCAGGCCAACATCAATACACTGGAATACACCGATGCCCTAGATTATGAAAACCAAACTTCTCCTTGTATGTTTTGCCCAGACAGTTTTCTTCAGTGATCTCACCAGAATCAATTTGACACCCCCAACTGGAACCTCTAAGGTCCAGGTGAAGATGAGGTACATATTCTGGGAATTATTCAAAAACAGAACTAGGATATCAACAAGAAGCCCAGCAAAATTAAGATAAGGAAGAAGAATGGGGAAGAAGAAGAAGAAGAGCCACTCCCCAAGCATTAGGGAGAGCTGTAAAAAGGGCCAGATGTCTCCAGGCAGACAGTACGTTTTCTTACTGGCTCCACCGCTCCACCCCCCACCCCAAAATATCAAATGCAGAGAGAAATGCAGACCGAGAAGCAGCCTCGCATGCATGCAGCGGGGAGAAGAAAAGGGTGGGAGACAGGGAACCTACTTACAAAGCAGTTCAGCATGGAACAGGAGACACGGCCCGGCAGAGTCATGGTCGTTTCCGAAGCAGCTTGCTGTGCCTGGGGCATGCGAGTGGCATTGCTTCCCTCTGCCCCCTTTGGCATAAATGGCTCAGGCAGACGGACGGTGAGAAAAGCAACCTCCTAAGCGCGGCTAGAGCATCTCTGTCGCCAGAGACGGGAGCAGGTGCGTTGGCTGCTTCAGCAGCTGCCGACAATGGAGGGGAGGGAAAGGCGGGAGAAGGAGGAGGAGGGAGGGAGACTCCACCTCCCTCTGATGAAGCCAAGATGAAGCTCTGCCATGCTAGGGGTTCCCTGACAGCAAGCACAGAAAATGGAGTCATCACTTCAGCCTAAGGAGGAGAATTCGTGGCTCGGCAATTCTCATTGTCCTCTATCGTGGGGTTACAGCACAAGACTGTTTGGTATGCAGCTTAGCAGCCAGGCGGCCTGTGCAGGAATGTCTGGGAACAATAGCAGCCGCCGCCTAGCTCAGTATATTACAGCCGAAGAGAAAGAGGCAGCAAGGCTTCAGCTTGGTGCTTGCATTCCCACAGTAAGGACGGGGATCCTGCTGGCAGAGCTCGGCCAAAGGGACACAGGATCTGCCAGCTCTGCTGCATTGCTAGCTAGGCCTGCAATCTCCTCTGGCTATCTGCCAAAGAATATACAGCTGATATCTCAGAAAGGTCCCCAGTTCACAGAAAAGCTGACACAGTCAGGCAACAACTGTGTACACAAATTGTATATTTTCATTTTCATTTTCAACATGTTCTTTGACTTACAGATAAAAGCTTTTCTGGGAAATACATTAAAAAGACAAAATAAATTTTAAAATACCGTACTCTAAACTGGCTTTCAAAAGCTATGCCTGTGGTAGGTATAGGGGAAGGGATTTCTTTGGGTTTGTTACAAACTCCGAGGCAAACCTACGGAGTCACAAAGAGACTACAAAGGTGATCTAAATCTGTCCCCTCCTAATATTAAAAAAAACAAACACCATCCTCGTACCACACTTGAAAGGTGGTCTGTCTGGAAATTCTAATTAAGCAGGAAGAAGTCATCATTTCTTATAGACCAGGTGAAACTGCCAGTTTCTACAAACATACATAGCCATCACATTACTCCTTTTGAAGGTAAGCAACATTATGCAGAGCACAGAGAAGGAGGAAGAAATAACAAGCCAAATAATATTAAAGATAAATTTACAATTTTTCTATGCCTCCATCCTTGAAAACTCCAAGTAGTTTACAGATGTTAAAATAACAATAAAACTAAAGTAGAGTTTACTTTTCAACAAAAGATCAGGCAATAAAACCTCAAACATACTCACAAAAATGCACACATTTGACAGACATAATACTGTACACACGTACATGTATATACGTCCCTGTGAATCTACAATCAGTCCCCAAAACTCTTCTGGAAAAGTCAAGTTTATACTAGCTAGTTTTTTAAATTTATATGAATGCCATTAGTTATAGTTCTTTATACCTTTCATATCTTCCCTTTGTATGGTCATTCACTTTTGTATTCAGTCCTTATTCTTTCAGTACTCAACTGTATCTTTTCTTCCTTATCGCATACACTTAAATTTCTCATTGCATACAACTTACTTTTTGTTTTTCTTAACATTCGACATGGGCTACCATATAACAAAGTAGGAGCAGGAATATCCTTACACTCAGCCATTTTCACTTATTTAGCCATTTATTCCTTGCAAGAAAACTCAATGTATTCACTACTTTTCAATCATAGTTTGCATGTCTTAAAATTCTTTATCCATTTTCCATGATCCACGATTCAAAGGTATATATACACACACACACACACACACATACACAAAGAATTTGCTATCAAAAACTTATCTTTCATATTTCAAAGCATGTTGGAAATAAATAATTTGACACTAAAATGGAACATGCATCAACTGCAATACATGTAGTCCTCGACTTATGACCACAATTGAACCCAACATTTCTGTTGCTAAGACAGTTGTCAAGTGAGTTTTGTCCCAATCCTTGCCACAATTGTTAAGTGAATCCCCGCAGTTAAGTTAATAACACAGTTGTTAGGTGAATCTGCCTTCCCCATTGACTTTGCTTGTCAGAAGGTCACAACAGGTAATCACACGACCCTCCTGGGACACTGCAACCATCATAAACATGAGCCATTTGCCAAGTGTCCAAATTTTGATCATGTGACCACAGGGATGCTGCAACAATCATATCACGTTTTTCAGTGCCGCTGTAACATTGAATGGGTACTAGATGAATTGTAAATTGAGGACTACCTTCCAACACAATTTAGTAAAGGTGCAGTTTTGATCTGATGTAAGAGGACAACCAAGAAGTTGGATGGACTCAGTTACGGTGGCAATGAGTTCAATATTGGGAGACTTGAAAGAGCAGGTTAGGATAGGTCATCTTGAAGAAAACCTATCCATGTGGCTTCTAGGAGTGTAAAACAAACTGATGGCACAGAATCAATCAATCAAAATAAGTTTAGCAGATCATGGTGTTTCATTAAATCATAGTTAATTTTTAATGATTTTGTGACACAGATGTAATATGAATCACATACAGTAATTTGCCATTCAAATCTCTTATTTATTCCTCCAGAATTTTCTGAAACTCCTGTCCTGTTTGTCGAACAATGCCTCGCCGCAGCCACCTCTGCCAACTTACCGCCTCCAAACTGCTGCAGGACAATTCCACATGTCCAACTCACCACGGGGATAACTCGCTGTGGGTGACCAGAGGGAGAGCTGGGCAGCCAGGCGAGCCAGTGAGCGGTAGGCAGAGCGTGTTGGCAGGCATTGGGAAGATAACGGCAGTCAGGGGCTTCCCATTTTCACACACTTGCCTCCCCATCATCTGCCCTGATGTGCTATGCCCTCTGCTCAGCTCTCCTTCCAGCCACCTGCGAGGTGCTAGAGGTGTGAAGGGGACGAGTTTGGGAAGGATGAGCAGGGAGGCACGAGAGGCATGGCATGGGGACAATGTCGCTTGGCGGGACCCAGGGGAAGAGCCTTCTCTGTGGTGGCCCCGGCCCTCTGGAACCAACTCCCCCCAGAGATTAGAATTGCCCCCACCCTCCTTGCCTTTCATAAGCTGCTTAAAACCCACCTCTGCCACCAGGCATGGGGGAACTGAGATACACTTCCCCCTAGGCCTTTAAAATTTTATGCATGGTATGTCTGTATGTATGATTGGTTTTTATGTAATGGGTTTTTAACTGTTTTTAGTATTGGATTATTGTTATATACTGTTTTATTACTGTTGTTAGCCGCCCCGAGTCTGCGGAGAGGGGCGGCATACAAATCCAATAGATAGATAGATAGATAGATAGATAGATAGATAGATAGATAGATAGATAGATAGATAGATAGATAGATAGATAGATAAAAAATAATAATATGAAAAGCGTAGAGGGCCTGGGAGATGATGGACAGGTGGGGGAGACTTTCCTCAGCGACTTGCAACCTTTAGTCCCTGACTTTCTGGGGAAGCCAGTAAGGAAGACTGCAAATCATGATCATGTCATTGTGGGATGCTGCAATTGGTCATGTATGAAACAGTTGCCAAACACCCAGATCATAATCATGTGACTGCAGCAATGCTGGGATTGCCAGAATCTCAAGGACAATTTATAACCACCATTCAGTCATCACTGTCATAGTTTCAAATAGGTCAAGGACTACCTATAAATCATAAGTCTGAGAGCTTAGAAGGAAGAATAGCACCAATGTTAGGGATCTCAATATTCCCAACAGACAATTAAGGGGTGTTTTTTTTCTCTTCTGAAATCCAAGGATGATTCAGACAAAGAAATATGACCTCAAAAGACATACGGAATGCTTCCAATGCCCCACTTATGTAGTGCTTAAAAGAAAATGACAGGAACAATAGTTCATATGCACAGTGGGCAGAGTACAGTTTCTATCAAATCATCTTCAGCTTGAGAAAGTTATTGATGTAGGCTTTGTGTGAAGCATGACGAAGAGTTTAAGTTAATGTGCATTTTCATAGAATCACAGTTGGAAGGAACTCTGGGAGTCATCTGGTTCAATTTTTTGGTCAAAACAGATTTAGCAATTCAGGATGGTGTAGTAGTACCAACAGTCCTTTCCCTCTGGCTCAAATATTGACCCCTTTTGGGCACTTGATACCATAGGTCTTTTAATAGCTAGACTCCTGAGAAATAGTTTCCAAATGCAAGCACTATTGCCCTTTTTGTTTGAACTACTATCACCTATTTCAGTTATGGAGACCCACCACCTTTAGGTAAAAAGAAAATCTCTTTATTTTCTATTGTCACACTTAAGTAATGTGGACATTTTTTAAGCTATGTCTTGCTGTGCAAGGTACCTAAGGATTGACAACAACAATGAGGATAATCTCAGATACAAAAGTATGATTTTACTAAATCCGGACCCTACAAAACTAAACTACTTATCTGGACATCAGACACTGGACAACCATTTGAGTGAAATGCTATAGGCTTTCCTGCTTTAGCAAAGGTGGACTAAAAACCTCCAAGGTCCTTCCAATTCTGTTATTCTGGTCACTAATCCTTTTCTACAGCCACAGGGTTCTCTATTTAAAAACATTTTCCTCAATATGAGTTCAATGTGCTAGACCTTTTCTCTCATTAACCATAATTATTCTTCCCCTCAACTAACTTCCAATGGCTAAAAATTCACCATATTCGCAATCTTTCTCCTTTCAGCTTCCCTCTTCTTAATCCTTCCTAGTTAGAAAAAAGAAACATAGGAAACCTAATTCTTCAGTGGAGTCAGCCACTCCACTGGGTACAATGTCTGTGACAAAGGCAATAACCATTGAATTCAGTTCTATTGCCAATTAGACTAAACAATGTCATTTGGCAGGCCCCAGGGGAAGAGCCTTCTCTGTGGCGGCCCCGGCCCTCTGGAACCAACTCCCCCCGGAGATTAAAACTGCCCCCCCCTGTCTTTCGTAAACTACTCAAGACTCATTTATGCCGCCAGGCATGGTGGAGTTAAGATATTCCTTCCCACTAGGCCATTACAAGTTATGCATGGTATGTTTGTGTGTATGTTTGTTTTTATAATAAGGGGTTTTAGTTGTTTTATTAATTGAATTGTTACGTGCTGTTTTTTATCATTATTGTTAGCCGCCCCGAGTCTACGGAGAGAGGCGGCATACAAATCCAATAAATAAATAAATAAAATAAATAAATAGCTCATCATTAAAAATCCCAATGGTCTGCATCACCATAATTTCCATGGTCCTAGACTTGTACTGTACTTGAAAATAACAAAGAACAACTTTGTTCTATCCATGACACGCTTTCAGGCAACACAACCATCGCAGCGTGTTTTAATTTGCTCATTTTCTTAACATTGACTATGGTAAGACTTGGTTCTGCACCACTCAGGCTGCTCTTTTCTGAACGTGCTACAAGTTGTTCTTAACTTATGATCACAATTGAGCCCAAAATTTCTGTTGTTAAGCGACAGTTGCAAAGTGAGTTTTGCCCCATTTTACGATCTCTCTTACAACAGTTGTTAAATGAATCACTGTAGTTGTTAAGTTGCTAACATCATGGTAAAGTGAATCTGGCTTCCCCATTGACTTTGCTGGTGGGAGGGTCACAAAAATCACATGACCCCAGGACACTGTTAAATATGAGTCAGCTGCCAAGTGTATGAATTTTGATTACTTCACCATGGGGATGCTGCAATGGTCATAAGACTGAAAAGCGTTTTCAGTGCCACTGTAACGCTAAACAGTCAGTAAATGAATTGTTGTAAGTCAAAGATTACCTGTATTTGCAAACATTCTTAAATGTAGCACCTAAAGTTCAATTTATTATTATTATTATTATTATTATTATTATTATTATTATTATTATTATTAATTAGATTTGTATGCCGCCCCTCTCCATAGACTTTAACATTCCACATATAGCCTAATACAGAATAAGCTGTAAGCTAAACACTACTTTTTTGCTAAAGTAGTCTATAAATTATATACATTTTTAAAGACCTATATTATGTATGGCTTGCATTCACTGAGTACAGAGAATCTTTTTCATATGTTCTGCTTCCAAGGTAGGTGCTTCCCATCCTATATCTACATTTTTGATTTCTGTATCTAAATAAACATTCTCACATTTATTACTTTTGAAGTTTATCATTTAATTTCAACCATCAACTTTTTGTAAAATCTTGATGCATTACTAACAGCGTATGCAACTGCAAGATTTCTAGATTAGATAACAGTTTCCATAGAATGTCTTCATTTATTTAAATTTATATTCCGCCCGTCAAGCCATCAAGCGATTCTAGGCAACTTGCAAAATAAAAACAACAATATAAAACATTAAAATGATAAATATTAACATTAAAATTAACAAAGGTGGCTATGTAAATAAGTAATATACAATGGGGTGGATGTAGAATCGTTTCTAATTCACTACCCACCTCCAGTATAGAATACCTCCATCAGAACTCCAGACCAATTGGCAGAGCCAGGTTTTAAGGCCCTTCTGGAAGGCCACAATTGGGGGAAGAGATCTCAACTCAAGGGGCACAATGTTTCAGAGGGTGGAAGCCATGATGGCTCTCCTCATGGACCCTGCTAGCAAGGATTCCTTGACCAACAGGGTCCACAGCATGCCCCTTCTGTCAGCAAAGGTGGGGCAGGCCAGTCCCACTGAGGTGAAACAGTTCCTCACATAAGTTGTGTGCGCACGCTTGAAATAAAACTATACCCTGGGTGCACTTATGTCATACTGGCCAACTGCTACAGATCTTCAGTTTTCCAGCAGGACTTGGCACATGCCCACACCACCAAAAGCACCAAAAGCCGGTTCAATGATTGCGCTTGACTAGCCAGCAAACTCATCTGACCTGAGCCCCATAGAGAATCTATGGGGCATTGCCAAGAGAAAGATGAGAGACATGATACCGAACAATGCAGAAGAGCTGAAGGCCACTATTGAAGCATCCTTGTCTTCCATAACACTTCAGCAGTGCCAGAGGCTGATAGCTTCTATGCTACGCCGCACTGAGGCAGCTGCCCCAAGTCCTCGGAGAGGGGTGGCATATAAATCCAATTAATTAATTAATTAATTAATTAATTAATTAATTAATTAAACAAACAGCTAGCTAGCTAGCTAGCTGCAAAAGGGCCCAAACCAAGTACTGAGTACATATGCATGCTTATACTTTTCAGAAGTCTGATATTATTCTATGTACAATCCTTTTTTTTAATTGATCACATGTAATATTCTGAGATGGTGTATTTGGGGTTTTCATGAGCTATACCCCATAATCATCACAATTATGACAAATGATGGTTTGAACTATCTTGCCTTGCATATAATGAGTCTCTCATATATTATGTTTCACGTTTTAAGTTGCATTACTGAAATAAATGAACTTTTGCAGAATATTCTATTTTTTCGAGTTTCACCTGTACATGGGTTAAGTATAAATGAATCCATGTATGGAAAATCAGTTGGAAAGTGTGGCTGATTGTATTTTTAAAATGAAAGACTGAACAAATTAATCAAATGCTATGAAGTGCTATGAGATTCTTGATATGGGACAGGTCATAACTTGGCAGTGGTCCTATGTTCCAAGTATTTTTAGATCTTGGGAAAAATGATATGCAAGAAAAGAAAAAAAATGTGAAAGGAACTAGAGGGCAAGCAGAATGACTGTTGGAAGAGAAATCATAACTTCTATATGCAGAATACAAATTAAGTTCCCAACAGAATGAATAGAAAGTAGAAATAAAGAAAGATGATGTAGAAATTGTTTGGAGTACAACTGAAAAGAATTGAAGGATGTGGCGTTTAGTTAGTAGGAAATATGGATGTTTAATGGAATAATGAGTTGAAAAAACTGTCAAATAAGGTAAAAGGTACAAAGTTGAAAATGGTAAAAGGAATGGTAAAAGGATTGTGAAGTTGCAAAGAAAGTGGTCAATTTAATTAGATTTAATTAGAATGTAAAAAAAATATTTTGGAAGAAAATGAAAAAAAACTAAACAAGAAGCCTCAAGCAAAATGAATGAAATTTAAAATATATATGATTGGATGATCTGGGATAAAATTATGCTAAAGGAATTCTGGGAGGAATATTTTAGAGAACTGTATGGGATCAATAATTGTATGGCAAAGTAGAGAGTTGAAACAAATCCCAGAAGTGTTCAAGGAAATTATAAATCCTGAGAGAAAGTCGCAAAATGGCAAAGCTGAAGATGTAGACAATTAAACTGCAGAAATGCCAAATGTGGTGGCTTGTTTATGCAGCAGTTTTGTAACTTGTTTAATGCTCATGTGTGAAGACACATATAGGCCTGATGACTGGAACAAAACTGTTACTGTTCCTCTATGCAAAGAGAAATATTTTTAGAAGGTGAAGATCAATTTACAAGGTATTATTTTTGTTAATGCAAGCCTTTGGCAGAACTAAAAAGATGGCAATAAGCAAAATATGGGTAGTGGAATGCAGCTTTACCCGGCGCAGAAGGTGAACAGATCAAGCCCACAAAGTTGCCAGTGGGGTTATTAAGCTTGCCAGCTGCAATGAAAACATTGTTCCTTGCAATCATTACATTTTTCAATGCTAATGGACTATTGTTCAGGGTTGATTCTGCACATACTCTGATTATTCATACTTTGAAACCATACAGTCCAAAATCATTAGAATTTTACTGCAATTTTACTGCTTCAGTTCAAGTGAGCTTCTTTAGTTAGAACTTGGGCAACTATTACTTCAAATGAGAATGAAAATGAGAATCTGTTGCTTGGGGGAAAAAAGACTCTGCAGTCTGCATAGCTTGCTTTGGTTGATTAACTTCACTTCCATGTAGAAAAAGACCTTTGCCAACTATTTATCCTCCATTGGTTTCCTCTGTCTCATTCCTATTGTCACTTGGAATAATTACCTGTTTAAGTAATTAAATAGGGAATCCTTGATCTAGACATATAGATTGACATTCATCTTAATAATCAGGGCAAACAAAATTGCCATATTCACATAATAAACCACATTGTGATTGTTTTGTGTGTGTTGTGTGAACTGAGCCTATCACCATCACTCTAACTTGCAAAACAATGAGGATTTTCTTCCAGTGATCATTTGAAAATATTATCATAAATGTACAACTAAGAACTAAATACACCTAGAGTAGTTCCTTTTTACATTCCTGTGGATGGATGTTCCCTCTGACACCTACCCAATTTTTTTCCATCTCCCTGTCTTTATTAGCAGAGTGTATATTCTTTGAATAGAAACAGCATCTCTTTTATGTGGAATCAACACATTACACAAAAAATGAACAATAAAAATGCTAGAAAAACCCTACTCTACCTGAAAAATACTGTATCTACCCCAGTTCTGCAACACTTGAACTTGGATCAGCTCCATTTTAGATCTTTCTTATCTTTCATTTACTGTTACAGAAACAAAACATCAAGCAATTATGGAACAAATCCTCTTCAAGCACTATGGTTAAGCTTTGCAAACACAAACAACAGAATGAAATAAAAATAGAAATCACATTCACCATGGTTTTCTCCGATTCCTGGCCCGCTCTGATTTTTTTCCAGAACTGCTGTTGGAGATCCACCTACTGTAGGGGAGGAAAAGAAAGATTAGATAAGTTAATGGATCAGCAAAATGCAATCAGAAGCAAAAGCATATCTTCCTTAAATGATATTTTACACCGTCATTATTTAAAGCATAAAATTATAAGAATATATTACAGTCTATCATGTAACACTGTACCCAGAATGAAACTCTGAAACAGCAGGAGAAAGTAAATGGTTAAACTCCTCCTTCTCTGAAGCTACAAAGGTGAAAGACCAAAGTACACAAATCTACCACTGTTCCTAAAACATACTTAAACAACTGGCTGTAATAAGAAAAAAGAAGAATAGTTACTAAGCAGAAAATCTAGCAAAACAAAGTTTTGGCTTAATCTCCTGCACCTTGCATTAAATCAATTAGTTACAGTTAAATAAGAAAATGTGATATCTATGAGAATCTAATTGGGAAGGGGCATACTGTATATGTTTATATTTTACAATGTTTGTATATTTCCTCAGTTAGAAGGCTCTGGATATGTCATATGTATTACTGTGTGCAGAGTCTGAGCAGAGTAGATATTTTTGTGCTACCCCAGTATATGGTATGTGTGTTTTCACTCTCAAATTGTCCCTGGTTTTGTGCATGACTGTATTGGCAAGCATAGAACACAGGAGGGAGGGGGGGTTAGAATATAGTATTTTGCAACATAGCAATCTGCTACCTAATTGCCTCTCCTATGGGATACATTCCACATGTATTTTTCTACAGTGCTTCTTTCCTCAATCCATTGGTTCTCAAACTATGGCCCACAGGCTGCATGCGGCCCACCGAAGCCATTAATTCGGTCCGCGCAGGATCACGAGGCTGCCCCACCCACATTGCTCGCCCACTCTTCAGCCGAGCACAGGACTTACTTTCGCGAGCTGGTAAGGCCAACAATTTTAGCCTGAAGAATGTTGCTGGAGGCGGGGGAAGGTTGAAAATGGGACACATAAATGTCCCAGGCGGCAAAAAAATGGGTGAAAACAGGCTATTTGGGGCCCCAAAATGGGCTGGTTTTGGCCTACAGAATGCTGATGGAGGCGGGAGAGGTGGAAAATGCAGCACACAGATGCTCCAGGAGGCCGGAAACATGGGAGAAATCTGCCTGTTCTTCACCTCCCTGACAAGGCAGATGGAGAAAGGGAGAGATGGAAAGAGAGACAGACAGAGATGTGGAGAGATATTTCTCTAGCTCCTTGGGGCTGAGAAGAATTGCTGCAAAACTGAATTTCCTGAAGTGGACCCCTAGACTCCTAAGCAACTGAAAAAATGATCTAGTAAAAAAAAGTCAACCAAAAGAGCAACATGCAAACAAAAGCAAATAAGGTACCCCCAGGAGCACAAAAAAAAAGGTTAATTTGTGTGCATTGTTTAATGGACTGTTAAATTGGCCATGCGCCATCTAGTCACATGACCTAGCCACAGCCACCAAGTCACATGATCACCCATGTGATTTTCAGTTGCTGTGAAGGCCCTACAAGAGAATGGGATCTGCCCTTTGCCCAGCCTCCGGAAATCACATGAGAGGGCTGTCTTCTTGTATGGACTGCAGAGTCTCCAAAAATCATGCAAGAATGGAGCTGCAGGTTTTTGGATGCTGCAGAAGCTAAAGAAAAGCATTCTCCTAAAGCCACTGCAAGAACAAATGCCTTGTGCGACCTAGAGAAACTTCTAGTAGGCTGCCAACAGTGCCAGAAGGTAAGTGCAGTTTCTGGGGAGCACTCAGCCACGGAGGACAATTGTGCCTTGAAGAATGACACAGAGTATAGTCTTTTTAAGTGGCAGTGATGATACTAGGGCTGAAGTCAAGGCCTTGGACCTCTACTTCAGACCAGCCCAGGGCACCATTCAGAGTTCTCACTTGAGGCACAAATGAGAGACTTAAATTACAGGTAGTCTGAACAACGATTTGCTCAGCAACCATTCAAAGTTATGACAGCACTAAACAAATAGTAGTTATGGCCGGTCCATGAAATTATGGCTATTGGAGCATCTTGTAGTCATGCGAGCAAAATTCTGCGCTCTTGGCCACCCTGTACTCCATCTATCTACTCCTGCCACCCACCTCCCACCAGCTGACATTTGCTGCCTTCTTCTTCCTGCTGGCCCAGGATCCAGGGATTGGGTGAAGGTGTGAATTAGGCATGGCTAGTTTAATGAAAAGAAGACATGATAGCAGTTGTCCAATATTTCAGGGACTGCCACAAAGAAGAAAGGGTTGACCTATTCTCCAAAGTCCCCAAAGGCAGGACAAGAAGAAATGGATGGAAACTAATCGAGGAGAAAAGCAACCTAGAATTTCCTGACAGTTAGAAAAAGCTGAGCATGGAAGAGCAATGGTGCCTTGTCTGCTGAAGCAACACTGTTAGGTTCAGGTGGGGAGGAAGCAGTGGGGTGGAGCTGGTGGAAGAGGTAAAGCAGCTATGTGGATGGCACCTCTCCCTGTAGGTGGCATCTGTCAACACTGAACAAGGCCTTGGGAAACCGCCTCCTTTGTCAGGGAAGCCACTGCTTGCACCTCCCCTGTTTCTTCCACTAGCTCCGTCCCACTGCCTCCTTCCCACCTGGGCCCAGTAAGCTCCCTTCAGCAGCTGAGGCCCTGCCATCCTGCCATGCACCTCCTGGATCTGCACCCTGAGTCAGCGCTTGGATCCTGGGCCAACATCGAGAAGAATAAGATGCCAAATTTCAGCTAAAGGCAGCAGGGATGGTAGCGGTGGATGGAGGGCATCCATTGTTGTAAATTGTTTCACTTTGTTGTGAGCCGCCCCGAGTCTGCGGAGAGGGGCGGCATACAAATCTAAATAATAAATAAATAAATAAATAAATAAATAAATAAAAGCGCAAAGATGGTGAGGGGAGATAGACAAGTGAGGGGAACTGAAGCAGAGGCAACTGTGGCAGGGCCATGATATCTGAAATGGTATCAGGTGATATAAGAAGAAAAGTACCAAAAGTAACACCATACCTATCCCTGCACATCTTCAACAAATCATAACACTGACACCAGTTTTGCCAGTAAGAATGACTAGCAAATTAGAACTAAGGCAATTAGATATAGTAAATTATCTGGGGTTTTATTTTGATAACATATATTTTAAATAAATCAAAATAGCTATAACTATGTTCCTTCTTACTATTCCTTAGTGAATTAAACAAGTCATACTTGTGGAACAATCCTATAATATCTATTCAGAATTAAATCCCTTTTAATTCAATGGGAGTTATTACTCGGTAAGTGGGTTTAGAACTACAGCCTGGAATCCTCTGAGCAGAACACTGGCTTATGCTTATTAAAAAACATAGTTATCCTACACTTTACTTTGACCAAAATTTAAGCACTCAATAATTGGACTGTTCATTCAATAAATTGGATTACTCCAGAAGCAGCCGACATGTGTCAGTGAACACGCTAGATCTGGCACTTGGCTGTGCTAGCAGGTAAGCTAAGCTGTATGCAAACACTGATTAATCAATTCATTGAACTGCAATCTTATCTCTATTTCCCTGAAAGCTAAGACACAGAACTCTATAAGATTTCGTGCTTTAAGCTATTGTCAGCCTTAATATAAAATGAAACAAATTATGGGTTTAAGGACAAATTCTAATATATTATTGTAGATAAATTTGAAAAGTGTCTCTATTTCTGTATTTAGTTTCTGGTCACAATTCAAAGTGTTGGTTATGACCTGTAAAGCCCTTCATGGCATCGGACCAGAATATCTCCGAGACCGCCTTCTGCCGCACGAATCCCAGCGACCAGTTAGGTCCCACAGAGTTGGCCTTCTCCGGGTCTCATCGACTAAACAATGTCGTCTGGCGGGACCCAGGGGAAGAGCCTCCTCTGTGGGGGGCCCAACCCTCTGGAACCAACTCCCCCCCGGAGATTAGGATTGCCCCCACCCTCCTTGCCTTTCATAAACTCCTCAAAACCCACCTCTGCCGTCAGGCATGGGGGAATTAAGACATCTCCCCCAGGCCTATATAGTTTATGCATGGTATGTTTGTGTGTATGTCTCGCTTTTTAAATAAGGGGTATAGGGATGATCTCGCTGGGCGAGATCATCCAAGGACATGGGGTGAGGTATCATCAATATGCGGATGATACCCAGCTTTACATCTCCACCCCATGCCCAGTCAACGAAGCGGTGGAAGTGATGTGCCGGTGCCTGGAGGCTGTTGGGGCCTGGATGGGTGTCAACAGACTCAAGCTCAACCCGGATAAGACGGAGTGGCTGTGGGTTTTGCCTCCCAAGGACAATCCCATCTGTCCGTCCATTACCCTGGGGGGGGGAATTATTGACCCCCTCAGAGAGGGTCCGCAACTTGGGCGTCCTCCTCGATCCACAGCTCACATTAGAAAAACATCTCTCAGCTGTGGCGAGGGGGGCGTTTGCCCAGGTTCGCCTGGTGCACCAGTTGCGGCCCTATCTGGACCGGGACTCATTACTCACAGTCACTCATGCCCTCATCACCTCGAGGTTCGACTACTGTAATGCTCTCTACATGGGGCTACCTTTGAAAAGTGTTCGGAAACTTCAGATCGTGCAGAATGCAGCTGCGAGAGCAGTCATGGGCTTACCTAGGTATGCCCATGTTTCACCATCACTCCGCAGTCTGCATTGGTTGCCGATCAGTTTCCAGTCACAATTCAAAGTGTTGGTTATGACCTTTAAAGCCCTTCATGGCATTGGACCAGAATATCTCCGAGACCGCCTCCTGCCGCATGAATCCCAGCGACCGATCAGGTCCCACAGAGTGGGCCTTCTCCGGGTCCCGTCAACTAAACAATGTCGGTTGGCGGTCCCCAGGGGAAGAGCCTTCTCTGTGGCGGCACCGGCCCTCTGGAACCAACTCCCCCCGGAGATTAGAACTGCCCCTACTCTTCCTGCCTTCCGTAAACTCCTTAAAACCCACCTTTGCCGTCAGGCATGGGGGAACTGAAACATCTTCCCCTGGGCATGTTTAATTTATATATGGTATGCTTGTGTGTATGTCTGTTAGTATATGGGGTCTTTTAAATCTTTTAATTTTAAATTTGTTAGATTATTTATGATTTGTTTCCACGTGTTGTGAGCCGCCCCGAGTCTTCGGAGAGGGGCGGCATACAAATCTAAGTAATAAATAAATAAATAAATAATAAATTTTAAATATTAGATTTTTTTATACATTGTTTTTATTATTGCTGTAAGCCGCCTACAGAAAGGGGCGGCATACAAATCTAATTAATAATAATAACCGCCTTCTGCTGCACGAATCCCAGTGACCAGTTAGGTCCCACAGAGTGGATCTTCTCCGGGTCCTGTCAACTAAGCAATGTCGCCTGGCGGGACCCAGAGGAAGAGCCTTCTCTGTGGCGGCTCCAGCCCTCTGGAACCAACTCCCCCCAGAGATTAGAACTGCCCCCACCCTCCTTGCCTTTCGTAAACAACTTAAAACCCACCTCTGCCGCCAATAATTAATTTAATCATCAATACCAAATTACTATTGTACACTGTTTTATTGTTGCTGTTAACCGCCCCGAGTCTCTGGAGAGGGGCGGCATACAAATCCAATAAATAAATAAGTAAGTAAGTAAGTAAGTAAGTAAGTAAGTAAGTAAGTAAGTAAGTAAGTAAGTAAGTAAGCAAGCAAGCAAGCAAGCAAGCAAGCAAGCAAGCAAGCAAGCAAGCAAGCAAGCAAGCAAGCAAGCAAGCAAGCAAGCAAGCAAGCAAGCAAGCAAGCAAGCAAGCAAGCAAGCAAATAAATAAATACATTATTATTATTATTATTATTATATTATTATTATTATATTATTATTTATGTGAAATAAAAGACAAAAAGTTCCTGATTTTACCAAACAAAAGTAGGAAAAATGGTTGTCATTTCCTGAAATTTTCTTTCCTACATAATTACTGCTGGTAAAACTTTTCCTCCCCTTGCAGCATTGGCCAACTTACGTACTGGTCTTCTGTTGCTCCCTAGCGAATGCACTTTTGCCAAAAACCCAGAATTTATTAAGAAATCTAACACTATAAAGACAGGGGTGACCTCATTTCTGAAAATAGCTACTATTCTTTCAAAGCTAAAGCAATTCTCTTAGGTTCATGTCTCCATTCTTTTGAAACTATCAAGTACAATTTTCAAAGCTAATGTCTTTCAATATAGTTTTTATTTATTTTCTTTTTCTTTGGGGGGATCTTATACCTCCTTTTCCAATGCACCGTACTCAAACACTGTGATCCATCAAAAGTCAGAATCCTGCTTCCCTAAGAATCAGTCAAATAATTTTAGGAACCAGTGCATAAAAGCAATGACAACTTTCACATGGCAGACTGCCTCTGATTATAGTTTCACATAGCCATTACAGCTATGGCAGTAGTAGATGGATCTTTCCTTCTTGAATCTGTCCAAGCAGCCAGCTTATGACATTCAATAGCAAAAACAATGTACAGATTATATAGAACGTTATAAACATCAGGCTAGCCCAACTATCTAAAGGACATCTAAAGAGAATCCTCCCTTTTTCATACTATCCACAGACCTTGTTTTCTCCTTAAAGCAGCAGTACTCTCTATGGTCCATGCAGAAGGAATCAAAATAAGCCAGTCCCTACCTTCACAAATGCTTTGTCTACGTGTACTCACAGGTAATTTGCCTCTGTGCTTCCAGAAAGGTTTGGAAGTTTGAAGACAAAACTCACAGAAGTGAAGAATTGTCCCAGCCCTATCTTACCTCGTTTTCTTTGTAAGGAGGAGGAGGAGGAGGAGAGAAGGAGGAAGAGGCAGATGGTCCTAGTCTTCTTTTTTACAAAGAGGGTCCTTTTATCACTGACATGAGAACTGGGATAATTCTTCACTGCTTCAATATTAGCAAAGGCGAACTGGATTACAACAGCAGGGGACAAGGTCTGGAGTTAGAGTCTTCCTTTTCAGGAAAGGCTTCACAGAATCTTTCCATATCATCTAGATAAGTAAGAAGCAAAACATTTTCAATTTGAGCTAGTTTGAGTCCAAAACACTCTAACTGGATTTAGAACAATTTTCACAGTCTAAGAATGTCCTGAGCTTCAGTATGAAAACACCTATTGTGAACTTGAAGCATTTTGATTTTTTTTAAAAAAAATGATGAGATGAGACTTTGAAGGCCAAATCTTAGAGCCGCGATGGCGAACCTGTGGTACACGTGCCCAAAGTAGCACACAGAACCATGTCGCCTGGCATATACAGTGTCGCCCATTCCTCTTCCAGGTTTCCGGTGCACATATCTGCACTGGCCAGCTAGTCTTCTGGTTACTGGTGCGCATGCACGCGCAACGATCAGCTGGCTTTCACATGTGCGGCACTGCCAGAAACCGGAAGATCAGCTGGCCAGCTAACTGTCGTGCATGCATGCATCCCAGTAACCAGAAGACTAGCTGGTCAGTACGCATGCGTGTCCCGGGACATCCACCCACTTGCCAGCCGAGACCACTGCCGCCAGTCGCTCCCCTGCGCCCACCTGCCTTGTCGCCATGAGGAAAGCCTTCAAAGCTGCGCTGCTTGGGATCCATGTGGGCTGCTGCATGGGAGGCCAGGGGCAGATGGGGAACTATCTGTTTTGCTGCCCCCCCCCCCCGGCAGCACCGATTCTCACTCCAGGCTCCTCCAAGCTTCAAAAAGGCTCCCTGCTGGAGGAAGGCCCATTCCCAACCCTTCTGTCCCTCAGAAGCCCCCAAGTTTCCTTTCGTTTTGCTTCTCTTCAGTCTCCGTGTGTTGTGTGTTTGTACAATGATCCAAGTGCTTTGCTCCGGCTATGAGGGGGTGAGGCGCCCCACCAAATAGCAACAGGAGAAGAATTCCCCCTTTCTCCGTGGGGATGCTAGTCCAGCCACCAACTGCAGGAAGCAGTTTGCTGTTTTCCCCGCACACCGATGGAGAGGAAGGTTGGGGATACGGGGAGTCATGCCAGGGGCAGAGGGTGAACCTGGATCTGCCCCCTCCCCAAATCCAGAGGGCAGCTTCGGTAGTGAGGAGGCTGTGAAAGGGACACGGGTGGAAAGCAGAAGAGAAGTGAGTGAAAGAGTTGGGTTGGGGAGCCATGGGAGAAGCTAGCTCGGGCATCAGAGCGGCGCATCAGGCATTGCTCTCTGGATCAACCCCCTACTGGCAGAAGTCCGGAAGTGCAGAACGGCCACATTCTCCGAAACTCCTTCCCCTGTCCAACAATGCCAGGGAAAGGGTGCCCCCTTCTTCCCCAACAGCCTGGAAAGGGAAGGGGCTGGCGCAGGGGATCCTCTGCTCTGGCGAGGCGGAGAAGGCGGGATCCAGAGAACAAGGCGTGACGTAGGGCTCCGATTTCTGAGCTACTTTTGCCCACAGATCTCCAGCCCACCTCCTCACTTTCGAATTCGCTCGCTTCTTCTCCTCTTGCTTTCCACTGGTGCCCTCACTACCGGAGCTGCCATCTAGATTTGGGGAGGGGGGCAGATTCGGGGTTTCCCTCTGCCCCTGGTGTGGCTCCCCCTCTCCCCAACCTTCCTCTCCTTCGGTGCATGGGGAAAACAGCAGTGGTCATTCCCGGGAGTAATCTCGCACAGAAGATCACCTCCCAGATCGAAGACTGGCAGCAGCTGGCGGAACAAAGCCACTCGAGGTTGATCTGGAGAACAATGCCTGGTGCAGTGCTCCAATGCCCAAGCTAATTTCGCCTGTGGCTCCCCAGCCACCCCCTTGCTCGCTCTTTCGCTCGCTTCTTCTCCTCTTTTGCTTTCCGCTCACATCCCTTTCACAGCCCCCTCACTACTGGCGCTGCCTTCTGGATTGGAAGAGAGGGCAGATCCGGGTTCTCCCTCTGCCCCTGGCACAGCTCCCCCTCTCTCCAACCTTACCAACTACCTCCGGAATTCCACACCGCTCCCACCCTCCTGGCCTTCCGGAAAGTCTTAAAATCCTGGCTCTGCCGGCAGGCCTAGGGCCATTGAGCAATAGCATCCAGCTCCAGCCTAGAAGTACAAATGTCTTTATTAATGGGGTTTTATACTGTTTTTATATCATTTTTATCGGTTGTATGCTGCCAGAGTCAAAAAGGAGTTGGGCAGCTCACAAATCAATCAAATAAATGAATGAATGAATGAATGAATGAATGGATGGATGGATGAATAAATAAATAAATAAATAAATAAATTTTAAGAGGCAATAAGTTACCAAAATTCTTTGCAATTGTGACAGGGGAAGTTTATATATTTCTTTTCTTCTTTACTATATTCTATTTTTTTCTTTCTTTCCTAAACTCTATACACAAGCAACCAATATACAAGTGATTTAAAGACAGGATCTATGGAAAATCTGCAAGCTGCCTCATTTTAAAATTAAGCATGAAGTTTTGCCTACACCCACATATCCTATTTTAAAATCTGTTTTAAATACACCGGAATTGATCTACAACATATGAAAAGCTCACTATTATAATGAAATGAAATCATCCTTCTGAGAATATGAAGTGATTTTCTGCCATCCATCTGTAAGCAGCCAATCATGTCCCAAGCCCCTTCTCTCTTATCTCAAAGACTGCAAACAAGACAATTTTCTTCTGCTTTTCAGAATTAAGATATTCTAAATGAATCAATATTACCATATTTTAAAGTTATAGTTCATTTCGAAAGATATTTAGTATCAAAGTGAACGCAGGGCTACTTCACTACATATACCGCTGCATTCTTCTTATGCATGAAGGATTTAAGAGTAATAGAGATATTTCCGTTTGCAAATCTACCCTCATCACGTTTTAGAGCTCTTATGAAGCCACAGTTCAAAAATCACATTTGGGAACAGCCCATTATTAAATGGAAGAATACTTTCTATGTAAAAAATCTCAGATTCAGTACTACTCTTTTTATGCTGTTTATTCAATTCAATTCCATGTTAAAGCAATACTGACAAATAAAAGATTGCTTCTATCCATCTTTTATACAGATGCGAATTTCTATGAAAAGTGAATATGTAGGTATTAAAAATATCTAATTGGAGAAAACACATGCAGTTCAGTTTTACACATTCCACCCAGGATGGGTTTAGGTTAAAGCCCAAATTAATTGTTCTTGGTGCCTATCTTGATAGAAAAATAAGCACTTGATACATACACATATTTAAAAACAGCACAGAAGAAAAATATAAACTTTTTTAGTAGATATCACCACTTTGAAATAATATATTGTGAACTTACATACTTGGTATTGTGTATGCAAGCACTTACTTTGTTACAGTACTTGGGAGTACTATACAATTCTTTCTAAATATAAGGAAAGGTAATTTTACGGGAGGGGAGAGAAATAGCTGAATCCTTCCAAAAATAATAGAATGACAGTTTGAGGCAAATGAAAAGCTTGTCACATGGGGAAAAAATAATCAAATGTAGAGAAGGTAGGATTCAGGAAAACTAGAAGAGATGCAAAAAAAAAAAAGGCAGCAAAGATTACCCATCTTAAGAGAAGAAACAGGCATGTCTGTCAGAGAAAATACAGCAGAGGATGACTATGATACTATTTTTCAAATATAAAGTGAATCAATAGTACAGATAAGACCTTGTACTCATTGTGCTGCACTTGGATCTTACAATGTTCCTAAGGTAGTAGCTTGTGTGCAAGGTAGGTGGTTATCATTCCTTTGCAGAAACTGGACAATCTTTAATTTTGGAGTTGCTTCCAAATGGGGGGAAGGGGGACTGGCTTAAATGGCTGCTAATTCTAGAGCAAATTATTATACTAATTCTAGAGCAAATTATTATACAATACCTAACCATCTTAAACATAGCCTTAAAAAAAAAAAGCAAAAAGCCACCCTGGATAATGTTGCCATTTTTCTCCCATGAAGATGCACAGGAACCAGGGATGTGCTGCTGCCTGGATGGGGGGCGGGGAAACACAGTGGGGTAGCGAAGATGGAGCTCCACCCCAGAACACCCAATTTGCACTGAAAGATGTTGAAAGAAAATGCAGGGCGTCCTGCATAAGCCACGCTTACAGGTTAGTAGTAAAAACTTTGGTAGCTCTTCACTGACAGGAACATCTTCTGCCGCACGAATCCCAGCGACCGTTTAGGTCCCACAGAGTTGGTCTTCTCCGGGTCCCATCAACTAAACAATGTCATCTGGTGGGACCCAGGGGAAGAGCCTTCTCTGTGGCGGCTACGATCCTCTGGAATCAACTGCCCCCAGAGATTAGGATTGCCCCCACCCTCCTTGCCTTTCGTAAACTCCTTAAAACCCACCTGTCATCAGGCTTGGGGGAACTGAGACATCTCCCCCTTGCCTATGTAGTTTTGTGCATGATATGACTGTGTGTATGTATTTTATATATTGGGGTTTTCTTTTTAGACTTTTTAATGTAAAAACTGTTATTTTAGATTTTAAATTATTAGATTTGTTACCATGTATTGTTTTTATCATTGTTGTGAGCCGCCCCGAGTCTACAGAGAGGGGCAGCATACAAATCTAATAAATAATAATAATAATAATAATAATAATAATAATAATAATAATAATAATAAAATAATAATAATCTTGCGACCAAACCCTGGCTTACAATCCTAGCACTGGAATCATTTAGATTTGCTTGAATTAAATAAAATTCTTTTAAAAACCACAACTTTATTTTTAGGAAACATATATACAGTACAGTACATGTCATAGCAGGCAGTCTTAAAAACAAACAAACATTCTCTCCTATATAACAGCAAAAGAAAACCACTGCCACCTTTTTTTTTGCTTTTGGAATGAAAAACATTGGTCACCTGCAAGTCCTGTCCCATATATGTATACTTTTTACATGAAGAACCCACATTTTAAAAGCTAGTGTGGAAAAGTGCTGTTTACAAAAATAAAATAATAAAAAAAATCAGGGTTTTCTAGCATAAACATAACATTGCTATTATCTTTGATAGTAAAGTGTAACCACTTTGAACGATTAAAAAAATGTCACTTTAACATATAGCAAAGCCAAGTCCGCCTTTAATAGGAGCAAAGCACGTCGACTCGATTTATTCCTGGCTTGAGATTTTGACTTTTATGCTAATAGGCTTGAACAATGGAAGGCCCGGTTTCTCAAGGCTCCTCCCACTTATTTTAAGAAACTGCATCGGAGAAAATGACAAGTGGGCGAACTGGGCCCTAACAGAACCGGAGTTCCCCTGAGCATGTTCAAAGCTCGCTCCATCTGACAACTACTTCGAACTTCAGGGGGCGTGGCCTGATATGCCCTCAACAGGGCGGGGTTTGTCCTGGCTCCTCCCCTTGCTTTTAAGACTGACAGCAATTAAGGGAGAGGCGTCCGGCCTGGGCCTTCGCTTTCTTCCCCGCAAAACGAAGCGAGGGCCGGAGACGTGAAGGCCCCACCCACTAAACCCGTGCCCGCCACCGCAGAACGAGGGGACAAGAGGGGAGAGGGCGGCCGGTTGAGCGAGCGCGAAAAGGGGTCTCCTCACCTGCGCTCCTCCCTCCTTCTCTTGACGGCGCTGCTCCCACCTCAGGCGCCTCGTGCAGCTCCCGCCCACCCGCCGAGCCAGCCACTCCTTCACAGTGCCCGCTGTCAGCCAATCAACGTCCGTCCTTGACGCCCAATCCGGAAACCGGGATTGCGCCTCCAGGAGGAGACCAGGCTATGCTTCTCTTGCCCGGATTGGCCAACGCTCCCGTCAATCGTTTTGCCCCAACGTGACAAAGGAGGAAGAAAAAAGAGTGGGAGGGGAAGGGGCAGGCCACGACAGCCAATGAGAAATCACAGCGCGTCCTTCACGCCAGCCAGTCAGGATGAGAGAGAGAGAAAAAAGGCGCCCACGGCCATTTTCACCTCAGCGCTGTCAAAAGAAGGGAGGGAAATGAAACATTGCAGTTGATTGGCTGCGACGAGAGGCACGCCTGGGTGCTGCAGCAGTTAGGACATTTCCATACCAACTTCTGTCTCTCACGTTAATTCCCACCGCCTGTGTTCAATCACATCGCCCCGCCTCTACTACGCCTCCGTTTCAGCCCAATCAAAAGACAGGGCGGAACCTTGAGCTTGTATGGGCCAATTACTGCAGACTATTCCTTTAGTAAACCTTGAAAGGAAAGGGGTTGGCGCGCGAGTATGTTAGCGTTGGGCGTTTCGTGTATCGCCCTCCGAATACTTGCGGTTTTTAAAATACAGTACTGTATATTGATTTTCATATTTTCCACATCTTAATATTTCTAAGCAGATACATACATACACGCACACATACACATTAATATTAATATACACTGCTCAAAAAATAAAGGGAACACTTAAACAACACAATATAACTCCAAGTAAATTAAACTTCTGTGAAATCAAATTGTCCACGTAGGAAGCAACACTGATTCACATGCTGTTGTGCACGTTCAACTTTGTACAGAACAAAGTATTCAATGAGAATATTTCATTCAGATCTAGGATGTGTTCTTTGAGTGTTCCCTGTATTTTTTTGAGCAGTATACAGTAAATAGTTTATACATTAACCTAATGTTTATATTTTAATAAAATTTATACCTCTGTCAGATCAGATTATGTAAAATAATTATACTGTTTAAATATGTAAGTGGCATTAATTAATATTTAACAGTGATTTCCCTGATAATTGGCTGATAATGAGGAAAAGCTTTGGTCAGATGCAGACACAAAAGTGCTCCTTCCTCCTGGTAAAGGTCCCCGGCTTGCTGCTGGGATTACGACCCTAAATCGGGGAGTCACAATCTTCAGAGTGAAGGTAAAGAGATGTGGGTGTATCCTGAATCTCAATCCATTTTTTTTAAAAAGCCACATTTTTGAACAAAACAATTTTAAGTCTTGAAGACAATTTTTTTTAAAAAAATTAAAAGTGCAAACTTAAAATGCAAACTCAGAAAAAAATCTTATATTTTACACCTATCTATAGTCATTGGTTTACCATTGATATATAATTGAACATTACATTAACGTCTTTAACATTCAACAATTTCTCCATATGTATACTATACATTGATGCACCAACCCAAGATATGCATTGATGCTCCATCCCAAAATTGATGCATCATTTATTAAATTTATTTATTAAATTTGTATGCCGCCCCTCTCCGTAGACTCCTAAAACATGCTGAATTATCACATTATCACATTAGATAGTTCTCAATTTTTTTATACCTTCAACATAAAAATGGTGTCCAATCTTTCAAATATCTGCTGCAGATACATTGGATATTTTTATCAAAAATTTCTATTTAGTATCTGTAAAACTATTTAGCATCTGTAAATACAATTTTTTATCAATCAATCTTTCCTCCAAATCTATTAACATTTTAAGGGCATGAAACTCTTGAGGAAAGCAATTAGTACAATTATCTTCCATTTTTAATCTCATATTTTACTTTAAATGACATTGAGTTTTGTTGATATTTTAATTTTCTGTCCAGAGAAATATAATAAACCAGAAGTATAATAAAAATAAATTGCTCCTATGATTACGCATTGTTTCATCACAATTGTTCCTTCAGCCCTTCTTCTAAGAAGAAAAAGATAGACTAGTTATTAGCCAATCTACACATTTTAATTAAAAGCATGAAAAGATCTGTAGGATCCCCCACCCCAAAAAATGAAATATGGTAGGAAATATTTTAAAAGGCAGAACATTATATATATAGAATATCTCCAGAAACAATTTAGGCAAGGAAAAAACTCATTCTTAGTAGCCCCCACCTTTGTCAATGTGCCATCAAGGAATGGCTCAGCTCATCTTTGTTAATAGCTGGACCAATCTATTCTACATAACAAACAACAGCCATATTAGGAATTGCCCAAAGCCCTTTTCATCATCAGTCAGCCAAATTTGAATTTTAAAAAAAACAGCCAAAAAAGTTGCTTCTGCATGGCACCATAGGAATCTGACGACCAATCAGAGTGCATTTCTTATACAGGAAAAGGAAACTCTGAGGTGGGGCCCAACAGAAGTTATAAAAGCTCAGGGACACTCAGCAACAGTCTCTTTTCAATGAAGGGTTCCACTTCTCCTACTGGTACTGGGTTCCCGAGGCGGGCACGAGTGTGCCTGAAACATATGCGCACACCCCCGCACCAGACTTCGCTTCTGCACATGCGCCTGAAGTGGAATCTCATGCAAGGATGCTTGCGCGGATGAGATTGACAGCTCCCCTAGTATGGTTTGATTGGGTTGTGTGATTATTTTATTAATAAGGGTTTTTAAATTGTTTTTTTAGATATTGGATTTGTTCGTTATTATTGTTGTGAGCTGCCCCGAGTTCTCGGAGAAGGGCGGCATACAAATCTAATATATTATTATTATTATTATTATTATTATTAAATTATTTTGGCAATTTTTGCCTTTTTTTGCTTCTGCGCATGCGCAGGAGTAAAAAAAAGGCAAAAACTGTTGAAATCTCTCGTTCACGCAAGTGTCTTCGCATGAGATTTTGCTTCGGGTGCATACACAGAAGCGAAGTCTCTTGCGGGGGTGTATGGACACGTATCGGGTGCGTGCCCGCCCGCGCCAAACTCTGGAGCCCACTAAAAAGTTTTAATGGATCGCTGATTCCATTCATACCAGGTAGGGCCATCACTGTCTCTTTTCCTCCTTACCCAACATCTGGAAACATGTGATCCACCTTTTCTGGTCAGAGCCACGCCATGTGGTCCTGTCCACCATTAAGCCTTCTTTCCAAGCAACCTCCATGAATCCAATGTCTTTTTCCCCACTTGGAACTGAACCCAGAAGAATATTACTTCCTACAGATCTCTTGTCTAGAAGAATCTCCAATTCTTTACTGCTCTTGCACTAATTTAAATGAACCGTTTTACATACCTGAAAGGTCTTCTCAGTGCTCTGGAAGGAGAGTTCATCATGGGTTGTTAACCAATCCTATTGGTAGAGACTGAGTTAATTTAAATAATTAACTGGCACCGCCCCCTTAGCAGCCCCCATGAGCCAGTTTTAAAAACGAAGACAATATAAAAGCCAGAAAGTTTTATTAACTTCATAACACTGTACAAACTTCAACAGTCCCAACACTCTGGCGACCTGGCCAAACACCATGCCGGGTGGGTATGGACTCTCCTTCCAGAGCACTGAGAAGACCGTTCAGGTATGTACAACGGTTCTTCTCCATTGACTTTGGAAGGAGAGTCCATCATGGGATATACCAAAGATCAAATCCCCTGGGAGGGAAAAGGCTGGTCCTAGGTCGTTGGAGTGACACACACTCGCTGCAAGACACGCCTGCCAAATGAAGCCTCTGCCGAAGCCAATGAGTCCAGTTTATAGTGGCGTATAAAAGTAGAAGATGATGCCCAAGTAGCGGCACAACAAATATCTTCTAAGGAAGCTTGCGTTGACCAAGCCGCTGAAGTAGCCGCACTTCTAGTGGAATGAGCCATAACCCCGGCGGGAGGAGATTTATACATCAAGATCTCAATCTCCTCATCGTAGCTTGAACAAAAGAGACAAAGAGTCTTTCAGTCTTACGAAATGGTGCTGTCCTCCTGATATAGAGCTTCAAAGCCCTTCGGACATCAATCTTGTGCCAACGAAGTTCAGAAGGATGTTGACCATGTGTGCAGAAGTCCGGCAGAACCAGTTCTTGCCTTCTGTGAAAATCTGAATTTACCTTCGGGATGAACGAAGGATCCAACCGCAGCACCACTCTGTCCGGATGGAACACACACAAGTCCGGTCTGACGGACAGCGCTGACAACTCAGAAACCCTTCGGGCAGATGTAATCGCCACCAAAAACAATGTCTTAATTGATAAGAGTCTATATGAAATTGATCTCATGGGCTCAAAGGGAGGTCCCGTGAGTGCACATAGCACCAGGGTGAGATCCCATGTTGGGAATCTCCGTACTGGAGGAGCGTGCATGTTAATAGCTCCCTTGATGAAATCCCTCACCCATGGATGGTGAGCCAAAGACCGAAAGTCTGACACACGGATTATAGTTGAAAGGGCAGCCACTTGCCTTTTTAAGGTGTTAGGGGCTAAGCCCCGCTCAATTCCCGATTGGAGAAATTCCAGGATTGCAATCAATGAGGCTTGCTTCGGATCACAGTGGCGGTTAGAACAAAATCTGCAGAAGGCAGCCCATGTTGCCTGGTATATCCGCACTGTCGATGGCCGATGAGCCGCCTGCATTGTAGCAATGACCGTGTCCGGTAGATGTTGCTGCGTTAGTCTCTCCCGCTCACACGCCAGGCGGCTAATTGGAACCATTGAGGATCCGGGTGACGAGCCGATCCGGGATCCTCCAAGGAGGGGACACTGAGAGGGCTACCAGGTCTGCGAACCATGGCCGACGGGGCCAGTATGGAGCCACTATGATGACCTCCGCTCTCTCCCGGATTACCCTGTCCAGTACTCGTTGTAGAAGACACGTCGGGGGAAAAGCATACAACAGACCCCTGGGCCATGGAGACAAGAGGGCGTTGACCCTTTCTGCCCTCGGTGTTGGGAACCTGGAATAAAATCTCACTAGTTGCGTGTTGGCTTGTGACGCAAAAAGGTCCACCAGAGGAGTCCCGAAGCATTGAATTATCTGATGAAATACTCCGGGATTGAGTCTCCACTCTGCGGGGTCCAGGGTAGACCTGCTCAGCCAGTCTGCCTGAACGTTGCTGGTCCCGGCAATGTGTTCCGCCGACAGTGAAGCTAAGCGGGTCTCGGCCCAGTTGAAAAGGGCCGCTGACTCGACCATCAGGCGGAGAGACCTCGTTCCCCCTTGATGGTTCAAGTGGGCCCTGGTAGCCACATTGTCAGTTAAGACCAACACATGCTTGCCCTGAATCCAAGGAGAAAAAGCTTGAAGAGCAAGAAAGACTGCCCTGAGCTCCAAATAGTTGATGTTGATTGGGCTCAGATCTTCCGGAGACCAAAGTCCCTGGGCCATATGTAGTCCCATGTGGGCCCCCCAGCCGGACAGACTGGCATCCGTTGTGAGGATTAGGTGGTCCTGGTTGCAGAAGAGTGACCCGTTGCCCAAGGCTGGGGAAGTCCACCATCTCAACGACACCTTGACTTCTGAAGGGAGGCGCACTGACCTTTGTGAGTGACTCATTTTGGCCTTCTGCCATGGAAGAAGGAACCATTGAAGGACCCTAAGATGATGACGAGCCCAAGGCACAATGCCGATAGTTGAAACCAGGGTCCCCAGTACCTTTGAAAGGAAGGCGAGAGACATCCTTTGCTGGTGTCGAAGATGTAAGATTAATTTTCGAATGTTTGCCATTCTTTCTGGGGATAAGGTCACAGTCCCTGTAGAAGTATCTATCATGGACCCCAGGTGTAACAGCTTGGCTGTTGGAAGAAGATGACTTTTTTCTTCGTTGATCATGAACCCATGGGATTCCAGTGTCTGTCTCGTGACTGCCAGATCTTCCAGCACCCTCTGAGGGGACCTGGACAGGATAATAAGATCGTCCAAGTACGCTAGAATTCGAATCCCCTGGGACCTGATCTGGGCAGTCAGGACGTCGTAAATGTGCGAGGGGCCGAAGAGAGGCTGAACGGCATTGCCCGGTATTGGTAGTGGGACCCGTCCAGGTAGAACCGGAGAAATCTCCGATGAGCCGGCAGGATTGGCACATGCAAGTAGGCTTCTTTTAAGTCTATGGAAGTCAATAGATCGTGCCTCCGGATTGCAGCCAAGATGGTTTGAAGAGAATGCATCCGGAAACGTCGATACCTGATGTAGGTATTGAGGTGTTTTAAATTGAGGATCATTCGGACCCCTCCCGATGTTTTTGGTACAAGGAAGATCCTTGAATAAAACCCGGGTACCTATCTCGTGTCTGGGCACTCCCTCTATTGCCTGTATCTCCAAGAGATGGGCTATCTCCTTTTGAAGCTGTGACCTCTTCTGGGGGTCCCTCTGAACTGGGCACTGAACATAACGGTTTGGTGGGGGCTGGAGGAACTCCAAACGCAAGCCCTGGGAGACAGTTGCTAACGCCCACCTGTCGGAAGATGTAGTCCGCCAGGCGGCCTCGAAAAACTGAAGTTTGCCTCCCAGGGGCCGATGAACAGAGTCACTTAGGGCGTTTGAAGCCCCTCTGGTTTCCACGAAAGGGGCGCCTCGTTTGTTGATACCCTCTCTGGCGATCCTGGAAGGGCACTCTATCACTTCGAAACGTGGTAGAATTATACTGGGTCTGGGAATATGGCCTTGTATTTTGACCAGCTGTGACAGAGGAGTCCCACCGAAAGGACTGCCTGCGTTGGTAGGGATTATAACGACGCTCCTGGTGCCTGTAGGCTCTGGCGAGGGACTTTCTCTTGTCCTTGTCCTCCACAAGGACTGGATCCAACGCCTCCCCAAAAAGCTTATCCCCCTGAAAGGGCGCTGAGGCCAGGTTCCATTTAGACTTCAGGTCTGCTGGCCAGCTTCTCAGCCAGAGGAGGCGCCTTGATGACAGAGTGGTCGCCATACTCCTGGCCGAAAACTTGGCAGCATGCAGAGTGGCGTCCGCTGAAAACTCTGCTGCCGCCAACAGCTTTCCAAGATCCTGCCGCAAGCGACCCTCATCTGGTCCAAGTCTGGACTGCATCTCCTGCAGCCATACGATAGATGCTCTTGTGAAAAAGGAAGCAGCCGCCGCTGATCTAAATCCCCAGCTCGCCATCTGATGTGTTTTGCGTAATAACACCTCTGCCTTTCTGTCCTCAGGTTTTAGGCTGTCGCCTGTCTCAGAGGGCACTAAGGACTTGGAAATCAGCTGCATGACCGGCTGATCTATAGGAGGGAATTCCAGTAATTTCTCTACCTCCTCATCAAATGTGTAGAACCTTCTTTCTACTGCAGAGGGGCCCTGAGCTGCAGCTGGGTGTTGCCAGGGTCTTTTAACACTTTGCTGGATAATATCAGAGGATGGAATGTGCTCTGACTCGGGCTGGGGTTCCTTAAAGAGGACTGTAGACGGTTTGGTCCCATCCGTGGTGTCTGTTGATTTTACAGGACCTGGCAAGTCTACAGTTTGTTTGGCCTTATGAAACAAGACCCTGAAAGTTGAAGCTTTAAATAATCCAGCCGCCACAGGCTGTTCTGGCGGTGTTTCGTCGTCAGAAAGATCATAGTCTTTTTCAATGTCCTCTAAAGGGTTTGCTTCTTCAGCCCAAGACCCCAAACCCGAGGGGGGCGGTGCACACCATAGGTTTTTGGACTGCACTGGGCGAGGTTGCTGTGTAACTTGTTGCACCCCTGCCGCCATCCCCTGAGAGTAGGCATTGTTAATCAAATCCTGCACTGAAGGAGACATCTGACGCCAAGAATCAGGTTGTGCTCGCAACTCTGCTGCTGTGGGTGTGAAAGTAGCAGAAGGACCCTGGACGCTCCTCACCGAGTGTGATGCAGAGCCTGGCCTAGGCCCACTGTGGCCTGGAGATGGCAGAACCGGATTCATGTTAAACTGCCTTTCAGGAGACCAGTCTTTCTCAGAGAAGGGCTCAACAGGCCTCATAGCAGGTAAAGGAGCTAAGACCTCTCTGGCCAGAGTTAAATGCAAAGGCACAGAGGGCACTGCAGGGATATGAAGAGCAGCTTCAAGCTTCTGCTCCAAGGCCTTGATACGCCTCTCTGCCTCTTTAAGTGATGAAGAGGAGGCCTGGGATGTCTTGGCCTTGTCTTTTGACTTAGAAGTTTTGGCCTTATCCTTGGGGGCCACAGAGGGAGAGGTCACCTTATCTGGAGTAGTGTGACCTTCCATAGTACTCACTAGAGAGCTGAAAAAACACCACAGTCTTCAAAAGCACTGCTCCTTGATAGTCGCTTCTCTCACAGAGAAATAAAATGGCGATCGGGAGCTTTGCAGGCACTGCACATGTGCAGAACTGCCTTTCTTGTTCTGTCGCGCCTAATAAGTAGGCAGAGAGGAACTTTACTGCCTCTGGTCGCAATAAAAAGCGCGGGCACTTTCTTTGTCTTTTTTTGACAGCCCAAAATGGCGGCGCTCTGAGGCAATCGCGATCCCTGCCTCTGCCGAGGAGCTGAAGCTCCGAAGACAGGCCACAGCTCGCCACTTGCAAAACGCCGAAAAAGGCTTCAAAACGCCGCCGGCAGCAAGAAAAACGGCGGCTTCTGCAATTAAAGCGGCGGCGGCGGCTTTAATCCCGGCCGCCGAACAGCTGAGAGGCACTGGCACGCTTCCAAACCTCTTTTTTTCTATCATTTAACACAGGGAATCGACTTTCCCAAGCTTCCCAGTGGGGGGGGCGGACCCCCCCCCCACCTTCAGCTCGCAGCCGAGTCTGACCACGGAGGTCAGGGACCCCAGGCTGTGTTGCTCCTCGATCAGGATGGTACCCGCTGAGGGAAGGGGCCCCCGAGGAGATATCGATGGGGGTGGTGCCCGCGGAGGGCAGAGACCCCTTTGGAAATTCCTCTTCAACCTGCATTGAAGACAAAAGAAGAAAACATTAAAAGGTACCACTTTAATATATAAAAACATAATATAATATAACATTTTTAAACTCTATTAAACACTCAGTACAGAAACTATAGTCTCTACACTTAGACTGAGTTTTTAAAACTGGCTCATGGGGGCTGCTAAGGGGGCGGTGCCAGTTAATTATTTAAATTAACTCAGTCTCTACCAATAGGATTGGTTAACAACCCATGATGGACTCTCCTTCCAGAGTCAATGGAGAATGTGTAATTGCTTTGCACCATGTTGGTTTCCTTTACAGTAGAAGCTATATTGGGATGGATTATGGTAGAAATGTTCTAAATTAAACATTTTTTAACAGTTTTTTTCCTTCCCGTTAATTTATATATCTATGTAAAATATACTTAAATATCAATAGAATATATTGTAAAATGTTAATTAATCTCATTCTAATAATCATTCTGATAACTTTGCCCCCCAAAACTTTATGGGATGGGATGTATTCATTTGAATTCATTATGTGCCAAAACATTAGCTTTGATTTTTAGCAATTGTCTTTCCCATGGTGATTTTCTACAAACTCTATTTGCTCTTTCATCTCTTCTAAAAGTGTGCTCATTGTTGCTGTATATAATATATTCATCTTGCTCTTTCCTTTCCTTTATCTTTCCTAGCTTTAACACCTTCTCCAGAGAATTAGATCTTTGCTTAATACCAGTTTATCCAAAATACAGTAATACACTCCCAGGAATATTCCCTCTCCCCCCCCCCCCACCACATTGAGGCAGCATACTACGATTGTAGACTTAATTATTTCAGTACAGTGTGATATATCAAGAGAGGAGCTTATGGGTAAATGGCTGCTCATTTTCTGGTACCGTATCCTGATAATTTCTGTACTTCTTCTATACAGTATCTTTAGAGGTGAAGGTATCTCCTCTGTACTGTACTCCAATGTAGTTCACAAACACAAGGGGTTGGCTATAATTTCTCTACATGTAACTAACTAACTTCTGATTGATCTTTACATTTAAACTATTCCCTGATTATCTGCAAGAAAACAACAAAGCTTAGGAGCACCAAGGAACGTTTAAACTATTCTCTAAATGGACTTTTAAAAACTATTCTCTAACTTAGACCTGGGCAAGATGCGGCCCGAGGGCCGGATGCGGCCCACCCGCTGTCTGTCTGTGACCGGCCCATGGACGTCGGTCCAACTTTTCCAGGTAAGAACCGGGAGTCTACGGAGAGGGGCGGCATACAAATTTAATAAATAAATAAATAAATAAAATATAATATAATATAGAATAGAATTTTATTGGCCAAGTGTGATTGGACACACAAGGAATTTGTCTTGGTGCATATGCTGTCAGCATAATTATATATAGTATTGGGTAGAACTGAGTTAATTATATTAGTTTGGCCCTCTAAAACCATCCCAATTTCTCATGCGGCCCTATGGCAAAATTAATTGCCCACCCTTGCTCTAACTGGATCCCCAGAAACAAGACTCAATTTAGTTGACGTGATTAGATTCTTTTACTAAAGATCAATGGTTGCAGTGAAAGCAAGGCTAGATGTGAATATTCTCACAGTTAGCTTTCCCTTTCCCTGGCTATCCCCCTTTGACCAGTTTGACTTATCTAATGGCATCCCAGTATGATGTTTTGGCAATGGCTTTGATGTCAGGCGCTTTTCGGAGTAGTTTCACCTTCTTTCCCAGGGTAGGCGTCCTTGGACAGCTGGATTATTCCAGGTTAACACCTCTGGTTCCTGTCAGTGTATTTCCCACCTACTTCCCATCCATCTTTCCTCCTGCTCAAATTTCTTCAAATTCCCTTTCCCACTTTCCATTTATGGCAGGATTTATTTACTTATTTACTGGATTTGTATGCCGCCCTCTCTCCGTAGACTCGGGTGCCAACAAAGCAAAGACTCAGATGCCAGCAAAGTAAAGCGGCTGAAGATGGCAGAACTGACACAAAAGTTTTAGGCAGTTGTGCAATAATGGTATAAAGTAAGGATGCTTTCAGAAATAGAAGTATTAATAGTTTATTTTTATAAATTAACGAAGCAGAAAGTAAAGGAACAGAAGAGAAATCCAAATCAAATTAATATTCGGTGTGATCACCTTTCGCCTTCAAAACATCAATTCTTATAGGTTACACTTGCAGAGATTTTCAACGAACTTGTCAAGGATCCTTTAATGTTATTCCAAGCATCCTGGAGACTCACAGATATTCTGTGGGTGTAGGGTGCCTCAAATCCTATCTCTTCCTGTTATCCCAAAGAGGCTCGACGGTGTTGAGATGTGGGGGTCAAACCAATAGTGGGCAGCAGCCGGTGCAGTCAGGTGCTGCGCCCCAGTAGATTTCAGGATGCGTGCGCAGCTGCATGCCCCCGACGTGCTCCTGCACGAGATTTGGCTTCTGCACATGTGCAGCAGGCGAATTCACGCATGAGGATGCTTGCATGGAAGCAAAGCTATTGGTGAAATCGCTGAAATCTCGCTCTCGTGTGCGGGTCCTCACAAGATTTCGCTTGCTGCCTATGTGAAGAAGTCAAAACTCACGTCGACGGGTAGGAGGTAAGATGAATTGCCTTTCATTGGGTCAAGCCATCTCTTCCAGGACTTCTTCTTTATGCTGAAGGTAGTTCTTAATGACATTGGCTGTATGTTTGGGGCAGTTATTCCGCTATTGAAAAAGAAAATTGGACCCTTCCTGATGGTATGGTATCATAGATAATTACCTACCTGTAATTCTCAGCATTGAGGACACCATTGATCCTGACCTAATCTCCACCTCCATTTGCAAAAATGCAAACTTGCAAATAAGCTTTGCAATGCTTCTCTGTTGCCTGCAGACACTCATTATTTGGCCCTTTGGTGAACAAACTGCCTCCTGCTACATCTTCAACAAGGTGCCATTTTTCTGCACCCGTTTCTGTTTTTGTGCACAGTTGAACTGCTTAGCCTTGTTTCCACATTGGAGCTATAATTTTTTTGCCACAATTCTTCCAGGAAGACCACTTCTGGCCAGACTTCTTTGAACAGTAAATGAAAATACCCTGCTCACTCTGGTTTCCGCTAGTTCTGTGTTTCCAGCATAGGCTTCTTCCAACATCAAAGGAAAGTACTGTATGGTGTGCCTTTCATCTGCTGCATTAAGTTTCCTTGGCTGATCACTGTGTCTGTGCTCAGCCTTGCCCATTTCTTTATGCTTCTTCAATAATAGCTCGAACAGCACATCTTGAAAACCCCAGTCGGCTTTGAAATCTTTGCCTGGGAGAGACATTTCTGATGCATTATAACAACTTTAGGTCTTGTTCCTGTTCTCAGTTTTGCCATGTGTGTTGTGGTTAGTTCTGGCCCAGCTCCTGCCCCAAGGGCTGTGGGTGTGGGGGAGACATCCACATGCTGCAGGCCTGTTTTGCCCCCGGTGGAATCTGATGATGAAGGCTCCTCTGACCAAGAAGACATGAGTGACAGGGAGGAGGAGAATGGGGCAGACAGCTCAGAAGGAGATCAATTATCTAGCTCCTCCTTGGATTCAGAACAAGAGTTAATGATACAGCCACACATGCGGAGAGCGATGCATAGGCAACAACAACTGAGAGATTATTATCAAAGAAAATGAGGCCACCTGTGGTTGGGTGGGGCTGTGGTAATTAGTGAGGCTGCTATAAATAGCAGCCTGTGGGTTTGGCCATTGTGGAGGATTATCTGATTGTTGTGTTTCGTGACTGCTTTACTGACTTTGACTTTTTGTGTGCTGATTTTCCCCCCGCTTTGAAACTAAACCAGAGCAAAGTGTTTCACTTTGTGAAAGAAGGACTGTGAATTGCCTCACAGCTGCAAGCTAAGTATCTCAGAACTGATAAGGGACTTGTACAAATTACCAGTTTGTTTGGAGACGAGTGCTCTTTGCTATACCAAAAGAGGGCTTAGTTTAAGTGAATAAAGAACATTGTTTTGAATTTTCAAACGTGTGTGTGTCTGAAATTTGTACCTGTGAATTTTTGGGAGGAGTCTACCAGAGAGCCCGACAGAACAGCGTGTATGATATCAAAGTTCATTGGCAAATCAAAACCAGAAGCTCATGCAGATGACTGATTCAGCTGGATTCATAAACTTCTTTATAAACATAGTAACAGATGAATTTACAATACCATGAGCAGAATTCTTCTTCAAGCAGTTAGACAGCAGAGAACAGTTAGTTTCATTTCAGCAGAGTTCAGAGTAGGCAAGAGAGCAGAGTGGACTGGAGCCACACCCAACCTTAAGCTAAAGTTTCAATTTTGATTCTCTGCACAGACTCAGAAATGTTTAGCTCTCATTGGCTGACTTAGTTGCTATGCATATTCATTGGCTGACTTTGTTACTACTGGCTCTCCCAGTCAGGAATATTCTCTAACATATAACATGCAATCTGAAGCTGTCTTCTGCAAGCTCACCTCAGTGTAGAATTTGGCTGTTCCTCACCCAGTTTTAAGCTGTTTGTTTCAGTTTATGACTATTTCAACCTGAAATTGATGATCATTAGTACCTGCTTGGTATAATTCGTTAACCTTATACCTGACTCTAACCCTACAAAATCCCGTACTTTGTGCAAGTGTAAAAATTGATGCTGTTTGGAAGAGAAAGGCTGGTCAGACCAAATATTGTTTTGATTTGGATTTCTCTTAGGTTCATTTACTTTCCCTTTTGTTAATTGATAAAAACAAAAAAAAATGTTAACACATTTATTTCTTAAAGCATTCTTAATACACAGCACTTTTGCACAACTGGCTCTTTTGCACAATACTGATATTTTTAATTGATCCTATTTCACTAAATATTTTTAAATTGCATTTCACACTTTTCCATAGTTTTTCTAAGATAATGTACAATTTTAAGTAGTTAATATTACTCCAAAATATTTAACTATCTTTTCAATTGTAAAAGCCATATCCAGCCTTTATTTCTTTTGATTTTATATACTCACTTTTTTTTTTACCAATACACCTTGGTTTTCTGTTTGTTGAGTTTAAAAACCAGCTACTTACTCGCATTTGTACTACCAAGCAGCAGCAATGACATGGATCAAAGAATGGACGACGCTCAGAAACAAAAGGCTTATGACTCTAGAAGGGTATGATTTACAGATAGGATGACTATTTGTATGGTATGGAAAACAGAATATACATAGGTACTTTCAAAGACATACTATAAGAAATTCTTTATTTGAAATTTGGGAAAAAATTTAAAATACATATTATACTGGAGTACCCTACTGGGTTACATCATTAGAAGCTATGACACATCCCAGCAGATTAGAATAATATTTCAAGATAGAGATATAATAGGGCAATCAAAGAAGTTAAAAACAATAATAAAACTAGAAAATCAAGGTATAAAACTTGATTGGTATACACATATACAATTACAGGCAAGATACAAAGAAGATACTAAAAAGAAAGGTGTGAAGTTTGAAAAAACAAAAGTAGATGAAATTTTATTTGGTCCAGATGAAAATTTGATAAAAGGTTTAATTATAAAACCTTTTATCAAATTTTCATCTGGACCAAATAATACTTCTTGTCCTACTGGACTCTTTTTATCATATGTGGTGGACGTGCACAGAAGCCCAAAAATGTTGGAAAGAAATTCAATATTGGATACAGAAGATTCTCAAAAAGACTAGAAATATTTCTTTTGGGTATTTTACCAGAGAAATATACATGATTGTACATATTGTAAAAGCCGCTAGAATAGTATATGCGCAAAATTGGAGGTTGAATAAGATACCCAATGAAAGATAAATTTTACGTAAGATTTTAGAATGTGCCAAAATGAATAGACTTACTTTTAGGCTTAAGGATAAAGAAAAATGTGATTATTATAAAATCTGGGACAAATTTTATGAATGGATGGAAATTAAAAATAATTAAAAACTTAAAATTACTTTTGAAGGAATATAGGACAATTAGACCCTGAGGAGGTGAAGGCCCAGATGACGAAAAAAGGAATGGTGGCACCACTAGATAATAATGCAACACATATTTCTTCCATATATCTGAAATTTATCTGCTTATGGGCCCAGTAGTTTCTCCTTCACCTGAGAAAAAGAGAACAAAAAGAATGAGCTGCAGCTATTCATTTATTTATTAAACACTTTGCAATATAAGGCTTGTAACTGAGTGGCACACAAAACATTAAAACTATACAGTAGTGCCCCCCAAAGTATATCAAAAATCCACACCTCCATTCAAACAATATCAGAGGGACATTTCCAAGTTTATATGGCAAGGGAAATTAGATATAAACAACTGCAAGATGCCAAGGAAAAGGGGTAGATTTGAAACTGTATTTCAATCTTGTTCTTTGGTTTAACTAAAAGAGTGGGTGAACTTCCACAATAAGAGGCTCTATTCACTTTCAGAAATTTGTCAAATGCATCATTTGGGGAGTATGGGATCCCACATGTGGCTTGTGATTTCCTAATACTGATCTTTTAAAAAGGATTATTTTTCTCCATATTACAAAGAAGGAAAGAGGCTGAATCAGGGATTTCCTGATTTGTCACAAAGGGGTTTCCGATGTACCCAAAAACTCCAAGGAAAATCAGCTGACTCTGCCGTCCCTCATTCTACGGCCCCAAAATATCCCAAAATCTGGTATTACAGCTGCAAAAGGAAACACTTGCCTGGCTTCAATGTCCCGGGAAGAGGTAGAACTTTTTGGTCAAAGTAGTTCTGTCCTTTGAGGGCATCTGACATGGATTGCTTGCAAAATGACTCATCACCTGGAATATGGAAGGTACAGAAACAAAAGCTGGGGAGTGAGTGTCCAGGAAAATCAAGTAGCCCCATCTAAAAATTAGTAATATTTTATCAGCTTATACACGCTCAGTTTACTAATTAGGCATTGTAGAACAGGGGTGTCAAACTCAAGGCCCATGGGCTGCATCCAGCCCACAGGATGCTTAGATCTGGCCTGTGGCTCCGCTCAGGAAACAATGAAGGACTTGCCCACGGTGCCTCTACCAGCAAAAACAGAGCTCGGGAGGGCCATGTGCGGCCTTCCTGGGCTCCATTTTCAGCTGTGACGGCCTCCTGCAGCCCCTGCCAATGAAAACGAAGCTTGTGGAGGCCGCGCACAGCCTGCTGGGCTGTTTTTGGCCATGACAGCCTCCTACAGCCCTCTGCCAGCAAAAACGGACATCGGGGAGGCTGTACGAGCTGGCTATGCCCTGCCCCCTGCCAAACACCCTGATGTGGCCTTCAATGAAATAGGGTTTGACACCGCTGTTGTAGAAGAACCAGATAGAGTAGGCAAAACCAGAAAGGATCAATTGACAACTTTTAAAACAAATGATTTTATATTCTTCTTCTTAGTAGTAGTATTTATTTATTTATTTATTTATTTATTTATTATTAATTAGATTTGGGTGCTGCCCTTCTCCAAAGACTCTAAGACTTTATCTTAATGCACAGCATTAACTGTGCGTTAACTAATATAGTTATTAGTTGATAGGTGTTGAACATGGAATCTTCACCTGCATAACCACCTTTCTTTTGCCCTCATTTCATCCCAATATATTTAAATTCCACATCAATCAGGTGACTCCATGAACCTGATGTAACGTATTGTAGTTCCCAAAAGCTTATCTCCTAAAATAAAGTTGTCAGTCTTAAAAGGTCTTATAGGACTCCTACGAAGGAATGCTTAGTAGACCTTGAAACACAGAGGAAGCAGTAAGATCTTAAGGTAGGAAATGGATCTGTGACAAAACACATTTTTGAATAGGAAGGAAGCAAGAGACAAAGACTCACAGTAACTCCATCTTAAGAATATGTAAGTATATTTAATCACGTAGTATGACTGTATTACTCTTCTTTTCATCTGTTCCACTATCTCAATTCTGTTACATTATTCCACTAGGAAAAAAAGATCTCTCCAGAAATCAGTATGGAGTCTGCCTGGATTCTTGTTTCTTGAGTTTGCTAACCTCATGGGGCTTGACAGCGAGGAAACCAGACATATAACCAGGTTTACTATTGTAATCCAAAGAGTATATATAGGGATGCAAAAGTTTGAAGGACAGTTCAGAACGACAGTATTAAGGTACCCTGGATCATATTCTCAATAGGTTTTTTTAAAAAAATTGTACAGTGTAGCAATAAGCTTGATATCTGGGTATTTCTAAAGTTATTTAGTTATTAGGAGTAGAATACGGTGGATAACTTTGATCAGTTTTAATTATAAAATTATTATTTTTTAAATTTTTAAAGTTTTTTATTCACAAATAGAAACACAATACAATTCAAAAAGAACAATAAATGATTACAAACATATTAAAAGAAAGGAAAGAAAGGAGGAGGGAGGAAAAAAAGGGAAAAACAGCAAGAAAAAAGAAACGAGAGGGAAAAAGAGACAAAAATAAAAAAAATAAAGAAAGGAAGGCAAATGGTTACATAGCACATCATTATCATTTTGGGTGCATTCCTGGTGAATCAAAAAGCAAACTCTATATACTGTATCTCCTTATTGCTTTGTCTAGTCTGTAAATCAATTATTTACATTTTCATTATGTTATTTACAGTTATCAATTATAGCCATATATTATTTACTTATTTATTGGTTACGTCTTCTGGTTTCAAGCCTTACCTTATAAAGATTTTCCCAAATTGTGTAAAAGTCTTTATTTTGTTAATTTTGTAGTTCACATGTGAGCCAGGACATTTCAGCGCAGTCCATAAGTTTATTTATAATCATATTGTCTGTTGGGAGATTATAATCCTTCTGCATTTGTGCATAGGCTAATCTCGCTGCAGTTATTATATGGATGATCAGGTAGTATTTTGATTTTGTGTATTGCCCTCTAACAAGCCCTAGAAGATAGGTCTCTGGTTTCAATTCTAAATCACATTGCAATATTTCTTTTACCCATGCTTTGATTTTTCAGCCAATAATTACGTGTCTGAGGACATAGCCACCACAGGTGGTAATACTTTCCAAATTCTTTTTTACATTTCCAGCATATCAGATCTATATTAGGGTAGATCTTGGCCAGCCTGGCGGGGGCATAATGCCATTGGTAAAACATCTTATAAAAAATTTCTTTATATGGTACCGATAACATTAGTTTATAGTTTTCTTTCCACAGTTTTGTCCAATCTTCTAAATGAATTGAGTACCCAAAGTTCTTCAACCATGTCAACATGCTGTCTTTTACTGTTTCTTCTAAGTTGTCAAATTTTATTAAGTAATGTACATCTTTGTTATAAATTTCCCTTCGGCTTCTAAAGTTTGCCTAGATTTAATTTTGCCTCCCTTATCTAATAGTTCATTGTATGTTCTCACTTTAGTAATTCCTAGGACATTTGGGTATGTCAAGGCTTCCATAGTGGATAACCACCTTGGTATTTCTATAAAGTGTTTATTTTTAATTTTCCTCCAATTGAATAGTAAAGTACCTCTTATGCATGCTGTTGAAATTGTGTGTTTGATATTCTATTTTTCCCAAAGATAGGCATGCCATCCTTCTTGTAAATTATAACCTTCTAATTTAAGGATTCTTTCTTTGTTTAGTGTGATCCACTCCTTAATCCATAATAGACTGGCTGAATGGTAGTAAGTTTCAAGATGGGGTAGCCCAAAGCTAATTACAAAATTAATGACATGATAGCAGCTCTTTGTTAGCTTTCCTCCAACTGGATGTCTTGCTGACTAGAATTATAGAAGTTGAAACTCCATATTTTTGAAATTCCTTTTTTGCCTACCCACCAATTTTGTTTTGTTTTATGCTCACCATAATTACAAAAAGAAAATCTTCACACACAATTTACATGATAAATCTGTGCAATATTCTTGCAACTGGATTGTTAAATGATAGAAGTTTGTAAATCTGCCTGTAAGTTTCTGAACGTGAGATTTAATCACTAATGACAGGAAAAAAGAAACAGGGGCTAAAAACATGATTTAAGGCAGTGATGGCGAACCTATGACACGCGTGTCAGCACTGACACGCGTAGCCATTTTCAGTTACACGCGGCCGTTAAGGAAGTCAGGTGTCCATTTTTCCAGATGAAGAAATATCGTCGCTTCGCGTTCCCTTTCATTGGGTGAGCCGATTCTTTCCATTAGAACGAAACCTGTTCCTTCCAAAGAGCCCCTTTCTCTCTCTCTCTCCTTCCTTCCTTCTTCCCTCCCTTCCTCCTTTTGCCTCCTCCTTCCCTCCCGTCTTTTCCCTTCTTTTGAAGTTTGCTCTTTGCTTGCTTTTTCTGTCAAACCTTTGCAAGGATATCTGTCCCAGGCTTCTGGACATAACCTGCAATTCACGTGAGAATTCGCCGTTTCAGTGAGTCTTTGGGGCAAGGGCGCCCTGCCCTCTCCTGCAGGAGTTTTTTTTTAAAAGAGTCCGGGGACTATTCTGCAAAGTGAAAGTAAGACTCGGCGAAGCTTGTTTGTTGACTTGAGGTCAAAGCTTGAGAATCTAGAAAGGTGCCGCTTGGAGAATCAAGAGGAGTGCCACTATGAACAGGAAATTTGGAGTGCCTGGAATCGGTTACCAGACACTTTTAGCACAAAATTATGGTTTTTTTCTCAAGGTGACACACCACCCGAGTTATGCTGGGTTTTTTGGCGAATTTTGACACACCAAGCTCAAAAGGTTGCCTATCACTGATTTAGGGGAACTAATAGCAATTGCAGTTAGACTTACAGTATACCTTATACCGCTTCATAGTGCTTTACAATCCTTGCTAAGCGGTTTAAAGAATCAGCACATTGTCCCCAACAATCTCATTTTACTGACCTCTGAAGGATTGAAAGCTGAGTGATCTTAAAGATGGTGAGGATCGAACTCCTGGCAGTGGGCAGACCTACCTTCCGGAAGACCTCTTCCAAATTGCAATTCCAGGCATCTTTCTTCATAGCATCTATTAGCTGGGTGATGAAGAGTGATCCAGTTGTTGGGTGTCTCCAGGATACATGATCTAAACAGACAACAATTTGATTGGATTGGATTGGAATGCCGCCCCTCTCCGTAGACTCGGGGCGGCTAACAACAGTAGTAAACAGCATATGACAATCCAATATAAACAGTTAAAACCCCTTATTATAAAACCAAACATACACACAGACATACCATGCATAAAATTGTAAAGGCCTAGGGGGAAAGAGTATCTCAATTCCCCCATGCCTGGCGGCAGAAGTGGGTTTTAAGAAGCTTACGAAAGGCAAGGAGGGTGGGAGCAATTCTAATCTCTGGGGGGAGTTGGTTCCAGAGGGTCAGGGCCACCACAGAGAAGGCTCTTCCCCTGGGTCCCACCAAGCGACATTGTTTAGTTGACGGGACCCGGAGAAGACCCACTCTGTGGGACCTAACTGGTCGCTGGGATTCGTGCAGCAGAAGGCGGTCCCTGAGATAGTCTGGTCTGGTGCCATAAAGGGCTTTATAGGTCATAACCAACACTTTGAATTGGGACTGGAAAATGATCGGCAACCAAAGCAGACTGCGGAGTGTTGGTGTAACATGGGCATATTTGGGAAAGCCCATGATTGCTCTCGCAGCTGCATTCTGCACGACCTGAAGTTTCCGAACACTTTTCAAAGGTAGCCCCATGTAGAGAGCATTACAGTAGTCGAGCCTCGAGGTGATGAGGGCATGAGTGACTGGGAGCAGTGACTCCCGGTCCAACAATGATTAAGCAATAATGATTCTTCATGATGTCACACTTTTCTCAACCTAACTAACTTTAAACCTATACCAGTGATGGTGAGCCTATGGCACGCGTGTCACAGGTGGCATGCAGAGCCATATCTGCCGGCACACGAGCCATTGTCCTAACTTATTTATTTATTTGATTTCTATGCTGCTCTTCTCGAAACGACTCAGGGCGTGCATGTGCACCTCGTCCAGCTAATATTTGACTCATGCAGACGCTTGGGAGGGCGTTTTTGGCTTCCATAGGACCTCGGGGGGAGGGCATTTTTGCTCTTCCCAGGCTCTAGGGAAGCCTATGGAGCCTGGGGAGGGTGAAAAATGGGCCTACTAGGCCCACTGGAAATCAGGAAAAGGGCCACTCACCCGTGAGCATGCGTTTTCAGCACCTGGTAGTCTTCAAGCTATGACAGTAATGTTGTCTGCCTATTGTCTTTGCAAATGGTGATGGCCGTTGAGCGAGATGGTTTCACTTAAAATAATTATCATCCGTGGTTTCCCTGATGCAGTCGTATGAACATGTAGATCGTTAAACAGAGAAGAGCTTCAGAGGTGGAGAAGACCCTGAGAGACCTTGGCCCACCTGCTTTCCCCCTCCCAAGACCTCCCATGCACCTAAGATACCGTATGCTCTAGTCCTGCGCCTCGTCATCTCAACAGCCCTTGGGCCTACTCCCCACCCCTTCCACCAGGTGGTGCCCACCGGTTTTCTCTCAGGTCCCTCATAGGGCTTGGCCTACTCCCAACCTCGACTAAACAATGCCGTCTGGCGGGACCCAGGGAAAGAGCCTTCTCTGTGGCGGCCCCGACCCTCTGGAACCAACTCCCCACCAGAGATCAGAATTGCCCCCACCCTCCTTGCCTTTCGTAAGCTCCTTAAAACCCACTTCTGTCGTCAGGCATGGGGGAATTGAGATATTCCCTTCCCCCTAGGCGTATAAAATTTATCCTTGGTATGTCTGTATGTATGATTTGTTTCTTAAATTAGGGTTTATTTTAATTTAACTTAAATTTAAATATTAGATTTGTTTATATTGTCTTATTATTGTTCTTAGCTGCCCCGAGTCTACGGAGAGGGGCGGCAAACAAATCTAATAAATAAATAAATAAAATAAATAAATTATCCACTTACCTTTTAAAGATCTCTTAACGGTTTTCTCAACACTGTGCAGACCATAATTGGGAAGCAGAACGGAGTGCTCCATTCCCAGAACTGAACACCATTTCGGCATGACTTCAAGAAATTGTGGGTGTTCCCAAAATGGCAGCTATTTCCTGGAGGTCGCCAAGTGGCCCAGGGTTGAGTGGCCTGCCCTCCTTCCCCAACATGAGGTCTGGAGACCTTCAAATAAGTCGGGAGTAGGGCCACGTCCTATGGGGACTTAGCTGGATAGCTTCTGGTTGTTATTATCCTGCCCCCCCTCCTCTTCAAATAAGACATCTTTTGATAATAAGCCCAATAGGGCTTTTGAGTGCATGGCAATAAGGCCAAGCGCTTATTTCAAGATTCAAAAAATATATAAGACAGGGTCTTATTTTGGGGAAAACATGGTATACAATGAGGTTACCTCATTGTTACCTCATATAACCAATGAGGTTATACTCATCTTTGTTCCTGCTCATCAGATTTCTGGTAGTTTAATTTATTGGGTAGATCCAATCTCTTTGCGTGGGATGTTGTTCAATATATTTATTTATTTATTGGATTTGTATGCCGCCCCTCTCCGGAGACTCGGGGCGGCTAACAGCAACAATAAAGCAGCGTACAATAGTAGTCTGATGTTAGAAACAATTAAAAACCCATTAATATAAAAAACCAAACATACATACATACATACCATGCATAGAATTGTAAAGGCCTAGGGGGAAGAGGGTCTCAATTCCCCCATGCCTGACGGCAGAGGTGGGTTTTAAGCAGCTTACGAAAGGCAAGGAGGGTGGGGGCAATTCTAATCTAATATTGTCAAGTCCCTGAACCTATCTACCTTACAGGGTGGTTCTGGTGGAAGAAGGAGTACAGTAGTACCTCTAGATACAAGCTGCTCCACATGCGAGTATTCTAAGTTACGAGCTGAGACGCAAGCAAAATTTCTCTTCGACACCCGAGCTCAAATTCGGGATACGAGCTGAGCGTCCACTAGGTCAGTGTTTTTCAACCAGTGTGCCGGGGCACACTAGTGTGCCGCGAGACATGGTCAGGTGTGCAGTGAAGCTCAGCAAGAGAAAAAAAGCAAGAGAGAGAGAGAGAAAAGAGAGAGAGAGAAAGAAAGGCAGGGAAGGAGGGAGAGATAGAAAGAGCAAAAAAGAGGAAGGAAGGAAGAGAGAAAGAAAGGGATGGAGAGAGAGAGGAAGGAAGGGAGAGAAAGAGGGAGAGAAATAGAGTGAAAGGGAGGAAGAGACAGATAATTTTTTTGTCCAAACTTTTTTTTAGCCTCCCACTCTCCCCACCCCCTCGCTCAATGTGCCCCATGATTTTGTATATGTAAAAAATGTGCCGCAGCTCAAAAAAGGTTGAAAATCACTGCACTAGGTGGCGAAAGAATTCCATTTTTTCCAGTAATCTCAGCGCAAAAAGCCAAATCTAATTGCATTGGTTCGAGATACGAATTGATCGACATACGAGCTCGGCTCTGGCACGGATTAAACTCGTATGTCGAGGTACCACTGTATTGCTATGTTCTTCAGGAGTTACTTACAAAATAATAAAGGTGGGACAAAAATCTTATAAATGACTGACTGACTAGGCCTTTTATAGTGAGAATGTCAGTGAATTTCTTACAGGTTTTCAAGCTTTGCGAACTAAATGCCTGTATGGTAATTCTTTCATTTCTGTCCCCTACTTAGTCATTTTCTTTCAACAGGTTCTTACCAGGGGTGGTGGAATATAGGCAGAGGAAATCAGTCTCCACATTTACTCTCTGAATGGCATCAGTTTGCAATGGCATATCAGACTGGAGACAGTCAGCAGCAGCAGATATAGCCGAGTCCTCCACGTTTTCCACCATATACCCTCGTTGCTCTGGAGAAAGAAAATAGGGGAATCATCAATCATTATCAAAAGCCTCTGACAGAACAGAGGTTACTCACACAAGGCTTTATGATCATCATAAAAGTACAGCATAGCTTTGGGTTCCTGACAGGTTTCCATGAGGCAAACTGCCAAGGCTTAAGATAAAGTTCAAAATGAGTTTTTCCCATCAGCAGTTGTTGCTCGTTATGAAGTCGTGTCTGATCCATTGCGACCCAATGGACAACGTTCCTCCTGGCTTACCAGTCCATTTAAGCTCATGCTGACTGCTTCAGTGACTCCATCCAGCCACCTCATTCTCTGTCATCCCTTTATTTATTTTATTATTATTTATTAATCAGATTTGCATGCTGCCCCTCTCCGCAGACTCGGGGTGGCTCACAGCAATAATAATACAATGTAAACAAATCTAATATTTAAGTTAATTTAAAAACCCCAATTTAGAAACCAATCATACATACTAGCATACCAAGCATAAATTTTATAAGCCTAGGGAGAGGGAAAGTGTCAATTCCCCCATGCCTGACGACAGAGGTGGGTTTTAAGGAGCTTACGAAAGGCTAGGACGGTGGGGGCAACTCTGATATCTGGGGGGAGTTGGTTCCAAAGGGTCGGGGCCGCCACAGAGAAGGCTCTTCCCCTGGGTCTCGCCAAACGACATTGTTTAGTTGACGGGACCCGGAGAAGGCCAACTCTGTGGGACCTAACTGGTTGCTGGGATTCGTGCAGCAGAAGGCGGTCTCCTTTCTTCTTTGGGGCTCAATCTTTCCCAGCATTGAGCTCTTCTCCAGTGAGTCCTTCCTTCTCATCAGGCGGCCAAAGTATTTGAGTTTTATTTTCAGGATCTGGCCTTCTAAAGAGCAGTCAGGGTTGATCTCCTCTAGGACTGACCAGTTTGATCTCCTTGCAGTCCAAGGATTGTTCTCCAGCACCATAGTTCAAGGTCTCGACACCTTGGTGCTCAGCTTTTCTTATGGTCCAACTTTCACAGCCATACATTGCAACTGGGAGAACCATAGCCCCTTGACTATACATACTTTTGTTGGCAGGCTGATATCTTTGCCTTTTAGTGTGCTGTCTAAATTTGCCTTAGCTTTCCTCCCTAGGAACAAGCATCTTTTAATTTCTTGGCTGCAGTTCCCAACTGTGGTGATCTTGGAGGCCAGGAAAATAAAATCTGTCACCATTGAAGTGGGCCCAGATACCAGGATCTTAGTTTTCTTCATGATGAACTTCAAGCATAACTTTACTAGCATGTGAAATGAGTGCAATGGAGCAATAGTTTGAACATTCTTTAGCATTGCCTTTCTTTGGAATTGGAATATAAACTGACCTCTTCCAAGCCGGTGGCCACCGTTGAGTTTTTCAAATTTCCTGGCAAATTGCGTGTGGCACTTTTACTGCATCGTCTTTTAAGATTTTGAATAGCTCAGCTGGAATACTGTCACCTCCACTAGCATTGTTATTGCTCAGACTTCCTAAGGTCCATTTGACTTCACATTCTAGGATGTCTGTCTCTAAGTCATTGACCCCCTCATCTTAGTTACAATCGGCAATAAATATGTACAAATCAGTTTTCCAAAAGCAGATGTTGGTCTAGAGCAGGGGTAGTAGGCAAAGTTGGCTCTTCTATGACTTGTGGACTTCAATTCCCAGAATTCTTCAGCCAATCATGTTAGCTCAGGAATTCTGGGAGTTGAAGTTCACATGTCATAGAAGAGCCAACTTTGCCTACCCCTGGCCTAGAGCAGAAGTGGAGAACTATGGCCCTTTTATGACTTGTAGACTTCAACTCCCATAATTCCTGAGGCAGCATCAGTGACTCAGGAATTCTGGGAGGTGAAGTCCACAAGTCATAAAAGGGCCGTAGTTCCCCACCCGAACTAGAGGTTGCTTGGTCTATTTGAGACTATGTGCAAGAGACTGTATGTTCTTGCCAAACTCTCTCCTCTCAGATCTCAACTTCAGCAACCTACCACCGCGACATGCTTGAATAATGACCACCTTCGGCTTTCCTCTCAAAGCTGGGCAATATATGTTGTTGAAGGTTGAGAAGATAGTCGTGATGGGGAAGATGTCAGAGTCTTTCCCATTTGAATGGACTCCACAAAGGCTGTCCTGATAGCCATGAGACATCAGTACCACAAACATCCCATCTGAAGCCTGGTGCTCTTCCCGAGTTGCAAAATTCTTCAAGCAAGTGGTTATACCCTGAAAGCAATGAAAAAGGAAGATGGGTAAGGAGTGGAAATTGAGTTTCTAACTAACTCTGCACTCATTATTAGAATTGAGAATAATGGGGATAGCCTTCTTGCAATTGTACTATGTTTAAATTATTATTCAAGCTTAGCAAACATTCAATGCAGAAATAATTACCAGCCTTTTTTCTCCAGATTTGAATGGGAGGGCTGTGCAGCAAATCTCCATATCTGAGATTTCTGAACACTGTGACAAATCTCCAATATGGTGATGGGCCCTATCCTCACAGCTGAATGGAATGCTGACTTCATCATGCATAGGGGCGTACATAAGTGCACTAGTGTGCCTCTCATCCCCTCTCCAATTGTCTTTCCTTTATCTCATATATCATATATATTTTCTTCCTTCCATATATCTTTTCTTCTATTTTCACTTTTATCCTTATATATATTACTTCGTGTTTATTTTCTTCCTATGTATTTGTGTATTGGACGAACGAACGAACGAACGAACGAACGAACGAACGAATAAATAAATAAATGCTCTCCAGAAAGGAAAAAAAATCACAAGTTATGGCTAGTATATTAGTATATTCTCACTGGAAAGTTAACCTCCTCAACTGTTTTTTGGAGAAACAATCATGGGAGATGAAATAGAAGCAATATGCTTCTATTGAAATTTTAAAAAGAGTCCAGGAGAGAAGTTCAATTACCAATTCAGGCACATTTTTTTCTTATACTAAATTAGGCATATACAATTTGTTTATAGCAATCTCTATATCTGAAATTTGTGAACACTGTCACAAATGTTTAGATTTCACTAGACATTTTTCATTGAGTAACAAATTGAATTTTACTCTGTAAACTTAATTATTTTTTTAACCTGTGAGTTTAAATTGGTCGCTATTTCCACATTGTAATCCAGATCTTCTAGGAGAAGCTTCATCTGTTCCAAGTCTACCTCGGCCCCCTGTCTATCATTCAAGGAATCGAAATTGATGTTGCAGATTATCAAGGCCAGGCGAGTACGAGTCTTGCGATCATTGATGGGGTAGATCTGCATGAGGAAAGAAAAGTGATTCTTATCCTGAACTATAGTTATGCCAAGCCTCCATCTGGTTTGGGGGTCAATATTTGTCAGTGGTGGAGATTCATGGAAACTAGTTTGGTAATATATGAATGACCATGATGGTGCCACAAAATCTACAAACAAGGCTAACAGATGCAATGTTTTTGCTATTACTCTGAATTTAGTGCTCAGAGATTATTTGAATCTAAATATTGTTCCACTTAAGCATAAAAATAAAATTGCTAAAGCAGACCAAAAATAGTCTAATTTCCTGTTGGCCATAGTGGATGGCTAGGCACTTGAGGAAACCCACAAGCCTGATTTGGAGGCAAGGCTTCTCTTCTCCTTCATGTAACCAGCAGCAACTTTCAGAGGGCCTGGCAATTCTGTGAAGCCACAAAGTCCATGAGTTCAGTCCCACCTGAGCAGAGATTACAGATGAACAGAGTTGGAAGGGACCTTGAAGGTCATCTAGTCCAACCCCTCCTTACACGCAGAATACCCTACACTATTTCTAGCAGTGCAGTCTCTTCTTGAAAGCTTCCAGTGATGAAGCTCCCATAACTCTGAAGGCAAACTGTTCCATTAGTTGTTTATTTTTAAAGCCAATGAAGGTATTGTAGTCATGCTACATTTAAAGCGCCCTTAATTTCATGTTGTCTGTTCTACCCTGTTTCCCCAACAATAAGAGAGCATCTTATATTAATTTTTGCTCGCAAAGAATGTGCTACGTCTTATTTTCAGGGGATGTCTTATTTTTTTTCAATGAAGAAGAATTCACATTTATTTCTGAACAAAAAAAATTGAACATTTATTATATACTGTACAGTAGTTGTCATCACAAACCAGCATAACCAGACAAACCGTTAAAGTTAAATTAGCACAAACTAGATTGTTTTCTAACTGCTCTATTCTAAAATAATGATTATATTATCTTAATAATAATAATGATTACAGTGGTACCTCAGTTCTCGACCACAATTCATTCCAGAAGTGTGGTTGAGAACGAATTAATTTATCCCATAGGAAATAATGGAAATGGATTTAATTGGTTCACAGCCCATTGACTTGCTGGGAACCAATTAAATCTATTTCCTCTATTTCCTATGGGATAAAGATCTGAGGGGATGGGGTGAGAGGGAATGGGAGTCGGGATCCGACACGCCACTCCTGGCCGCCCTCTTAACAGCCTCCCAGTCTCTACCGTCTAACTGCTCCAAGCTGCAGGAAGGGTAGGGCTGGCTGCAATACCGGCAGCTTCGGGGGGCTCCACTCCTCAGGGTTCAGTTTGTTACCTCCAGGCAGCTTTCCCGGTGGCGGCGGCTCTGGCAGCTTCCCTTCATCATGTGACATTCCCGACGCTCGAAAGCAAGCCGCCACCATCGCCGCCGCCAGGAAATAAAAAGTTGGTGCAGTTGCCTGGAGGTAACAAACTGAACGGCTGAGGAAAGGAGCCCCCCGAAGCTGCCGGTATTGCAGCCAGCCCTACCCTTCCGACAGTTTGGAGCAGTTAGACGGTAGAGACTGGGAGGCTGTTAAGAGGGCGGCCAGGAGGGGCGTGTCAGATCTCGACTCCCATCCTGTCTCACCCCGTCCCCTCAGATCTTGTGGCAGCTGCTTTGCAAAGCTGCCCTGGTTGCACATTTCGGATAGTAAACAAAATTTTCTGTTCAGTATCCGAATTTTTGTTCGGATACCGAAGCAAATTTTTGCAGAAAATTTTGTTCGGTATCCGAAATGTACGAAAACCAAGGCGTTTGAGAACCGAGGTACCACTGTATATTAAGTCTACAATCCTTCTGCAGCCAAAATGCATCCAAACACACAGCCGCATGTTGGATGTGTGTTGGATGTGTTTTAAATCTGATTGATGCAGTGTTTTGGGATGCAATTTATGGACAGCAGTGTTATATATGTTCTGTTCGGGGATGCTGCGAAACGAAACGTCTCCTACGTCTTACTTTCGGGGGATGCCTTACATTAGGCAATTCTATGAAACCTCTCCTATCTCTTATTTTCGGAAGTGACTTATTTTTGGGGAAATGGTATTTGTGTTAGATATGGAAAAACAGGATTCCCAGCTCATTAATTTCTTTTTGCTTTAGAAATAAATCAAGGTAATATTTCTAAAAGCCTGGATGATTAGAATTTAAGATATGTTAAAAATTTCTGCCACAAAAGATGAATCTTTGGTTCACATCTGGGGCTACCTTTACATGCAATAAAGTGAAGTATTAAAGCTCAAGTCTTGAATAGATCTAACTGTGTCAGCCAACTCACCTCAGCGCCTTCTTTATTCTTTATTTGTTGAAATACACTCTGAGGACAAAGTTTGGTCCCGTTTTTAGATTCCAGGCACTGGACCTCCTGGGCAACTGGAGCTGGGAAGAAAGTTGAACACCAGATTCATCTTTTTTTAGCACAGTAAATTATTAAATATTACACGAGCCAGAGTCGGATCTTTTAAATTGCTAAATTACAGTCCTTAGCAGTGCATTAGAAGGGCATTGGGAATTGTAGTAGATCACAGGGACAATGGTTTTCTAGTCAGCTCCAACAGGAACACAAATCAGCAATTAGCAAGTCTGTGCCCTGAGAAAGAGTATGTCTTCTAGCTTATTGACTCCACTGCCATAGCAGATCTAAAAACATTCAGAAAATTAAGCAACATGAACAGAGCTGCTGGCAGGGAATAGATGTGGAGAGCTTGCCCTTTCCTCCACATTGGTGGTCTCCTAGAAAACCTACAAACTCGAAACCTAGAGGATGTTCTGTCTGGGTCCCCCCAGACGCCAACACCAACCAAAAAGAGTATCCAGACACACTGGTAAAAAGCAAAGGCAGTTTATATACTGGAAAGCAAACACAGGTAACAAAAACTGTTCTTACAGACAGGAACACTATGAAGCTTCATAGAGGTTTCACGAAGGCCAGGCAATAAAACAGGATTCTTGCTGGCAAAAACAACGCTGGAGATAATAAAACCCACGCCTCCCCCAAGTCTTCCAGACTTCTAGGCCACAAGCCAAGATCAGAGACGCCGAGAATCGAAGCAAGGTCACAGGACTCCCAATTGATAACTCTCCACAAGACTGTAAGGGCGGGCCTGCCTTTTCAACCCTGCTGAGGAGAACCACACCCAAACCCAGCTGTTGCCAATTCAGGGATGGAAATACCTTTCTAATTGGCCCCGTCTTTGAGCTGCACGTCGCTGCCTCATGTCTATTATAGCCTGTGCGTCTTCATCCAATGAATCCAGGCTACTAGCTGGGGAGAGGGGGGTCTCAGGCTGCTCTCCCTCCTCCTCTTCCTGACGTTCCTCTCCCCCGTCTGCCTGGTCCTCCCCCTCCTGTTCACTGTCCTCCTCCTCTGGGCATGGATCCGGCAGAGATCCAGCCGGTCCCTGAGGAGCCTCAGGCTGAATCACAACAGAGGATAACTTAACATCCAGACTGAAGCCTGCCAATCTATCCCAAACAACATTTTAAGAATCGTCTCTACTTTGTCCAATGGGGAGGTTGTGACACACCACCAATCAAGTTACTTTTTCTCAATTTTTGACAACACCAAGCCCCAAAGTTTTGCCACCAATGTCCTCGTCGGGGGGGGGGGGGGCAAATAAAGGTTTTTAAAATAAGATATGATGAAGTTTATTATAAATTGGAAGACACCCAAATTTCATGCATCTACATCTTAATATAAAGAAGCATTCTTGAGAATATGCTCCTAAAAGAAAATAGGAAAATATCATCTTATGGTAAAGTTTCCTTTTAAAATGATTTATTACACCAAATCTAAACAAGTTCGGGTCACAACACAAAGCTTTGGCATGATTCTCGGCCACAATAACTAAACTAAGGAGAGAGGCCAATAATTTTGGCCCAAAGTTAGATGATATGCAGTAAGATCACAAGTACCAGTAGAAAAGCTTTGGAGATCCAGTTGTTTAGCTAAGAAAGGATTTTGGACCAGGAAGAAATCAATAAAGAGGCGGCTAGCTTCAGGCCCCTTTTTCCGCACATTATCGATCAAAATTCTGGCTTGATCCTGCGTCTTCTTGTTCTTTTTCACTCCTTCCACCTCTTCATCTTTCATGATTTTCACTCTGTGCAGCTCATCTAAGAGTTGGCTGATGATATCTTCGTTAACACTCTGTACAAACTTTGCACGCACGTCTACCAACTTCTCATCTGTAAGGAAAACAAGTGCATTTTTCTAAATTTATCACATTGAATTGAAGAATTACAACTTTATTGAGATACAAGTAGGCTTTGACAGATTCTTTTCATGCCAGTTCAAAGTTACAACAACCTTCTACATTTATGACACTGACTTGAAATTACAATTTTATTGAGATATATAGATAGTTCTTGACATAGTCAGTTCAAAGTTACAACTACCTTGGAACAATTGACTTATGACCTTCATTCACGTTTAGGGTTGTTGAACCGCTGCACTCATGTGATTGCAGTTCGGGCAATTGGCAACCTGTTTGTATTTGGGTTGTAGGATCCTGCAGTCAAGTGGTAGTGCTTTGGTACCTTTTTTTTTTTTGCCCATTGGGGAAGCTGGATTTATTTATTTATTTTTGTCAAGTACAGTATTAACACTCTATAAAACTCTAGTTAGAACACACCAAGAGTACTGCATTCAGTTTTGATCACCACACTACAAAAACACATTGAAACACTAGAGAAAGTGCAGAAGAGAGCAACCAGAATAATAAGGGGACTGGAAACTAAAACATATGAAGAAAGGTTGCAGGAACTGGGTATGGATAGTCTAGCAGAGACGAGGTCCAGGGGGGACATGATAGAAGTCTACAAGTACTTGAGGGGCTCGCTACAGAGGGCGGGTGGTGGTGGTTGTCAGGCTGTTTTCAAAAGCACCAGAAGGCCAGACAAGGAGCAATGGTTGGAAGCTGACCAAGGAGAGGACCTGGAAATAAGAAAGAACTTTCTGGTGGTGAGAGTGATCAACCAGTGGAATGGCTTGCCTGCAGAGGTTGTGAACGCTCCAACATTAGAGACGTTCAAGAAGAGATTGGACTGCCATTTGTCTAGAGTGGCAAAGGGTCTTCTGCACCAGCAGAGAGTTGGACGATGACCTACAAGGTTCTTTCAAACTCTAATAATAAATAAAAATAAAAATTCCTCTGTTGAAGTCCACAAGTCTTAAAGTTGCCAAGGTTGTAGACCCCTGATGTAGAGGGAGAATGACATTAATCTATATCTGAGGAAGCAAGTGTGTTTGCCTACTCATACATGATTGATTGATTTGAGTGACTGGCCAACTTAAGCAACCCTGGGAGCCTTACAACTAGTGATGGCTGCCAAAAATTTTACTGCCATACTGTGGGCGTGGCTTGATGGTCATGTGACCAGGTGGGAATGCCCTGACAATCATGCGATGGGGTGGCTTAACGGTCATGTGACTGGGTGGGAGTGGCTTACCGACTAAGATAAATTTTCAAGTAGGTGGTTGGACTCTGTCTCAGTTGATTAATTCACATGCATGTATGTATGTATGTATGTATGTATGTATGTATGTATGTATGTATGTATTTATGTATTTATTTAAATTCTTTATGCCACCCTTCTCCTCAGACTCAGGGCGGCTTACAACATGTTAGCAAAGCACTTTTTAACAGAGCCAACATATTGCCCCCCACAATCCGGGTCGTGATTTTACCCACCTCAGAAGGATGGAAGGCTGAGTCAACCTTGAGCCGGTGATGAGATTTAAACCGCTGACCTACAGATCTACAGTCAGCTTCAGTGGCCTGCAGTACAGCACTCTACCTGCTGCGCCACCCCGGCTCATTATTTGAATAGCCACAAAAAGGGACAAATGATAGACAGCATTATTTGTTGAGGAGCACAGTAACATTTTAAGGTTTTGTATTGAACACACAAGGTTCAGTATGATAACGGATTAGGCAAGTAGCACCATTTTCTTTAATTGCTATAAAGGTTCAGTTGTAGATAATGATGAAAATGATTAAAGCATTTATGGGTACATACTAATTAATTATTTCCTATTTTAAAAGTTATTAAGGATCATACTAAGTTACTAGAGAAGGAAGGACAGTAAAAAATTATTAAGTATTCAATAAATAGCACATAAACCTACCACCCTCATTGCTCCCCCCCCCAAATGTGGGCAGCAGCCCATCACTGCTTACAACGGCAACAGAACACCATATGAAAGTAGACTAGCAATCTTGGGTCTAGAAAGCTTAGAACTACGACGCCTAAAACACGATCTAAGTATTGCCCACGAGATCATATGCTGCAACGTCCTGCCTGTCAAAGACTACTTCAGCTTCAACTGCAACAACACAAGAGCATGCAACAGATTCAAACTTAATATTAACCACTCCAAATTTGACTGTAAAAAATAGGACTTTAGTAATCGAGTTGTCGAATCGTGGAACTCATTACCGGACTCAGTAGTGTTAACCCCTAACGCCCAACATTTTTCCCTTAGACCAGTGTTTCCCAATCTTGGCAACTTGAAGCTATTTGGACTTCAACTCCCAGAATTCCCCAGCCAGCAAATGCTGGCTGGGGAATTCTGGGAGTTGAAGTCCAAATAGCTTCAAGTTGCCAAGGTTGGGAAACACTGCCTTAGACTATCCACGATCGACCTCTCCAGGTTCCTAAGAGGTCAGTAAGGGGCATCCATAAGTGCGCTAGCGTGTCTCCCGTCCCCTGTCCAATTGTCTCTCCTTTATCTCCTATATCTTTTCTTCCTTTCATATATCTTCTCCCCTATTTTTATATCTTTTCTTCTATCCTTTTCTTTATGTATATTACTACTTGTATATTCTCTTCAATGTGTATTGTGTATTGGACAAAATAAATAAATAGAAACTATGAAACGATCTCAAAATGATAAATCAAAACTCCTGCTCCTTAAATCACCTCCTTGCAATGCCTGACAACCAGCTCCAGTTGTTCTCCTTCGATACTTTCTATCCAATATACCAGTGGTTCCCAACCTTGGCAACTTGAAGAGATCTGGACTTCAACTCCCAGAATTCCCTAGCCAGCATTCACTGCCTGGGGAGTTCTGGGAGTTGAAGTCCAGATCTCTTCAAGTTGCCAAGGTTGGGAAACACTGCAATATACGATCCTGTCAGCGCCCGGATTTAAACTCCTGATCTTGGTACATGGGAAGGCAGCGAAAGCAACCCGGGTTAGGAATAAAGGGTTGTTGTTGGGTTTTTTGCATGTTCCAAGCTCCAGAATGGGTCTGCGGAGAGGGGCGGCATACAAATCCAATAAATAATAATAATAGTAATAATAGTAATAATAGTAATAGGAAAAAGGGTCCTCCAAAAAGACCTCGACTTAGTCTCAGATTGGAACTTCAAATATCAACCAACAAATGCTCTACCCTCCACATCGGCAAAAAGAATCCTAACCTCTTTTATAAACTGAATAAACAAATTCTCACAGTCAACCCACACTCAGTAAAAGACCTTGGAATACTAATATCAAATGACCTAAGTGCTAAAGCCCACTGCAACAATATCGCCAAAAAGACTTCTAGAGTTGTTAATCTGATCCTACGTAGCTTCTGCTCCGGCAATCTCACACTACTCACAAGAGCCTACAAAACTTTTGCCAGACCCATCCTAGAATACAGCTCATCTGTCTGGAACCCATACCACATCTCGGACATCAACACCCTTGAAAACGTCCAAAAATATTTCACCAGAAGAGCTCTTCACTCCTCCACTCGAAACAGAATACCCTACGAAAATAGACTAACAATCCTGGGTCTAGAAAGCCTAGAACTACGGCGCCTAAAACACAATTTGAGTATTGCCCACAAGATAATATGCTGCAACGTCCTACCTGTCAATGACTACTTCAGCTTCAACCGCAACAACACAAGAGCATGCAACAGATTCAAACTTAATATTAACCGCTACAAACTTGACTGTAAAAAATGACTTTAGCAATTGAGTTGTCGAAGCGTGGAACTCATTACCAGACTCAATAGTGTCAACCCCTAACCCCCAACATTTCTCCCTTAGACTATCCACGATTAACCTCTCCAGGTTCCTAAGGTCAGTAAGGGGCGTACATAAGTGCACTAGTGTTCCTTTCGTCCCTTGTCCAATTGTCTTTCCTTTATCTCATATATCATATATATTTTCTTCCTTTCTTCCCTATCTTCTCCTCTATTTTATATTTTTCTTTATATATATATTACCTCATGTCTATTCTCTTCTATATGTATTATGTATTGGACAAATAAATAAATAAATAAAAATTTAAAAAAGGAAGAGCCCCTCCTCGCATAGTCCATGTAAAACAATGCAGTGGAAGAGAGCCATAGGTAAACAGTACTGTACAACCGGCCCTCCCGCCCTCTCAGGATTTAAGGTTTTAAGGAGGAAGGGGGGGGGGAAAGGCGGGAAAGCGGCTAGAGATTAGTATCTCTGATCTTACCTGCCATGATCCCTCAGCTGATCCCGGGCACCGATGAGGGGAAGGAAAAAACTCAAGACGCAGCAGCAGCTCCGACTTTGGCCAATTGTGAAAGTGAAAGAAATCCCACCCATTGTTTCCTTTTCCCGCCCATGAATTGAACAGCAGAAAAAAAGGCAAGCCGGCCCCAATCGCCCTTGGAGTATCCTGGAAGCGCCATTTCGCGGAAAGCCACCGGATTCCAACTTTCGATTTCCGAAAGTTTTTCGCCTCGGCTGCTTTCCTTGTTATTTTCACCCAGTAAAGAGGGGAAGGACGTTGCAAAAAAGTACGTAAAATAGAGGCAGAGGGCGCGATCGCCTCTTTCACACGCAGCCACGTCGACAGGCAAAAGTCATGTTTCGCCCTTCAGAATTATGGATGTCTTTGAAGGTTTCTGGGCCATCAAAACGGTTTCTAACGCTTAACGATCCCATCGGTGGGATTTTCTCCAAGTTGAAGATTTGTTTTAAATTCAGTTTCCTCTTTTCTGTGTTTGAAACGTTCAGCTCAGTGGATTCCTTATTTGGTAGCGTTTGTCCTGCCAAGCTTCAGGGAAGAACACACAGAAAGCTGAGGCGTTCCCAGGCGCTGCTGAAAAATCTGGCTTGTTCCCCAGTGCTTTCCCATTTCTGTTTCAGGTGTCATCATGAGTCCCTCACTCTCAGCCAGAACTGGGTGTTTGGGGTTTCATAGAAACATAGAAGATTGACGGCAGAAAAAGACCTCATGGTCCATCTAGTCTGCCCTTATACTATTTCCTGTATTTTATCTTAGGATGGATATATATGTTTATCCCAGGCATGTTTAAATTCAGTTATTGTGGATTTACCAACCATGGCTGCTGGAAGTTTGTTCCAAGCATCTACTACTCTTTGTATTAATAATTTTAATATTTATTTATTAATAAAGTTAGGCAATCAGCAAAAGATGGGTACAACTGAGACTAGGAGGCAGCAGGACTCATGTTGTAACAGAATAACAATTCACAACTATCACAAATGCTGTCACATGTTATCAAATGTGCAAAATGCTCACAATCTCCTTCCCATGGATTAATTTAATTTAATTTATTAGATTTGTATGCCGCCCCTCTCCGGAGACTCAGAGCGGCTCACAACAATAACAATGTAAACAAATCTACTACATTTAAAAAAACATCTAAAACCCCATTATTAAAACCATATCTAATTAATTTAGATATTTCCTTTTAAAAGTGGTATTAGGTTACAAAAACCACAAAGGCATTAAGTAAATAACTCATATTTAAAAGCCTGCAAAATAATCCAAACAGTAGCAAAATATATATATTTAGCTGAAACTTATCCATTTTCTTTCTTTCACCTTCAAGGACCAGCAGCAACCTAAAGAGTTGATTATGACTGGGTTGTTATTACTTTGGATCAATCACTTTTAAAGAAGTACAAGACAATCTCTGATACCACTGGTCATCCTTACGGAGATGTTTCCATTGCAAATTCATTACGGCCTCAACAATGATAAAGCATTTAATCTATCTTCACTGGAAATGATGGGATACACTTAGAGCTGTATCTGCTTTGTGAATAGTCCACATTGAGTATGGTCAAACATCAGCAAACATGTTTTATGACATTTACAGATAGTCCTTCACGTACACTTACAAATGGGCCCAAAATTTCTGTTTCTAAGCAAGACAATTGAACTTTGCTCCATTTTGCGACTGTTCTAGCCAGTTGTTAAATGAACCACTGCAGTTGTTAAGTTAGTAACACACTTGTAAAGTAAATCTGGCTTCCCCGTTGGCTTTACTTATCAGAAGGTCGCAAAAAGTAATCACACAACCCCAAGACACTGCAATTGTCATAGATATGAATCAGCTGCAAAGCATCCAAATTTTGATTATGTGACCATGCGAATGTTGCAACGGTTGCAAGTGTGAAAAACGGTTTGTATGTTCTGAACTGATTTATGAAAATTTTATATAATAAATTGTTTTATAAAATTTAGCATGTTTCAATTCCATGGGAGTCGTAGATCCTGGATTTTGGATTAAGGCTGCAAGTTAGCCCATTTGGGTTTCTTGGTTCAAAAACAGCTATGTGATGCATTGTTTTGCTTAGTTAAAGGCTACAGGAGCATGTGTCCTTGATTATAGTTCTAGCGTTATCAAGAATTACGGATTGGGGGCTGGCTGAACAATTAAGAAACACTGGAGGGTGAAATCTATTTCTCATCTGGGCCAATGAATTGTTGGCATGTGTTTGCCAATTGTTTTTTGGGGTGCGTGTGTAGAATTATTAAATAAATATACATATACATACATAGACATACATACATACAAAGACCAGAGTTCCCTGTTAACCACAAGTAGATTATCTTATATATCACATGCTATTTGGTTGAATAAATGGGTAAGATTTTGAGTGTCTCAATATCTATGTGCTCATTTAGGTCAGAAATGGGAAACCTAAGGGCATATTCCATTAAGTGTACCTTCTTGGGAGTCTGCATTGAATGACTGGCAGGACTGGAGCAAATGTGAATAAGAGCCAAAAGTGAATAAGACTCCAAAGTTTTGCTTTCTGATGCTCTCCCCCCCCTAACATTTCTCATTTCATTCTCTAACTCCCACTTCTAACTTTTCCAAGCAGCAGATTGCCAGGGAAGGGACTGACAATTTGACCAAAACTCTGAATGGTTCGCTTGCATGAAGCTTTTGAAATCAGACCCCGAGCCACATATAGCACTAAGTCCATTGAGAAAACTTCCAATCTTGATAGGATAGTTTGTGTGGATCTATTCAGAAATCCTAGAGTGGCTGGAGTGCAATGAAGTTGCAAATGGCAGTGTTGAATTCCTGGGATTGATCTGCATGAACCCAGTGCCCTGCATCAGGAATATGCTGGATTTCAGCATCAGGAAATAACTGTTCGACCTCAGGGCAGCTATTGGAACTGCAGCAAAGTTGACACAGAAACGGAAAGGAAATGGGAACAATTTCCGGTCACAATTCAAAGTGTTGGTTATGAACTATAAAGCCTTTTATGGCATTGGAGCAGAATACATCCGGATCCGCCTTCTGCCGCACGAATCCCAGTGACCGGTTGGATCCCACAGAGTTGGTCTTCTTCGGGTCTCGTCAACTAAACAAGGTCGTCTGGCAGGACCCAGGGGAAGAGCCTTCTCTGTGGTGGCCCCGACCCTCTGAAACCAGCTCTCCCCGGAGATCAGAATTGCCCCCACCCTCCTTGCCTTTCGTAAGCTCCTTAAAACCCACCTCTGTCGTCAGGCTTGGGGGAACTGAACTACCTTTTTCCCCCTAGGCCTATACAATTTATGCATGGTATGTTTGTGTTTTAAATAAGAGTTTTTAAATTATTTTAAACATTAGATTTTTTATATGCTGTTTATTACTGTTGTTACCACCCGAGTCTACGGAGAGGGGCGGCATACAAATCAAATCAATCAATCAATCAATCAATCAATCAATAAATTACAGTAAGAACTTTGTAGAGTATATAAATCTTTGCATAATACCAGTATATCCAAAACAGAGTACTGTAATACACTCTTGGTCTTCTCCCAGGAATATTCCCTCTCCCTCCCACCACCACCACATTGAGGCAGCATATCAGGATTGTAGACTTAATTATTTCAGTAGTAGTGTGATATATCAAGAGAGGAGCTTATGGGTAAATGGCTGCTCGTTTTCTGGTACTGTATCCTGATAATTTCTCTACTTCTACCCAGTGTCTTCAGAGGTAAAGGTATCTCCTCTGTACTGTACTCCAAAGTAGTTCACAAGCACAAGGGGTTGGCTATAATTTCTCTACATATATAATAACTAACAGGTCTGGCTTCTGATTGATCTTTATATTCAAACCATTTTCTGATTACCTGCAAGAAAACAACAAAGCTCAGGAGTACCAAGGAACCTTTAAACTATTCTCTTACAATTTACAATACCATAACCAGACTTCTTCAAGCATTTACAGACAGCAGTGAACAGTTAGTTTCATTTCAGCAGTTCAGAGTGGGCAAGAGAGCAGAGTGGACTGGAGCAACACACAACCTTAAGCTAAAGTTTCAATTTTGATTCTCTGCACAGACTCATAAATGTTTAGCTCTCATTGGCTGACTTATTTGCTATGTGTATTTATTGGCTGACCTTGTTACCACTGGCTCTCCCAGTCAGGAATACTCTAACATGATGCGCAATCTGAAACTGTCTTCCACAAGCTGAACTCAGTGCAGAATTTGGCTGTTACTCAGTTTTAAGCCTCCTACACAGTTATTTCTGTTTCAGTTTATGAATATTTTAACCTACATGTGAAATTGATGATCATTAATACCTGCTTGGTATAATTTGTTAACCGTACACTTGACTCTAACCCTACAAAAGCCCTTACATTTTTGCAACTGTAAAAATTGATGCTGTTTGGAAGAGAAAGCGCTGGTCAGACCAAATATTGGATTTCTCTTATATTCATTTACTTTCCATTTTGCTAACAGTTTTATTTCTTAAAGCATTCTTAATATATAGCAATTTTACACAACTGCCTCCTTTGCACAATACTGATATTTTTAATTGATCCTATTTCACTAAATATTTTTAAATTGCATTTCACACTTCTCCATAGTTTCTCTAAAATAACGTACAATTTTGAGTAGTTAATATTACTCCAAAATATTTAACTTTCTTTTCAATTGTAAAAGCCATATCCAGCCTTTATTTTTTTTGATCTTGTATACTCATTTTTTTAAAACCAATACCTTGGTTTTCTGTTTGTTCAGTTTAAAAACCAGCTACATAACTAAAAGTTTTTAACTTTTTTATTAATTGTTCTTTACAAGGGGAGGAACCATTACAAATGGAAAACAAATACTAATCACACGGTATAAGATTTAGACACAAATCACATTAAATTCCAAAAACAGGTTTAATTTAATTTAACTTAACTTGACTTCTTTCCCTCCCAACCCCAATGGGACTCAGGTTGATGGAAATTTACAAAGAATAGAATAGAATAGAATAGAATGAGGAATAAGGTGGGAATACATGTTTCTTCCATATACTGTATCTGAAAATTATCGGCTGATGGGCCCAGTAGTTTCTCCTTCACCTGAGAAACAGAGAAGAAAAAGAATGAGCTGCACCTATTTATTTATTTAAACAATTTGCAACGTAAGGCTTATAACTGAGTGGCCAACAAAACATTAAAACTATACAATAATGCCCCCAAAGTATATCAAAAATCCACACCTCCATTCAAACAACACCAGAGGGATATTGCCAAATGCATATGGCAAGGGGAATTAGATATAAACTACTACAAGGTGTCAAGGAAAGGGGATTGGTGTTTGAAACTGTATTTCAATGCTTGTTGTTTGGTTTGGCTAAAAGAGTGGGTGAAGCCCAGAACTAAGAGGCTCTGTTCACTTCCAGAAATTTGTCAAATGCATCATTTGGGGAGTATGGGAGCTCACATGTGGTTTGTGATTTCCTATTACTGATATTTTAAAAAGGATTATTTTTCTCCATATTACACGGATGGAAAGGGGCTGAATCAGGGATTTCCTGATTTGTCACAAAGGGGCTTCTGATTTACTCAAAAACTCCAAGAAAAATTGGCTGACTCCGCTGTCCCTCTTCTACTCCCCCAAATATCCCAAAATCTGATATTATAGCTGCAAAAAGAAACACTTGCCTGGCTTCAATGTCCCGGGAAGAGGTAGAACTTTTTGGTCAAAGTAGTTCTGTCCTTTGAGGGCATTTGACATGGATTGCTTGCAAAATAATTCATCACCTGGAATATGGAAGGTACAGAAACAAAAGCTGGTGAGTGAGTGTCCAAGAAAATCAAGTAGCCCCATCTAAAAATTATTAATATTTTATCAGCTTATACACGCTCAGTTTACTAATTAGGCATTGTAGAACAGGGGTGTCAAACTCAAGGCTCATGGGCTGCATCCAGCCCACAGGATGCTTAGATCTTGCCTGTGGCTCCACTCAGGAAACAATGAAGGACTTGCCCACGGTGCCTCTGCCAGCAAAAACAGCTCAGGAGGGCTATGTGCGGCCTTCCTGGGCTCCATTTTCAGCTGTGACGGCCTCCTGCAGCCCCTGCCAATGAAAACGAAGCTTGTGGAGGCCGCGCACAGCCTGCTGGGCTCCGTTTTTGGCCATGACAGAAAAAACAAATGTCAGGGAGGCTGGTTATGCCCCTCCCCACCAAACACCCTGATGTGGCCTTCAATGAAATAGGGTTTGACACCACTATTGTAGAAGAATCAGATAGAGTAAGCAAAGCTAGAAAGGATCAATTGACAACTTTTAAAACGAATGATTTTATCTTAACGCATAGCATATTGTAGTTATTAGTTGGTAGGTGTTGAACATGGAATCTTCATCTGCATAACCACCTTTCTTCTGCCCACATTTCATCCCACTACATTTACTCACACAGGGTCAATAAAGCTAGTCACTTCTGTTCTATTCTTTCATTCCGCTCTACTCCACTCCACACTAGATATAAATATAATGTGTAGGGAAAAAGACTTTGTTAAGTTTTCACAATTCTGTTACCTTATTCCACTAGCAAAAAAAGATATTTCCAGAATAATAATAATAATAATAATAATAATAATAATACAGTGGTACCTCGAGATACGAGTTTAATTCGTTCCGGACCTGGGCTCTTAAGTCGAGCAGCTCTTATCTCGAACGACTTTTCCCCATAGGAATTAATGTAAATAATTTTAATTGGTTCCAGCCCTCAAAAAACTCACAAAGTTAGTCTAAATTATGCAGAAAGACATGTTTTTAATGAAGAAATGTACATGTACATATAAATGAATAATGAAGTTTCTTTCACTTAACTTGTAAACTTTCTTAAACTTTTAAATTTACATATGTTCAACTTCTCTGCCACCCAATCCTGTAGGACAGAGGTCCCCAACCCTTTTTGCACCAGGGACCGGCTTTAAGCGATCAAGAGAGGAATGGGTGAATGAATGGACGGAGGGTGGGAAGGAAGGAAGGAAAGAGGGAAGGGACAGGAACAGAGGAAGGAAGCAAGGAAACTTATGAAAGGGGAGAGTAAGAGAGGAATGAGTGAAGGGAGGGAGGGAGGGAAGAAGGTGGGAAGGAGAAAGAAAAGAAGAAATAGAGGAAGGGAAGGTAAAAGAGAGAAAGAAAAAGAGCAAGAAAGAAAGCAAGAAAGAAAGCAAGAAAGAAAGGGGGAAGGGACAGGAACAGAGGAAGGAAGCAAGGAAACTTATGAAAGGGGAGAGTAAGAGAGGAATGAGTGAAGGGAGGGAGGGAGGGAAGAAGGTGGGAAGGAGAAAGAAAAGAAGAAATAGAGGAAGGGAAGGTAAAAGAGAGAAAGAAAAAGAGCAAGAAAGAAAGCTGCAAGCACCCCCCCGAGCCCCCCAGGCCGGCTGCAACCTTTTAAAACACGCGCGCCGCTTCGCAGCTGTCTCCTGAAGCCGAACGCGGAAGTTAGCGTTTGGCTTCAGGAGACAGCTCCTTGGCGCTTGTATCTCGAATTTGGGCTTGTAAGTAGAACAAAAATATCTCTCCCCTCCCAGCTCTTATCTCGAGTTGCTCTTAAGTAGAGCAGCTCTTATGTCGGGGTTCCACTGTAATAATAATAATTTATTGGATTTGTATGCCGCCCCTCTCCGCAAACTCGGGGCGGCTAACAACAATAATAAACACAACATGTACAATCCAATAATAAAAACAACTAAAAACCCCTATTATAAAACCAAACATACACACAAACATACCATGCATAACTTGTAATGGCCTAGGGGGAAGAGCTATCTCAACTCCCCCATGCCTGGCGGTATAAATGAGTCTTGAGTAGGTTATGAAAGACAGGGAAGGTGGGGACAGTTCTATCTCTGGGGGGAGTTGGTTCCAGAGGGCCGGGGCGGCAACAGAGAAGGCTCTTCCTCTGGGGCTCGCCAAACGACATTGTTTAGTCGACGGGACCCGGAGAAGGCCAACTCTGTGGGACCTTATCGGTTGCTGGGATTCGTGCGGTAGCAGGCGGTTCCGGAGGTAATCTGGTCCATTGCCATGTAGGGCTTTAAAGGTCATGACCAACACTTTGAATTGTGACCAGAAACTGATCGGCAGCCAATGCAAGCCACGGAGTGTTGAAGAAACGTGGGCGAATCTTGTAAGCCCCATGATGGCTCTCACAGCTGCGTTCTGCACGATCTGAGGTTTCCGAACACTTTTCAGAGGTAGCCCCATGTAGAGAGCGTTGCAGTAATCGAACCTCGAGGTGATGAGGGCATGAGTGACTGTGAGCAATGACTCCCTGTCCAAATAGGGCTGCAACTGGTGCACCAGGCAAACCTGGGCAAACGCCCTCCTCGCCACAGCCAAAAGATGATTGTTCCAATGTCAGCTGTGGATCGAGGAGGACGCCCAAGTTGTGAACCCTCTCTGAGGGGGTCAGTAGTTCCCCCCCGGGTAATGGACGGACAGATGGAATTGTCCTTGGGAGGCAAGACCCACAGCCACTCCGTCTTGTCTGGGTTGAGTTTGAGTTTGTTGACACCCATCCAGGCCCCAACAGCCTCCAGGCACCGGCACATCCCTTCCACTGCTTCGTTGACTGGACATGGGGTGGAGATGTATAACTGGGTATCATCGGCGTATTGAATCCAAATGGATTCTTGTTTCTTGAGCTTGCTAACCTCATGAGGCTTGACAGTGAGGAAACCAGAAGGTAAGTGTCCTGAATCCAGGATTTGCCATTGGCCCTGGACTACTTCTACAAAGAGTTGGGGACAGGGGACCACCTGAGCCTTTGGGGTAAGTTTGGAGTAGAGGGGATTCAATGAAGGCCCAGGAGAGGTAGAGGGGGTGGAAGCCCCTATGTTGGCAGCATTACGAGCCTTGAATAAGAGGGAGCAGAAAAGAGCTGGGTGAAAAAGACCTGTCGTGACAGGGGCTTCAGGAGGTATCCCCTCATCGTCTGAAAGGTTTAGGTCTGGGCTTCCCTCCACTTCCGGTTGGGTGCCCCTGAATTCCTCCCCATAGGCCTGCTGAGGCAGGGACTGCTAACTCCGGGCTTGTACCTGGGCACCTAAGGCAGTCTTTGGATCAATCTGGGGAGGGGGAGGGATGGGGATGGCATTCTGACACGCCTTGATTCACAGCAGCAGATATCATTGCTTGTATGCTGTTAAGAGTGCTGCATATACGAAACAGCTGGAAAGGCCTGAGAAGGGCCTGGAAGGCTGGATGGGACCTAAATAATCATAGGTCTGAACATGAGAGATGGGGACGAAGCAGGGGGGGGGGAGGGCACCCCAGATATCAGTACAGTGATACCTCGTCTTACAAACCCCTCGTCATACAAACTTTTCGAGATACAAATCTGGGGTTTAAGATTTTTTTGCCTCTTCTTTCAAACTATTTTCACCTTATAAACCCAAGCTGCTGCCACTGGGATGCCCCGCCTCTGGACTTCTGTTGCGAGTGAAGCGCCCGGTTTTGTGCTGCTGGGATTCTCCTGAGGCTCCCCTCCACAAGAAACACCACTTCTGGACTTCCGTGTTTTTGTGATGCTGCAGGGGAATCCCAGCAGCGCAAAAATGGGCACTTTGTTGGCAACGGAAGTCCGGAGGTGGGGTTTCCCAGAGAGGGGAACCTCAGCGAAATCGCAGGGGAAGAGCCTTCTCTGCTGGGATTCCCCTAAGGCTCCCCTCCATGGGAAACACCATCTCCTCAGCAAAATCGCAGCATCACAAAAACACGGAAGTCCGGAGGTGGGGTTTCAAGGACTTCTGTGTTTTTACGATGCTGCAATTTCGCTGAGGCTCCCCTCTCTGGGAAACCCCACCTCCGGACTTCCGTTGCCAACGAAGTGCCCGGCTTTGCGCTACTGGGATTCCCCTGCAACATCACAAAAACATGGAAGTCTGGAGGGGAGCCTCAGGGGAATCCCAGCAGCGCAAAAACAGGCGCTTCGGCTGGCAAAAGGGGTGTTTTGGGCTTGCAAGCATTAATCGCTTTTCCATTGATTCCTACGGGAAACATTGTTTCGTCTTACAAACTTTTCACCTTACAAACCTCATCCCGGAACCAATTAAGTTCGTAAGACGAGGTATCATCGTATCTGCCAAAACCACATTAGATGATTGTAAAAGCATATTATTGGCCTGGTCAGGTGCCGGGGGGGGGGGGAAGCACCCTCAGCGTGGGCCGTTTGAGAGCGAGAGGCCTTGTCACATATTTTTGTTAAGGACTTGTGACGTCTTGACTCGTCTTTCTTAGAGACCTTGGTTGCTTTAGGCCTGGCATCACAAGTTTTCATTGCTGTCTTCCTGGAGTGGGCATAAGAAACGCCCAGGGAGCTTGATTCTATGACTACAGACTCCCCCCCCCCTCATTTTTCTGGACACAAGGGGGGTCTCCCCTGGATCTCTGTCAGAAATAGGGGACAATGCCATAAGGGCGAGGACCCCTGGGACCTAGTCAAAATAGTGGCACTTAAAATCACTTAAAGTGGCCACTGCTAAATTTAGCCATTAACGCAGAGTGAAAAAGGGCGGGAAGTCTGCGCAGTTTTATTACTAACAGAGTTACACCAGACAAAAATGTTGGGCGAGAGCCCTCCTGGGTGAACAAGTAGCCCGGGAGAAGCTGCGCTGGAGAAAGGCTTGCAATTTAATTTAAAGCAAGCCAGTGTGCGATCGCTTTTTTCCGCACCTAAAATCACGGCACCAAACAGCTGAGAGGCCGAGGCCTCTAATTGCCTTCGGGCGCCTTTGAAGAAGTGAGGGGGAGGCGAGAGCGGCTCAACCGCTGTGAGTCCCCTCACAGTAATTAAGAAAAGCCCTTCATGGCACCGGACCAGATTATCTCAGGGACCACCTTTTGCTGCACGAATCCCAGCGACCAGTTAGGTCCCACAGAGTGGGTCTTCTCCGGGTCCCGTCAACTAAACAATGTCGCTTGGTGGGACCCAGGGGAAGAGCCTTCTCTGTGGCGGCCCCGGCCCTCTGGAACCAACTCTCCCCAGAGATTAGAATTGCCTCCACCCTCCTTGCCTTTTGTAAGCTTCTTAAAACCCACCTCTGCCGCCAGGCATGGGGGAACTGAGATACTCTTTTCCCCTAAGCCTTTACAATTTTATGCATGGTATGTCTGTATGTATGTTTGGTTTTATAATAAGGGTTTTTAACTGTTTTAATGTTGGATTGTTATATGCTGTTTTTATTACTGTTAGCCGCCCCGAGTCTACGGAGAGGGGTGGCATACAAATCCAACAAATTAAATAAATAAGTAAGTAAGTAAGTAAGTAAGTAAGTAAGTAAGTAAGTAAGTAAGTAAATAAATAAATAAATAAATAATAAATAAAAGGCTGTGGCAACGGAATGCAAAGCAATCCCCTCTCGGCTGTGTCCTGATTGCCACCTGGCCGCAGAACCCGATTTAAGCAAGATCGGCTGGCTGGCTCGGAGCGAAATCTGTATGCCGTCCCTACCCCCCACTCCGCTTCTCCCCAATAGCCTTTCCTGAAGCTGCCTGGTAACCGAGGGAAACAAAGGATAATAATTTTTTTAAAGGGAACTGAAAGGAAAATTCACAGATTATAGAAGGAAGGAGGAGGAAAGGATGGTCTGGAGAAGGTAGGTAGGAATGGAGAAGAATCTGCCAGAGAATTGACCACCCGTCCTAACTGTAGCGACCGACAGAGAAGCTATATGGCCAGGTTTACTATTGTAATCCAAAGAGTGTAAATAGATAAAAAAAGGGATGCAAAAGTTTGAAGGACAGTTTAGAACTACAGAGTTAAGGTACCCTGGATCATATTCTCAAAGGGTTGTTTTAAAAATTTGTACAAGCTAGCGATAACCTTGATGTCTGACTATTTCTAGAGCTATTTATTTATTAGAAGTAGAATACAGTGGATAATTTTGATCAGTTCTAATTATAAAATTGATGACATGATAGCAGCTCTTTGTTAGCTTTCCTCCAATTCGTTATCTTGCTGGCTAGAATTATGGGAGTTGAAACCCCAGATATTTGAAGGTGGGGAATGAAGGGAGTTGATACCAAAAAAAGAGAAAAGGCTTTTGTTCCAAAAGGTTTTGCCCACCAACCAATTTTTTTTCATTTTATGCTCACCATAATTACAAAAAGGAAATCTTCAAACACAATCTACATGATAATCTGTGCAATATTCTTGCAACTGGATTGCTAAATGATAGAAGTTTGTGGAATCTGTCTGTTAGTTTTTGAACATGAGATTTAATTCCTAATGGCAGTAAAAAAGAAACAGCAGTTTAAAAAATACATGATTTAGGGCCACTAATAGCAATAGCAGTTAGACTTACAGTATATACTACTTCATAGCGCTTTATACACCTTGCTAAGCGGTTTACAGAATCACCATATTGTCCCCAACAATCAGAGTCCTCATTTTACTGATCTCTGAAGGATTGAAAGCTGAGTGAATCTTGAGCCGGTGAGGATTGAACTACTGGCAGGGGGCAGACTTAGCCGGCAATACTGCATTCTAATCACCGCATCATCACAGCTGCTAATGCCATTCCAGAGTGGGTCTTTAACAAAAGAACTTCATTCCAAATGTGAGAGCCTTGTTGAGCAGACCTACCTTCCGGAAGACCTCTTCCAAATTGCAATTCCAGGCATGTTTCTTGATAGCATCTACTAGCTGGGTGATGAAGAGTGATCCAGTATCAGGGTGTCTCCAGGATACATGATCTAAACAGAGAACAATGATTAAGCAATAATGATTCTTCATGATGCGACACTTCATTATCTACCTACCAAACTTTAAACCTATGCCAGTGATGGTGAGCCTATGCCAGGCGTATCACAGGTGGCATGCGGAGACATATCTGCCGGCACGCAAGCCATTGTCCTAGCTTAGCTCCAGCGCATAAATTTTTGACTAATTTTTGGCTCACGCAGAAGCTCTGGGAGGGTCTTCTTGGCTTCTGTAGGACCAGGGGGGGTGTTGGTTGACGGGCGGCATTCCCACTCTTCTCAGGCTCTAGGGAAGCCTCTGGAGCCTGGGGAGGGTGAAAAACAGGCCTACTGGGCCCACTGGAAGTCCAGAAACAGGCCATTACCAGCCTCCAGAGGGCCTCTGGGGGAGCAGGGGGAGCCCTTTTTGCCTTCCCCAGACATTGAATTATGGGTGTGGGCACTTTGAACCCCTACTTAGTATAAGAACATAAGAAGAGCCATGCTGAATCAGGCCAAAGCCCATCGAGTCCAACATTCTGTGTCACACAGTGGCCCACCAATTCTAAATGGGGTTCTTGAGCAGAAAGAGAAGGCAAAACCCTCCCTTTCCCTTGACCCCCAACAAGTGGTACTCAAGGGAATCCTGCCTGCCTCAATCAACAGAGGCGGCACATGGACATCCGTTTCAATAACCGTCTATATGCTTGGCATCCATGAATCTGTCTAATCCTGCCTTGAAGCTATCAAGGCTGACAGCTGTCACAACCTCTTCTGGAAGTGAATTCCATAAACCAACGACTCTCTAGGTGAAGAAATATTTCCCTTGATTTGTCCGCACTTTCTTACCTATGAGCTTTAGGGAGTGTCCCCTTGTCCTAGTATTGTGGGATAGAGAAAATAATTTTTCTCCATCCACCTTTTCTATCCCATGCATGATTTTATACACTTCGATCAAGTCACCCCTTAAACGCCGTCTTTCAAGGCTGAAGAGACCAAGGCGTTGTAACCTGGTTTCATAAGGGAGGTGCTCCATAGTAATTTTGTTTTAACAGCTTCTTACCAGGGGTGGTGGAATGTAGGCAGATGAAATCAGTCTCCACATTTATTGTCCGAATGGCATCAGTTTGCAAGGGCATGGTGATGCGTGAATCAAACTGGAGACAGGAGGCAGCAGATATAGCCGAGTCCTCCACGTTTTCCACCATATACCCTCGTTGCTCTGGAGAAACAAAATAGAGGAATCATCAATCATTATCAAAAGCCTCTGACAGAACAGAGGTTACTCACACAAGGCTTTATGATCATCATAAAAGTACAGCATAGCTTTTGGTTCCTGACAGGTTTTCATGAGGCAAACTTAAGCCAAGGCTTAAGATAAAGTTCAAAATTAGTTTTCCCCAACTACTGTATTGCCACATGGAAAGTCATTATTCCAACACACCTGAAGATCACACAGATCTTGTGGATATAAATACAATCAGCAGTTGTTGCTCGTTATGAAGTCGTGTCTGATCCATTGCGACCCAATGGACAACGTTCCTCCTGGCTTACCAGTCCATTTAAGCTCATGCTGACTGCTTCAGTGACTCCATCCAGCCACCTCATTCTCTGTCGTCCCTTTCTTCTTTTACCCACAATCTTTCCCTGCATTAGGCTCTTCTCCAGTGAGTCCTTCTTTCTAATTAGGTGTCAAAGTATTTGAGTTTCATTTTCAGGATCTAGCTGTCTAAAGAGCAGTCAGGGTTGATCTCCTCTAGGACTGATTGGTTTGATCACCTTGCAGTCCAAGGAACTTGCAGGAGTCTTCTTCTCCAGCAGCATAGTTCACGGTCTCAATTGCTTGGCATTTAGCTTTTCTTATGATCCAACTTTTACAGCCATACATTGCAACTGGGAGAACCATAGCCTTGACTACACACACTTTTGTTGGCAGGATGATATCTTTGCCTTTTAGTATGCTGTCTAAATTTGCCATAGCTTTCCTCCCCAGGAACAAGCATCTTTTAATTTCTTGGCTGCAGTCCCCAACTGCGGTGATCTTGGAGGCCAGGAAAATAAAATCTGTCACTATCTAGAAACATAGAAACATAGACGTCTGACGGCAGAAAAAGACCTCATGGTCCATCTAACCTGCCCTTATACTATTTCCTGTATTTTATCTTAGGATGGATATATGTTTATCCCAGGCATGTTTAAATTCAGTTACCGTGGATTTACCAACCACGTCTGCTGGAAGTTTGTTCCAAGGATCTACTACTCTTTCAGTGAAATAATATTTCCTCATGTTGCTTTTGATCTTTCCCCCAACTAACTTCAGATTGTGTCCCCTTGTTCTTGTGTTCACTTTCCTATTAAAAACGTTTCCCTCCTGAACCTTATTTAACCCTTTAACATATTTAAATGTTTCGATCATGTCCCCCCTTTTCCTTCTGTCCTCCAGACTATACAGATTGAGTTCATGAAGTCTTTCCTGATACGTTTTATGCTTAAGACCTTCCACCATTCTTGTAGCCCGTCTTTGGACCCGTTCAATTTTGTCAATATCTTTTTGTAGGTGAGGTCTCCAGAACTGAACACAGTATTCCAAATGTGGTCTCACCAGCGCTCTATATAAGGGGATCACAATCTCCCTCTTCCTGCTTGTTATACCTCTAGCTATGCAGCCAAGCATCCTACTTGCTTTTCCTACTGCCCGACCACACTGCTCACCCATTTTGAGACTGTCAGAAATCACTACCTCAATTTCTTTCCCATCTATTTGCCAGGAATCGAGGGGGGCCCAGATGTCATGATGTTTTCTTAATGTTGAAGTTCAAGCCAACTTTTGCAGTCCCCTTCTTCACCCACATCAATAGGCTCTTTAGCTCCTCTTCACTTTCTGCTATTTGAGTGGTATCATCTGCATATCTGATGTTGATATTGCTCCCAGAAATCTTAATTCCAACTTTTGATTCATCTAGCCCCGCCTTACTCATTATGTGCTCTTGCATATAAATTAAATAGGCAAAGCAACAGTATACAGCCTTGCCAGACTTTCCCCCCAATTTTGAACTGTGTCCAGTTCTCACTGTTGCTTTTGAACCCACATATAGGTTTTTCACGAGAGAAATAAGATGGTCTGGTACGCCCATCTTTTAAAGAACATGCCATAATTTGTGATCCACACAATCAAAGGCTTTAGCATAGTCAATGAAGCAGAAGGAGATATTTTTCTGGAACTCCCTAGCTTTCTCCCATGATCCAATATATGTTGGCAATTTGATCTCTAGTTCCTCTGTCTCTTTGAAATCCTGCCTGTACTTTTGATAGTTCTTGATCCACATACTGATAGAGCATAGCTTGTAGGATTTTAAGCATAACTTTATTAGCATGTGAAATGAGTGCAATGGAGCAATAGTTTGAACATTCTTTAGCATTGCCTTTCTTCGGAATTGGAATATAAACTGACCTTCTCCAAGCCTGTGGCCACTGTTGAGTTTTCCAAATTTGCTGGCAAATTGAGTATAGCACTTTTACTGCATCGTCTTTTAAGATTTTGAATAGCTCAGCTGGAATATTGTCACCTCCGCTAGCATTGTTGTTGCTCAGATTTCCTAAGGTCCATTTGACTTCACATTCTAGGATGTCTGGCTCTAAATCATTGACCCCCTCATCTTAGTTACAATCAGCAATAAATATGTACAAATCAGTTTTCCAAAAGCAGATGTTGGTCTAGAGCAGAAGTGGAGAACTATGGCCCCTTTATGACTTGTGGATTTCAACTCCCAGAATTCCTTGAGGCAGCATCAGTGACTCAGGAATTCTGGGAGCTGAAGTCCACAAGTCATAAAAGGGGCCATAGTTTCCCATCCCTGATCTAGAGGTTGCTTGGTCTATTTGAGACTATGTGCAAGAGACTATATGCTCTTGCCAAACACTCATCTGCCCTCTCCCCTCTCAGATCTCAACTTCAGCAACCTACCACCGCGACATGCTTGAATAATGACCACCTTCGGCTTTCCTCTCAAAGCTGGGCAATTTATGTTGTTGAAGATGGAGAAGACAGTCTTGATGGGGAAGATGTCAGAGTCTTTCTCATTTGAATAGACTCCACAAAGGTTGTCCTGATAGCCATGAGACATCAGTACCACAAACATCCCATCTGAAGTCTGGTGCTCTTCCCGAGCTGCAAAATTCTTCAAGCAAGTGGTTATACCCTGAAAGCAATGAAAAAGGAAGAGGGGTCAGAAGTGGAAATGGAGTTTCTAACTAACTCTGCACTCATTATTAGAATTGAGAATAATGGGGATAGCCTTCTTGCAGTTGTACTATGTTTAAATTATTATTCAAGCTTAGCAAACATTCAGTGCAGAAATAATTACTATCTTTTTCTCTCCAGATTTGAATGGGAGGGATGTGCAGCAAATCTCCATATCTGAGATTTCTGAACACTGTCACAAATCTCCAATATGGCGATGGGTCCTATCCTCACAGCTGAATGGAACGCTGACTTCATCACGCTCTCCAGAAAGGGAAAAAAAATCACATGTGGCTAGTATAGTATTCTCACTGGAAAGTTAGTCTCCTCAACTGGTTTTTGGAGAAACAATCATGGGAGATGAAATAGAAGCAATATGCTGGCAGCTGAAATTAAAAAATGGTAGTCCAGGAGCAGAGTTCAATTACCAATTCTGGCACATTTTTTCTTATATTAAATTAGGTATAAACAACTTGGTAACTGTTGTGGTTAGCTCTGGCCCAGCTCCTGCCCCAAGGACTGTGGATGTGGGGGATGAAGGCTCCTCTGACCAAGAAGACATGAGTGACAGGGAGGAGGAGAGTATGGCAGACAGCTCAGAAGGAGATCAATTATCTAGCTCCTCCTTGAATTCAGAACAAGAGTTAATGATACAGCCATGCATGCGGAGAGCGATGCATAGGCAACAACAACTGAGAGATTATTATAAAAGAAAATGAGGCCACCTGTGGTTGGGTGGGGCTGTGGCAATTAGTGAGGCTGCTATAAATAGCATCCTGTGGGTTTGGCCATTGTGGAGGATTATCTGATCTTTGTGTTTCATGACTGCTTTACTGACTTTGACTTTTTGTGTGATTTTTCCCCGCTTTAAAACTAAACTGAGCAAAGTGTGTTTCACTTTGTGAAAGAAGGACTGAATTACCTCACAGCTGCAAGCTAAGTATCACAGCACTGATAAGGGACTTGTACAAATTACCAGTTTGTTTGGAGAGGAGTGCTCTTTGCTATACCAAAAGAGGGCTTAGGTTAAGTGAATTTTCATTATAAAGAACATTGTTTTGAATTTTCAAACGTGTCTGTGTCTGAAATTTGTACCTGTGAATTTTGGGGAGGATTCTACCAGAGAGCCCGACAGAACAGTAACCTACTGTTCTTTGGAGTTGAAGTGCCATCAATTCCAATCAGCATGGCCATGAGCCAGAACTTGTTGGGTGTATAATTTAAAACATCCACTTTTAGTACATCTGTGCTAAATATTATTGTACATGTAGCTTAAAAGATTACCACACTTTATTTAATTTTGAAGCTGCCTAGATCCAACTAACTATGGATGTCTAAAATTAATGAACACTAATGAATGAAGGAAAAAATCAAAACTTCCACACCCATTCCTTGAATGTTTAGGTTTCACTAGATTTTTTTCATTGAGTAACAAATTGAATTTTACTCTAAAAGTAACTATTTTTTACCTGTGAGCTTAAATTGGTGCGTATTTCCACATGGTAACCCAGATCTTCTAGGAGAAAACTCATATTTAGCATGTCTACGCTGGCCCCATGTCTATAATTCAAGTCACTGAATCTGGAGTTCCAGATTATCAAGGCCAGGCGAGTACGATTCTTGCGATCATTGATAGGGTAGATCTGCATGAGGAAAGAAAAGTGATTCTTATCCTGAACTATACTTATGCCAAGAATCCATCTGGTTTAGTGGGTCTCTGTTAGTACATTGTACGTAACCTACTTGGGTGTTGCCATACAGTAAATAACAATGTTAGTCTGTGAAATATAAAGACTGTACCTTTAAGGAAATATTAATGGTTGGCCATGAGAGGGTGCCAACACCGTTCCCTTTGGGGGAGTTACTTTGTTAGAGATATAGTGGTACCTCTACTTAAGAATGCCTGTACTTAAGAACTTTTTTAGATAAGAACCGGGTGTTCAAGATTTTTTTGCCTCTACTTAAGAATCATTTTCTACTTAAAAAACTGAGCCTGGAAAAATTTCCCAGGAAATTTGAGAGCAGCATGAAGGCCCGGCCAGTTTCCTGCCATTCCCCCTTTAATTCCGGCCATCTGGGCTGCCAGAGGAGCCTTTTGGTGGCGCTTAAGTAGGCATTGGCAGTCCAGAGCGAACGAAGCATTTTCCTTTCTCTGGGCGCTTGGAAAGAGAATAAACCTTTGCCAGCACTCAGAGAAAAGTATTGTAGTCACATTATATTTAAAGCACCCTTAATTTCATGTTGTCAGGGCATGGGGTGAGGTATCATCAGTACGCTGATGATACCCAACTTTACATCTCCACCCCATGTCCAGTCAACGAAGCAGTGGAAGTGATGTGCCGGTGTCTGGAGGCTGTTGGGCCTGGATGGGTGTCAACAGACTCAAACTCAACCCAGATAAGACGGAGTGGCTGTGGGTTTTGCCTCCCAAGGACAATACCATCTGTCCGTCCATCACCCTGGGGGGGGAATTATTGACCCCCTCGGAGAGGGTCTGCAACTTCCGCGTCCTCCTCGATCCACAGCTCACATTAGAGAACCATCTTTCAGCTGTGGCGAGGGGGACGTTTGTCCAGGTTCGCCTGGTGCATCAGTTACGGCCCTATCTGGACCGGGACTCACTGCTCAGTCACTCATGCCCTCATCACCTCGAGGTTCGACTACTGTAATGCTCTCTACATGGGGCTACCTTTGAAAAGTGTTCGGAAACTTCAGATCGTGCAGAATGCAGCTGCGAGAGCAGTCATGGGCTTACCTAGGTATGCCCATGTTTCACCAACACTCCGCAGTCTGCATTGGTTGCCAATCAATTTCCAGTCACAATTCAAAGTGTTGGTTATGACCTTTAAAGCCCTTCATGGCACTGGACCAGAATATCTCCGAGACCGCCTTCTGTTGCACGAATCCCAGCGACCGCTTAGGTCCCACAGAGTGGGCCTTCTCCGGGTCCCGTCAACTAAACAATGTCGGTTGGCGGGCCCCAGGGGAAGAGCCTTCTCTGTGGCGGCCCCGACTCTCTGGAACCAACTCCCCCCAGAGATTAGAACTGCCCCTACTCTCCTTGCCTTTCGTAAGCTCCTTAAAACCCACCTTTGTCGTCAGGCATGGGGGAACTGAGACATCTCCCCCGGGCATATACAATTTATGCATGGTATGTTTGTATGTATGTTTGCTTAGTAAATGGGTTTTTAAAAATATTTTAAATTATAATTTAGATTTGTCATGAATTGTTGTATTCTGTTGTGAGCCGCCCCGAGTCTGCGAAGAGGGGCGGCATACAAATCTAAATAATAAATAATAAATAAATAAATAAATATTTATGTTAGATATGAAAAAACAGAGGACTCCCAGCATTATTATTGTTTTGCTTTAGAAACAAATCAAGATAATATTTCTAAAGCCTGAATGAGGAGAATTTAAGATATGTTAAAAATTCTGCTACGAAGATGAATCTTTAGTTCACATCTGTGGCTTACCTATACAGTGGTGGCTGCATGCAATAAAGTGAAATATTAAATCTCAAGTCTTGAATAGATCTAACTAGGTCTGCCAACTCACCTCAGTGCCTTCATTATTCATTATTTGATGAAATACATTCTGAGGACAAAGTTTGACCCGTGTTTAGATTTCAGGCACTGGACATCTTGGCCAATTGGAGCTTGGAAGAAAGGTGAACAGCAGATTCAGCTTTTTTAGCACAGTAAATTATTAAATATCACATGAGCCAGAGTCAGATCTTTAAATTACAGTCCTTAGCAGCCCATCAGAAGGGCATTGGGAATTGTAGCACATCACAGGGACACTGGTTTTCTTGTCAGCTCCAATAGGAACAAAAATCAGCAATTAGCAAGTCTGGGCCGAGAGAAAGAATATGTCTTCTAGCTTATTAACTCCACTGCCATAGCAGATCTAAAACATTCAGAAAATTAAGCAACCTTAAAGAGAGAATGGCAGAGAATAGATTTGAAGAGCTTGTCCTTTCTTCCACATTGCTGGTCTCCTGGAAAGCCTACAAGATACAAATTAAAAACCTAGTGGGTAAATTACAGTGGGTACGGAAAGTATTAAGACCCCTTTAAATTTTTCACTCTTTATTGCATTGCAACCATTTGGTAAAAGCAAAAAAAGTTCATTTTATTTCTCATTAGTGTACACTCAGCGCCCTATCTTGACAGGAACCCCCCCCCCCCCCCCCAGAAATGTAGATAAATCTGCAAATTTATTTTTTAAAAAACCCTTGAAATATCACATGGTCATAAGTATTCATACACTCATATTTAACTCACACGCTGTCCGTCTCCTTCTGATCCTCCTTGAGATGGTTCTACTCCTTCATTGGAGTCCAGTTACGTTTAATTAAACTGATTGGACTTGATTAGGAAAGGCACATACCTGTCTGTATAAGACCTCACAGCTAACAGTGCATGTCAGAGAAAATGGCAATCATGAGGTCAAAGGAGATCAGACACAAAATTGTGGCAAGGCACAGATCTGGCCAAGGTTACAAAAAAAATTCTGCAGACTGGGCTGAAGGCTCACTTACCCTTTTGGGGTGGGTGGGTGGTATAATTTTTTTATTGTTTTTCCACACCTTACAGAGATGCAAATTCACATACCTTCAAATTAAAATACAATATAATATCAATTGCCAAATTCGTAATCAAAGTTTCCTAATTATTTTTCTGTTTTATTTTGGTATACATCATTCATCTTGTGCTACCTCCTTTTCTAATTTTATCATCCGGATTTCAAAAATTATTCTCTGCTTTCATTCGAGTTCAAAATGCTATTTATCTATCAAAATTTCTCTTGGCTGTTTGCTTTTTTCTACTAAAACTATGCTGTCATGGTTCAGTCCATTTCTTATATTCTTACTTATCTCATTCCTGCTTTTAAAACCTTCATTTTATCATACCTGCCATTTACAAAGAAAGTTCCAATTTTACATCTCTTCATACAACAAGAAAGAAAAACCATTGATTTAATTATAACAATAGCAATACTCAGAGGAGAAAAGGTTATTATTAATAATTTAAATTATATTTTCTTCTTTCTATATTTAAACATTATATCATTCCTTTCATTTTACAAATATATCATTTCTAATTGAACAAATTATAATTATTGTGTAACATATTTTCTATTTATTTTTCACAAAAAGTATCTTCCACTATCAATCCCAATACAACAGTAATTTCCCCTAATCTATATACTTTTCACTGTCGTTCTCAGTGTAATCATCTTCCCTAATCTATAAATTCCACTGCCAAACCCAGTGTAATCGTCTTCCCTAATCTATATATCACTGTCATTCCCAGTGTAATAATCTTCCCTAATCTATTTGATTTCACTGCAATTTGCAGTGTGATAATCTTCCCTAATAGAAACATAGAAACATAGAAGTCTGATGGCAGAAAAAGACCTCCTGGTCCATCTAGTCTGCCCTTATACTATTTTCTGTATTTTATCTTAGGATAGATATATGTTTATTCCAGGCATGTTTAAATTCAGTTACTGTGGTTTTATCTACCACGTCTGCTCGAAGTTTGTTCCAAGGATCTACTACTCTTTCAGTAAAATAATATTTTCTCATGTTGCTTTTGATCTTTCCCCCAACTAACTTCAGATTGTGTCCCCTTGTACTTGTGTTCACTTTCCTATTAAAAACACTTCCCTCCTGGACCTTATTTAACCCTTTAATATATTTAAATGTTTCGATCATGTCCCCCCTTTTCCTTCTGTCCTCCAGACTATACAGATTGAGTTCATTAAGTCTTTCCTGATACGTTTTATGCTTAAGACCTTCCACCATTCTTGTAGCCCGTCTTTGGACCCGTTCAATTTTGACAATATCTTTTTGTAGGTGAGGTCTCCAGAACTGAACACAGTATTCCAAATGTGGTCTCACCAGCATTCTATATAGCGGGATCATAATCTCCCTCTTCCTGCTTGTTATACCTCTAGCTATGCAGCCAAGCATCCTACTTGCTTTCCCTACCGCCTGACTGCACTGTTCACCCATTTTGAGACTGTCAGAAATCATTACCCCTAAATCCTTTTCTTTTGAAGTATTTGCTAACACAGAACTGCCAATACAATACTCAGATTGAGGATTCCTTTTCCCCAAGTGCATTATTTTACATTTGGAAACATTAAACTGCAGTTTCCATTGCTTTGACCATTTATCTAGTAAAGCTAAATCATTTACCATATTACAGACCCCTCCAGGAATATCAACCCTATTGCACACTTTAGAGTCATCGGCTCTATATTTTCCCTAATCTATGTATCTTCCCTATTCTATATGTCGAACCCAGTGTAATAATCTTCCCTGATCTATTTAATATAACTGTCATTCCCAAAATAGAACTCTTCCATACTCTATCTATCTTCCTCTATCATGCCCAATATAAACATAATTAATACATACCGCTATTTGTTTTTCCCATATTAATCCTTCTTTAATAATTATAACTTTATTATATCCCTTTTCCCTTTCCTCCTGTTTTTGCTTACCATTATAAATCACATAGTAGTCTTATAATCCAAATAATCAATATGAATATTAAAAATATTAATCATCCATAATACAGTGATACCTTGTCTTACAAACTTAATTGGTTCTGGGACAAGGTTCTTAAGGTGAAAAGTTTGTAAGACGAAACAATACTTCCCATAGGAATCAATGGAAAAGCGATTAATGCGTGCAAGCCCAAAATTCACCCCTTTTGCCAGCCGAAGCACCCGTTTTTACACTGCTGGGATTCCCCTGAGGCTCCCCTCCATGAGAAACCCCACCTCTGGATTTCTGTGTTTTTGTGATGCTGCAATTTCACTGAGGCTCCCCTCGCTGGGAAACCCCACCTCTGGACTTCCGTTGCCAGTGAAGCGCCTGTTTTTGCACTGCTGGGATTCCCCTGCAACATCGCAAAAACACAGAAGTCTGGAGGTGGTGTTTCCCATGGAGGGGAGCTCAGGGGAATCCCAGCAGCGCAAAAATGGGTGCTTTGCTGGCAATGGAAGTCCGGAGGTGGGGCCTCCCAGTAGTGGCTGTGGGTTTGTAAGGTGAAAATAGTTTGTAAGAAGAAGCAAAAAAATCTTAAACCCCGGGTTTGTATCTCGAAAAGTTTGTATGACGAGGCGTTTGTAAGACGAAGTATCACTGTAATCATAATCATTTTCAATTTTCTCTTTGGTTCCTGACAGGTTTCCATGAGGCAAGATTGCACTTTCATATCTTCCAATGTAAAATATTCCTCTTCATTTAATGTATACAAGAAAAAGAAACACAGCTTCCACAAAGAAAAAATATAGACTCCAATTTAAAAATCTGAATTAAAAAAACAATAAGATTAAACCTCTCAGTAATCCAATCTTGGGCAATCTGCTGCATTCTGAAGCCTTTTGCTATTCACCCCATCGCTAAATAGCCACTTCCGCTTCCATTCCCGGCAGTTTTAGCTCAGTTGAGAAGAAAAATCAGAGAAAAAGACCTGAAATCCCCTCGTCCGTCTTCACTCATCAGCACATCTTTTTATCTTTTCTCCTCATGGCTGCCTGGCCGGCTTCACACAACTGCCGGCACGAGACGAGACCGATTCATCTGGTGGGGTATGCCGACCGCTAAACAGACCCCCAGTAGTGTCCCCCGCGTCACCTCAACTTTAGGGAAGATTGGAACTGGTCCAGAAAGAAGAGAACCTCCAGACAGTGGTGATTCAGAGCCACCCCAAGACAGCGGGGAGGCTCCCTGCTGCCGTGGCCATTTGATCCCGCCCCTCTCTCCAAAGGTTCACTTTCCAACAAGACAATGACCCTAAGCACACAGCTAAAATAACAAAGGAACAACTCTATGAGTATTCTTGACTGGCCCAGCCATAGCCTTGACCGCAATCCAACTGAGCATTTCTGGACAGACCTGAAAATGGCTGCATACCAGTATTGGGCTGCAGCTGGTACGATCAGGTGCGCAGTCCTGGTTGGAAAAATGGAGCTGTGCACACAATTCCAGCTGACCGGTTGGCGTGCACGCAAGTCAGTGTGAGATTCAGCTTCTGCGCAGGAAGCAACCCTTCACTGCCATCCACCAACATTCACCATCCAACCTGACGGAACTGGAGAGGATCCGCAAGGAAGAATGGCAGAGGATCCCCAAATCCTGATGTGGAAAACTTGTTGCATCATTGCCAAGAAGACTCATGGCTGTTCTAGCTCAAAAGGGTGTTCTTACTCAATACTGAGCAAAGGTTCTGAGTACTTACGATCATATGATATTTCACTTTGTCTTTTTAAATAAATTTGCACAAATATCTACATTTCTATTTCCCCCCCTGGGCTGCTGAGTGTACATTAATGAGAAATAAAATGAACCTTTTTGCTTTTACCAAATAATTGCAATGAAACAAAGTGAAAAATTTAAAGGGGCCTGAATACATTCCTTACCCACTGCAACATCCAGACTGAAGCCTACCAATCTGTCCCAAACATTTTAAGAATTGTCTCTATTTGGTCCAATGGGGAAGTTGTGACATACCACCTGTCAAGTTAGGCTTTTTCTGAATTTTTGACAACGCCAAGCCCAAAGGTTTTGCCACCAATGTCCTAGTTTGGGAAAAAAAAATTAAGGGAGCGTGGTTTTTAAATCAGATATGATGAAACTAATTAACACTTGGAAGGCACCAAATTTCATGTATCTATATCTTAGTATATAGAAGCATTCTTGAGAATGTGCTGCTAAAAAACCCAGAAAAATATCATCTTACAGTAATGTTTCCTTTTAAAATGCTTTATTACACCAATATGGCTAAATCTAAACAGCCCTAAAAAGTTTGGGGCACAACGCAAAGCTTTGGCATGATTCTGGCCCCAGTAACTAAATTAGGGAGAGGCCAGTTATTTTGCCAAAAGATAGATATGTTGTAAGATTGAGGGTGGAAAATCCCCTTTGTACATATTTGCTTACATTTTGTTTTAGTAGATAAAACTCATACCAAGAATAACTGTTTCTCAAGAAGCCTGTGACCTTGATAAGCCAGCAGGAGGATAGTAATGAATCATCTATTGTATGCCAGACAAGGGAATATTAGAATTAGCAATGGGAAAGTAAGGAAAAAGTATCATATCAGGCAGGAATTTTTGTGTATCTTTGTGATAGGCTGTGACCCACCTGTCAGGATAGCTGATGGGGGAATGGGAGGTATTTCATTAGGGCATAATAACCTGCATTTAGCTTCTGTTAGGTGTTTTTTCCTTACAGAGGAGTTACCATGCTTGGCCAATCTTTTTTTTTTTAACTCAGAGAGAATAAAACTTTTATGTTCTCCACTTGCACTGCTTCAGAGAGTCCAACATGGGTTAATCTTCAGCCAAGCTGGAAGGGACTGAGTTAAAAATTAGCATAATTTACTGGTCCAACCCCCATGCTGCCCTTCCCGGGTCAGTCTAAAAAACTCAGTCATAGTGTAGGGACACATGAGTTTTTCCTCCTAGGACTCTTAGAGTCTAGGAGTAGTTTTACTTGGTTTTTACCTTATTTGGTTTTAATTGATTTATGTGACTTTAATTGTGTACTTATCTGTTTTAATTATAAAATGTGCTTAATGAATTTTTCTCCTTTCTGTTTCTATTTCAGAATCATGGAGCAGCTCACCTTGAGGTGATTGGGCCCCTGCTCTGTGGAGTATTGCCCTAGATTGTCTTCCCCAGGTCGGAGCCTCTTCCCTGCGTGGGTACAGCTCCCAAGACTGGTGTTACCGGAGATGGAGGTCCCTGGCCTGCGCGGCCATACCGTCCTTGGAGCGGTTTCTTTGGACTCAGCAACAGGAGATTCAAATCTCCCGCCACAAACCGCCATCGGTAGAGGTCCCCGGCCTGCGTGGCCATACCTCAGGGCAAGGCGTTTTTATACCAAGTTGGGCCAGGGCGAGCAGGAATTTGAATTTCCCGCCCAAAAAACGCCGCCCGGGATAGGAATGAATCCGACGATTCCCTTTTGCCGCCTGAGACGGCTACGTGAGGGAACGGCCATTAGAAGATGGCGCGGCACACAGGGGGCCGCCATTTTGGAGCAGCCGATTTCCGGCTTGATGCCTAGAGAGGCAGAAAAGAGACCGGATTTCCTGTTACACAGGAAAAGAGCAGCGGTGGCCATTTTTCGCTTGGTAATACTTGTTATAACAACAGAAAAAGTTCTTTGCTCTGCCCTTGCGTTGCGGAGGCTTGGAATTAATTCCCCAATGGCTGATCTTCCACAGCAGGGGACAGCAGAGCCCTCAACAGCAAAAGCCAAGGAGAAGACTCACTCCTCAAAGGCAAAGTCAAAAACCTCTCAATCATCATCTGGACTAAGAGAGGCCGAGCGCCGAATTAAAGCATTGGAGGAGCAACTTGAGGCTCAGAAGCAATGCAATACCGCTGTCTCTTCAGTGCCAGGTCAGAGTGGGGGCATGATAACTGGGACCCCCCCAAGACTCCCAGAGGGAAGTGGCTTGGCCACAGACAGGGACTGGTCTCCAGATAGGTTCGGGGGCCCATCCCAGGTGGCAGAACCCATAAGGCCTGAGGTTGCCAGGCCACCCTCTGTTTCTCCTGCATGGCACATGGCACCTCAACCATTGCCTACTGCCACATTCACCCCAACAGCTGCGGGGCTCAGATCATCTCCAGATACCTGGCAACGCCTACCACCAGCCTTGCAGGATATGATCGCTTCAGCATATTCGCATGGCATAGCAGCGGGGGTGCAACAATACACGGCGAGTGCACCACCTCCCTCTCCACACCCTCCTCCTCCTTCTCTGCAAAGGAATATTTGGGCAGCTCCAGCCCCCCCGTCACCTGCGCATGATTCATTTCTTGAAGACCCTGTGTTCAGAGGACAGGGATCAGAGCCAGATGATGGCCTGTCTGAGGATGAAGGGGCACCCCCAGAACCACCAGTGTATACAGGCCTTTTTAGGCCCGCTATCTTTCGTGTACTGCTCAATAAGGCAAAGTTGACTGTGGCTTTGGGCACCCCTGAGAAGCCCACAGATCCAGCCTCAGCCCCTCCTCCGGCCTCGAGAGTGCTCACGGAGATCCAAAGGATGCTGAATTGATACCAGCCCCAAAAAATTTTCTGGACAATGTACAGAGGCCTTGGCAATATCCAGCAGCCGCTCTGGGACCAACAGCCTCTGAGCGTAAGTTTTACGCATTTGAGCCGGAATTGGAAAAGTTACTTGAATTTCCATCAGTAGATGCTCCAATTGCAGCACTAGTATCTAATGCATTAGTCCCTTCCGATGTGGCAGACGGCCTAAAACCGGAAGACCGGAGGGCTGAGGGAATAAATAAAAAAGCTCACCAGATGTCGGCATGGGCCCTCAAAGCAGCTTCGGCAGCCTCATTTTTTAACAGAGCTTCGGTCCTTTGGCTCCAGGAAATGCTTTCGAAGCTGGGACCTGAAGAGGGTCGCTTAAGACAGGACCTTAATAAGTTGCTGGCTGCTGCGGAATTTTCAGCGGATGCCACTCTGTCCGCATCTCGTTTCTCCTCACGAGCTCTAGCAGCAAACCAATCATCCCGACGATTGCTCTGGCTCCGGACTTGGCAAGCTGACGCCAAATCCAAAGGGCGTTTAGCCTCAGCCCCATTTGATGGGTCAAAGTTATTTGGAGAAGCTCTTGACAAGGTCCTTGTGGAGGACAAGGACAAGAAGAAGGTCATGCCTAGATCTTACAGAAGGCAGGAAAGGCGCACTGCCCCGTATTTTAGGCGCCAGCCCTTTCGAGCTGAATCTTCCTCCTCTGCACCCCAGGCTGGAAGATCATATTCACAGGGGTCCTACTCCCAACTGTCCTACAGAGGGGACAGGGGTAACTTTGGAGATCGGAACAGGCAGTTCCAGCAATCAAGGAGGACCTATCGAGGTTCCAACAGAGGAGGCTTTAGAAGGAACAAATGACTTTACCACCATAGTTCCCATAGGGGGGCGGCTGCAGCACTTCACCGCCTCCTGGGCATCTATGTCCACCGACACTTGGGCCATAAGCACTATAACTCAGGGACTCACCCTGGAGTTTGCCCTGAACCCTCCAAACAGATTTCTGGAGTGCCCGGTACTTTCCAACAATCACAAGCGCAACCTCCTCTACCAAGAAATTCATCATCTATTTCAAATCAAGGCCATCGAGAAGGTTCCACCACACCAGGAGAAGCAGGGGTACTATTCCATAGTGTTTATAGTACCCAAGGCCTCAGGGGGTTGCCGCCTCATCCTCAACCTGAAGCAGTTGAACCTATATATAAAATACCGCAGGTTCAAGATGCACTCTCTAAGGACTATACTAGCTGCTATACGTCAACGGGACTGGCTGACGTCAATAGACCTCAAAGAGGCATACCTCCATGTCCCAGTGCATCCAGATTCCAGGAAATACCTCCGATTTTGTTTCGAAAACCACCATTTTCAGTACAAGGCCATGCCCTTTGGCCTATCATCAGCTCCCAGGACCTTTACAAAGTTATTGGACATCCTCACCGCAGAGCTAAGGACACGTCCTCTACGCCTGATGGCGTATCTGGACGATATCATCATACTGTCCAGCAGCCACAGTCGGGCACGACGCGACCTGTCAGAGACTATAGAGACCTTGGCGGAGGCGGGGTTCTCAATCAATTACCAGAAGAGTCATCTCATACCAACCAGGTATTTACCGCACCTAGGTACCAACATAGACACCATGGAGGGCAAGGTCTTCCTATCGTCAGACCGCCAGGTCAAGGTCAGGGCGTTGATCACAGAATTACAACGCAGCCGTACAGTAACACTGGCGTTTCTGTCCCAACTGTTGGGAGTTCTCATATCCTGCATAGACATTGTTCCCTGGGCCAGGCTACATGCCAGACCACTGCAGTGGTTCCTCATTCCTTTTCAACAGAACCGGACCAGCCACTCTTCCAGATTGGTGTCAATTCCACCAGAGGTACGCCGATCGCTCCCATGGTGGAAGTCGTCAGCGCTACATCAGGGGTCACCGTTCCTACTACAACAGGAGGTGACGATAACTACGGACGCGAGTCTCTCAGGTTGGGGAGCTCATTCCGAGGTAGGAATGGCCCAAGGATTATGGAGCCCAGAGGACCTCACATGTCCCAACATCAATTACTTGGAACTCAGAGCGGTCCACCTGGCTCTACGACACTTTACGGACCTGGTGAGGGGCCAAAATGTACTAATCCTTACAGACAATGTGGCGACCAGGGCACACATCAACCATCAGGGCGGCACGAAATCAGGCCGCCTGATGAGAGAATCTCAATCCCTGTTCAGGTGGGCAGAGCAACATCTCGCATCTCTACGAGCAGAGCACATATCCGGCACCTCCAACATACAGGCGGATTGGCTCAGTCGGACCACTATCGACCCGACAGAGTGGAGCCTGAGCTCAGATCTCTTTCGGGACATTGTGCGCAGATTTGGGACTCCGGAGGTGGACCTATTCGCCACCTGCCACAACACTCACTTACCGAGGTTCTTCTCAAGGTTCCCATCACCAGGAGCGGAACAGATCAATGCTCTAACCTGCCCGTGGCCAAGGGGTCTGCTGTATGCATTCCCCCCCATCTGCCTAATACCGAGGGTAATACACAAACTATTACAAGAGCAAGCAGAAGTTCTCCTGGTGGCTCCTCACTGGCCCAGACGCCCTTGGTTTGCGGACCTCGTGGACCTTTCAGCTTCTCCCCCTTGGCGCATTCCACATCACAAAGTGGTACTGATGCAGGGGTCAATTTGCCACCCAGACCCCCAGTGGTGGAGTCTTGCCGTGTGGCACTTGAGGGGGAGAGGTTAAGGAAGGAACGGATCCCGGATAAGGTGATATCCACCATACAGGCAGCACGCCGTCCTTCCACAACACGGATTTACCAAGCTACCTGGAAGGCTTACTGCTCCTTCTGCAGAGCTCGTGATCAGGACCCCCAGTCACCATCAGTGATTCAGATTCTTGAGTTTTTACAAGCAGATCTGGATAAAGGATTGGCTCCGAATACACTTCGCAGACAAACGGCAGCTATTGCCACAATACTCAAGATGGACTTTGCTACTCCAATCTCCCAGCACCCATGGATCCGGGATTTCATTAGGGGAGCAGCGAACATCAGACCTCCTACTATACACCGTTTCCCCACATGGGATCTGCCACTGGTGTTACAGGCCCTCACGGAGCCTCCCTTTGAACCCTTGAGGGAAATACCGCTGCGCCTGTTATCACTAAAGACGGCTTTCCTCACGGCAATCACATCGGCAAGGAGGGTCTCCGAGCTCTCAGCATTATCAGTACGATCGGACTTATGCATCTTCCACACCAACAGAGTGGTCCTCCGACCAGACCCTGCCTTCCTACCTAAGGTGAACACGGTTTTTCACAGATCTCAGGACATTGTGCTACCGGACTTTTGTGCCCAGGGGTCTCATCCACTGGAACTAAGATGGCACAAGTTGGATGTTCGACGGGCCATCAAACTTTATATTAGACGGACTAATACCTTTAGGAAGACGGAGGCCCTATTTGTCTCCTACTTTCCAGCATCTATGGGGAGTAAAGTCTCGCCCAAGACAATTAGTTGCTGGATTCGTTCCTGCATTATCACGGCATACAAATCACGATCTGCACCAATACCAAGAGGCATCACGGCACACTCAACAAGGAGCGCAGCCACTTCAGCGGCATGGACGACACAGGCCCCGATTGACGATATTTGCCGTGCGGCAACTTGGGCCACACCTAATACATTCATTAAACATTACAGATTGGACACTTTCGCTTCTGCTGAAGCAGCCTTTGGACGCAGAGTACTGCAGAGAGTTTGCACCGATACTGCGCCCCTGGTCCAGCCTTTCCCCCCCTAATATGTTAAGCTTGGGTATATCCCATGTTGGACTCTCCGAAGCAGTGCAAGTGGAGAAGAACCGTTGCACTTACCTGAACGGTCTTCTCGCTGCACTGCAAGGAGAGTCCAAACCCACCCGGCTGTTTGGGCCCAGGGTCTCAGGGTTGTCATAGTTTGAGTTATTTCAAGTTAGTTGATTAATAAAGTTCTTTGGTTTACTTTCACTATGACTTCGTTTTATTATAAGACTGACCCGGGAAGGGCAGCATGGGGGTTGGACCAGTAAATTATGCTAATTTTTAACTCAGTCCCTTCCAGCTTGGCTGAAGATTAACCCATGTTGGACTCTCCTTGCAGTGCAGCGAGAAGACCGTTCAGGTAAGTGCAACGGTTCTTCTCTTTGCCCAAATGTCTCATATGAATTCCTTTGTCTAAATTCAGCGCACAAGATCACAAGTACCAGTAGAAAAGCTTTGGAGATCCAGTTGTTTAGCTAATTAAATATTTCGTATCAGGAGGAAATCAATGAAGAGACCGCTAGCTTCAGGCCCCTTTTTCCTCACATTATCAATAAAAATTCTTGCTTGACTCTGTGTCTTATCTTTCACATTCACTCCTTCCACCTCCTCACCTTGATTTGCGATTATCTCATTGTGCAGATAATCCAAGAGAAGGCTAGCGAGATCGCTGGTAATAGGCTGCCCTATTAACTGCACCCCCCATTCCAACTTCTTGTCACAATGACCTGAAGAATTACAACTTTATTGAGATACAGTAGGCCTTGACTTGGATTCTTTTCATGTCGGTTCAAAGTTACCATAACCTTCTAAATTTATGACACTGGCTTGAAATTACAATTTTACTGAGATATATAAATAGTTCTTGACTTAATCAGTTCAAAGTTACAACCGCCTTGAAACAATTGACTTATGACCTTCATTCACATTTAGGATTGTTGAACAACCTCTGCACTCATATGATTACAATTCGGGCAATTGGCAACCTGCTTGTATTTACAATTGGTTGTAGGATCCTGCAGTCAAGTGGTAGTTCGCTACTTTTTGTTTTTGTTTTGCTTACTTCTGGCAAAAGAAATGCCCACTGGAGAGGCTGGATTACTTAGCTCACTTTTTCTGTCCAGATAACCCTTAAAGTCTGAACAATAAGTGGATTTTATGTATTATTAAATTAACACGGGATTCTGCAGAGAGTGAAAAAAGTGATGCTGGACTCTTTTATCGAACCACAACATACATACTCAGATATTGTTCCTAAACACATTTAACAAATCAGTTAAATGCCACAGATAGTTTCTTGGTGCCACACGCTAAGCTGGTCTAATGTCAGTGTGAGTTTGTTTTTTCCAGCTTACGATGTAAAAACTGTACATTTTGATTAATTTATGATTTTTTATTTTATATAAGCACAGAAAAGGGGTTAATTCAGGAACCCAGTAAGCCTGTTGTATGAAAAGGGCTCCATTTTCTCTTTCCCTATTGCATAGCCAAATAGTTTGATAGATATTACTGACAAAATATAGGAATAAACTACCCAAGGAAAACTGGAATTTATTTGGAAGAGAGAAGGGAAATGTCGGTATCAGTTCCTTATCACCTAAAGATATTCAGTGAAAGTGTAGTCCCATCTTAATTTGAGTTGTCCTCTGAATTTGGAATAGAGAATAGAATAGAATTCTTTATTGGCCAAGTGTGATTGGACACACAAGGAATTTGTCTTGGTGCATATGCTCTCAGTGTACATAAAAGAAAAAGCTACTGCTGGGCTGCTAGGTCCCTAAAAAATGCAGTCTACAAGTATATGAGGGGATGTCACAGAGAGGAGGGGATCACTTTATTCTTCAGGGCACCAGAGGGCCGGATGAGGAACAACGTCTGGAAGCTGACCAAGGAGAGATTCAACATGGAGATAAGGAGGAACTTCCTGACTGTCAGAGCGATCAACCAATGGAACAACCTACCAGCGGACGTTCTGAACTCCAACATTCTGGAGGTTTTTAAGAGAGGATTGAACTGCCACGTGACTGGTGTACTATAGGGTTCCAGCTTGGGCAGGGGGTTCAACTCGATGGCCTCCAACTCTAAGAATAAATAAATAAATAAATAAATAAATAAATAAATAAATAAATAAAGAAAGAAAGAAAGAAAGAAAGAAAGAAAGAAAGAAAGAATCTTTTCCCTTTATTGTAAATCAAACGTGACTAATGTTGAAGTGGAAAGCCATGGTTCAAGTGAGAGAGAATAATGAGGTAAATGAACATCAGTAGTGGAGGGTAAGTTACTTTAGATCAGTCCTTTCTTCCACATTGCTGGTCTCCTGGAAAGCCTACAAGATACAAATTAGAAACCTAGTGGGTAAATTACAGTGGGTACGGAAAGTATTCAGAACCCTTTAAATTTTTCACTCTTTATTGCATTGCAACCATTTGGTAAAAGCAAAAAAAGTTCATTTTACTTCTCATTAATGTACACTCAGCACCCTATCTTGACAGGAAATACCCCCCCCCCCAAAATGTAGATAAATCTGCAAATTTATTTTTTTTAAAAACCTTGAAATATCATATGGTCATAAGTATTCATACACTCATATTTAACTCACACGCTGTCCATCTCCTTCTGATCCTCCTTGAGATGGTTCTACTCCTTCATTGGAGTCCAGCTATGTTTAATTAAACTGATTGGACTTGATTAGGAAAGGCACATACCTGTCTGTATAAGACCTCAGCTAACAGTGCATGTCAGAGAAAATGACAAACATGAGGTCAAAGGAGATCAGAGACAGAATTGTGGCAAGGCACAGATCTGGCCAAGGTTACAAAAACATTTCTGCAGACTGGGCTGAAGGTTCACTTTCCTTTTTGGGGTGGGTGGGTGGTATAATTTTTTTAATTGTTTTTCCACACCTTACAGAGATGCAAATTCACATACCTTCAAATTAAAATACAATAAAATATAATATTAATTGCCAAATTTGTAATCAAAGTTTCCTAATTATTTTTGGTTTATTTTGGAATACATTATTCATCTTGTGCTACCTCCTTTTCTAATTTTATCATCCAGATTTCAAAAATTATTCTCTGCTTTCATTCGAGTTCAAAATGCTATTTATCTATCAAAATTTCTCTTGGCTGTTTGCTTTTTTTCTACTAAAACTATGCCGTCATGCTTCAGTCCATTTCTTATATTCTTACTTATCTCATTCCTGCTTTTCAAACCTTCATTTTATCATAACTGCTGTTTGCAAAGAAAGTTCCATTTTTACTTCTCTTCATACAACAAGAAAAACCATTGATCTAATTATAACAATAGCAATACTCAGAGGAGGAAAGGTTATTATTAAGAATTTAAATTATATTTTCTTCTTTCTGTACTTAAACATTATATCATTCCTTTCATTTTACAAATATATCATTTCTAATTTAACAAATTATAAATATTGTGTAACATATTTTCTATTTATTTTTCACAAAAAGTATCTTCCACTATCAATCCCAATACAATAGTAATTTCCCCTAATCTATATACTTTTTACTGTCATTCTCAGTGTAATAATCTTCCCTAATCTATAAATTCCACTGCCAAACCCAGTGTAATCGTCTTCCCTAATCTATATATCACTGTCATTCCCAGTGTAATAATCTTCCCTAATCTATTTGATTTCACTGCAATTTGCAGTGTGATAATCTTCCCTAATCTATATATTTTCCCTAATCTATGTATCTTCCCTATTCTATATATGTCGAACCCAGTGTAATAATCTTCTCTGATCTATTTAATCTAACTGTCATTCCCAAAATAGAACTCTTCCATACTCTATCTATCTTCCGCTATCATGCCCAATATAAACATAATCAATACTACCGGTATTTGTTTTTCCCATATTAATCCTTCTTTAATAATCATAACTTTATTACATCCGTTTTCCCTTTCCTCCTGTTTTTGTTTACCATTATAAATCACATAGTAGTCTTATAATCCAAATAATCAATTAGAATAGTAAAAATATTAATCATCCATAAAAATCATAACCATTTTCAATTTTCTCTTTCTTTTTCAACCATTCCATTTTAGCATTATTTATCTCTAAAGACGTTTTTTTTACATTAGATCTTAATTGAACATAGAGCCGGGGTGGTGCAGCAGGTAGAATGCTGTACTGCAGGACACTGAAGCTGACTGTAGATCTGTAGGTCAGTGGTTCAAATCTCATTACCGGCTCAAGGTTGACTCAGCCTTCCATCCTTCTGAGGTAGGTAAAATGAGGACCCGGATTGTGGGGGCAATATGCTGGCTCTGTTAAAAAGTGCTATTGCTAACATGTTGTAAGCCGCCCTGAGTCTAATAGGAAAGGCGGCATAAAAATAGAATAAATAAATAAATAGTTACACACAACACATAATTCTTGTTCATTAATTTCCCCTCCATATTTCCAAATTTTAACACCCATTCTATATTCATTTTTTTCTTTTCCTCATATATTTTCCATAATAAATTCCAATTAAATTTACCATTAGTAATTCCAATTCATCATTTACATATTCTTATTCTTTTATAATTTATAACTTTGTGGTAAAGCTCAGTCCTCTTCCACTTTTTAACAGTACTGCTGTCATCTGTATTTTTCCATATCCATATTCCTTATAGTGCCTTAAGCCTCTTTTCAAGTAATATTATCCAGTGTGTCTTCAGTTCAGCTATCTCAGCTCTCAAATGTTCCTTCCTTCCACACCATAACTAGTGACCTCCTTTCTTCATAAACATAAATATGTAGCCAAAACAAATAAGATACGCTTCCACCAAGGCCAGCATCTGTTAAAAACATCTTTATAATGACTGCTTGCAATAATTCCTCTAACCACAAGATGGCACTTTCATATCTTCCAATGTAAAATATTCCTCTTCATTTAATGTATACAAGAAAAAGAAACACAGCTTCCAAAAAGAAAAAATATAGTCTCCAATTTAAAAATCTGAATTAAAAAAACAACAACATTAAACCTCTTAGTAATCCAATCTGGGGCAATTTGCTACATTCTGAAGCCTTTTGCTATTCACCCCATCGCTAAATAGCCACTTCCGCTTCCATTTCCGGCAGTTTTAGCTCAGTTGAGAATAAAAATCAGAGAAAAAGACCTGAAATCCCCTCGTCCATCTTCACTCATCAGCACATCTTTTTATCTTTTCTCCGCATGGCTGCCTGGCTGACTTCACACAACGGCTGGCACGAGACGAGACTGGTTCACCTGGTGGGGTATGCCGACCGCTAAACAGACTCCCAGTAGTGTCCCCCGCATCACCTCACCTTTAGGGAAGATTGGGTCTGGTCCAGAAAGACCAGAACCCCAGACAGTGGTGATTCGGAGCCACCCCAAGACAGCGGGGAGGCTCCGTGCTGCCGCGGCCATTTGACCCCGCCCCTCTCTCCAAAGGTTCACTTTCCAACAAAACAATGACCCAAAGCACACAGCTAAAATAACAAAGGAACAACTCTATGAGCATTCTTGACTGGCCCAGCCATAGCCTTGACCGCAATCCAATTGAGCATTTCTGGAAAGACCTGGAAATGGCTGCATACCACTATTGGGCTGCAGCTGGTACGATCAGGTGCGCAGTCCTGGTTGGAAAAATGGAGCTGTGCACCCAGTTCCAGCTGACCGGTTGGTGTGCACGCAAGTCGGTGTGAGATTCAGCTTCTGCGCAGAAAGCTGAATCTCATGCGGTGACGCTTGAGTGTGCGAGATTTAACAATTTTTGGCATCTTTTTTCCTTTCTCGCATGCATGGAAGCAAGGAAATCGCCCAAAATTGGCAAAATCTAACACACGCGAGCGTCCTCTCACAAGATTCAGCTTCTGCGCATGATCAGGAAGCTGAATCTTGAGCTGAAATGTGCGCCCATGTGCACCACACGTACGCCACCAGGAGCGTACTGGTAGTGCTGGCGACAAGCAGACCTTCACTGCCATCCACCAACATTCACCATCCAACCTGACGGAACTGGAGAGGATCCGCAAGGAAGAATGGCAGAGGATCCCCAAATCCTGATGTGGAAAACTTGTTTCATTTCATTTTTTCATTTTATTGGATTTATATGCCGCCCCTCTCCGAAAACTCGGGGCGGCTAACAACAGTCATAAACAATATACAGTAAAAATCCAATACTAAAAACTAACTTAAAACCCCCTAATGTATAAAACCAACATACGTACAAACATACCATACATACAGTTGTATCAGCCTAGGGGGAGAAGAAGTCTTAATTCCCCCATGCCTGGCGGCAGAGGTGGGTTTTGAGTAGCTTACGAAAGGCAAGGAGGGTAGGGGCAATTCTAATCTCTGGGGGGAGTTGGTTCCAGAGGGCCGGGGCCGCCACAGAGAAGGCTCTTCTCCTGGGTCCCGCCAAGTGGCATTGTTTCGTTGACGGGACCCGGAGAAGACCCACTCTGTGGGACCTAACTGGCCGCTGGGATTCGTGCGGCAGAAGGCGGTTCCTGAGATAATCTGGTCCGGTGCCATGAAGGGCTTTATAGGTCATAACCAACACTTTGAATTGTGACCGGAAACTGATCGGCAACCAATGCAGACTGCGGAGTGTTGGTGTAACATGGGCATATTTGGTAAAGCCCATGATTGCTCTCGCAGCTGCATTCTGCACGATCTGAAGTTTCCGAACACTTTTCAAAGGTAGCCCCATGTAGAGAGCGTTACAGTAGTCGAGCCTCGAGGTGATGAGGGCATGAGTGACTGTGAGCAGTGACTCCCGGTCCAAATAGGGTCGCAACTGATGCACCAGGCGAACCTGGGCAAACGCCCCCCTCGCCACAGCTGAAAGATGTTTCTCTAATGTGAGCTGTGGATCGAGGAGGACGCCCAAGTTGCGAACCCTCTCTGAGGGGGTCAATGTTTCTCCCCCCAGGGTGATGGACGGACAGATGGAATTGTCCTTGGGAGGCAAGACCCACAGCCACTCCGTCTTGTCTGGATTGAGTTTGAGTTTGTTGACACCCATCCAGGCCCCAACAGCCTCCAGGCACCGGCACATCACTTCCGCTGCTTCGTTGACTGGACATGGGGTGGAGATGTATAACTGGGTATCATCGGCATATTGATGATACCTCACCCCATGCCCTTGGATGATCTCACCCAGCGGTTTCATGTAGATGTTAAATAGCAGGGGGGAGAGGACCAACCCCTGAGGCACCCCACAAGGGAGAAACCTAGAGGTCGACCTCTGACCCCCCACTAACACCGACTGCGACCGACCGGAGAGGTAGGAGGAGAACCACTGGAGAACAGTGCCTCCCACTCCCAACCCCTCCTGCCGGCGCAGAAGGATACCATGGTCGATGGTATAGAAAGCCGCTGAGAGGTCAAGAAGCACCAGGACAGAGGACAAGCCCCTGTCCCGGGCCCGCCAGAGATCATCCATCAACGCGACCAAAGCAGTTTCCGTGCTGTATCCGGGCCTGAAACCCGACTGCTGGGGACCTAGATAATCGGCTTCTTCCAAGGACCGCTGGAGCTGGAGTGCCACCACCTTCTCGACAACCTTCCCCATGAAGGGAAGGTTGGAGACTGGACGGTAGTTATTGAGTACGGCTGGGTCCAGGGAAGGCTTCTTGAGGAGGGGGCGCACGAGCGCTTCTTTATAGAGTGTTGGAAAGACTCCCCTCCCCAAGGAAGCGTTGGTAATCTCCTGGGCCCAGCTCCGTGTCACCTCTCGGCTGGCCGAAACCAACCAAGAGGGACACGGATCCAGTGAACAGGTGGCAGAACTCACAGCTCCAATGGCCTTGTCCACTTCATCAGGTGTCACCAAGTCAAACTCCTCCCAGACAGATGGACAAAGACGTTTAGCCCCAGTCACCTCGACTGGCTTGTTGTCAGTCGACTCTGTTTTACAATTGGAGTCGAGATCGGCCCGGATCTGAGCGATTTTATCAGCGAAAAACGTGTTAAAGTCCTCGGCACTACTCTGTAAGGGCTCCCCAACTCCCCCCTGATTAAGAAGGGAGCGGGTCACCCTAAACAGAGCGGCCGGGCGGGATTCCGCTGATGCAATCAAGGCGGAATGATACGCGCATCTTGCCGCCTTGAGCGCCACTTTGTAAGTCTTAATAAAAGCTCTTACAAGTGTTCGATCGGATTCGGACTTACTCTTCCTCCATCGCTTCTCTAGACGTCTCTTCTGGCGCTTCAACTCCCGGAGCTCCTCGTTGAACCATGGAGCTCTACGGGGTCTAGCGTCATGGAGAGGTCTCAACGGCGCAATACGGTCAAGGGCCTCTGCTGCCGCCTTGTTCCAGGCCTCAGCCAGAGACTCTGCCGGACTGCGGATGAGTGTATCTGGAAGAACCCCAAGCGCCTTCTGAAAGCCTTCTGGATCCATCAGGCGTCTGGGGCGGAACATCTTAATTGGTTCCGCCTCCCGCAGTAGAAAATGGTCTGACCATGACAAAGGCAACACTTCTAAGCCCCTTAGTCTCAGACCATTACTCAGTTGCTCAGAGAGGAATACCATGTTGGGTGAGTGCCCCCCCTCATGAGTCGGACCCTGAACTACTTGGGTCAGGTCCATGGCTGCCATGGTGGCCATGAACTCCTGTGCCAGTCCAGAGGATTCGCCGAGCGACGGCAGGTTGAGGTCCCCCAAGACAATAAGTCTAGGGAACCCCACCGCCAGCCCGGCTACCTCCTCGAGCAGCACAGGCAGGGCTTGTGCCACGCAGCTGGGAGGCAGGTACGTGAGAAACAAGCCCACCTGAACCCCTAAGTCCAACTTCACCAGGAGGGACTCACAACCCGCAATCTCCGGAGCAACGAGTCTACGCAGGCAAAGGCTCTCCCTGGCTATAATAGCCACTCCTCCCCCCCTTCCCCGGGGTCGAGGTTGATGCCATATCTGAAACCCGGCTGGGCAAATTTCAGAGAGAGGAACTCCTCCCTCTGGGCCCAGCCAGGTTTCAGTTACACATGCCAGGTCGGCCTCCTCATCCAGGATCAAATCCCGGATGAGGAGAGCTTTATTTACCACCGACCTGGCATTGAGTAGCAGCAACCTGAGCCCAGGGCCAGATTTACACTCATCACCAGTATTCTGGGTTGAGCTCACGGAGCCGGAACAAGGGATCGTTATTAAGCAACGATCCCTCCTTCCCCTGTAACGGCTAGCTCCGTGACTCCCGCCATATCTGCCTCTCCCCAGCAGCACTGAGATATCCTGACCCTCTGTCACCCCAGAGATAGCCGCCCCTCCCCCTCCTGCCTCTCCAGCGCCGGGTTGGCCAAGTGTATTATTTACATCACTCCCATTCATTTCACCCATACTATGACCCCACCCATCCCATCCGCCCCATCCATACCAATCATTTGCTCCATACACCCTATGCCCATCCCAGTTATCCATCAATAAAACACCCCCCCAATAATTTAGTTAAAATATAAATCAATTAATTAAAATACTACAGTTAAAATACTAATAAAAGAAGTAAATACAAATAGAAAATATAGAATATATAAAATATAGGTAATAGTGTAACAATTCAGTTGATTAAAATGAACCCAGTCAGCAGCAAATAACAACAGCACCAAGGTCTCAGGTAGTAAAGTCACAAATTGCTCAGAGTCAAGAGTCATTCTATATCTCCCCCACTCCTCAGAGAAGGGGCGGTAGAACGTCCTTATCCCAAGTATGCTGGTTATTAAATTAATTTCCCTGTCTCTCAGAGTCCTTAGTGTCAATGATGATTTCAGATCTTCCTTCTCTCTTGTCCCATCCACTCTTACAGTGCCTCCAAACCGCACTGGTCGGCCCTCCGTTGGTTCCCAGTAGTTTTGCAGCAGAGTCTCATTACTATAGATCTCATAAATTGACATGCCCAGTCTGTTGTGTTCCCAGCAATAGTCAAATTGGCAATCCAAACCTCTATGCAGCCACAGTATGCTCCTTTGGTGGTCATAGTGGTACTCTCCTCCTTGGCCTCTTTGTTTTCCCATAGCCCTCTGTCTCCTCTCTCTCCTCCTCCTGCAGTTCCCCACTTGGCTGGTCTTTTGACGCCGAACACCCCCACCATTCGGTGTTCCCGCGTCTCGGGACCGCTTAGTGTATCTGGTGGGTCTGGCTGTTTCAATTTGGCTGGCTCGATAGCTCAGCTCAGCCTCTCAGTCTCTGAAACTCTCAGTCTCTGAAGGTTGCATCATTGCCAAGAAGACTCATGGCTGTACTAGCTCAAAAGGGTGTTCTTACTCAATACTGAGCAAAGGTTCTGAGTACTTATGATCATTTGATATTTCACTTTGTCTTTTTTAATACATTGGCAGAAATATCTACATTTCTGTTTTTCTCCCCTGGGCTGCTGAGTGTACATTAATGAGAAATAAAATGAACTTCTTTGCTTTTACCAAATAATTGCAATGAAACAAAGTGAAAAATTTAAAGGGGCCTGAATACATTCCTTACCCACTGCAACATCCAGACTGAAGCCTACCAATCTGTCCCAAACAACATTTTAAGAATTGTCTCTATTTGGTCCAATGGGAAGTTGTGACATACTACCTGTCAAGTTAGGCTTTTTCTGAATTTTTGACAACGCCAAGCCCAAAGGTTTCGCCACCAATGTCCTAGTCAGGGAAAAAAAAATTAAGGGAGAGGGTTTTTTTAATAAGATATGATGAAACTAATGAAAAATTGGAGGGCACCCAAATTTCATGTATCTATATCTTAGTATATAGAAGCATTCTTGAGAATGTGCTGCTAAAAAATCAGAAAAATATCATCTTACGGTAATGTTTCCTTTTAAAATGATTTATTACACCAATATGGCTAAATCTAAACAGCCCTAAAAAGTTTGGGGCACAACGCAAAGCTTTGGCATGATTCTGGGCCACAGTAACTAAATTAGGGAGAGGCCAGTAATTTTGCCCAAAGATAGATGATATGTTTTAAGATTCCCTTTGTATATATTCGCTTAAGTCTGCATCTTATCTTTCACATTCACTCCTTCCACCTCCTCACCTTTAATTTGGTTTATTATATGGTTTATTAACTGCACCCTCCATTCCAACTTCTTGTCTGTAAGGAAAACAAATGCATTTTTAAAAAATATATCACAATGACCTGAAGAATTACAACTTTACTGAGATACAGGTAGGCCTTGACTTGGATTCTTTTCATGTCGGTTCAAAGTTACCATAAACTTCTAAATTTATGACACTGGCTTGAAATCACAATTTTACTGAGACATATAAATAATTCTTTACTTAATCAGTTCAAAGTTACAACCACCTTGAAACAATTGACTTATGACCTTCATTCACATTTAGGTTTGTTGAACAACCTCTGCACTCATATGCAGGGCCGCCGATAGGCCGGTACTACTGGTACTGGGGTCAGGGGCCCGGCCAAATTGAAAAATGTGGGGGGGCCGGTTTTGGCCCGCCACCATGTGCCGGCCCCCTGGCGCCCGCAGCAGTCATTGAGCCGCACCGTTCGCTGTAGGCTGCGCATGCCTGCGCCAGCGCACCACAAAACGCCCCCCCGCGCACCCTTTCCCAAGGGCGCGCAGGAAGCCACGGCCGCCCCCACCCCCCCGCGCCTCTAGCACCCTCGCGCCCCTGACTACTCACCGCTGCTCCCCTCCTGCCCGATCCGCCTCTCTTTCTCCTCCACTGCACGAGAGGCAGGGCAGGCGTTCTCACAGCGAGGGACGGCGAAGGCGATTTTCAATGTCGGGCGCGCGGGCCGGCGCGCACTCCACCCATTCCCCGCGCGCCCGACATTGAAAATCACTTTCGCCAGCCTCCGGAGAACGAGAGAGAGTGAGAGCGACAGAGCAAGATAGAGAGAAAGTGAGAAAGAGAGAGAGAGAGAGAAAGAGGGTGGGAAGAAATAGCAAGAGAGAGAGAACGAGAGAGAGAAAGAGTGAGAGAAAGAAAACAAGAGAGAAAGAGTGTGAGAGAGAAAGCAAGAGAGAGAGAGAAAGAAAACAAGAGAGGGAATGTGAGAAAAAGAGAGAGAGAGCAAGAGGGGGAGAGATAGAGAGAAAGAAAGAGAAAGAAAGAAAGAAAGAAAGAAAGAGAGACATGAGAGAGGAAGGAAGAGTGTGAGAGAGAGGAAGAAAGCAAGAGAGAGAAAGAGAGAGAGAGAAAGAAAGAAAGAAAGAGATGAGAGAGGAAGGGAGAAAAAAAGAGAAATGAGAAAATGATTGAGGCAGAAAATGACAGGAAAGAGAGAGAAACAGAGAGAGAACTGACTCTTGATTTAAAGCATATTGTAAAAGCACTTAAATAATAACAGAGAAAAACCCCCAGCCCTCACCTGTTTTTATTAATAGTTTTGCTGGTTGTTTTAGTTTTAATAGTAATAGATTTTGGTTTTTTAAAATTATTAATTTCTTTTAATAAAAAAGAAGGGATTTATTTATTTATTTATTTATATGCCGCCCAGTCCCAAGTTTTTCCTTATTTTCAGATTGCATTTCTTCTTGGTGAGGTTCCGCCCATTGCTTCTTGTACTACCTTCAGGTGGCATGGAGAATAAATAGATGCCATCTGCTCTGTGGCAGCCCTTTAAAGATAGGGAAACTACTATTATATTCCCCCTCAGTTTTCTATTTGTTGAGCTAAACATACTCGGTTCTCTTAGCCCTTGGTCATAGGATTTAGCCTCTAGGCCAGGGGTGTCAAACTCAATTTCATTGAGGGCCACATCAGGGCTGTGTTTGACCTCAGAGGGCCGGGGGAGGGCTTGCCCAGGGTGTGTGGCCATGGTGGCATGGCACGGGATTTAGGGGCCAGTAGTTTTAAAATGGCGGTGGGGGGCCCAGACACTTAGGCTGTATGGGGCCCCAAAATTCCTAATGGCGGCCTTGCTCATATGATTACAATTCGGGCAATTGGCAGCCTGCTTGTATTTACAATTGGTTGTAGGATCCTGCAGTCAAGTGGTAGTTCGCTACTTATTTATATATATATATATATATATATATATATATATATATATATATATATATATAATATTATATATTTATTTATATATATATTTATATAATATATAATATAATAATATATAATAATATAATATATATTATATAATATTTATATAATTATATAATATTATATATTTATATATATATAATATATATATATATATATATATATATATTACAAGGCAAAGGTTGTAGGTTCAAGTCCCAATGGGTATGGCTAGCTGATGAGGCCAAAATAAGGCCGAAATAGATCTATCCTAGTCTCCCTTAATTTTCAAATTCAGCTTAAACATGTGACACACACACACACACACACACACACACACACACACACACACATATATATAAATCCAGCAGGAACACGATCGCAGTCTATAAATATTTGAGAGGCTGCCACAATGGGTGGGGTGGTCACTCAGGCTGTTTTCCAAAGCAGCAGAAGGCCAGACAAGGAATGGTTGGAAGCTGACCAAGGAGAGATTCAACCTTAAAATAAGGAAGAGCTTTTTGACAGTGAGAGCGATCAACCAGTGGAACAGCCTGTCTGTGGAGGTTATGAATGCTCCAACACTAGAGACATTCAAGAAGAGATTGGACTGCCATTTGTCTAGAGTGGCACCAGCAGGGGGTTGGACTAGGTGACCTACAAGATACCTTCCAACTCTAATAATAAATAAAAATAAAAAAATTCTGGGAATTGAAGTCCAAAAGTCTTAAAGCTGCCAAGGTTGGAGGCCCCTGATGTAGAGGGAGAATTACGTTAATCTATATCTGAGGAAGCAAGTGTGTTTGCCTACTCATACAGGATTGATTGATTGATTGATTTGAATGACCGGCCAACTTAAGCAAGTCTGGGAGCCTTACAAGGGCAATAAAACCAGTAACTTATGAAACGATCTCAAAACAATCAATCAAAACTCCTGCTACTGAAATCACCCCCTTGCGATGCCTGGCAACCAGCTTCTCCCTCGATACTTTCTAATATACGATCCTGTCAGCGGCTGACAGGATTTAAAATCCCGACCCTTGGACACGGGAAGGCAGCGAAAGCAACCCAGTTTGGGAATAAAGTCCCCCCCCTTTTTTTTTTTTTGCACGTTGCAAGATACAGAAGTGGGGCAGTTCTGACATAGTCCATGTTAAAAAAAAAAACCAGCGGAAGAGAGCGATAAGTAAACAGTCAAATCAGCCTTCCCGCCCCCTCAGGATTTAAGGTTTTAAGAAGAAGAACAAAAAGGCGGGAAAGAGGCTAGAGATTAGTATCTCCGATTTTACCTGCCATGATCCCTCAGCTGATTCCGGGCACCGATGCGGGGAAGGAAAAAGGTCAAAACGCAGCAGCAGCTCTAACTTTGGCCAATTGTGGATGTGGAAGAAATCCCACCCATTGCTTCCTTTCCCCGCCCATGGATTGAACAGGATAAAAAAAAGAGCAAGCCGGCCACAACCGCTTTGGGAGGATCCTGGAAAGCCCCATCATTTCGCGGAAATGGATCCTAACGGGCTCCTTCACATTTCCGAAAGTTTTTGGCCGCCTGCCTTGTTATTTCCACCAAATAAAGAAGGGAAGGACGCTGCAAAAGTGTACATAAAATAGAGGCAGAGGGCTCGATCGCTTCTTTCACACGCAGCCACGTCACAGGCAAAAGTCATGTTTCGCCCTTCAGAATTATGGATGGCTTTGAAGGTTTCTGGCCTGAGCCATCAAAATGGTTTCTAATGCTTAACGGTCCCATCAGTGGGATTTTCTCCAAGTTGAAGATTTGTTTTAAAAAGGGTTCAGTCTCCTCTTTTCTGTGTTTGAAACGTTCAGCTCAGTAGATTCCTTATTTGGTAGCATTTGTCCTGACAGTTGTCTCTCCTATATTTTATACATCTTTTCTCCCATTCATATATCCTTTCCTCTAATCTTCATTGAGGTATTCTTTTATTTATTTAGTCCAATACATAATACACATTGAAGAGAATAGATATGTAGTAATATAACTAAAGAAACGAATAGAAGAAAAGATATAAAAGTTTATTTATTTATTTATCAGATTTGTATGCTGCCCCTCTCCACAGACTCGGGGCGGCTCACAGCAATACTGTAATAATACAATGTAAACAAATCTAATATTTAAGTTAATTTAAAACCCCAATTTAGAAACCAATCATACATACTGTACTAACATACCATGCATAAATTTTATAAGCCTAGGGGGAGGGAAATTCAAACTTAATATTAACTGCTCCAAACTTGACTGTAAAAATATGACTTTAATAATCGAGTTGTCGAAGCATGGAACTCATTGCCGGACTCAGTGGTGTCAGCCCCCAGCCCCCAACATATCTCCCTTAAACTCTCCACGATTGACCTCTCCAGGTTCCTAAGAGGCCAGTAAGGGGCGTACATAAGTGCACTGATGTGCCTATTGTCCCCTGTCCAATTGTCTTTCCTTATCTCATATATCATATATACTCTCTCCTTCCCTTCTACTTCTCTTCTTTCTTACTTTCTATCTTTATATATATTACTTAATGTCTATTCTCTTTCATATGTATTGTATATTGGACAAAGAATAAATAAAATAAAAATAAATAAAATAAAGTCTCAATTCCCCCATGCCTGATGACAGAGGTGGGTTTTAAGGAGCTTACGAAAGGCAAGGAGGGTGGGGGCAACTCTGATATCTGGGGGGAGTTAGTTCCAAAGGGTCGCCACAGTGAAGGCTCTTCCCCAGGTCCCGCCAAACGACATTGTTTAGTTGACAGGACCCGGAGAAGGTCAACTCTGTGGGACCAACTGGTCGCTGGGATTCGTGCGGCAGAAGGCGGGCCCGGAGATATTCTGGTCCGGTGCCATGAAGGGCTTTATAGGTCATAACCAACACTTTGAATTGTGACTGGAAACTGATCGGCAACCAATGCAGACTGCGGAGTGTTGGTGTGACATGGGCCTATTTAGGAAAGCCCATGATAGCTCTCGCAGCTGCATTCTGCACGATCTGAAGTTTCCGAACACTTTTCAAAGGTAGCCCCATGTAGAGAGCATTACAGTAGTCGAGCCTCGAGGTGATGAGGGCATGAGTGACTGTGAGCAGTGACTCCCAGTCGAAAAGTATAGGTGAACAAATTTAAAAGGAAGAAAAGATAAATGAGATAAGGAGAGACAATTGGACAGGGGACGGAAGGCACACTGGTGCACTTATGCACGCCCCTTACTGACCTCTAAGGAACCTGGAGAGGTCAATCGTGGATAGTCTAAGGGGAAAATGTTGGGGGTTAGGCGTTGACACTACTGAGTCAGGTAATGAATTCCATGCTTCGACAACGCGGCTGCTGAAGTCATATTTTTTACAGTCAAGTTTGGAGCGGTTAATATTAAGTTTGAATCTGTTGCGTGCTCTTGTGTTGTTGCGGTTGAAGCTGAAGTAGTCATTGACAGGTAGAACGTTGCAGCATATGATCTTGTGGGCAATACTTAGATCGTGTTTTAGGCGTCGTAGTTCTAAGCTTTCAAGACCAAGGGTTGATAGTCTGCTTTCGTACGGTATTCTGTTTCGAGTGGAGGAGTGAATGGCTCTTCTGGTGAAGTATCTATTCTCATATCTTTTCTTCTATCCTTTCCCTGATATTTACTACTACATGTTTTTATTCTCTTTAACTTTCAATTTGTATTGGAATAAATAAATAAATAAATAAATAAATAAATAAATAAATAAATAAATAAATAAATAAATAAATAAATAAATAAATAAAGAAAGAAAGAAAGAAAGAAAGAAAGAAAGAAAGCTGAGGCGTTCCTTGGCGCTGCTGAAAAATCTGCCTTGTTCCCCAATGCTTTCCCATTTCTGCCATCGTAAGAGTCCCTCGCTCTCAGCCAGAACTGGGTGTTTGCGGGCTCCTTCCCTTGCTTCCCACCTCCTTTTATGCTAATCTTTTTTTAGGTTGCAGACCAAAGAGGTAGATATAAAAATCTTCAAACAAAAGAACAGAACTGAAGAAGCTTCTTGGATGAGAAGGAAAAACAAAGAAAGCCCAATTGCCTATTAAAAAAACACCTATGGGAGGACCATGAGCTGGATCAATGTTTCCCAACTTTGGCAACTTGAAGATATTTGGACTTCAACTCCCAGAATTTCCCAGCCAGCAAATGCTGGCTGGGGACTTCTGGGAGTTGAAGTCCAGATATCTTCAAGTTGCCAAGGTTGGGAAACACTGAGCTGGATGACAGAAGAATCTCCACAGACATTCAAATGAAAGAATACTCTCTCAAAGCAGTGAACAAATCTTTTTTTTAATACATAAAATGAACAAATCTGCATATAACAGAGAAAACAGCTAGGTTATTCATATTTGATTATTTAATTGGTTGCTCAACAAATCTGCACTCTGTTACAAAATGATAACAAGGTTTGTTGCAGTGGGGGCCAGATGGCTTTTGGGAACATTTTATTCCACAACTGCTACAGCAAGTTGAAAAATATTACTTCCTGTACCCTCCTCCTCTTCAGTGGAGTAACATAGGCTACTAATCCCAAACTCTTTAGGCCTTTTTAACTTAGTTAAAAATACGATAATTTTTCAAATATTTGCGTCAAATTCAGAACAAGGCACCCCGAGTCTTCAGAGAGGGGCGGCACACAAATCTAATATATATATTATATACAGTATATATAAATATATAAGGCAGCAATCAGGAAAAAAATCTGTTTAAAGTACAGTGGTACCTCTACCTAAGAACGCCTCTACTTACAAACTTTTCTACATAAGAACCAGGTGTTCAAGAGTTTTTTTGCCTCTTTTCAAGAACCATTTTCCACTTACAATCCCAAGCCTCCAAAACTGTAACCGGAAAAGGCAGGGAGAAGCCTCCATGGGGCCTCTCTAGGAATCTCCTGGGAAGATACAGGGCCGGAAAAGGCAGGGAGAAGCCTCCGTGGGGCCTCTCTAGGAATCTCCTGGGAGGAAACAGGGCGTCCACCCTCCCTGTGGTTTCCCCAATCGCACACATTATTTGCTTTTACATTGATTCCTATGGGAAAAAATGCTTCTTACAAACTTTTCTACTTAAGAACCTGGTCATGAAATGAATTAAGTTCATAAGTAGAGGTACCACTGTATTTTGATACATTCTGTGGGACTGAACTCAAGTACTCCTTGAAGAGTGATACCGCCTAAATGAGATGCTTATTTGTTCACGCTCTTCTCTCAAATGGAATAGGACTTTGCTTTCTTCTTGCTGAGGCCTAAAGGGATCACTCTTTGCAAAGAATTGTGGGATTCACTTCACCGGGCAGATTTTGAACTATGCCAGTTTGGAGTATTGAAGGTGTAGAAATCATAGACACAAAGACATGATTTCTTGAGCAATGCTTTCTCCAGGTTGGAAATATCTTTCTGGGATGAGCTGCCTCATGTTTAGAAGCTCTCTATTGCTTGGACTTGCAGTTTATTTTTTATAACAAAATTCTTCTGTATACAATTACAATGATTGACCCACCCCAAAGATAGCTAACTAGTAACAGGGTAATATACAGCATAGAAACATAGAAGTCTGATGGCAGAAAAAGACCTCCTGGTCCATCTAGTCTGCCCTTATACTATTTTCTGTATTTTATCTTAGGATGGATATATGTTTATCCCAGGCATGTTTAAATTCAGTTACTGTGGATTTATCTACCACGTCTGCTGGAAGTTTGTTCCAAGGATCTACCACTCTTTCAGTAAAATAATATTTTCTCATGTTGCTTTTGATCTTTCCCCCAACTAACTTCAGATTGTGTCCCCTTGTTCTTGTGTTCACTTTCCTATTAAAAACACTTCCCTCCTGGACCTTATTTAAGCATACAGTTAGATCATACCAATCAAGCAGGTGAGCACAAGATTGCTTAGCTTTAACCTTTTGTTCTTAGCTAGAACAGAAGAGCCGAATAAGTAAGTAACCTTTACCTATATACAGGGAGTAGAGCAGATAACCTTTAAAGTGAAATAAGAGAAGAATGAGATGTTTTATTGACAAGATATGTTTTCCATACAGTAATTGATAATAGCCTATGTTAGGTGCTGGATTAGAAACCAGGAGACTGTGGGTCTTAAACCTCCCTTAGGCATGAAAAGCAAGTGAGTAACTTTGGGTTGGTCACACTTGTCAGCCCAAGCCCCTTCACAGGATTGTGGGGAAAATAGGTGGAAGGGGAAAATAGGTGGCAGAATACTCTAGCAGTGATGGTGAAACTATGGCACGGATGCCGCAGGTGGAGCCATACCAGCTGGCACACGAGCCGTTGCCCTACCTCAGCTCCAACGTGCATGTGTGTGCTGGCCAGCTGATTTTTGGCTCACACAGAGGCTCAGGGAGGGAGGGGTGTTTTTGGCTTCCAGAGAGCCTCCAGGGGGAAGTGGGAGGGCATTTTTACCCTCTCCCAGCTTCATGAAAGGCTTTGGAGCTTGGTGAGGGTGAAACATGAGCCTACTGGACCCACCATAAGTTGGGAAACAAGCTGTTTCTGGCCTCCAGGAGGTGGGGGGAGGTGTTTTTGCCCTCCCCAGGCATTGAATTATAAGTGTGGGCACTCGCGCATACATGATAGGGTGCATGCATACTCTTTTGGCATCTGAAGAAAAAAAGGTTCACCATCACTGCTCTATAGGTAGTCCTTGATTTATGACCATAATTGAACCCACAACTTCAGTTATATAAGTCATGGCTGCACCCAATTTTATGATCTCTTTTGAGATAGACATTAAGTGAATGTGACAGTCGTTAAGCAAACCAATTGTTCACTATAGTTTTTGGTTGGAAGCTTAATGTAATGCAGGCTTGTGGGGAAAAGATCATAAATTGCAGTCATGTGACCATGGATAATTGCCAATAATTGTAAATGCGGTCCAGCTGCCAAGTGCCCAAAATATGGTTAGGTGACTGCAGGGGGCATGTCAGAATTTCAAAACCAGGTTCCATTTTCAGGATTTATTGTAAATCTATTTACACTATTAAATAAATAAATTGAGGAGTACCTGTAATATCTACATTTGCCACATTGAGTTATATATTAAAAAGGCAGGAAAAAGATCTAATGATAACAACATTAGTAATCTACAAAATGCATGAAGCCATTTAAAGGCAGTCTTGCTGGCTGCCAAGACTGAGATGTGAAATATTTTTCAACCTTACATTGGTTAAAATTCTACCAAAAAAGTTAGGCAGTCTGAAAATTGCTGGAAAAGACTACAGAAGATGGGCACAGTTGAGAACAGGAGGCAGCAGGAGTCATGTTGTAACAGAATAACAATTCACAAATATCACAAATACTGTCACATGTTATCAAACAGTCAGTATCACAAATACTGATTATGCAAAATGCTCACAACCTCCTTGCCATGGATTAATTTAGATATCTCCTTTAAAAGTAGTACTGTATTCAGTTACAAAAAGCATAAAAATAGGCATTAAATAAATAAGTCATATTTAAAAGCCTGCTAAATAATCCAAAAGAATATATAGCTGAAACTGATCCGTTTTCTATCTTTTACCTTCAAGGACCAGCAGCAACCTAAATAGCTGATTATGACTGGGTTGTTATTACTTTGGATCAATCACTTTTAAAGAAGTACAAGACAACCTCTGATGCCACTCGGTCATCCTTATGGAGAAGTTTCCATTGCAAATTCATTACGGCTTCAACAATGGCCAAGCATCTGTCAAAACTCTGTTGGGATACTTTCAGAGCTGTATCTGCCTTGCAACAGTCCACATTGAACTCTAGAGCAGTGTTTCCCAACTTTGGCAACTTGGAAATATCTGGACTTCAACTCCCAGAATTCCCCAGCCAGCATTTGCTGGCTGGGGAATTCTGGGAGTTGAAATCCAAATATCTTCAAGTTGCCAAGGTTGGGAAACACTGCTCTAGAGTACGGCCAAACATCAGCACAGGAAATATTTTATGACATATTGTATTACAGGTAGTCTCTACATACGTCCAGAATTGAGGCCCAAGTTTCTGTTGCTAAGCAAGGCAGTTGAATTTTGCTCCATTTTGCGACCTTTCTGGCCACAGTTGTTAAATAAATCACTGCAGTTGTTAAGTTTGAAATACACTTGCAAAGTAAATCTGGCTTCCCTATTGGCTTTGTCAGGTCACAAAAGTAATCACACGACCCCGAGACACTGCAATTGTCATAAATATGAATCAGTTGCCAAGCGTCCAAATTTTGATTATGTGACCATGTGAATGCTGCAACGGTTGCATGCGTGAAAAAACGGTTTTCAGTGATATTTTAACTTTGAACCATCACTAAATGGTTGTAAATAAAGGACTACTTGTATGTTCTGAAGTGATTTATGATCATTTCATATCATATATTGTTTTATAAAATTTACCATGTTTCCATTCCATGGGAGTCGTAGATCCTGGATTTTGGATTAAGTCTGCAAGTTAGCCCATTTGGGTTTCTTGGTTCAAAAACAGCTGCTATACGATGCATTGTTTTGCTGAGTTAAAGGCTTGTCCTTGATTACAGATCTAGTGTTATCAAGAATTATGGATTGGGGTCTGGCTGAACAATTAAGAAACGCTGGAGGGTGAAATCTATTTCTTATCTGGTGCAATGAATGGATGGCATGGTGTTTGCCAATATTTTAGGGGTGGTGGTGGTGGTGGTAGAATTATTAAATAAATAAATAAACATACATACATACATAGACCAAAGTTCTGTGTTAACCACAAGTAGATTATCTTATTTATCACATGCTATCTAGTTGAATAAATGGAAAGATTTTGAGTGTCTCAATATCTATTTGCTCATTTACGTCAGAAGTGGGAATCTAAGGGCATATTCAATTGTGTACCTTCTTGGAGTCTGCATTGAATAACTGGCAGAACTGAAGCAAATGGTTGGTTGAGCCAGAGCCAAAACTGAATAAGACTCCACAGTTTTGCTTTCTGATGCTCTTTTCCCCCTAACATTTCTCTCATTCTCTAACTCCCACTTCTAACTCTTCCAAATAGCAGGTCACCAGGGAAGGGACTGACAATTTGACCAAAACTCAGAATGGTTCACTTGCATGGAGCTTTTGAAATCAGACCACGAGCCACATACAGCACTAAGTCCACTGCGAAAACTTCCAATCCTGATAGGATCTGTTCAGAAATCCTAGAGTGGCTGGAATGCAATGAAGTTGCAAATGGCAGTGATGAATTCTTTTGGTTGATCTGCATGAACCCAGTGCCCTGCATCAGGAATATGCTGGATTTCAGCATCAGGAAAGAGCCGTTTGATCTCAGGGTAGTTATTGGAACTGCAACAAAGTTGACACAGAAATTGAAAGGAAATGGGAAAAATTGCAGTAAGAACTTTGTGGAGAACATAAATTATACCAATCAGTTTAAGAATAAAATAACTTGTTTATACTATATAAAATAAAGGTAGCTAGTTGTTTGTGAGGGATAGAAACTAAAAGGCTGAAAAAAAAAATCCTCAGTGAAAAAGGATTTCAACTGGCCCTAAAATGCAATGTGGAATGTTAGACCATTTCTGGAAGCCAAAGTTAAAATAGCGAGATTATGGTAGCAACATCCATCAGATCTAAACTTGATTTGATTTTGATTTGATTTTATTGGATTTGTATGCCGCCCCTCTCCATAGACTCAGGGCGGCTAACAACAGTAGTAAACAGCACATGACAATCCAATATAAACAGTTAAAAACCCTTATTGTAAAACCAAACATAGATACAGACATACCATGCATAAAATTGTAAAGGCCTAGGGGGAAAGAGTATCTCAATTCCCCCATGCCTGGCGGCAGAGGTGGGTTTTAAGAAGCTTACGAAAGGCAAGGAGGGTGGGAGCAATTCTAATCTCTGGGGGGAGTTGGTTTCAGAGGGCCGGGGCCACCACAGAGAAGGCTCTTTCCCTGGGTCCCGCCAAGCGACATTGTTTAGCTGACGAGACCTGGAGAAGACCCACTCTGTGGGACCTAACTGGTCGCTGGGATTCGTGCAGCAGAAGGCGGTCCCTGAGATAGTCTGGTCCGGTGCCATGTAGGGCTCTATAGGTCATAACCAACACTTTGAATTGTGACCGGAAATTGATCGGCAACCAATGCAGACTGCGGAGTGTTGGTGTAACATGGGCATATTTGGGAAAGCCTATGATTGCTCTCGCAGCTGCATTCTGCACGACCTGAAGTTTCCGAACACTTTTCAAAGGTAGCCCCATGTAGAGAGCGTTACAGTAGTCGAGCCTCGAGGTGATGAGGGCATGAGTGACTGTGAGTAGTGACCCCCGGTCCAAATAGGGCCGCAACTGGTGCACCAGGCGAACCTGGGCAAACACCCCCCTCGCCACAGCCGAAAAATGTTTCTCTAATGTGAGCTGTGGATCGAGGAGGACGCCCAAGTTGCGGACCCTCTCTGAGGGGGTCAGTAGTTCCACCCCCAGGGTGATGGACGGGCAGATGGAATTGTCCTTGGGAGGCAAAATCCACAGCCACTCCGTCTTATCAGGATTGAGTTTGAGTCTGTTGACACCCATCCAGGCCCCAACAGCCTCCAGACACCGGCACATCACTTCCAATATGGTTGATTCAGCTGTGGATGAAATCATGCTGAGGTTCAAAAGCATCATCTGCAGACACTCAGCAGGACAAAATTTACCATTTGGGAGATGTAGATTATAGTCTACTGTTTACTGGAAATTGTTTGATATGCAATGCAAAAAAACCTTCAAGCTGCAACCCTGCAGGTATTATTTTAAACGATGCTCCAGGTCTCTTACCTAATATAGCCAGATTTGGACCCCCCAAGAAAGAGAGTAGGCCCTAGATAAGATGTCTGGAAGTCAGGAAAACTCATGAGGTCACTCAGATGCTGTGAAATGGCCTCTAGGTTCACACGCCATACATATTGGTCCTCAGCATTCATTAGGTTGGTAAGTAGAAAATAGAGGATGATTGGATCCTACAGAGAAAGAAAATAAGTAAAAGTACTGGGATGATGGCTTAAATGTGAAACATAATCCTTGGGCATGTAATTTGGTAAACTGATTTACATTTTGTCCCTTTAGGATGATCAGACATGCCGGTATCTCTACCTACAAGTGCCTCTACTTACGAATTTTTCTAGATAAGAACTGGGTGTTCAAGATTTTTTTGCCTCTTCTCAAGAAACATTTTCAACTTACAAACCCGAACCTCTGAAACTGTAACCGGAAAAGGTGGGGAGAAGCCTCCATGGGGCCTCTCTAGGAATCTCCTGGGAGGAAAAAGGGCCTCCACCCTCCCTGTGGTTTCCCCAATCACACACATTATTTGCTTTTACATTGATTCCTATGGGAAAAATTGCTTCTTCATAAAAACGTTTCTACTTAGGAGCCTGATCATGGAATGAATTAAGTTCGTAAGTAGAGGTACCACTGTATCTTGTTGTTGTTGTTTTTTTTTAAAAAAACCCAAACTATTTCTTGTCCCACACTTTTGCATGTCTCACTTAGAGAGGTGAAATAGCTTGCATCTGAAATATATAACTTGTGCTCGTTGACAAAAATGCTTTACCTGAATAGTGGGACGCAGCTGTTCTTCTGCCATACGGCGTGCAGTGGAACGAGGAATACCTTTAGGGATATTCACTGCTTTCATGGCAGCAATGAAATTCTGAAAGCCACTGACATCTTTTGTTTGACTAGGACTGATGTCAACACACACTAAGCGCTCCACCAGTTCTGGCTGCAAAGGAACAAATTGGGGTGGGAGTGGAGAGGAGGTCACAGGAATCATCGACTGAAAGAGCTATCACACTACTCCCTACTCTAGACTCTAATAAGAATTCTAAGCCAGGGCAGAGTCAATGTACCAGACAATAATTTTTATTCTGTTTCAGTTTCCATCGCAAACATTGTAAGAAGGCAGCAATTGTGCTCCAGAAAAAAGAGATTTAAACTTTACGTTTGAATAGAATCTATGTCCCCTTCCAGAAAATGGGTCAACTGACTCACAGTTGCTGCACCTATTCTGCATTGTGCTCTTCAAACAGAGTGTAGGGACTAAAAGAGTAAATGTGAAGTTATACTTAAAAATTGTAAAATTGGTTACAAGTCTGTTGTGAGTTCACAATTGTTTCAAATTTTATAATACTGTTATCTTCACCCATCCCAGAAAATTAGATGTTGGCTGTCCTTGTTAATTTGAAATACAGTATGTACATTTTGAGGTAGTTCTTGTCTGTATGTTCTGAACTTGTACAACTGTTTTTAAACCTGGGATTTTGTAGCTAATTTGTGAAAAATTATTATTATTATTTATTAGATTTGTATGCCGCCCCTCTCCGAAGGAATAGAGGAAATATTTTTAAAGCACCTTTTGTGTGCTGTGGCTTGAGACAAAATGCACACACACACACACACACACTGAATGGTAAAACCATAAATTATGCAAAATGAGATCATCTGATATAATCTGTCTCCAAATTGGCCCTCCAGGTTTTCCAATGGTTTCCAATTTCATCATCTTCCCTTTCTTATCACCTTTCTCAGTATTATAGTCTTGTCTAGAGAGCTAGATCTTCATAGTGTTCCAAATATGATAATTATAATTATTATAAAATTATAATTTGAGCCTGCAGATTTGTGCTTTAAGTGGCAGCGCTGGATCAATTTGTTCTATCATTGATTTGTTTTTATATTAGCTATCCATAGAAATTAGAAACTGTTATATTGTTCACAGTATTGTATGACAGGATTCCCTAAAGCATCCATCCATCCATCCATCCATGTATCCATTCAACCATCCATTCGCTATCTATCTATTATGTACAAACCTTTTAATTGCAATGGATGCAAACTTCATGCTCCCCTTTCATCCCTATACACAAATTTCTGGTAATAAAATATTTCTATGTCCTAAGCATTTACTTTTCTCTCAATGATCAACTCTCCTTTTGTCTAAAAGGCCATGTGACTCCAATATCACAGCAATAAAATACCACAAGAAGAAACTAGTCAGAGGTGCGTACCCATTGTAGCGCGAATACCATAGCTGTCTTGCCGCCCATGCTGTGGCCAATTAAGACACACCTACTGAGATGCAGCTGGTTCAGAAAGAGATGGATGTCAGCACTCATGGCTTCATAGGTCATGATGGGGCTGTGGGAACTATCCCCATGGTTGCGGGCATCTACTGTTAGCACCTATCTGGGCAAGAGAAGAAGGAAGCCAGCAGGTTGGCAAAGATAAGGCCTTACTTACTTAAGTATCACCAGAATATATTTCAAACACACAATGGAATTATGATAATCCACTAAGGAACAGTCTAGCTGTTGAATTTTTTTCAGTAACCTTCTAGAGAGATTCTTCAAAGGTAGCTTCATTTAGTGCACAGTTGTGCAGCAAGGTAGTTTAAACATAATGTCACAATTGCATAGATGATTACCTGGCCTGACCACCTCAGAAATTGTTGCAATACAGACATTTGAGTAAGTTGCACAAAAGCTTAATTACTATTTCCATCCATATAGATTCAGGAACAGCTCTGGATCAAAGAAGTTATTCAAAGCTGCAAACCAGGCCTTGTAGGGGGAGTTTATGTTTATTATGTTTATTTAGATTTAGCTCCTTTTAATAGGTTGCTTCTCCAAGTTTACTTTTTATCTCTGTTTCTCTTGCATAATTTTATATATTTATATTAAATACTTAATATAATACAATTATATAATTAATAATATAATTAATATAATTAATATAATATTTATATTAAAATTATGAGAGAGACAGAGAGAGAGACAAAAACCAACCAAGGTTTAAAAGAAGCAATTAACTTAGAGCTTTGGATTTTAATTCCAGACCAATCTGGATTCATTTTGAATCATGGGAAAAATATACAGTATATCTTAGCTAAATTTGCAGACTTCCAAAAAAAAAAAAAAGCATTGCATAAGCTTTGTATTAAGGTCACCAAATTATACAAATCAGCAGAATATCCAGCAGATTCAGTGTTGTAAAAAACAGAACAAATTATTTGAGTTTTTAAAAAGTTCCATTTCTTCTTTTTTATTCATTTTTATTTACTAAATTTATATGCCACCTATCTTGCTATTCAGAATGATTCAGTTTTGATGCATTAGGCACTATTAAGCCATTGTAATCTTTCCAATAGTATCTAGAAGGCTCATATTTTTGTACTCAATGTACTTATTGTCTTAGAACATGAAATCTAATGAGAGAAATCTAGAGGACTCTTAGTTCAGATCAGTCCAGTTCTACTTTCTCATTTAGCTAATGACCACATCCACCTTGTGGTTGAACACGTTGCTTTTGATTAATGTCCTCCTTCTCTCATATACATGCACTTCCCTTGTTCTTCTCTGCAACACTATCTTAACCCTACCTGAATGTTCTGAGGTTGTTTATGAGGCAGTAGACACGATGAAGCTGCAGCAAGAGACATTAGAAAGAATGAAGACTCTCTGTTGTGTTGAATTTAGAGCTACATAAAAACACCATAAAAATTCAATGACTCACCTGAGACAGACTGAAAAATACTTCAGAATGTTCTGTTCAGTTATATAAAATCCTGCAAAAGAACCTCTGACTATAGTATTCAACATAAAAATAGTTTAATAGTTTAATAGTTTATTGGATTTGTATGCCGCCCCTCTCCGGAGACTCGGGGCGGCTAACAGCAATAATAAAAACAATGTACAATAATAATCCAATGGTTCGTTTTTGGCAGCAACTGACTGGTAAACTCATAGCAACCTTTCTCTGGCTGACCATACATCTTTTACCCACCTTGCGACCAGTTTGGAGCACTAATTGTTTTGCGAGGGATGAAAAATTGGATTTGCTTCCAAACAGCCCATGCAGGAAAACAAGTGGAGGATCTGATGAGGGTCCATCAAAAATGGCATAGGATACAGGCACTGGCCTATAAATAAAACACAATTCATGATCAAGTTGATGGTTAGGCCAGCAGACCTAGACTACAAAATGTGGATGACCACAAAGTGGCGGATAGTAACCGAGATATGTAGAAATCCTCCTTGCTTCCATCCCATGGCCTTAACTTTTTCAGCTAAGACTAGTAGCAAGGCTTGCAAAGCCAAATTAAATTAAGGACAGATTTATTAATTACTACTAGCTAAAAAGAATCTCCAGGAAGGTTCTTCAGGAAGTCACCTTGTTTCTTCTTTTAAAACAAGAGTAATTTTACTTGTGCCCTGCTTGTGGATGTCTGAAAGCTTCTATAAGAGTCAGTAAGATAGAATAAGCAAACCATAAACAATATTTTAGTTATTGATGCTCTATCTTTTCTCTTCAGGAGTCTCTGAGGCAGCTTTCTATCAACATAAATCCATTTCACAGAAATCAATAAATAGTAGCATTTTAAAAACAGAATCATCTAAAATATTCTCCATCTGTATGCTGCCATCTACTGGTAGTGATCTTATAGGTTATGAAAGACGCATTACTTTCTCCTATTGACACAGATCAGCCATCATCATATTGAAAGGCTGCCCTTCTCCATAGACTCAGAGTGGCTTACAACAAGAATGAATACAAAAATACAAAAGTAAGACATAGAAGAAATCTAAATCTAAAATGCAGAGGGTGGGAGTGGTAAGAATGTCTGGAGGGAGTTGATTCCAAAGGGCCAGGGCTGCCACAGAGAAGGCTCTTCCCCTAGATCCTGCCAGACCGCATAGCCTAACTGATGGGACCTGGAGAAGACCAACTCTGTGGGACCTAACTAGCCGTTGAAGCAAGAGATGGTCTCGTAGGTAATCTGGTCCTAAGCCCAGTGAAGGGCTATTACATTTTTTACTACCACACTGTGGGCGTGGCTTATGCAGGACACCCTGCATTTTCTTTCAAAGTCTTTCTGTGCAAATTGGGTGCTCTGGGGTGGAGCTCCATTTTTGCTAACCCACTGCGTTCCCCCTCCCCCGTCTGGACAGCAGTCCACCCCTGGTCATAACACTTTAAATACCTATCAAAATATTATACATAAGAATAATAGAAGAGCATGACTATAACTAAACACCAAACTATGTAAAAACAACAATATGGCATTGTTGGTAAATCTTAAAAGTGTTATTTAAGGAATAGATTTTTGACTATTTATATTCATTTATCCACTTCCATATCTGTAACTTTTCCTTGAGATGCTATTTGAAGCTGGTCTGCTTTAAATTTTAGGTTGGTAGGGAACATTATTCTTTTACAGCTGGAAACACAAATATGCGTGGTTAACTGTGGTGGTGGCTTAGTTTACAGGACTCCCAACAAGTCACCATTATCCAGAACTAGCATCCCCCTTTGCTCATATGAGGGGACATGGCAGTAATATGGGGTGCTCTATTCCCCTGCAATAGGTCAGGTTTGGTCTGACCTATTGCAGCTGACCGCCAAAAGGGGGGAGGCTATTGGGACGCCATCATTTTAAATGTTTATCTACAGCAGGGATAGGCAACGTTGGCTCTTCTATGCCTTGTGGACTTCAACTCCTAGAATTCCTGAGCCATACATGCTTAGCTTAGGGATTCTGGGAGTTGAAGTCCATATGTCATAGAAGAGCCAACGTTGCTTACCCCAATCTACAGCCTGTCCTTTCTGTCTCTATGATGACTACATCCGGTCCATGAACCGGATACAACCGGGAAGATGGACGCTTCGTGCACCTGCCAGGCCTTTCCAGGAGCTTCACTCTCCCCTTTCCAAGTTCCACTCCCTTTCCGAGCTCTTACATGGCGGCGCGGCCGGCGAGACCCCTTCTTTCCCGGGCTGTGATACTGAGACGACATCGGAGTGTCCGGGCTCGCGGCCAGCGAAAAGGACAAGGCGGATACCCAAGAGCGCGAAGCATCATTGGCCGGGTCCAGCGGTCACCAAGGTGACAAAGATTAAGATTAATGAAAGGACGGAGCCACAAGATCTACTTCCGGGTCGGTTGCTAAGGTGTCCTATGCCACAGAACGGGGGTGGTTCCATGCTGGCTCAGGAATTCTGGGAGTTGAAGTCCACAAGTCGTAAAAGGGCCGTACCGTTCCTCAAGGCCGCTGCAGAAGAAACTAATACGAACGTCTTGTCCCTTTCAGCTTTGTGGGACACGCTCACCGGCGTTTGTCTGTCACCAGAGGGAGCCACGAATGTTTTGTTGCAAATACTGTAAAGCCAAGTTTCGGAATTGCAGAAAATTCTCCCCCCCCCCCCCCCCAATCAATAAATACATATAAAATATCCAGGAAAACGGTTATGATGGGTAGCGTTCTTAGGGGTAAAAAGATTCCCCACAAATCAGATAAAGTTTTTAGGAAACTGATCCCCATTCATGCCTGTTAATTGCAGGCAAATATATCCGTGGTGCTGAAGTGCGATGCCATTGTTCTGTTCCGCAAAATACAAAATTCCCCAATGTCATGTTTATCCCCGGTATTCCACGGAAATCTCTCATCTATTTGCTAAGTCTGCACTACTGTTACTACTAATTTTTTCTCATCATTCCTATCACCCATCTCCTCCCACTTATGACTGCGTGACTGTAACTTGTTGCTTGTATCCTTAAGATTTTTATTAATATTGTTTCCTGATTGTTTCTTTGACCCCTATGACTATCATTAAGTGTTGTACCTCATGATTCTTGACAAATGTATATTTTCTTTTATGTACACTGAGAGCATATGCACCAAAGACAAATTCCTTGTGTGTCCAATCAAATTTGGCCACTAAAGAATTCTATAGGTTCTATATGTTCTATATCTGAAAAGTAACCTTTTTGAGATTAAATTGGTTCAATCAGGCAGGGGTTCCTAAGATGTGGCCTAGGGATGCATGGATGTCTCTGCGACGACTTTTCAAGCCGTTTATGAAGTCAAATAAATATTGTAAATTTAGTTGTAAATTCTAATTCAGCAAATTGTCTGTCTGTCTGTCTGTCTCTGTCTGTCTGTCTGTCTGTCTGTCTGTCTGTCTGTCTGTCTGTCTATCTATCTTTTTTAGTTTTTTAGACTTTTTAAATGTATTATTGTTATTTTAGATTCTAACTATTAGATTTGTCATTATATATTGTTTTTATCATTGCTGTAAGCCGCCCCGAGTCTACGGAGAGGGGCGGCATACAATTTTAATAAATAATAATAATAATAATAATAATAATAATAATAATATCATCCATCCATCCATCTATCTACCTACCTACCCACCCACCCACTTACCTGCCTACCTACCTACCCGGGGAAATGAGAAACAAAATCTATAAACTAATCCTAAAACCTAAAACCTATTACAGTATTATAAAATCCAATTAAATTCAATTAAAACTAATAATAAAAACCTAAATATTGAAACCATTCAGCCACTTTCATCCATATCGTAAGCATGCTATTTCACCGGCGCAGGATGTCAGTGCTCAGCGGTCCCAGGCCTGCCGGCAAAGGTGTGTTTTTAAACCACCCCCAAAAGGAAGATATAAACATAAACCAAAGCTTTTTAGAAATTCAGGCAACAAGTTTATGTGGAGCTGAAGATCTTATTTCCTGAATTTGGGAGAGACAAACATTTTGCAAGGTTTTGGGTTTTTTTGGCCACCCAAAAATACAAATCACCAAATAATTTAGACAGAAACAATAAAAGTATCTATGGAGGGGAAGGGTTATCAAACCCTTTTATAGAGTATAGAAACAAAAGTTAATATTTGTTATATGTGATGCACCAGAAAGCAACACATCAAACAGTAAGACATTTATTAAGCATGAGAATTAAACAATAGAAAACATTGATCCTAGAAAATATTCCTCAAAGGGAAAATGTATGGTTTTTGTCATTCTTTTCCTGTTCAATTGGTATCTTTCAGAATATATATTTACATGTATACAGTTAGATCTCACTTAACGTTTGATGAGTGAGTATTGGGCAGGTCAGTTTTATGACTGGTTGTGGCATGGTCATGTGAATACAATTTGTGATGTTTTTTGCCAGTTTCCTGCAAAACATGCTCATTCAGATGCATTGGGTCACTTAGCAACCAGAGTGTTTGTTTGACAATATTTGCCTAATGACCTCCACGTTTCCTCAACAACTGCTGCAAAAAAGCCTGGAAAATTACTTCCGGTCATGTTGACCTACAGCTATAGTGACTTAACAATTTTGTTCCTGGGCTGAATTACAGTAGTAAATCAAGGAGTGTCTCTATACAAAGATCTCCAGAATATACTCCCTATTGTTTAGTTGCTAAAAAGGTTGGTTCTTGCTATCAAAAGAAGAATTGACTTCGGTTAAAAAGAAACATGTTTTCCTGAACCTCCGAAAGAAATATGGATGCCATGCTAAAATGCTAACATCATCTTTATTAAAAGGTTAATAATGAAGTCTAAAATTCCATTTAATGCTGGCACTAAAACCAAAATGTTTGAGAACCCTATTCTAGGAAGTACAAAAAGAAAAAAAAATCATATGTGATCGTTCAAAGTTCTTCCCTTTGCCCTTTAAATTCTCCATTATCTCTAAAAAATATGTTCTAGTAAAGGAAATCATTTGAATATTGACTGTTTTGTTCAGCATTGCAAAACCAATCCATATTCATAAAAATGAATGTAGGCTTTAAGCTGCATGAGATGCTGTTTACTGAGTGTTTATTTAATATACATAAAATATAAAAATATTTTACTATTAGTTCACCCAGAAGATTTTAGCTATTGACTGGATTAGTAGTATAATAAATATTAATAGCTTTCAGGCAAGCAAGAGGCCACTTTATTTTAATCATTAGCCATTTCCTGCAGGAGGGAAAGAAAAGTAAATTCTTCCTCCTTCTATCTTTCTATACACAAATCTGTTGACAGTAATATATGGAATTATGCCCACTTTCTTTCTCAAAGAAAGAAATAGCTAATACTAGCTAATGCCACTTATTTAACAAATAAAATATATTGTCAGAGAAGCAGCAGTTACAGTACAAACCAGAGGTACAATCTTATACTCTTTAAGGGTGTGGTTTCATTTCTAGTTCTCCCTTTTTAATTCAGGAAGGAGTTATAAACTGGATATAGTAAGAGCTTATCTCAGCAGGTGGCAGCACACATCCAATTATTGCTTGAACTTAGCAAAATGGGGCTTGATTAGTATAAGAATTTGAGACCATCAGAAAATCTTAAAAGTATAAACTAGACTGGGAAATCAATTTTAGAACAAGAAAAAAAATAGAAAACTGCTTTGAAAATGTTGGTAAAAAAATCATACGGATTTCTCAATCAAGAGCTGAACTTGACTTGGAATGGAGCTACCTGTGCAGTGAGAATGTACAATATTTGGAATGGATAGGATTATTTTCAAGTTTATTGGGAGGATGTGGCTGACTTATACATATTGCAAAGACTGCATTAAAGTTATTAGTTCTCTGCCCAGGTATGGAGTTATATTCCCCAATAATTTGAAGTTCATGTCACATGGAGGCACCTTTTTCTTTTTGCTTTATGACCTCCAATGATTGCAGCAATCAACCATCAGAATTCAATGGTACAAACTTCTATTGAGTTTAATAGCCATTTTTTAATTTAGATGTATAGTGGAATGTCTTCTTCAGTCTTTGGAAGCTGGAAAATATGAGAAAGAATAAACACATATTTCGTCTCCTGTCCTATAGAATTATAATTTGCTCATTTTCATAAATCAGCTGTTTTGCTGTGCATTAAATTTTCACACATTTTACTGGCCCGATTTATATTGTGGAGCTGTGGAAGCTGATTGATAGAGCGTGTAATTCTTTTTAGTCTCTGTAACTTACCAGCTCCGTCCACAACAAAACTTTAAAATTTCCTCCCTAAAACATCCTTCTGTGGAAAGTTTACAGAACCTGCTAAACTTGGTTAAAATTAAATTACTGTTCAGTGTTTTGTGAAAATTCAGCTACTGCATTAGCATGTTATGTTAGCCAAGCAATCCTATTGAACCATATTTGTTTGCATCATGTGCCGTGGGAATGCAGCACTTACGGTTTGTTACCCTAATTTTTGTGTGTGAGGTGAACCTAATTAGATAATAGTGATAGTACAGTTGCCTCTGAATATGTGAATGTGACTTCTGAAACCACATCTATTCTGTGCAACCAAGAGATTCCACAATAGCGTACATGTTTCCCCCACTTGATACACCTATTTTATTTTTACCACCGAACTGTGACATTAACAACTAATGACTGTGACATTAACATCTTTTTTTTAAAGGGCGATTGCAATAAAAGTAATGGTAAGAAATATATATCAAATTGATATTAATTGCTGGAATATTGTTTTTATTATTGTTGTGAGCCGCCCCGAGTCTTCGGAGAGGGGCGGCATACAAATCTAATAAATAATAATAATTAAGGATATATTGAGGATATTGAAGTATGATGGCCTAAATGATCAGATGTAATGAGAAAAGAAGCAGTTAAAAGAAACTGAATTAGTTAATAGCTTTTTAAATGCATATAAGTAATTTGAATAATTATTTTTTTATCCAGATGTCAAATGTACAGGAGGTAGCACTGGACGGATTATGAATACCCAGTTTAAAATTTTTATTATTGTATTGTATTTTAAGATTGGTGGTATTTTAAGCATAAAACATATCAGGAAAGACTTAATGAACTCAATCCGTATAGTCTGGAGGACAGAAGGAAAAGGGGGGACATGATCGAAACATTTAAATATGTTAAAGGGTTAAATAAGGTTCAGGAGGGAAGTGTTTTTAATAGGAAAGTGAACCCAAGAACAAGGGGGCACGATCTGAAGTTAGTTGGGGGAAAGATCAAAAGCAAATATTATTTCACTGCAAGAGTAGTAGATCCTTGGAACAAACTTCCAGCAGACGTGGTTAGTAAATCCACAGTAATTGAATTTAAACATGCCTGGGATAAACATATATCCATTGTAAGATAAAATACAGGAAATAGTATAAGGGCAGACTAGATGGACCATGAGGTCTTTTTCTGCCATCAGTCTTCTATGTTTCTATGTTTCTATGGTATATTATATTGCATATGTGATTGGTGTGGAAAAAAAAACTTTTTCCAGAACAACTAATAAGTGATAATAGATACCTGGAACCCCAACAACTACTATACATTGCTGCAAACTACCAATCATTAAGCTTCAAACTCATACTGTTTTTGTTTAGTTGCTATCTGACTCACAGGTCAAAAAAAGAGAAAAGCCATCCAGAACCTGGAAAATAGCTCTTTGCTCTTTGGTATGACTAGGATCCCATCACAAACTTCAGCAGAAGATAGTGAAGAAAACATGAAAGATGGGGACCTTCCTCAGCCAAGAGATCCAGAGACCTGCGTTCCTTCCCAGTCTTCACGCACCATTTGTTCACTCTTAGAACTGCTGCCTTTGAAGACTGGTGAAGAGTTAAAACTACAGCCAGGCAGCAAGTTGGCTTGAGGCCAAGTATCTTCCATCTGTCCTGGTATCGGTCATGTGCTCCGAATGTGGCAATCGCAAAACCTATTCTTTGTGCTGAAGTGAGCTGTATAGAACAGCCCGTTGTCCTGGTGAGGACAGACTCCACCACTTCTGGAGTGCTTATTAAATTGCGTCTAGCTAGTTGCCTCCTTCCCTCCCATTTTCTCCCAGGTGTAATTAGCAACTGAACTTACGTGCCCCAGAACAGGTTCCTCCTGGCTCAACTGATCCTCCCATGTGTTTGGGTCTTGATAACCAGCATTTTCCCCACCACTAAAAAGCAATAAATTGGGCAACAGTGAACAGTAGTAGGAATTTCGTAGGTTGTAATCTGAATGTATCTGGAAAGCATTAGGTCGGGAAAGAAAGCTTTAAAGCCTTAGAGCACGTGCTACATTTAAGCAGAAAGCGAACTCCCCAAATTAAACATCTAGTTTGTGGTGTTTTTGAAACCACATTTTCAAAAAACATTTCATGGAAAATTACCTTTGGAGGGAACTCAGCTGAGGTTAATGCATACATTTATTTATTTATTAGATTTGTATGCCGCCCCTTTACGTAGACTCGGGGCGGCTCACAACACAATGAAAACAGTACATGACAAATCTAATAATTTACAATTTAAAATATTTTTAAAAAACCCATTATTAAGCAGACATACATACAAGCATACCATACATAAATTGTATAGGCCCGGGGGAGATATCTCAGTTCCCCCATGCCTAACGACAGAGATGAGTTTTAAGGAGTTTACGAAAGGCAAGGAGGGTGGGGGCAGTTCTAATCTTTGGGGGAGCTGGTTCCAGAGAGTCGGGGCTGCCACAGAGAAACCTCTTCCCCTGGGGCCTGCCAACCAACATTGTTTAGTTGACGGGACCCGGAGAAGGCCCACTCTGTGGGACCTAATCGGTCGCTGGGATTCGTGCGGCAGAAGGCGGTCTCGGAGATATTCTGGTCTGATGCCATGAAGGGCTTTATAGGTCATAACCAACACTTTGAATTGTGACTGGAAATTGATCGGCAACCAATGCAGACTGCGGAGTGTTGGTGTAACATGGGCATACCTGGGGAAGCCCATGATTGCTCTCGCAGCTGCATTCCGCACGATCTGAAGTTTCCGAACACTTTTTAAAGGTAGCGCCATGTAGAGAGCATTACAGTAGTCGAACCTCGAGGTGATGACGGCATGAATGACTGTGAGCAGTGAGTCCCGGTCCAAATAGGGCCGCAACTGGTGCACCAGGCGAACCTGGGCAAACGCCCCCCTCGCCACAGCTGAAACATGGTTCTCTAATGTGAGCTGTGGATCGAGGAGGACGCCCAAGTTGCGGACCCTCTCCGAGGGGGTCAATAATTCCCCCCCAGGGTGATGGACGGACAGGTGGGATTGTCCTTGGGAGGCAAAACCCACAGCCACTCCATCTTATCCGGGTTGAGTTTGAGTCTGTTGACACCCATCCAGGCCCCAACAGCCTCCAGACACCGGCACATCACTTCCACTGCTTCGTTGATTGGACATGGGGTGGAGATGTAATGATACCTCACCCCATGCCCTTGGATGATCTCACCTAGTGGTTACATTGCTATGAAAGAAGGATATCCAAGGTGGAGTTATCCTTGAGCTGAACTGCGCTTCTGATCATGTCATAGGCATGTCAAATAAAATATCACTTTTTTTTATTACGGTCTTTGACTAGTAAAAAGAGCATAGTAAAAATGAGAAAGAGTTTAACACGGCAGTTTATGGTTGGGAAAGGGTCATGGACGTGTCCATACAGGATTTGGAGACACACAGAGAGAGGGTAAAATCCAGAATGGGTTTATTTGTACCATCGGTGGCGAGGAGGGCGTTTGCCCAGGTTCGCCTGGTGCACCAGTTGCAGCCCTATTTGGACAGGGAGTCATTGCTCACAGTCACTCATGCCCTTATCACCTCGAGGTTCGATTACTGCAACGCTCTCTACATGGGGCTACCTTTGAAAAGTGTTCGGAAACTCCAGATCGTGCAGAACGCGGCCGTGAGAGCCATCGTGGGGCTTCCCAGATTCGCCCACGTATCTACAATACTCCGTGGCCTGCATTGGCTGCCGATCAGTTTCCGGTCACAATTCAAAGTGTTGGTCATGACCTCTAAAGCCCTACATGGCATTGGACCAGAGTACCTCCGGAACCGCTTGCTACTGCACGAATCCCAGCGGCCGATAAGGTCCCACAGAGTTGGCCTTCTCTGGGTCCCGTCGACTAAGCAATGTCGTCTGGCGGACCCCAGGGGAAGAGCCTTCTCTGTGGCGGCCCCGGCCCTCTGGAATCAACTCCCCCCGGAGATTAGAACTGCTCCCACCCTCCTTGTCTTCCGTAGACTACTTAAGACCCACCTATACCACCAGGCATGGGGGATTTGAGACATCTTTCCCCCAGGCTTATTATAATTTATGTTTGGTATTTATGTGCTGTTTGGTTTTTAATTATGATAGGGTTTTTAGTCTTTTAATATTAGATTTGTGCCATTATAATATTGTTTTTATCGTTGTTGTGAGCTGCCCCAGCATACAAATCGAATAAATTATTATTATTATTATCTGAGAAATTAGTAAACTTGTAGTTGGAAGTCCGTTGCTGCCCTTCATTAATCATAGATATATTGGGGCAGATTCACATTAGCATCTGAAATCATTCCAGTGATTTCATTAGCCACCCTGAGTCTTTTGGGATTGGGCGGCATAGAGGTCGAATAAATAAATTCTGTAAGTAGTCCACATATGTCACAGAATATTCTGTAGGAAGCAGGGGAAAATAATATTTTTAAGGAAATTCCCAGAAAATAATTTTCAGAGAGAGGTCATCTCATTGGTATCCTAATCACTAAGTTAAGTATAGCTACATTATATTTGCGTACCTCCTTAAGAGGAAGTTGCCAGAGATCATAGCGGCTCATCCTTGCTGTTTCTTTGACCACTCTCTCTTTTTATTTTTCCTCCTCCTGCCCCCACCCCCTTTTGTTCCAGAAGACGCGAGAGCCATCACTGCACCCATTCCGTCTATTCCAATGATGGCGGACCTATTTTGGTTCGCATGCCAAAAGGGTGTGTATGTGCGCTAGCATGCCCACTCATGCCCACACCCATTCCCTCCACTCCCATGCATGGACACCCCACCTCACACTGTCCCCTGTACATTGCACAACCCCCCCGACTCCGCACATGCAGACAGGCCTCAATGAAGCCTGGGATTGTGAAAAAACAGCCAAACGGGCAAACCGGAAGTTCAGAAAAACGGACTTCCGGTTTCCCCATTGTGCTGTTTTTCACACTCTGAGGCTTCAGGGAAGCTTCCCGAGGCCCTGTAGTGCGGAAAACAGCACAACGGGCAAACCGGAAGTCCATTTTTCCGAACTTCCTGTTTGCCCGTTAGGGATGTTTTTCGCACTCCAGGGCTTCAGAGAAGTTTCCCTGAAGCCTCTGGAAGGTGAAATGGCCTTCCCCAAGGCCGAAAATCAGCTGGCCAACATGTGCTTTGGAGCTGACATAGGACAACGCCTTGCATGCCCTCCAATATGGCTCTGTGTGCCACCTGTGGCACGCATGCTATAGGTTCGCCATCAAAGATGGCACCAGTGATGGCGAACCTATTTTACCTCAGGTGCTGAAAAAGCATGCGCGTGCACTATCGTACATGCTCAAGTGCTCACACCCATAATTCAATGCCTGGGGAGGGCGAAAACAGCTTCCCCCACCACCTGGAGGCCCTCTGGAGGCCAGAAATGGCCTGTTTCCCAACTTCTGGTGGGCCCAGTAGGCTCATGTTTTGCCCTCACAAGGCTCCAAAGGCTTCCCCGGAGCCAGAGGAGGGTAAAAATGCCTTCCCCCATCCCCTTGGAGGCTCTCTGGAAGCCAGAAACGCTCTCCCGGGGCCTCTGTACAAGCCAAAAATCAGCTGGCCGGCACACACATGCACATTGGAGCTGAGCTAGGGCAACAGCTCACGTGCTAGCAGATATGGCTCCGCATGCCACCTGTAGCACCCGTGTTATAGGTTTGCCATCACTGATCTATGCTCTGTTTCTGCACATGGAAACGTTGGAAGTTTTTGTTTTGTTTTGGATCTCTAAGAAAACTCTTCGGCTGGAACCGCAACTGCCGCCTATTCTTATTGGCTTTTAGTTGCTGATGTTAAATGCAGATAAAATGTTTTATGACGAAGGAAGGGCCGCTTAGAACAGGTTACAATGTTTGATATGAGGGCAAGTGTAATGGTTTATAGTAATCAGAAGAATTTTCCCACCATTTCTCTTCCCCTTTCTGCAATTCCTGTGACCTGCCAAAGTGTTTGAAACTTAGGATTTGGGAAATCGCTTACAAACAAGGAACAAATGTAACCAGGATCTAGAGACTTCTCATCCAGGATCTTTATAAGAATCTTTAATAATCTGTGAGTATTCAATGCTGATAAACCTGCTAACACACATTATGTGGGTGAACAGGCTGAACGATAGACGTGCCCAAGTCTCATCCAAGAAAATTTCTTAAGCATAACTCCATTCTTCATATTGGTAATCCCAAAATATGACTTTAAAAAGTCAAGATCAGGGGTCTTCAAACATGGCAAGTTTAAGACTTGTGAACTTCAACTCCCAGAATTCTCCAGCCAGCACGGTATAGCTGGGTGGAGAATTCTGGGAGTTGAAGTCTTAAACTTGCCATGTTTGAAGACCTCTGGCCAAGATGATGGTTGCAACAGTGTGAACTGTCTACATGGATTTTTAATGCCCTAGTGATGTCCTAAAAATTGTTGGAGCTTCAGTCTCATCACTTTAGCCACTATCATGATACCTTGCTTGCAAGAAGGCTGCCATTTGGAAGTATGCAAATTATTTGCGTAGGATGGAAAGCTTTTTTTTAATTAAAAAATCTATCTTATGATTGTATTTGATAAATGGATTCTTTATGTTTAACGTTACTTTATCTGATATTTAGGTCTTTTTTGTTGTTAAGGTTGGATGTATGGTTTTTTTAATGTATTTTATTCTTGTTAATAAAATAAATATATATTAAAATATATTATTTATTTATTTTACCTTTGATAAATTGGCTTCCAGATATTACAAACAGAACACCCATCGGGAATGTAATGTGGCTACAGAAAAAAGGCAAATAAATGTAAGATTTCCATAGCCCAAAAAGCAATATTTCAGCTACTTTCGTTATTAGTAAGCAGTCTTCCCTGTTGCCATCTTCAAATAATTTGTTAATTTTTGGCAGCATGTTCTGAGAAAGATTAAGGGGCTGGCAGCAAGAATGGCGAAGGCACCAGAAGCTAAAGTCTACTAAAAGAATTTGAAGGAGATTTCTTGTAGCCCTAAGAAAAGCCTGAGGTTGTATATATCCCTCTACAAATAATTGTAGATAATTGTACAAATAAAATACAAATAAAATGAATGTCACATAGAAAAAGGCTTACATAGCTTCTTCTCCGGTAATATTACACTACTAACCAGAGCATACAAAACTTTTGCCAGATCAATGCTTGAATACAGCTCATCTGTCTGGAATCCACACCACATATCAGATATTAATACATTAGAAAGTGTCCAGAGATACATTATCAGAAGAGTCCTCCACTCCTAAACTCGCCACAGAATACCTTACGCAACTAGACTTGAAATCCTAGGCTTAGAAAGCTTAGAACTATGTCACCTTAAACATGACCTAAGCAGAGCCCATAAAATCATCTGCTAAAAAGTCCTTCCTGTTAACGACTACTTCAGCTTCAATCACAACAATACTAATCATCTTCGTGGCTCTTCTCTGCACTTTTTCTAGAGCCTCAATATCCTTTTTGCATCGTGATGACCAAAACTGAATGCAGTATTCCAAATTATGAGAAGGTATCTTGGAATCCTAATGGACAATCACTTAAATATGAGCCAGCAGTCTGCTGCAGCTACTAAAAACCAAGGGCTGCATTAACGGAGGGATAAAATCAGGATCACGTGAAGTGTTAATACCACTTTATAATGCCTTGGTAAGACCACATTTGGTTGCCACAATGTAAAAAAGTTGTTGAGATTCTAGAAAAAAGTGCAGAGAAGAGCAACAAAGATTATTAGGGGACTGGAGGCTAAATGGAGGGCATGATCGAAACATTTAAATATGTTAAAGGGTTAAATAAGGTTCAGGAGAGAAGTGTTTTTAATAGGAAAGTGAACATAAGAACAAGGGGGCACAATCTGAGGTTAGTTGGGGGAAAGATTAGAAGTAATACAAGTAAAATATTATTTTACTGAAAGAGTAGTAAATGCTTGGAACAAACTTCCAGCAGACGTGGTTGGTAAATCCACGGTAAATGAATTTAAACATGCCTGGGATAAACATGTATCCATCCTAAGATAAAATACAAGAAATAGTATAAGGGCAGACTAGATGGACCATGAGGTCTTTTCTGCTGTCAATCTTCTATGTTTCTAAGAACGCTTGCTGGAATTGGTTATGTCTAGTTTAATGAAAGGAGAGTTAGGGTGACATGATAGCAGTGTTTCAATGCCTTATCGAAAGCAGGACAAGGAGCAATGGATGGAAACTAATTAAGGAGAGCAGCAAGGAGAAATTTCCTGGCAGTTAGAACAATTAATCAGTGGAACAACTTGCCTCTAGAAGTTGTGAATGCTCCAACCCTGGAAGTTTTAAAGAAGAGATTGGTCCACATTTTGTCTAAAATGGTTCTTGCCAGACCGGAGGGGTGTGTGCGTGTGTTGGACTAAGAATATCTCCGAGTTTCCCTTCCAACGCCCTTATTCTGTATTGCTTAAAACATTCACACAGAATACACATATTAAAGACACAATGCTGGCGAGATGGACTATAATCCTATATACACAACAGAGGATAAAAGAACCAGTCAAGGAAGTCTTCTCAAAATGAAGTGGGAGTGTTCACATGCAAATGAGCTGAGCATAAGCCAAACACTGCTTCAAAAATTACATTAAATCAATTCTTTATGTACTGCTTAAGCATTTATTTATCATGTTTGCTGGTTGCTGTTCACGAAATGGTAGATAATAAAGTGTTTAAAGTTCCGCTTAGTGCCAAAGGAAAGATTGGAAGCATTTAATTAAAAGTGGGGGGAGACACTGCTAACGACGCCTTAAACATGATCTAAGTATTGCCCACAAGATCATATGCTGCAACATCCTGCCTGTCAACAACTACTTCAGCTTCAACCGCAATAACACAAGAGCACGCAACAGGTTCAAACTTGATATCAACCACTCCAAACTTGACTGTAAAAAATATGACTTTAACAGTCGAGTTGTTGAAGCGTGGAACTCATTACCAGACTCCATGGTGTCTACCCCCAACCCCCAAGATTTTTCCCTTAGACTTTCCACAGTTGACCTCTCCAGATTCCTTAGAGGTCAGTAAGGGGCGAGCACAAGTGCACTAGTGTGCCTTCCGTCCCCTGTCCAATTGTCTCTCCTATATTTTATATATCTTTTCTCCCATTCATATATCTTTCCTCTACTCTTCATTGATGTATTCTATTCTCATATCTCTTCTTCTATCCCTTCCCTGATATTTATTACTACATATTTTTATTCTCTTTAACTTTCAATTTGTATTGGACAAAATAAAAAAACAATAAATAAATAAATAAATAAATAAATAAATAAATAAATTAATTAAAAAAAAAAGGTGACTGGGAATCTCAGCCCCAATATGTCTGGACCAGATAATGGGAATGCTATACCAAGATAATGGGGACAAAACAATCCCACCAATTGTACTGCGATGAGAAAGACATTTTGTTCTGCTTCTTCTCCTGTTGTTATCGTGCCCTCTTAAGCTTCTCTATTTCTTCCCCGGCCTCTGCAGTTTGCAGTGTTTGTTTCATTCTTCATCTACAGCCGGAAAACCAAGCCAAGCCGAAGGGTGTGTGAAAAGTCTGGACTCCGGTAGTCTTAAATCAAACTGTTTTATTCATGGCAAGAGAGAATACAAACACTGGAACGGTAGAATCGCCGGAATGAGGGCAACGGCTAACCCGTTGCCCTTTTATACTCTTTTTAACGCGGGCTTTTACCAACTGACACACATTTAACTTTCGCGGCTATTTTCTGAATAGCCGCGTCTTAACCAATCGCAGATTTTCTGCGAATATTTTTAAACAAACACAACACCCCTCCCTCTTCGGCTGAGACCATGATTACGTGTTAATCCACGTCACATAGTCCTGCAAGCGGATTGGTGGTTTCACAGATCTCTGGGACCTGCGCAGTTCATTTTGCTGGGAGCTGCTTGCCTGGACGGCTGGCTCCGTTGCTCCGCTAAGGCTAGTCTCTGACGGGCCTGGTTGCGATGATGCATTTTGATCTTCGCCGGCCGCCAGGGGCAACAAGTAGCCATCGCTGGAGTCTCGAGGTGGTTCTGGTAAGTCCTCTATTGGTTTGTCTACAGTAGGTAAAATGTCTGGGTTAGTCTTCATTCTTTTGCGTAGTTGGTCGACATGCCGATGCCAACTGCGCCCATCTGTTAATATTACAACGTATGTTTTTAAACCTGTTTTATCCAATACTGTGCCATCTTTCCATTTATCGTTTGAATCATAGTCTTTGGCATAAATTAAATCCCCGATGTTAAACTGTCTCTCACTTTGTATTTTTATTTCTTTTTGGTCATTCTGGTAATTTGGGTGAATTCTGTCTAATTTAGAACGAAGGTTTCTGCCCATTAAAAGTTCTGCCGGGCTTTTGTTTGTTGACGCTGACGGCGTAATATGCTGAATGGTTAAAAATTCATCAATTTGTTGTTGCCAATCTCCTAGTGGTGCTTTGTTTAATGCTTCCTTTGTGGTTCTAACCATTCGTTCTGCTTGCCCATTAGCTTGGGCAAAATGAGGTGGAGTGAGCACATGTTTTATGCCCTGGTCTGCAAGAAATAGTTCCATTTGACGGGCTGTTAACTGAGGCCCGTTGTCAGATACTAAAATATCTGGAATACCATGTGTGGCAAACATTTTCCTTAATGCCTTTATAGTTGCACTAGTAGTTGTGGATGCCATGAGTTCAATTTCCAGCCACTTGGAGTATGCATCCACAACCAGTAAAAAGGATTGGCCCCTGATTGGTCCTGCAAAGTCAATATGTATTCTAGACCAGGGCCCTCTTGGTGTTGGCCACTCTGATGGTGTAACTTTTGGTGGGTTGGGTCTTGTTCTCTGGCAGGGTATACAACCACCCACCCATGACTCTATGTCCTTGTCCAACCCTGGCCACCATAAATGACTTCTGGCAATAGTTTTCATTTTGACTATTCCTGGGTGACCTATATGCAATAACTGCAATGCTTGCTTCTGTAAGGCTTTTGGAATAACAACCCTGTCTCCCCACAATATACAATCTTTTAACACATTTAATTCAAGCTGTCTATTCTTAAAAGGTTGAAATTGGTTTGGTTGTTGTTCAATTGGCCATCCCTTTAATATCCATTGTTTAATAAATTTCAAAATTGGATCCGCTTGTGTCTGATTGGCTATTTCTGTTGCTGTTAATAACGTTTGTTTACTAGATTCAATTAATAAAACGCTTGAGGCAGGGGCTGGATCATTGACTAATTCTGTTTGGGGGCACCTGCTTAATGCATCAGCATTTCCTATGTCTTTCCCCCCCCTGTGGATTAATGTATAATTGTAAGCGGCTAGAAAAATAGTCCAGCGAGTCATGCGAGGAGAAAGAAAGGCGGGAGTTTGTTTGTTTCCCGCCAAAATGCCTAAAAGCGGTTTATGGTCGGTGATTAACGTAAAGGGCCGACCACAAAGGTAATAATGAAAACGTTTAACTCCAGCGACAAGGGCTAACGCCTCCTTGTCGAGCTGGGAGTAATTCCTTTCAGCTGCCGAAAGAGTTTTAGAATAATAGGCTATTGGGGCTTCTGTGCCGTCCGGAAAGTTATGGCTGAGGACGGCTCCTATGCCGAACGGTGAAGCGTCGCAGGTTAGGGATAAGGGCATAGCTACATTATATTGCACTAGGACACTATTGGAGGAAAGTAAATTTTTTACTGCTTGGAAAGCGGCTTGTTCTTTTGGTCCCCACGTCCAGGCAGAGTCTTTCTTTAGGAGGTTATGAAGCGGTTCTGCCACCGTCGCTTTCTGTTTAAGAAAGACGGAATAAAAGTTAAGGAGTCCTAGGAATGCTTGTAAATCTGTCTTATCTGAAGGGGTGGGGGCATTTCTTATGGCATCAACTTTGTCATTTGTGGGGTGAATCCCAAAACGATCTATTGTAAACCCCAAGAATTCAACTTTGGGCACAGCCCAAGAACATTTGTCTGCTTTCAAATGGAGTCCTGTTTCTTTAAATTTGGTCAAAACGCGCCTGATTCTGTCCCATAACTCAGATTTGGATGTGGCAGATATTAATACGTCGTCGAAATATGGAACGACCCCAGGAATATTATTTAAAATGCGTTCCATCAAACCCTGAAAGATACCTGGGGCGGTAGAGACTCCAAACTGGAGCCGGGTGCATTTAAAGGCACCCCTATGAGTTACGATTGTTTGGGCTTCAGAGGTGTCTTGATCTACGGTGAGCTGTTGATATGCCTGTGCCAGGTCCAACTTCGCGAAGATGGACCCATTTCCTAAGGTGTGCAAGAGTTGTTGCACTACTGGGATTGGATAGGCATTATGCTGTAGCGCTTTATTAATCGTGGCTTTATAATCTGCGCAAATTCTAATAGAGCCATCCGGCTTAACGGGCGTTACAATAGGAGTTTCCCATTTAGCGTGGTCAGTGGGAACTAAAATGCCCTGAGCTATTAATTTGTCCAATTGTTCATCCACTTTAGGCAAAAGTGGAATGGGGATTCTGCGGGGCTTTAATCGGATGGGCGAAATATTTGGGTCCAAATTAAACGAAATGGGGCTGCCTGTATATTTACCCAGAGTGCTAGAGAAAACTTCGGGAAATTCTTTCAATAAATCATTTGGGTCAAAAGAGTCACATATATTGTTAACCCCTGAAATTTCAATACCTAAAGGTTGTAACCAACGAAGTCCCAGTAATGAGTGTTTAGGACCGTCAACTACTAACAGAGGTAAAAACCCTTGAAATTTTTTAAACGCAATAGGAACATTTAAGCATCCTAACACTGGAATTGAATGGCCCTGAAAGTCACTCAAACCCGGTTCCCACGGTTGCAAGTCAGTTTGTTTAACACGAGGTAAATATAATTTAAGTTTTTCCCAAGGCATTATGGAATGTCTGGACCCGGTGTCTAATTCCATTTGGCAGGGGTGGCCGTTGAGGAAAAGAGAAACAAATAGCTTGTTTTCCGCAGCGGGAAAATTGCAGTTTACGGAAGAAGGGGAGTTACCTCGTTGGTTAGAAGAGGGCGAGTTGTCAGCCGGGCGGGAAACGTTGCGCGAAAACGGTGGTCGTCGATTCCTCGGTGCAAAATAGGGTCGTTGGTTTTGTTGAGTTGCTGGAGTTGGGTTGGCGGCGCGGCAGACTTCGGCGATGTGGCCGCGGCGCTGGCAACGGCGGCAGTAGGCGTCCTTGAAATGGCAGCGAAAACGAGGGTGGTTTCCGTTGCAGCCGGCACATCTGTCTGCACGGGAGGCTTCTTTGGCGTCGTGGTCGGAGGCTCTTCGGATTTGGAGACAGGTGTCGTCTGGAGTAGCGGATTCTGAGTGTTTTTCATCAGAAGGGCAGGCGTGCCAAGGTGATTCATCAGGAATGTGATGAACGGTTGAGGTTGCGCGTTTAATTTCGGCAACAGATGTTTCAGATACCTCGGAGGCTTTTGCTGCCTTAAGAATGTCTTGGAGAGAGGCATCCTCATCAACTAAGTATTTCTTCTGGAGCGTGATATTGGTTAAACCGAAAATAAGGCGGTCCATGAGCTGTTCCTCTGGATCCTTGTATTTGCACTTCGGGAGGAGTGCGCGTAGGCGAGTTATAAAATCGTTGGTGGATTCTCCGTCCGCTTGCCTCATCTGAGCGAATTGATGGCGGTATACGCGGACAGGAGTCGTCGGCTGATAATGGGCGGCAAGTTTTGCTTGTAGAGTTGACCATGCGACGGTTTCCAGGGTGTCTGGGTCAACGAGTGTAGAGGCTAGGCTGTAGACTTCTGTGCCGCAATAAGCGAGGAATATAGCTTTCTTCCTCTCGTCATCGGCGTCATGTAGATTGCTCGCTTTCAAGAAAAATGTAAATTTGGACATATACGAGGTCCAAGCTTCCGTCTCGGAGTTGAATACGGGCGGCGGTGGAGCCATGGCCGAGTTCATGGCTGCGTTAGCGGGAGTTCGACCTCCTCGTCGCCACTGAAAAGTCTGGACTCCGGTAGTCTTAAATCAAACTGTTTTATTCATGGCAAGAGAGAATACAAACACTGGAACGGTAGAATCGCCGGAATGAGGGCAACGGCTAACCCGTTGCCCTTTTATACTCTTTTTAACGCGGGCTTTTACCAACTGACACACATTTAACTTTCGCGGCTATTTTCTGAATAGCCGCGTCTTAACCAATCGCAGATTTTCTGCGAATATTTTTAAACAAACACAACAGTGTGGATCGTTAGTTACTCTCTCTTAAACCAGGAACAAGAGAAAATAAACAGGAGCTTGCTCAATCCAAATCCTGCCTGTGAACATGCAAGCGAGAAGCGGCTGGTGATCCATACCTTTCTCGCGAAGGAATGAAAGGAAAACAGGTTTGAGCCACTCTCGGCAGGTTTAAGGAGAAGCCAAAGCCCTATTCACGCCTGAGTTGAAAACACTGACCACTTGCTCTTGAGAGCTTTCTCAGCATAAGACAAGGGCACCCAAACTTGGCAACTTTGTGGAATTCTGGGAGTTGAAGTCCACAGGCCTTAAAATTGTCAAGTTTGAAGACCTCTGACATAGGAAATGGCACATGTAAAGTAAATATATATTGAAGAACGCTTTTGAGCGTGCAAAGGTTATATCAAGAATAAGGTGACCAGACTTCCCACTCTCTACATGGGGCTACCTCTGAAAAGTGTTCGGAAACTTCAGATTGTGCAGAACGCAGCTGCGAGAGCCATCGTGGGGCTTCCAAGATTCGCCCACGTTTCTTCAACACTCCGTGGCTTGCATTGGCTGCCGATCAGTTTCCGGTCACAATTCAAAGTGTTGGTTATGACCTTTAAAGCCCTACATCGCAATGGACCAGATTACCTCCGGAACCGCCTGCTACCGCACGAATCCCAGCGACCGATAAGGTCCCACAGAGTTGGCCTTCTCCAGGTCCCATCGACTAAACAATATCGTTTGGTGGGCCCCAGGGGAAGAGCCTTCTCTTTGGCGGCCCCGGCCCTCTGGAACCAACTCCCCCCGGAGATTAGAATTGCCCCCACCCTCCCTGTCTTTCATAAACTACTCAAGACTCATATATACCGCCAGGCATGGGGGAGTTGAGATAGCTCTTCCCCCTAGGCCATTACAAGTTATGCATGGTATGTTTGTGTGTATGTTTGGTTTTATAATAGGGGTTTTTAGTTGTTTTTATTATTGGATTGTACATGTTGTGTTTATTATTGTTGTTAGCCGCCCCGAGTCTGCAGAGAGGGTTGGCATACAAATCCAATAAATTATTATTATTTTAGTGGAACAGTCCCGATTTTTAATAATTTGTCCCGCGGGGTTTTTAAAAAGTCTCGATTTTTCTTTTTCTGGACTGCCAACAGTGAATAAAGTGCTTCCTTTCTCTGGGTGCTGGGAGAGAGAATAAACTTTTCCCAGTGCCCAAAGAAAGGAAACACTTTAAGACCAATAAAATATGAATAATAATAGTAAAACCCCGGATATTTCTACAAAGACCCGCAATTTTTTGCACGTTACAGACAGAGACAGCTATCAAATGCATCCCCCAGAATATAGATGACATGATTTACAAATAGTACAAGAAGAACAATGAAGTGCTTTAATTTCTTGGGGGGGGGGGGAATACCACTTCCTGTGCTGTGTGCATCACATTTGAATCGAATTTAGCCATCTTCCACTCCCAGGCCTCTCTGGGAAATGTAGTTTTTAAAGGTGGACGACGAGAGGAACTCCCACTGCCATGCTCGGAGCTGTAGCTCTGCAAACATTGAGTTCTCATGACGGCATGTCATTTCCCAGCAGCCTTTTCGGCATGCCCCACTCAAAGTGGCGGCAGTTGGTTTGAGTGCTCTTGTTTGGCACCGGATTTTGAAAGCGGGGGGTCGACGTACTTCACAGGCGTCTTGAGATTTCTCCGGCAGGCATACTCTAGTATGGATTCCAATATTTACAAGGGCCTTCAGCCTGGCTTGTCTATTAATATTGAGTGCAGCAATGGTGAGTGCCGAGAGGAGAAAGGCGATTTGCTCTTGGAAGGGTCTTTTGCCTCCTTCCGTGGCCCGTAGCTTTGCTGGCTGAGGAATTCTGGGAGTTGAAGTCCATCTCTCCCCTGTCAATGGTGTCCTGCTTTACCGACGTTAAAATCTGGTCACCTTAATCAAGAACCACGTCTCTCCTATATGTAGTCCTTGACATGCAACAGTTCGCGAAGAGACCGTTTGCAGTTACAACAGCACTTAAAACGGTGACCTATGACCCTCTTTCACACTTATGACCTCTGTAGCATCCCCACGACCACGTGATCAGAATTTGAACCCTTGGCAACTGGGTTTGCAGTTGCCAAGGGGTTGCAGTGTCCCAGGGTCACGTGACCACTCTTTTGCGACTTTCTGATAAGCGAAATCAATGAGGAAACCAGATTCACTGAACAACCGTTGTTAGTAACTTAACAACTGCCGTGATTCACTTAACGAAGGTGGGAAAAAAAGTCGTAAAAAGGGGCAAAGCTCACTTGACAAATTTCTCACTTAGCAACATTAATTCTGGGCTCAATTGTGGTCATAAGTTGAGGACTACTTGGATTGCATCCACCTGGTTTACCAGGATGGGGAGGCAATGTACTCTACGGGTCCCATTGATAAGGGATGTACTGTATGTCTAATGGGACATATAGGAAAATGGCCTTCTTGGTGGTAACTCCTGCTCTGTGGAACATCACCCCCCTCTCCCCAAAGGCACAATTAGTCTCCACCCTGTTGCTTTGCCCAAAAGGCCCCTAAAACATGGATTTGCTAGGAGGCTTGGGGACCACGAATGGAGAAGGAGCTGATCCAGGATTGATTTGATTATGTTGTTGCTTCCAGGTGTGGTGGGATTAGATTTTTTAAAATCTGTTTTTATTATGCAGTGAATTTTTAAAATATTGTACATCACCCAGTGTGAGATGGGCAGTGATATAAATTTATTGAATGAGTGACTGAATGAATAACAAACAAACAACAGAAGCAGCTTGTAAATTGCAACATAGGAGATATAGGTTTCCAGTGTAAACATGAGAACAAGTCTTATGCTTTGGAACTTTTATGTCAGCATCCCAACAAACATCCGAGAAATAAATCAGAGTCCAAACTTTGGCCTTCTTCCAAGTTCCAATTTATTGACAGAGCCATGTGGGATACGAACAGAAGTCATCCCGATACTAACTTTTCCTACAGTTCTCCACCCAGGTTAAGGTTCATCCCTTGTCTCCACACCCACAAGTTCATCACATGGACCACTCCGGTTCTCCCAACGTCCATGATCCTCCCCTGTACTTCCGGCTGGTGCTGAACAAAAGATGACCTTGAATCTCTGGAAGGAATGTGTTGTGGTTGGTATTCTCCCTTATCTTTTTTTTTAACTTATCACATTTATTTGTTTTTTTTCAAATACTGTATAACAAAAAAGACATACACAAAACATATAGCTACAACATTTGGGAAACAAAAGTTTCCCCACTTTTTTTTTTAATGTTTGATCATAGAATTTTACTTCTTTCACATAGTATTAATTCTTTAATTATTTTATTTGACGTGATGCTTTGCTTGAATTTGCATTTCTTTGCTGCTCTTTCCTTTAACCAGTCATAAAATTTTGCCCATATTTTATAATAATCTGAATCTTCCTTTCCCTCTAATTTTTTGGATAACCTGTCGAATATTTTTTTAATTACTATATTTTCTTCTTTCTTGAAAAAAACCCAGAATTGTATTTATTGGGTATTTTTAATTAAAAAAATGGAAAAAGAGGTAAGATACTTAGTTATACACATATTAACAGCTGCCAGGATAGCATATGTCCAACAATGGAAAATGGATAAAGCACCGGAAGAAAATATAGTAGTATTCTCCCTTATCATGCAACCACCCCTCCACAATTCCCACAGTACTATTCTACTTGCACCAGGCCAAAGTCTCCAACTCAAAACGATGGCTTCGTCCTGACAGCTTGTTTCTGATCATGCTCCAGTAACACGTGAAATGGTTTGAACTGGGGTGGAGGATTCTTGTGACTCAGGCCACTCCATTGGGTGCAAAGGCCGAAGGGAGGGGAGGTGTTTCTTTGACTTGGAACTCAGATGCTTGAGTGAAGGTCAAAGAACTGATACACATTGTAAGAGACTAACCTGAGCTGAAGCTTGTGATAAATCCAAGTGCCTTCTCCATTACAGCAGCGGTGGGTTGCTATTGATCCGGTCCAGTTCTACAAACTGATAGTGGTGGTGGCAGGAGGCTCTGCCCACCCACCCTGGAGAGTTCTGTGCGTGCGCAGAAGTACACTGCAAACCTATAGTAATGGGTTTTGGAACCCGTCACTGATGTACAGGCATATTAATCTACATCAGGGCTATCCAACCTTAGTAACTTTAAGACTTTTGGACTTCCCCTCCCAGAATTTCCCACCTAACCATGATTGGACACCCCTGATCTACATTCAGGCTTCATCGACCAACACAACTTTAAGATAAATGGACCTCAACCCCAGAATCCCAGTTGTGTTAGCTGGGGAATTCTGGGAGTTGTAGTCGACTTAAAATTACCAAGATTAAGAAATGCTGATCTAATTTAATACAGTGATACCTCATCTTACAAACGCCTCGTCATACAAACTTTTCGAGATACAAACCCGGGGTTTAAGATTTTTTTGCCTCTTCTTACAAACTATTTTCACCTTACAAACCCACCGCTGCCGCTTGGATGCCTCACCTCTGGACTTCCGTTGCCAGCAAAGCACCCGTTTTTGCGCTGCTGGGATTCCCCTGAGGCTCCCCTCCATGGGAAACCCCACCTCTGGACTTCCGTGTTTTTGTGATGCTGCGGGGGAATCCCAGCAGCGCAAAACAGGCGCTTCGCTGGCAACGGAAGTCTAGAGGTGGGATTTCCCATGGAGGGTAGCCTCAGGGGAATCCCAGCAGCACAGAAATGGGCACTTTGGCTGGCAAAAGGGATGAATTTTGGGCTTGCACGCATTAATCACTTTTCCATTGATTCCTATGGGAAACACTGTTTCATCTTACAAACCTTTCACCTTAAGAACCTCGTCCTGGAACCAATTAAGTTTGTAAGATGAGGTATCACTGTATATTATTTCTAAATCTCATTAAATAACTGCTTTTAGACTAATATATTTGGGCTGATTAAACAAAACTGGTTCCATCTAATTAAATGTATTTAAACCCCAGAGGGCAGGACAAGGAACAATGGTTGAGAACTAATCAAAGAAAGAAGCAACTTGGAATAAAGGAAAAATTTCCTAGCAGTGAGGACAATTAATAAGTGGAACAGCTTGCAGAAATCTTGGAGGTTTTTAAGAAGAGTCAAGAAAGTCACTTATCAAAAATGATATAGGTTCTCCTGCTTGATCAGGGGGCTGGACTCGAAGACCTCCAAGGTCCCTTCCAGCTCATTGTACCCTAAATGTACTTGTGAACTGAGCCATGATGGCTTCTTTTACTAGTGTCTGCTTCCACTAATTTAGTAGCCAGAAGCAATAGCATTTTAGCATTTAAACTTATATACTGCTTCACAGTGCTTTACAGCCCTCTCTAAGCGGTTTACAGAGAGTCAGCATATTATGCCCAACAATCTGGCTCCCCATTTTACCGACCTGGGAAGGATGGAAGGCTGAGTCCACCTTGAGCCTACGGAGAGCAGTTTGCTCTGTACCTGGATTTAACCTGCGTGAACTATGATCACCAAGCTTTATCAAGCTTTCGTTAAAGTCATTTTGCTGGTCATCACTGGATCTTATGGTAGTGGGTTCTGCAGATGAATTTACATCTTTTTTGTGTGAAATTGACTTTCCTTGTCACTTATTGACTGAACTTACTAACTCGCATATTATTTGTTTGTTTGTTTGTTTGTTTTATCAAGTATTGTGGCATATAAAGATATAAAAGAGAAACATTAGGACAGGGGACGAAAGGCACTCTGGTGCACTTATGCATGCCCCTTACTGACCTCTTAGGAATTGAGAGAGGTCAACAGTGGATAGTCTAAGGCTAAAATTTTGGGGGTTAGGTGACAATACTACAGAGTCTGGTAGTGAGTTCCATGCATCAACTACTCCGTTATTAAAGTCGTATTTCCTAGTCGAGTTTAGAGCAGTTTACGTTTGTATTAATATAATCTTATAACTAAAGTTTCCATCCTATTTCCACACCATTTTCAGAGTGACTTGAAATAGGAGAATCAAATCCCCTAGGGCTAGTCTGTTCCATTGTCTTTAATCCTTAATCGCCCCACTTTACCTTATTCCTCAGTCTCTTGTGGAGTACTTTCCGTCTGGGACAAACGAATGTTATGAAAAATCCATGTCTAGCAGCTTGTGCAGACCGTACACACATTTTTTCTCCGCACTCCAGAATGTTCACGCGTTGCTGTTGGCCACGTTCAGAGCTGAGCTCATATTTTTAAACAAAAACTTGGCTTCTGTCAAGCCCCCAATGGTCTCTTGACTCTTGGCAGGGCTGTAAGCATAAAACAAGCAAAGCGTTGTTTATGTTGCCGGGGGCGAGGCGAGGGGGGGGGGAAGAGAACATTGGAGAAAAGATAATAATGACAAAAGTAGCTTGTGCAGCAAAGGGAACAAAATGTTCACCAGCAGAGAAAGATGGATCTCTTTGGGACTCGCTAGTACAGCTCGCTACTCCCAGGAGAATGGAATTTGCCAACTCCCAAATAATTAAGTCCGCGAGATTTGGTTGGGGTTTTTTTCCCAAACAGTTTTATTGGGGGGAACACAGAAGAAAACACGCTGTAAAGTACTATATATATACAGAATAAAATATTTTTATTCATTTATCAGCTATGTACATATAATAAAATCCCACCCACCCACCCACAGCCCATTGCCAGCAAGTGCCCTCTCTGTCTCATCTTGGAAAGGAAGATGGGGAAATGATTTCTAAGGACAAAAGTGCTTGGAGACGAAATTTGGTTTGGCAGTTCTTTAGGTCTCTCCCTTCCACCAGTTGCTGTCAAACATGCAGTTTCAAGGAGCGATACCTTCAGGGGTGGCTGTCCTTTGTGATGGGAAGAGCAGGCCTTGCCCTCATTCTGAAAGACTCAGAAGGAGAGGAGTATAAGCCACCTTCATTCCTCATCCGCACAAATCCCCATGCTCTTGGATGCTCGAACGCGGCTGTCAAATTTCACCAGTTTCCCCCTCTGCCCCCCCACCATCTCAAATACAGGACATTGTTGTTCAATGTGGAAAAGGCTCGTGGGTCGTGTCCTCCCAGCACATTTCACTTGGGTTACTGAATTAAACCATTTCTCCAGGCTCAAACGATGCACAGAATCATAAATTAAGCGATTGGGTTGGGTTTGCGCAGCACAATAGCCTCCCAAACTGACCACGATTCAAGCTAAACACTCTTAGTAAACTGTGTAAATGCAAATAAAGTATTTTTGCCACTTGCCACCCATTTCCCCAGGAATATTCAACAACTGTCCTGCCGCACCAAGTGTTGACATTGCCCTCCTCCCCATGTCCAGCAAATAATCACATTCCCCCCTCCCCCGTTGCTCGAAGGCTTCCCTTTCAGAAACCACAAGTAGTTAGAAAACACAGGTGTCCAATGTAGGGAGCGGAGTGGCCGGGGGGTGTCAGGGTGGAGTGGAATCCAACCGCAAGAAACCATCATTCAAGGAAGCAATCCAGTTGATCCTTCAAGGTTTATACTAACCATCTGCAGTCATTTTGACCCCTGAAGGGAAGGCTGAAGGCCAAGCTTCAAGCAATTGGGATGGGAGTCTCACCAGCCAAGTGTCCGACGAAAGTCTGAGAATGTTTCATATCGTAGGTAAACAAAGAAAAATGGAGCCAGGTCCCTTCCCCTTATTGGGAACTCCACGAGAAGGGAGTCACACATACTGTCCAAATTCTCATTGAACATGAGAGTCAATCTTGATGAAAGTTTGTTTTCTTCGTCTTAAACAAGCAAAGGTGAATTTAACCCGTCCTTGTAGGCATAGAACCCTTACAACCGTGGGGAGCGTTCTACCGCCTCATACGTAATTCTTCTTGTCGTAGCTCATTGCGGTAGACCTGGGTGCGGAGTAGACCATGGCTGTGGGTCTGTACTTCTCCTCCCTGGGGGGGCAAGAGCAACAGAGCAGGCTTCCCCCGAAAAGAAAGAGAGCTGCTGCCGCCCAACCGACGTAGAGCGAAGGTCCTATTTCGCGTTTCAGGGGCTCTGGGACTGCTATGTTGTAGAAATCACGGACAATTTGATTGGCGGACCAGCAGACGGGGATGAGAGTCAGGAGGCCTGCCAGCAGGAAGATGACCCCAGAAGTGATAGTGATCTTGGCCTTGGAAGATTCCTCTTCAATGCAACGAGTGCACTGGGCTCCCATCAGGAAGATGAATATCCCCATCACCCCGAAGAGAATGGCAATGACGATCAAGGCCCGAGCAGCCTGGAGGTCCGGCGCCAACGCCAGCATGGAATCGTAGACCTTGCATTGCATCTGGCCAGTACTTTGGGTCACACAGTTCATCCATAGCCCTTCCCCGGTCCATTGGGCAGTGACGATGTTGTAGCCGATGAAAGCGGTCACTTTCCACATAGGCAACCCACAACACAAGATGGTGGCGAGCAGGCCCAGGACGGATAGGGCTGCACCGCCGATCTCCAAACCCATCGACATGTTGGCGAAGAAAGATCAGCCACTGGCTTCCCGATTGCGATGCGATCTGCTGCTTCCCAGCCGTGAGGTTCTGAGCAAAGCAGGTGAAGCACCCAAAGCTCTGAGCTGATTTATAAAGTGTCCTGTCACCTGGGCGGGCTCTTTAGCTCCAGCATGGGGTGGGGCGTCACCAACGGACTCTCAACCTGCCCTACCCTTTGTACCATCCTCTCTCTCTCTCTCTCTCTTTTTTTCTTTGTTTGAGATGGCATTTATGAGAAATGGAAGTTTGCTGTAGAGGGCAAACGGGAAATTACCCTTGAAGTGAATTCCAGCTGATTGTTTGGCGTGACATTTGGTTTCAGGCAGGAGGGCAGGCAAAGATTGGTAGCAAAATGCAAAACGCCTTATAAGGAGGCTCTTGGTTCACCTGGAGTTCTTTCTTGCATTTCAACTTTGGGTTCGGTCTCCCAAGTCCAAATCAAGCAGGTCTGCTGATATTCAGCCAAGTGTGTTTATATCATAAAACTCAGAATCTCTTGATATTTCATCACTATTTTCCTGATTTATTGAAGACATACGTAGTTTCGGCTAACATATAATAAGTATGCGGTACACTTAATAAGCTAAACTCTCTACTTCTGGGTGTGTTTTTCAACAAGCTTATGACGAACGTTTGACCTCCAAGTGTTTTGTGACATTTTTTCCCACAGTTTAAGCGAAACTGTCTGATGGACGGTCTCTTGTTGGTTGTCAGCATCTGAGAAACAAATCAGATTCCAATCCAATCCACTCATCCAAGGTTCGATTTATTATTAGAGCCACGTTGGTCACAATGTTAGAATCCAGATAAAATCTCAATACTCAATTCCTTCCAGTATCCCACCCAGGTTAAACATAGAAACATAGAAGTCTGACGGCAGAAAAAGACCTTATGGTCCATCTAGTTTGCCCTTATACTATTTTCTGTATTTTATCTTAGGATGGATATATGTTTATCCCAGGCATGTTTAAATTCAGTTACTGTGAATTTACCAACTACGTCTGCTGGAAGTTTGTTCCAAGGATCTACTACTCTTTCAGTAAAATAATATTTTCTGATGTTGCTTTTGATCTTTCCCCCAGCTAACTTCAGATTGTGTCCCCTTGTTCTTGTGTTCACTTTCCTATTAAAAACACTTCCCTCCTGGACCTTATTTAACCCCTTAAACATATTTAAATGTTTCGATCATGTCCCCCCTTTTCCTTCTGTCCTCCAGACTAAACAGATTGAGTTCATTAAGTCTGATACGTTTTATGCTTAAGACCTTCCACCATTCTTGTAGCCCGTCTTTGGACCTGTTCAATTTTGTCAATATCTTTTTGTAGGTGAGGTCTCCAGAACTGAACACAGTATTCCAAATGTGGTCTCACCAGCACTCTATATAAGGGGATCATAATCTCCCTCTTCCTGCTTGTTATACCTCTAGCTATGCAGCCAAGCATCCTACTTGCTTTCCCTACCGCCTGACTGCACTGTTCACCCATTTTTAGACTGTCAGAAATCACTACCCCTAAATCCTTTTCTTCTGAAGTTTTTGCTAACACAGAACTGCCAATACAATACTCTCCCCAAGTGCATTATTTTATATTTGGAAACATTAAACTGCAGTTTCCATTGCTTTGACCACTTATCTAGTAAAGCTAAATCATTTACCATATTACAGACGCCTCCAGGAATATCAACCCTATTGCACACTTTAGAGTCATCGGCAAATAGGCAAACCTATTTTTAACAGTCATCTCCCATCCACACACCCACAAGTTCATCAAAGGGACCAGTGCGAGTGCAGGGATTTCACCGGCCTCCTCCTTACCTCCGCTGGTGCAGAACAAAGGATGACCTTGGACCCTAAGAAAGGAATTTATTGCGGCTAGTAACTTTCCCTGTCATGCAATTCCCCCTCCCACTTCCCATGATACTATTTTACTGTGGCAGGCCAAAGTCTGTAACTCCAAATGATGGCTTTGGCCTGACACCGGTCATATGTACCTGACCTACTAGAGAGGGGAGGCAAGGAATGTTGTGGATCCTGTTGACACAGGACCCGCAACATGAGGGACGCAGAAGAAGGGACTTCTGCTCCATGGTTCCTCCTGTAACACCATCCCTCTGGAAATTAGGCTGCCCCTCACTCTGACACTCTTTCCTTGGGGTCACATGTGCCCAGGGGTGAACAGCAGGCAGGATGGGCTGGAACACAGTTCCACCGGCGGAAATGAAGCTATGTGCCCAGCTTCAGCTGATTATCCGCCTCTCTCATCCTCCTCCTCCTCTTCCTTGGAAAGCGGCAGGGAGACCAGCTAGAGGAGTTGCAAGGGGCCCATTTCCTCCCCCCTCTTTTCTCAACAGCTGATCAGCACCCGTTCACCTACCGTGTTTCCCCGAAAATAAGACACTGTCTTATATTAATTTTTGCATCAAAAGTTGTGCTACGTCTTATTTTCAGGGGGTGCCTTATATTTCTCAAATAAGACAAATTCACAGGCAGAAAAGGTGACACCCCCAAAGAAAGTGTACCGTAAGGTACACTGATTACAGTATGGTACCTGTCAGTATGGCACCCACACACACAAGCGACGGCACTTATATGGTACAACAGTATACTCCTGCTATTGCAGCTTCCGGCCACCAGAGGAACTACAGTCTACGCACTGTAGTGGAGACTGTAATGGCGGTGAGACAGCAGCAGACTGTGTCTGTTGTACTGGACGGTACAAAGCGATGGAAGGGGCCAGCAGGGGACGCCACATTATTACGGTACCGCTATGAACAGCTTTGAATGGTACCGTATGTTTTCCCACCGTACCGTATGTAAACTTGACTACGCCTTATTTTCGGGGGGTGCCTTATATTAGCAAATTCTGCAAAACCTCTGACATGCCTTACTTTTGGGGTATGTCTTATTTTCGGGGAAACAGGGTAACTACCCAGCCTGAGGCAGGGGGTGACCCAGGAAGGAGAGCACGGGAAACGTGAAGCAAATTGTCACCCCAGAGAGCGACCCTGGTGAGGTTGTAAGTCAAGAACTTAACAGTTCACTTGAACGGTGATGATCGTTCAAGCCATTCCCACCTGGTCACATGGCCGGCGAGCCACTCCTACCCAGTCACATGACCATCAAGCCACACCCACAAAATAAGCCACACACACAATCTGGCAGTAAAAGTTTTGGCTGCCCATTACTGCACGTGCTCCTCTGGCATCGCTCTGTGCCACAACTGAAGCATTCATGGTCAGCCTCTTCAGCTTCTTCTGATAAGTGTCAAATAGGTGTTACATCAATATACACTGCTCAAAAAAAAATAAAGGCAACACTCAAAGAACACATCCTAGATCTGAATGAATGAAATATTCTCATTGAATACTTTGCTCTGTACAAAGTTGAATGTGTTGACAACAAAATGAAATTGATGGTCAATCCGTGTTGCTTCCTAAGTGGACAGTTTGATTTCACCGAAGTTTGATTTACTTGGTGTTATATTCTGTTGTTTAAGTGTTCCCTTTATTTTTATTTTTTGAGCAGTGTATTTATAGCCAGTGGTGGGCAGCAGCCGGTGCGCCCAGGTATGCAGCTCCAGTAGGAAATACCGAGATGCGTGCACAGCTGTGTGCCCCGATGCACCCCGTGCGGGATTTGGCTTCTGCACATGTGCAGCAAGCCAAATCTCACGCGAGGACGCGCGCGAGAATGAGATTTTGGTGATTTTCACTGATTTGTTGCTTCTGTGTGAGATTTCACTTCCTGTGCATGTGCAGAAACCAAATCTTGCATGGGCGCACATGTGCAAGTGTTGGGGATGCGGAGATGGGACAGCATACCTGACCATCCATGTAGCAGCCCACTTCTGGTTGTCCCCCTCTTCTTTGTAACAGCCCCTCCAATATTGGATGACTGCTATCATATCATTCTATTCTCTTCTATATGTATTCTGCATTGGACAAAATAAATAAATTAAAAAAATAAAAATAAATAAAATATTGCTATATTAGAAAGCTTAGACCTACGTCGCCTTAAACACGACCTAAGCGTAGCCCATAAAATCATCCGCTGCAATGTCCTTCCTGTCAACGACTACTTCAGCTTCAACCGCAACAACACACGAGCACACAACAGATGCACATTTTACTATTTTTCCTTTCATTGTCAATTTTAGTCAGTCAAACCAAAGACAGATCTGGGCCTTGGATTCCTTTCTATTTATTTACAAGGGAAAACAATTGACCTCTCTCCCCTTCTAAGAGGTCTGTAAGAGGCGTGCATAAACGCACCACTGTGCCTACCGTCCCTGTCCTATTGTTTTATTTGTACAAATTATCACCATATAATTGTTTGACAAAATAAATAAATAAAAATAAAATAAACAAGGGAAAAAGCCTAGTTTTTCACCATGTTATCACTGGACTTGTAAAAAAAGAGAGAGGGGGGTTTCTCAAGTCACCTTCCTTTCTAGTTTGGTTTACACATAGCCAACAAGCAGCCAATAATACAGTTAAGTAAAGCCATCAATCTACAAAATAGTTTTGCACCAAAGTTGTCTGACAATATTGGAGGCAGCAAATTGAACCAGGTGACTTTTAACTAAATCCTTTGAGCTGTCCTCAACAAATCTCCTTTTTCCTTCTTTCTGTTCCGGAGTTTATTTAAAGCTTGGTGACCTTTGAACCAATCTTGTTGACTAAACTATCTTAAGGAAAGTCTGTTTGTTTGAACATGTATTTATCTCACCCTTAAGTACACACTCACAAATAGCTCCTGATCCACAATCTAATCCGCACACAGTAGTTCCCAACTTATTTATCTCCAAATATGACAAACTGCCCCAAATGGCTGATTAGGGGCCAGGTTATAAATACAGTATACCTTATTTTCTGTTGCAGCACAGATAGCAAGCCAAGAAACAATCGTGCCATCTCCCAAAGAAAGAATTATGCCCAACAATTATCCATGTTGGTGGCAAAAAATTATGTTACTATATGCATATAACTAATACGATTGGACCTCGGTGATTTTTGGTGATTTTTTATTTCCACGCAAACAGTCACCAAAAATGCATGTGTGAACGTCCCTTGTGAGATTTTGTTTCCACGCATGCGCAGGAAGTAAAATAAAGCCAAAAATTAAATAAAAGAATGGTGCTATGTGATGGACCGGTGAAGATAGCACCGGAACCATCGCGTGGAAATTGCGCAATCCACGGAGCCCTACCAGAACGGAGCTTCGGGGTGCACTGGTAGGAACCTATAAAGCTCTTCATGACATTGGACCAGAATATATCCGGGTCCGCCTTCTGCCGCATGAATCCCAGTGACCGGATAGGTCCCACAGAGTCGGTCTTCTTCGGGTCCCATCAACTAAACAATGTCGTCTGGACCCAGGGGAAAAGCCTTCTCTGTGGCAGCCCCGACCCTCTGGAACCAGCTCCCCCCGGAGATCAGAATTGCCCCCACCCTCCTTGCCTTTCGTAAGCTCCGCAAAACTCACCTCTGTCGTCAGGTTTGGGGGAACTGAACTACCCTTTCCCCCCTAGGCCTATACAATTTCTGCATGGTATGTTTGTGTGTATGTTTGGTTTTAATAAGGGTTTTTAAATTATTTTAAACATTGGATTTGTTACATGCTGTTTATTACTGTTGTTAGCTGCCCCGAGTCTACGGAGAGGGACGGCATACAAATCTAATAAATAAATAAATAAATAAAATAAACCAATCACTGGCCGCTGCTGGCAATCCTAATAAAGGAAGATTTGTTTGATTACAGAGGGTTTGTCATGTTTGGGGAGCTGGGTCAGAGCACATGTTATCAGCAGAATCTATTTTTTTTAAAAATATTTTTTTTTATTTTTTTTATTTTCGCATCTTAACATTTTCAAGCAGATAAACATCTATATATATACATTAGTGGTAATTCATTATGTACTTTATACATTTATATTACTATTCCTCTTTGTTATCTTTTCTTCCTCATCCGTCTCCTATTGATTTTTTGTCTCTCTTTTTTTTGTCCATTCGTACCATTTAGTCCATATATTGTGATATTCCAAGTCCTTTTGACCATTTAACTCCATCGTTAATCTGTCCATTTCTGCGCAATCATAGAGTTTTTTAATAACTTCCTTCTCTATGGGTGTCTGGGGATCTTTCCATCGTTGCGGGTAAGTAATTCTTGCCGCTGTCCCTATATATAATGTTAAGTATTTAATATTTTGGGGGTATTGTTTCATGACAATTCCTAGTAAAAAAATTCCGTTGTGTGTAGAATTGTTTTGTATTTGTATTTTGCATTTATTAGATTTGTATGCCGCCCCTCTCTGTAGACTCCGGGCAGCTCACAACACAATAAAACAGTTCATAACAAATCTAATAATTTACAATTTAAAATATTTTAAAAAACCCATTATTAAGCAGACATACATACAAACATACCATACATAAATTGTATAGGCCCAAGGGAGATATCTCAATTCCCCCATGCCTGACGACAAAGGTGGGTTTTGAGGAGTTTACGAAAGGCAAGGAGGGTAGGGGCAGTTCTAATCTCTGGGGGGAGCTGGTTCCAGAGAGTCGGGGCTGCCACAGAGAAGGCTCTTCCCCTGGGTTTTATCAATCATTTCCTGCAACCATTTATGAATTTTCCTCCAAAATTGTTTCGCTTTCAGGCACGTTCACCACATGTGAAAGAAGGTACCCTGATCCTTAGCAGAATCTAACTTTAAGGTTAGTGAAAGAACAGCACCGTCCAGAACAGATTGAGACAATTTAAAAGAAGCAGGACTCTCTTTCCAGTAGCTTGCCATCATCCCTTTGCCTCCACATCTACTGCATTACCTTTGAAGAGTGTTTGTAAACTTCAAATCGTGCAAAATGCAGCCACATGAGTGGTCATCGGCCTCCCTAGACATGCCCATGTCTCTCCAACACTCCGCGGACTGCATTGGTTGACGATTGGTTTCCGGACGCAATTCAAAGTGTTGGTAATGAACTACAAAGCCCTACATGGCGAGACCGCCTTCTGCCGTATAAATCCCAGCGACTGGTCAGGTGACGTCCCACAGAGTTGGCCTTCTCCAGGTCCCGTCGACCAGACAATGTCACTTGGCGGGGCCAAGGGGAAGAGCCTTCTCTGCGGGGGCCCTGGCCCTCTGGAATCAGCTCCCCCCCAGAGATTGGCACTGCCCCCACATCCTCGCCTTTGGCAAGAGTCTTAAGACTCACTTATGTCGCCATTATTGAGCCCCTGGCCAATAATTGTGATGTATGGCTGCGATTTGAATTTGTTGAGTGATTTTTAATATATTGGGTTTTTTAGCTTACGTAGTTTTTAATTAATTAGATTAGATTAGATTAGATTTATTGGATTTATATGCCGCCCATCTCCGCAAACTCGGGGTGACTCACAACAACAATAAAAACAGTACATAGTAACAAATTCAATGCCCACCAATCTAATTACAATTTTAAGTTAAAAAATTCATAAAACAATCCCAATATATATAAAAAACAGGCACACAGTCAATCAATCAAACAGCAAAACAACATGGGCAAGGGGGAGATGTTTTAGTTCCCCCATGCCTGACGACAGAGGTGGGTTTTAAGGAGTTTACGAAAGGCAGGGAGGGTGGGGGCAATCCTAATCTCAGGGGGGAGCTGGTTCCAGAGGGTTGGAGCCCCCATAGAGAAGGCTCTTCCCCTGGGTCCCGCCAGACGACATTGTTTAGTCGACGGGACCCGAAGAAGGCCGACTCTGTGGGACCTAACTGGTCCCTGGGATTCGTGCGGCAGGAGGCGGTCCCGAAGATATTCTGGTCCGGTGCCATGAAGGGCTTTATAGGTCATAACCAACACTTTGAATTGTGACCGGAAACTGATCAGCAGCCAATTGTCTCTGTATTCACTGTTTTATATTGTATGCTGTGAGCCGCCCCGAGTCTTTGGAGAGGGGCGGCATACAAATCTAATCAATAATAATAATAATAATAACAACAACAACAACAACAACAATGTCCAAAGAAAAATATAGGTACATTACTCAACATATCCTTACAGCAACAAGAATAGTAATGGCACAATATTGGAAACAAAATGAACACAGAGCGATAGGACTATTATTTAAAAAATATTAGAGTGTGCGGAACTGGACAAATTAACATATGCATTGAACAACAAAGAAGACACAGAATTTTACGAAAGTTGGAATATGTTCTATAGTTGGATAAAGAAAAGAAAGGAAATGAGGAGAGTAGAGAAAACAGGAGAAACTTGTAAAGTGTAAAAATATTGATGGAGATAGAGAATTAGAGAATGGAGAATAATAATATCTTAATGTTTGCATGTTGATTATATTATATAAAATGTAGATATTGAAATATTGATAATGATATTAATAAGGAAATACATTGAAAGTAAAAAAGAAACTGTAAAAGAAATACAGTTTAACCGTATGAAATATGACAACAGTACAGTTTACTGTAAAAAGAAGAGATTTAGAAGTTGAATTTTTTCCTTTTTTTCCTTCCCCCCTTTTTTCTTTTTCTCCCTCCCCATTTTCTCTTCTTTCTCTTTCTCTCTCTTTTTTTGCATTGTTTGTATGTGTGTTTTATATGTATTTATTTGCGTTATGTGTGTATACGTTTAATCAATGTTCTAAATGTATTTTTAATATTTATATCCAATAAAAATTATTTATATAAAAAATAACCAATGTCCAAAGACAGGACCAGGAGTGGGCAAATGCTTTGGCAGTAAGGGCTGTACTTTTCCTTGTCCCTTTGCTTTTCCCCAGGAGTCAAGAGCTTTACTGGATGGGGTGGTGACATAATGAGGATGACCCTATCGAGATGGGATTTATGCTTTCCCACATTTCTGTTTTTTGTTTTGAATACTTTTCTTTCTATGTAAACTGTATCTGATGCTTATTACTCATTGAAAATTAGTGAGCAGCTGTGCTGGTATTTAGTGACACAATTTGGATAAGGCAGTAGTGTTCACAGGGGGGATGGCCAAGTCAGGTGACACGGGGTTAATAGGTGAATTTTTCCTTTTTGTAGGCGCGTGATATGGATGTACCGAGGAGGCACAAGTTGCACCATGATGTCATATCCGCCACCTTGCTGCTTTGAATGCATCTCCTCTGAATCTGGCAGGATCCAGTTGTCTCCTGGAGGAGTTCTAGGAGAAAGCCTAGAACTAAGACGCTTTAAACAAGATTTGCCCACAAGATCATATGCTGCAACGTCCTGCCTGTCGGCGACTACTTCAGCTTCAACCACAACAACACAAGAGCACACAACAGATTTAAACTTAATATTAACCGCTCCAAACTTGGCTGTAAAAAATATGACTTCAGTAACCGAGTTGTCGAAGCGTGGAACTCATTACCGGACTCCGTAGTGTCATCCCCAAACCCCCAACACTTTACCTTTGGATTATCTATGGTTGACCTATCAATATTCCTAAGAGGTCAGTAAGGGGCGAGTACAAGTGCACTAGAGTGCCTCCCGTCCCCTGTCCTATTGCTCTCCTATATCTCCTATACCTTTCTTCTATTCCTATATCTCTTCTTCTATTCTTTCATTGATATGTTCTATTACTATATCTTCTTTTCTATTCTTTCATAGATATATTTTACTATGAGTATCTCCTCTATAACCTTCATCATGTATTTTACTATATGGTGCAGAGCTGAAGGGATTGGATACTGTAGCCTAGAGGTTAATTCTCTGCCTTACAAAGCAAAGGTTGCAGGTTCAAGTCCCAGTGAGGGTAAGGCTAGCTGATGAGGCCAAAATAAGGCCGAAATAGATCTATCCTAGTCTCCCTTAATTTTCAAATTCAGCAAAAAACATGTAACACACACACACACACACACACACACATATATATATACCCACTAAAACCCTCATTGTGTATTGGACAAAATAAATAAATAAATAAAATTAGAACAGGGGTCCCCAAACTTGGCAACTTTAAGACTTGTGGACTTCGACTCCCAGAATAGGTATAGCTGCCAAGCAAATATCTCTGGAATGGGTGCATTGCAAACTGGTTGGGAGCAACTGGGTTGACCCAGCAAAGTGGTGGGATTAAAATTTATCCTAAATTTAATGAGCATCCTTCCCCTACCCCCAGATATATTATCGGTATTTGGACAACGCATCTTACCTGGCTTCGAAATTTGTAAACATACATTAACTAAATGGCCTGAAGTCATCAACATGCTAAACTAGATGGACCACGAGGTCTTTTTTTTTCCTGCCATCAGTCTTCTATGTTTCTAACTACGTGCAACCTCAAACAAACCAAGATTACATATTGTACAAATGCAAATCTTAGCATTTTAAGGTTGAATTTAAACATGTTCTTTTATTTTATTATATTTATATCTTGCTTTGTGGGGATGGGCAAGGTGAGGATGGGAAACCTTTTTTGTTTTGTTTTAAATCTAAAACTTTTTCATGGAAGGGATCTTATAACCCAGGGATTCCCAAACTTGGCAACTTTAAGACTTTGGGGCTTTGACTCCCAGAATTCTCCAGCCAGCTATGCTGGTTGGAGAATTCTGGGAGTTGAAGTCCACAAGTCTTAAAGTTGCCAAGTTTGGAGACCTCTGAATTAGAATCATATACTTCCTGAATTAACCCGTAGTCTGGATTTACACAATAAATTGAATCATCAACTCATCAAACAAGCTGGGTATATAACCCCAGACACAAAAACATCATCCAGGGTTAATAATTGGATTAGATTAGATTAGATTTATTGGATTTATATGCCGCCCCTCTCCATAGACTCGGGGCAGCTCACAACAATGGTAAACAAAACATAGTAACAAATATAATATTTTGCAATTTAAATTACAGTTTTAAGTTAAAAAAAATCCAAAAGAATCCCAATATATAAAAAACAAGCACACAATCGAATCATACACAAAAACTACATGGGCAAGGGAGAGATGTTTCAATTCCCCCATGCCTGACGGCAGAGGTAGATTTTAAGGAGTTTCCGAAAGGCAAGGAGGGTGGGGGCAATCCTAATCTCTGGGGGGAGCTGGTTCCAGTGGGTCAGAGCCACCACAGAGAAGGCTCTTCCCCTGGGTCCCGCCAGACGGCATTGTTTAGTCGACGGGACCCGGAGAAGGCCAACTCTGTGGGACCTAACCGGTCGCTGGGATTCGTGCGGCAGAAGGCGGTCCCGAAGATATTCTGGCCCGATGCCATGAAGGGCTTTATAGCTCATAACCAACACTTTGAATTGTGACCGGAAACTGATCGGCAACCAATGCAGACTGCGGAGTGTTGGAGTAACATGGGCATATTTAGAGAAGCCCATGATTGCTCTCGCAGCTGCATTCTGCACGATCTGAAGTTTCCAAACATTCTTCAAAGGTAATGTTTGCAAATGCATCAGCTTCTCTTCCTTTGACCTGGCTTCGCGTGCTGTATGAACACTGCCAGTGTATGACTTTATTTTCTTTTTTTAATGGTATTCTAAACTGAGCTTGGACTAAGATGGCTGTGCGATTGGCGTCGGGCCACATCTGATAGCTCACTCTTGCCCTGTTGATATATGGTTTCACTTTGTTGTTTTTCAGTCTGAGCTATTGAGAAATCTCTATCTCTCCTTTTTGTTTATGTCTCTCCTGTTTCCTCATATTTGGGACGTGACTTCAGAAATGTATGATTCTGCCTTTGTGGGTTTCAGGTTTCCTTCAGAACTTGGTGGGGAATCTACAAATGTAAATACTGTGTTTGCTAGGTTTTCATTAAGATGCTAATTTCTTGGAACTGAAACTTGGAACTATGATGAAGCTGTGGCAGAAAGAGAGTGTGTGTGTGTGTGTTTGTGTGGTTTGTGTGTGTGTGTGTGTGTGTGTGTAAGAAAGACAGACAGAGAGAACGGTACAGTAATATATGTTATTAACTTTAGAACAGGCAATTTAATACTATTTTTTTGAAAAAAATGATTGGTTTTCAAATATATTTTGAAACAGACAAACAAACAACAACAAAAAATAATAAAACAAACAACAACCACAAAGAAATTATAATATCAGCAAACATTCAGTATTTCTGCATTGCTACTTTTTCAAAACATCCTTTTATTCTCCCTTTCAAGCTCTCTGCAGGGTATGTATTAGGTGTATTAACTATAACTAATATAGTTTGCCACCAAGTTCAGCTCATGAAAACTATATCGTAACTCTTAAAATAGGCTTAACTTAAAAAAAAACAACCCAGAAAATCCCATCGCTGTTTGCCATGTGCTTCCATCCATGCTCTCATTGCAGCCCAGCCTCTCCTCATAATAACAGCACTAAAGAATTGCCCACCTACTCTACAATGCCAATGTAGCAGCTCCATGTATGGATTTGAGTTCTGGTTAATCATTTTGTCACCAGGAATATGTTCTGTAAAGCTCATAGGTGAGAAAGTGAGGACAAATCAAGGGAAATATTTCTTCACCAAGAGGCTCGTTGGTTTACGGAATTTATTTCAGAAGCGGTCGTGACAGCTGTCAGCCTGGATAGTTTCAAGGCAGGATTAGACAGATTCATGGATGCCAAGTTTATCATACGTGGTGATTGAAACGGAGGTCCATGTGCCGCCTCTATGTTGGTTGAGGCAGGCAGGATTCCCTTGGGTACCATTTGTTGGGGGTCAGGGGAAAGGGAGGGTCTTGCCTCCTCTTTCTGCTCAAGATCCCAAAGGACAATTGGTGGGCCACTGTGTGACACAGAATGCTGGACTCGATGGGCTTTGGCCTGATTCAGCATGGCTCTTCTTATGTTCTTAACAATGCTGACATGCCAATGCCTTTGTTATCATTGAATAACAAATCCAGCCATCAAGGCTGACCTTGCCCTTTGTACCAGGGATAAGGAAAGGAAAGTGATGGGTATTCCCCTGCTTCCGCTTCTCCACCTGCTGAGTGAAAGCAATACAATCACCCTCCCTAATCAATGGGAGTATAAGTGATGGGTTTGAATGGCAGGTTTAGCCAGCTGTGAACTGACTAATAGGCCACAGGTGTGACACTCAGGAAGGAGAGAGCGCCAAATATGTATTGAGAAAGTGGCCTGGCAGACAAAACCTGCAGCATCATCGACTCTAAACAAAACCAACCTGGCCCGGTTGATCTGATTCAACACTGGAACGGTTTCCTGGTTGAGATCAGGCTGCAGATATTCAGTATCATGATATTGATATTCAGCCTTTTTATCAACTTCTGTTTTCATTGTTTGCATTTTTATGTTGGGAGGTTGCTAGGGGTTTTATACCATGGATGTCCAATTGGTTTTATATTCTATGTGAGCCTCCAAGACTCATTTCCATCCATCCATCCATCCATCCATCCATCCATCCATCCATCCATCCATCCATCCAGTGAAGGGCTACCAAAATTTTTATTACCATAGAAACATAGAAGTCTGACGGCAGAAAAAGACCTCATGGTCCATCTAGTCTGCCCTTATACTATTTTCTGTGTTTTATCTTAGGATGGATATATGTTTATCCCAGGCATGTTTAAATTCAGTTACTGTGGATTTATCTACCATGTCTGCTGAAAGTTTGTTCCAAGGATCTACTACTCTTTCAGTAAAATAATATTTTCTCATGTTGCTTTTGATCTTTCCCCCAACTAGCTTCAGATTGTGTCCCCTTGTTCTTGTGTTCACTTTCCTATTAAAAACATTTCCCTCCTGGACCTTATTTAACCCTTTAATATATTTAAATATTTCGATCATGTCCCCCCTTTTCCTTCTGTCCTCCAGACTATACAGATTGAGTTCATTAAGTCTTTCCTGATACGTTTTATGCTTAAGACCTTCCACCATTCTTGTAGCCCGTCTTTGGACGCGTTCAATTTTGTCAATATCTTTTTGTAGGTGAGGTCTCCAGAACTGAACACAGTATTCCAAATGTGGTCTCACCAGCATTCTATATAGCGGGATCATAATCTCCCTCTTCCTGCTTGTTATACCTCTGGCTATGCAGCCAAGCATCCTACTTGCTTTCCCTACCGCCTGAGTGCACTGTTCACCCCATTTTGAGAGTGTCAGAAATCACTACCCCTAAATCCTTTTCTTCTGAAGTATTCTGTATTAGCAAATACTTCAGAAGAAAAGGATTTAGGGGTAGTGATTTCTGACAGTCTCAAAATGGGTGAACAGTGCAGCAGCCCATCCATCCATCCATCCATCCATCCATCCAAATAGAGCTGGAAGGGACGTTCAAGATCCAACCCCATGATCAAGCAGGAGACTCTATAACTGTGACGGTGAACCTATGACATACATGCCACTAGTGGCACATGGAGCCATATTGGTAAGCATGCGAGTTCAGGTCCAGAACTCACATGCGCCATCCAGCTTATTCTTGGGCCTTCTAGGCCCACTGGAAGTCAGGAAACAGCTTATTTTCAGCCTCCAGAGGGGGTGGGGAAGGCCCGTTTTTTGCTTTCCCCAGGTTGCAGAGCCTTTCTAGGAGCCTGGGAAGGGCAAAAATGCCGTTCCTCACCCGTGTGGAGGCCCTCTGGAGGTCAGAAATGGCCTGTTTCCCAAGCAAAAAACGGGCCTTCCGGTTCAACCAGAAATTGGAAAATGGGCCACTTTCTGCCTCTGGAGGGCCTCGGGCAGTAGGGAAGGCTGTTTTTGCCTTCCTCAAGCTCACAGAAAGGCTCTGAAGCCTGGGGAGAGTGAAAAATGGGTGTGCCATTGTGTGCCAAGAATGAAGATGGCACAGGGGGGGGGTCAGGTGCGCAAGCGTGGGGGGAAGTGCATGGAATTATGGGTATGGGCACATACATATACACGTCCCTTGCCCCCTCCCTTTTGGCATGCAAGCCAAAAAAAGTTTCACCGTCACTGCTTTATACCATTTCAGGCCAATGGTTGTCCAGTCTCTTCTTCAAAACTTCCAGTGATGAAGCACCTACAACTTCTGGAGGCAAGTTATTCCACTGGGCAATTGTCCTCCCTGTTTGGAAGTTCCTCCTTAATTCCAGGTTGCTTCTCTCCTTGATCAGCTTCCATCCATTGCATCTTGCCCTTCTGGTACTTTGGAAAATGACTCGATGGCTTGCAATCAAGATCCGGACATAAATGGCATGTTTGTTTTTTTGTTACTGTCGGTTTTAATTTTTTTAAAAATGGCTTTTTTAGATGTTATAATATTATACTGTATATTTTAATTTTTTGATTGTGAGCCAGCTAGAATCCTAGAGAATTGGGTGGCATACAAATTGAATAAAATAAGATAAGATAAGATAAGATAAAATAAAATAATCACTTAATAATGGTCTTGCTTTCTGAAAGAAATCTTGGGCTTAATTGTGGTCATAAGTCAAGGACTACCTATACATGTTTTCAAGGCCACGGTTCTCTCAATTGCGGCATAGAGATGTAAGCATTACATTATTAGAAAGAGTGAAGAGAGACAGTGATGGATGTCTTTGAATTGTGGTGCTAGAAAAGATTGTAAAGAATGCCTTGGACAAGGAGAAATCATTCAGTGACAAAGTAAAAACGGATGGCAGCAGCAATAAAGCTAAAGTTTAAATACTTTGGACCCGTATTGTGAAGGCAAAGAGTTATTGAAAAAGATCTTGATTAAAAGGACTGGACTGGTCTAGCCTAGCCTGATAGATCATTCTTTGCAGCTTTTCCGCAGAAGCAAAAAAATGCCAAAACTAGGCAAAATCTCACACGCGCACGCATCCTCGGTGAGATTCGGCTTCTGCGCATACAATTAGCGCCGGTAACGCCTTGCGGCCCTTCACCGATGAGAAGCTGTGCCTAGGAAAAGAGTGTGTTACCAATTGCAGCCCTACAAAAATGCGCCGGGAACGTACCCGTTTGCGCACGCCACCTATAATAATAATAAAATAAAACAATAAAGTAAAATAAAATAAAATAATATAAGTTGACCCCCTTTTCTTTGTGGTACTACAAATTTTGATTGCAGTGAATAGACTAGACTAGACTAGAATACAATAGAATAGACTAAGAATCAGAACGATGAGAAAATTAATACTAATGCAGCTTAGTGAATATTTTGACAGTATTGAGGGAATTATTTCTTTAGCAGAGTGATAGGAAAAAAACTGTTCTTGTGTCTAGTTGTCTTGGTGTGCAGTGCTCTGTAGGGAGGTTTTGAGGGTAGGAGTTGAAACAATTTATGTCCAGGATGCGAAGGGTGAGTAAATCGAATTCTTTATTGACCAAGTGTGACTGCACACACAAGGAATTTGTCTTTGGTGCATATGGCCTCAGTGTACATAAAAGAAAAAGATAAATTTGTGAAGAATTATGAGGTACAACACTTAATGATTATCATAGGGGTCAAATAAGCAACGAGGAAACAATTAACATTAATAAAAATCTTAAGGATACAAGCAACAAGTTACAGTCATAGAGTCATAAATGGGAGAAAATGGGTGAAAGGAATAATGAGAAAAAAATAGTAGCAATAGTAGTGCGGATTTAGTAAATAGTTTGACAGTGTTGAGGGAATTATTTGTTTAGCAGAGTGATGGCGTTTGGGAAAAAAACTGTTCTTGTGTCTAGTTGTCTTGGTGTGCAGTGCTCTGTAGCGACGTTTTGAGGGTAGGAGTTGAAACAGTTTGTGTCCAGGGTGCAATGGGGCCAGAAATATTTTCACAGCCCTCTTTTTGACTTGTGCAGTATATCTCCGAGACCGCCTTCTGCCGCACGAATCCCAGCGACTGATTAGGTCCCACAGAGTGGGCCTTCTCCGGGTCCCATCAACTAAACAATGTCGGTTGGCGGGCCCCAGGGGAAGAGCCTTCTCTGTGGCGGCCCCGACTCTCTGGAACCAGCTCCCCCCAGAGATTAGAACTGCCCCTACTCTCCTTGCCTTTCGTAAGCTCCTTAAAACCCACCTTTGTCGTCAGGCATGGAGGAACTGAACTATCTCCCCCGGGCATATACAATTTATGCATGGTATGCTTGTATGTATGTTTGCTTAGTAAATGGGGTTTTTTAAATATTTTAAATTATAATGTATTAGATTTGTTATGAATTGTTTTGTTTTGTTGTGAGCCGCCCCGAGTCTGCGGAGAGGGGCGGCACACAAATCTAATAAATAATAATAATAATAATAATAATAATAATAATAATAATAATAATAAAAGTCCTCAAGGTTGGCAGCAATTATTTTTTCTGCAGCGGGGTAGAAATGGGCAAAAATGAATTGCAGATGCAGTCCAGATGAATGGGGGTGAATTGGGTGACGACCTCCCTGTCAGCATATTTGGGAGAGCTATCTCCTAATTCATCCCCTGGGCCTTCTCTGGTTCTGGGACCTCTCAGCTAGGCTAACCAAAGGGTGTGGGGCAGTGAAGTGGGGAGGAAAAATCAATAATGAGCAAGCCCTGTTTTCAACTGTTTCTCCAAGGGCATGTCAGGGCTGGTTGAGAGAGGCTGTGGCCAGTGGCTCCTGGGCTGGGTAAAACGGCATCTCCACAAATAATAAAAACAGAAAACAAAGGCACCACACCTTTTCCAATTGAAACATAATGTTGTCATTTGTATCACATTAGTAACACACAGAGGTTACTCTCTTTCAGGGATATCTGTAGGAAAGCTTTGCCTTTTAAAAATATGTATTGAATAATAATAATAATAATAATAATAATAATAATAATAATAATAATAATAATTTCGTATTTCATCACCTGTCGGGTGCTTCCCAAGCACCTAGGACTGGGTGATGTAATAACAATAATAACAATAATAACAATAATAACAATAATAACAATAATAATAACAACAACAACAATAACAACAACAACAATAACAATAATAACAATAACAATGGTGATGATGATGATGATAATGATCCACTGGAACTTGTGCCGGAACTACCATTTACCAGTGGCAAAGAACTGGTGGGATCATAAGCCCGAAAAAGTGGTCGAAAATGAGCAAGCAAAACTACTGTGGGACTTCCGACTTCAGACTGACCGAATTCTGAAGCATAACACACCAGACATCCTGATTGTGGAGAAAAAGAAAGTATGGATCATCGACATCGCAATCCCAGGGAATAGCAGAATTGAGGAGAAGCAGCTAGAGAAATTAGTGAAATACGAAGATCTAAAAATCAAGCTGCAACGACTCTGGCATAAGCCCGTGAAAGTGGTCCCAGTTGTACTTGGCATGCTGGGCGCACTGCCAAAGGATCTCAGAGGACATTTGAAAACCATTGGAATTGACAAAATCTCCATCTGTCAATTGCAAAAGGCCGCTTTACTGGGATTGGCAAACATAATTTGCCACTACATCACGAAGTCCTAGGTGCTTGGGAAGCGCCCGACTGGTGATGAAATACGAAATCCAGTATAGTGATCTCGTTTGCTGTGTTGTATTGACATAATAATAATAATAATAATAATAATAATAATAATAATAATAATAATAATAATTTATTAGATTTGTATGCCGCCCCTCTCCGAAGACTTGGGGCGGCTTACAACAACAGTACATAATATACAAATCCAATATTAAAAACAATTTTAAAACCCTTATAAAAAACACATACAACCAGACAAACCATACATAGATCGGAACAGCTAGGGGTATATCAGTTCCCCCATTCCTAGCGACACAGGTGAGTTTTCAGGAGTTTGCGAAAGGCAAGGAGGGTGGGGGCAGTCCTAATTTCCGGGGGGAGTTGATTCCAGAGGGTCAGGACCACCACAGAGAAGGCTCTTCCCCTGGGTCCAGCCAGATGACATTGTTTTGTCGACGGGACCCGGAGAAGGCCGACTCTGTGTGACCTAATCGGTCGCTGGGATTCGTGCGGCAGAAGACGATCCCGAAGATATTCTGGTCCGATGCCATGTAGGGCTTTATAGGTCATAACCAACACTTTGAATTGTGACCAGAAAGGTATTAATAATGTATTCTTTTTTCTGTATGGAAATTTGACTTCTAGAATAAGAGGTGAAATTGCCACCCCAATTTTATGTTAAATGTGTGTTTGTCAGTTTGTTACTTTTATGAAAAATTAATAAAGTTTATTTAAAAAAATGAATTGTGACTGGAAACATAAGCATATGTTGTTTAATAAAAATTCTTTGTGCTGCTAGATTCTTTCTGATTATTCGCTACCACAGACCAGTGTTTTTTTCCCCAACTTGGCAATTTAATACGTGTGAACTTCAGCCCCCCGAATTCTCTGTTTTTATGATCTTAATTCAGCCTGGAATTATGGTCACGAATCAAGCCCTTCATTAAGAAGGTCATCATGTGACCTTGAGAGCATACAGTGTTCTATCCCGCCCTACGCAGCTTGAAAACAAAGGAGGAATCCATGCATTGATATTTTCAATCAGTCTTTTTATAGATAAAGCCCCATTTTTACAAGCCAAAGTCCTGCATGTGTTGTGTTGTATTGTATTGTTGTGTTGTATTGTCATATTATATGCTGCCCCGAGTCCTTGGAGAAAGGGGGCATACAAATGTAATAAATAAACAAATAATAAACAATTAATTAATTAATGTCTTTTCTCATTCAAACTGTACATCTTGAATGTAATAGGACTAGGATTAGTCTAATATTATGAACTGATATACACTAAGGTATATATACTACACATGCTAATTGGATATGTGTACTTTTCCTTTTCCCACCCTTCTTATTTTGTGTACTCCCTGTTCCCCGTTCCCCTTTCAATAAATCAATAAATTATATTTAAAAACAATTAATTAATTAATTAATTAATCAATTAATTAATTGCATTTTGGGGATTGGCCTGTGCTTTGGGCACGCAGCTCCAAAAAGGTTAGCCATCACTGCTATAGCAGATGAAGATAACAACGTGATCGTGGGGATGTAGCGTAAAAAACAGGTTAGGCTTGTTTCATGATTAGGTAAATCCTGTTTAGCTTTGGAATCAGGAAAAATTGGCCAGGTGATGCCATTACCCAGAATAATTTATCTGATAAGAGGGAATGGAAGAAAAGATTGTATCATTGGTTATTAACCTTTATGTATGGGGCCAGTCTATTACTGATTATAGTAAGAGGCTGGAGAGAAAATGATAGAGGACAGTAATTACTTTCTGATCCAGTTGCGGAGGTTCTGGATAGGTGAGAAAAATATTATTTTACTGAAAGAATAGTAGATGCTTGTAATAAACTTCCAGCAGACCTGGTTGGTAAATCCACAGTAGCTGAATTTAAGCATGCCTGGGATAAACATATATCCATCCTAAGATAAAATACAGGAAATAGTATAAGGGCAGACTAGATGGACCATGAGGTCTTTTTCTGCCGTCAATCTTCTATGTTTCTATGTTTCTAAGATCCCCACTGACAATTGGTGGGCCACTGTGTGACACAGAATGCTGGACTCGATGGGCTTTGGCCTGATTCATTATGGTTCTTCTTATGCTCTTAGGTTGCAAACCTGCGGATAAAACCTTCATTCCACTTTCAAGTGACTCTTGGTTTTTAAAGCAGGTTAGCAAGAAAAATAACATCTGATAAGAGGCAATGGAAGAAAAGATTGTATCATTGGTTATTAACCTTTATGGGGCCAGTCTATTTCTGATTATAGTAAGAGGCTGGAGAGAAAATGATAGAGGACAGTAATTACTTTCTGATCCAGTTGCGGAAGTTCTGGATAGGTTCTGGATAGGATAGGTATCAGTGGTTATTGAAATGGATGTCCAAGTGCAGCCTCTATGTCGGTTGAGGCAGGCAGGATTCCCTTGGGTATCCTTTGTTGGGGGTCAAGGGAAAGGGAGGGTTTTGCCTTCTCTTTCTTCTCAAGATCAGAAAGATCAGAAGCAACGTGAGAAAAATATTATTTTACTGAAAGAATAGTAGATGCTTGTAATAAACTTCAAGCAGACGTGGTTGGTAAATCCACAGTAACTGAATTTAAACATGCCTGGGATAAACATATATCCATCCTAAGATAAAATACAGGAAATAGTGTAAGGGCAGACTAGATGGACCATGAGGTCTTTTTCTGCTGTCAATCTTCTATGTTTCTAAGATCCCCATGTATAATTGGTGGGTTTTGGCCCGATTCAGCATGGTTCTTCTTATGCTCTTAGATTGCAAACCTGAGGATAAAACCTTCATCCCACTTTCAAGTGACTCTTGGTTTTTAAAGCAGGTTAGCAAGAAAAACAACATGAGGCACAGCGGTGTGATTTATACAAAATTCGGTTTTGTTTGCTAGCAAAGGAGAGGTATCTCAGGATTGCTGCCAGGTACAAGGTACTTGGAGATCAGTGTTGTGATGGCAGAAATGTCTACGTATGCCAGAATGGGCACATCACAAGATTAACCATTGCAGTGCTGAACAGGAGGAGAATCAAACGAGAAAGTCCAGAAATATTTCACAAGAAATATTCACTCCTCCTCTCGCAACAAAATACCTTATTTCACCAGACTTAAAATACTGCGATTAGTCAATTTATAACTACATTGCCTCCAATCAGATTTAACTGTAGTACATAAAATCATATACCAAAATATCCTTCCTGTTAGTGACTACTTCACCTTCAACCACAACAACACACGAGCGCATAATAGATACAAACTAAATGTAAATCGCTCCAAACTCGACTGCAGAAAATACAACTTCAGCATCAGAGTGATCAACACCTGGAACGCAGTACCTGACTCTGTGGTTTCTTCCCCAAACCTCAAAATCTTTAACCTTAGATTGTCTACAGTTGACCTCTCCCCTTTTCTAAGAGGTCTGTAAGAGGTGCGCATGAGTGCACCATTGTGCCTACCGTCCCTGTCCTTCTCTCCTATTGTCTTTCTAAAAATCATTACTTACGTTATGCTTATACAAACTACAATCCTATACTTGTTCGACAAATAAATAAATACATAAAAATAAATAAAGATTATTTTTACTTGTCTATGTACACAAATGCACAAGCATTTCCTCTTACAGATTCGGGGGTCCCATCATATCTTAACTAGACCCCCAAACCCCCTCCTAACACCCCTTTTGTTCCAGGTCTGTCTGATACACCTGGCCTTGATCTCTGCAGCTTTCCACAATGCCTTCCCCGCCTCCCCTGGCCACCTGCCTGGCCCAGCCTTCCCTCTCAAGGAACTTGTCCTTGTGACTTTATTTGATGGCACAGGGACCCCTTGAGACATCTCTCCCATTCCGTCTTCCTTCAGTCGGCCATCTCCTCGGATTGCTCAGTTGCTTGTGGGCAGGTGCACAACTTCCGCAGGTGAGTGAGTCTCCCCCTTTCTTTACCCCCAGCATCTCAGCTAAGCAGAGGTCGGCTTGACATTCCAGATGTTCACCAGATAAAGTCCTGTCTCTGGGCCCAAATTAAGCTGCTCCAAATTTCTGAGCATGTCTCAGTATCCCTTGTGGGTCAAATGCTTTCTTTATAAGGAGTTATTTATTAGTGGAATTCTTTGATTGCTTGCAAAGACGGCTGTGCAATGGATTCTTCTGCGCGGCAGCTGATTAACAGCCGAGGTCTAAAGGTTTGCCCCTTTCAGAATACAGAATAGGTTCTTTATATGTATTCAACTGAAGTATTCTGTGAAAGTGGATTCTTCTAATTTACTGCAGGTGTACAAAATGGAGGAACTGGCTGACTTGGGAGAATGCCAAAGTTTAAAGATTAAGACATATTCTAGATGGGGGATTCAGGCAAGGACTGAGCCAGCTCACGGGCTCCAGAATATTTATTGGCTATTTAAGAAAGAGAGATTAATGTACCATTGTGTGTGTGCGTGCATGTGTGTCTGTGAGAGAGAGGGAGAGAGAGAGGGAGGGAGGGAAGGAAGGAAAGAAAGAAAGGAAGGAAGAAAGAAAGGAAGGAAGAAAGAACCTATGAATGATAGATGGATGAATGTTTTTAAGACTGGGAGTTTAAATTTTGCATGTTGTTTTATTGTTGTACACCATCCTTAGTCCATCAGGGGATGGTGGCTTATAAATCTAAATCTAAATCTAAATCAATCAATCAATCAATCAATCAATCAATCAATAAATAAATAAGTAAGTAAGTAAGTAAGTAAGTAAATAAATAAATAAATAAAAAATAAATAAACAAACAAACAAACAAACAAACAAATAATAAAGAAAGAAAGAAAGAAAGAAAGAAAGAAAGAAAAAGAAAGAAAGCATTTTAGAAACGGGCACACCTTAGAACACTGAGTAGGGAATTTGTATCCATACTCCTAAAAGATGGTTATGAAAAAAAACCCAGTTTGGAATATTAGGATATTTGTAGGGAAACCCAAAGTTTTCAAAAGCCAGCCAGTGGGTCGGTGCTATCAACTTTTAAGAGACAATCATGATCAACAACAATATTAGAACAATTTTATGAGAACTGCGTATGCTCAGAGAATAAGCAATTGGAAAATATGGACCATTTAACAAATGATTTTGTTCGACATTTTGTCGCAAGCCCCATTTTTTCCACAGAATACTGTACACTCTTAAGCAAGAGACTTTTTCCGCTTCTAGTAGAGAAATAGTAATACACTCTTGCAATGTACACATGGGGGAATTGTTCCAGGCCGTCAGTAGAATTTGCCATTGTCCAAATTCAATGTCAGAAGTATTAAATCAATGAATTTTCCTTACACACCCACGCATTCTAATTGCATGTGAACCCAGCTGTATGAAAATGGGTGCGATGTTCCTGGCTGCTACCTTGAAATCCTGCTCCTTTTGTATGTGAAAAAGAACTTTATGTCTCTAGCCGCACGAGTATGATCCTCTTGTTATGTTGATTAATTCTGTGACAAAGATTGTGTGGCGAACATTTCAGCAGAAACCCAGGGCCTATTTCATTGCCAGGTCATGTTGCATATGGGTTTGGAGTTTGAACTTCACCGCTGGCGAAGTATCTTTAACACCCAGTGAAACTCTTAAACGAATGAGTCAACAAGTGAGTCAGACGGTGATTATCTCCTGCCTGTGCTTTTTTGAATCTATCCCTGTCTAAATTTGGTAAGGGAGTACACATGATACTCAGAATGTAAACATGAAACTTTACAGAACCCGTATAAATACTGTATATGATTTATACAAGATACAGGAACACCACTAGTATCAGGTTTCCAAGTAAAATCCCCAACAAAATCAAAACTCCAAGGCTGGTGTTTTCCTCAAAGCTTGAATTTATTAGAGATGTCATATTGGCACATCTGGGAAAACCCAAATGTGAAGACCCCTGGGTTTTCCCCACCCAAAGTAAAGTCAAAGTTCCTTCCTTCCTTCCTTCCTTCCTTCCTTCCTTCCTTCCTTCCTTCCTTCCTTCCTTCCTTCCTTCCTTCTTGATTTGATTTGTATGCCGCCCCTCTCCGCAGACTTCCCTTGCATCCACAAGGGTGGACATGGTCCAATCGGGTCGCTGTCCCAACTGGAGTTGACTCCCAGTCACGCCTCTCCAGGTGAAGGCTGAAGATCCTTGACTCCCATGGGAAAATATATTGTTATGGCTATACTCCCCATAAAGGTTCCACCCTTCCTTCCCTTTCCCACCATAGTTCCCTCTAAGCTGAGCAGTGAGCAATCGCTCACTTAAAAATCATCATCAACTCAGAGTTTTCCAAACCTGCCCAGAAGAGGGAAAGAGTGAGAGGGAAGGAGAGAGAGAGGAAAAGAGGAAGAGAGAGAAAGAGATAGAAAAAAGAGAGGAAGGAAAAGAGAAAGAAAAAGAATGGGAGTAAGGAAGAGAGAAAGAAAATCAAATTCTAGTTTGAAACTAGCTCAACTATTTAAGTGGCATTTTGATATTGATAGAGTTGCCCTATTATGAGCTCACTGTTAAAGACATACAGTACAGTATTTTATTTTGAAATTGTTTGAGGCAAAACAGGGTGGGTTTCTTATTTGTTTGTTTGTTTGTTTGCTTTCTTTCTTTCTTTCTTTCTTTCTTTCTTTCTTTCTTTCTTTCTTTCTTTCTTTCTTTCTTTCTTTCTTTCTTGCTTGCTTGCTTGCTTGCTTGCTTGCTTGCTTATTTATTTATTTATTTATTTATTTATTTGCCGCCCAGTCCCAAAGGGACTGCCGCTCAGACACTATACTTTTCCGCCCACCCCCCAAAAAAATTAGAGGGAACACTGTTTCCCACAGCTTTGCCTGTTTATCACTGTGGCAGCCCTGAAGTTCCAAATAAAGATGGTTCCAGGGTTGTCAACAAGCTTAACTCAGATTTTAAACCAATAATGGTAGATTAACATTGTCTGAGCATTGCCTGCTTGATGATTACTTGGGCAAAAAACTTTGGCCACAATACTGTATATACCTGGCAGAGTGAGAACAAATTTCTGACAGTCTCAAAATGGGTGAGCAGTGTGGTCGGGCAGTAGGAAAAGCAAGTAGGATGCTTGGCTGCATAGCTAGAGGTATAACAAGCAGGAAGAGGGAGATTGTGATCCCCTTATATAGAGCGCTGGTGAGACCACATTTGGAATACTGTGTTCAGTTCTGGAGACCTCACCTACAAAAAGATATTGACAAAATTGAACGGGTCCAAAGACGGGCTACAAGAATGGTGGAAGGTCTTAAGCATAAAACTATCAGGAAAGACTTAATGAACTCAATCTGTATAGTCTGGAGGACAGAAGGAAAAGGGGGGACATGATCGAAACATTTAAATATGTTAAAGGGTTAAATAAGGCTCAGGAGGGAAATGTTTTTAATAGGAAAGTGAACACAAGAACAAGGGGACACAATCTGAAGTTAAGGGGAAAGATCAAAAGCAACGTGAGGAAATATTATTTCACTGAAAGAATAGTAGATCCTTGGACCAAACCTCCAGCAGACGTGGTAGATTATATTATTTCCTGTATTTTTATCTTAGGATGGATATATGTTTATCCCAGGCATGTTTAAATTCAGTTACTGTGGATTTACCAACCACGTCTTCTGGAAGTTTGTTCCAAGCATCTACTACTCTTTCAGTAAAATAATATTTTCTCATGTTGCTTCTGACTTTTCCCCCAACTAACCTCAGATTGTGCCTCCTTGTTCTTGTGTTCACTTTCCTATTAAAAACACTTCCCTCCTGAACCTTATTTAACCCTTTTAACATATTTAAATGTTTCGATCAAGTCCCCACTTTCCCTTCCGAAGGACAGATTGAGTTCATTAAGTCTTTCCTGATAAGTTTTATGCTATCCTAATGTCCCCATGCATTCGTAACCATCTCATGTATTCATAATCATGTTGATACATTTTATGTATTCACAATCATGTTTATACTTTTTCTGTAACCTTATACTGTATATATATGCTTGACAATTTTTTTGTTTTTAAAAAATCCGCCCTATGTTAGGAGATCTGCGAGAGGACAAGGGTAGATTTTTTTCTCAGGTTAAAACAAATCTATGTGGATATGGCAGCATAAAAGGAAGAAAGGTGAAAACTTTTGGTGAAAGTTTATTTATTTATTTATTTATTTTATTTTATTATTTAGATTTGTATGCCGCCCCTCTCCGCAGACTCGGGGCGGCTCACAACAAAGTGAAACAATTTACAACAAATCTAAATTACAGTTTAAAAATATCTAAAAAAACCCATTTTCTAAACAAACATACATACAGACATACCATTCATAAATTGTATATGCCTGGGGGAGATGTCTCAGTTCCCCCATGCCTGACGACAAAGGTGGGTCTTAAGGCGCTTACGAAAGGCAAGGAGAGTAGGGGCAGTTCTAATCTTTGGGGGGAGTTGGTTCCAGAGGGTCGGGGCCGCCACAGAGAAGGCTCTTCCCCTGGGGCCCGCCAACCGACATTGTTTAGTTGACGGGACCCGGAGAAGGCCCACTCTGTGGGACCTAATCGGTCGCTGGGATTCGTGCGGCAGCAGACGGTCTCGGAGATATTCTGGTCCAGTGCCATGAAGGGCTTTAAAGGTCATAACCAACACAAAGCGTTCACCAACTTTGAGCTTTATAGAGCCTCGGTGGTGCAGTGGTTAGAGTGCAGTACTGCAAGCTACTTCTGCTGATCACGGCTACCAACAGTTTGGCGGATCGAATCTCAGTAGGCTGAAGGTTGACTCAGCCTTTCATCCTTCCAAGGTCGGTAAAATGAGGACCCAGATAGTTGGGGACAAAATGCTTAGTCTCTGAAAACCACTTAGAGGGGGCTGTAAAGCACTGTGAATTGGTATATAAGTCTAAATGCTATTGCTATTGCCCACAAGATCATATGCTGCAACGTCCCGCCTGTCAAAGACTACTTCAGCTTCAACCACAACAACACAAGAGCCCACAACAGATACAAGCTTAATATTAACCGCTCCAAACTTCACTGTAAAAAATATGACTTTAGTAATCGAGTTGTCGAAGCGTGGAATTCACTACCGGACTCTGTAGTATCATCCCCTAACCCCCAACACTTTACCCTTAGACTATCCACGGTTGACTTCACCAAGTTCCTAAGAGGTCAGTAAGGGGCGTACAGAGTGCCTACCGTTCCCTGTCCTATTGTCTCTCCTATATCTTCTCTTCTATATCTTTTTCTGCTATTCTCTCATAGTTATATTTCACTCATTTATTTTCTCCTCTATTCCCCCTTTAATACTTTCTACCTGATTATATCCTCTATAACCCTCATTGTGTATTACTGTGTATTGAATAAAACAAACAAACAAACAAATAAACAAGCAATCATTCAGTTTCAGAGAAGCCCATTAACCATCATACACTGCTTAGAACAGGGGTCTCCAAACTTGGCAACTTAAGACTTGTGGACTTCAATTCCCAAATTCCCCACCTAGCATGCTTTAGAAGTGGGGCCCTGATTGGCAATCTTTCCTGGCATTTTTGGTCAAAGATAAAGGACAAAGAGTTACTGGTCTTTTTCTGCCTTTCCTACCTTCTGCTTGGGAGGGGCGGTAGGGGGTTGAGTGAGTTACCTGCTTATATTTCACATTCCTATCCTGAAGTTTGATGCCTATCATGCCAGAAACAACTCCAACTCTACATTCCTGAAATGAATGCAGCATATTTCTTATTTCAGATAAGGGTCCCAAACATGCAGCTGGTTTTTGTCTGGTTTTTATGAAGCTAAAACGATCGTTTTATTTTGGTCCATGGTCGATAGCTTAATTGGGAACTCCTATGCTTTGCCTTTTCACTTTGTCTAATGATCTCAGATCAGACTTTCTCAATCTCGGCAACTTTAAGAAGGGTGGTCAACTGGGGCAGCTGGACTCATTCAAAAAGGTCATAAAATCAGGTCCGACTCAAAGAGAGGGGCGGCATACAAATTAAATAAATAAATAAATAAATAAACAAATAAATGATGAGCACATTGCTTAACTACAGAAGATTTGGTCCCAATTATGTTCATTAGGTCAAGGACTACCTGTATGTCCACTAGCTCCGGGCAGAGTTTGTTGCTCTTGCCGCTACCGCTGCACTGCGCACACAGTTCTATGTTTCTGGCAGAGCCGGAGTGGCGCAGCAGGTAGAGTGCTGTACTATACAGGCCACTGAAGCTGACTGTAGATCTGAAGGTCAATGGTTCAAATCTCATCACCGGCTCAAGGTTGACTCAGCCTTCCATCCTTCCGAGGTGGCTAAAATGAGGACCCGGATTCTGGGGGCAATAGCCTGGCTCTGTTAAAAAAGTGCTATTGCTAACATGTCGTAAGCCGCCCTGAGTCTAAGGAGAAGGGTGGCATAAAAATTGAACAGATAGATAGATAGATAGATAGATAGATAGATAGATAGATACCGATAGATAGATAAATGTGCACACATGTGCCTGAGTGAGATTTTGGTTCAGCACACAGCTCAATTTTCACTATCAGTACAATGGCGTTGACCATACAGATAGGAACCCACTACTCACCAGCTCTTTCGGTCATTGATTCCACTCTCAAATTGCTCTTCCATTCAATTAGAATGGAAAGGAATGGAATGGAAGAACGGAATGGAATGGAACGGAACAGAATAGAATAGAATTACAGAATTGGATGAGTGTTACGTACGGATGGACGTTGTAAATTTGCATAGCCACTGCTGATTGGCCAATATAGCCAATCACCTATGTCACCTTGAGGTTCGATTACTGCAATGCTCTCTACATGGGGCTGCCTTTGAAGAGTTATTAAATATTAGATTTGTTCATTGCATTGTTATTGTGAGCCGCCCTGAGTCTGCGGAGAGGGGCGGCACAGAAATCTAATAAATAAATAAGCAAGCAAGCAAGCAAGCAAGCAAGCAAGCAAGCAAGCAAGCAAGCAAGCAAGCAAGCAAGCAAGCAAGCAAGCAAGCAAGCAAGCAAGCAAGCAAGCAAGCAAGCAAGCAAGCAAGCAAGCAAGCAAGCAAGCAAGCAAGCAAGCAAGCAAACAAACAAACAAACAAACAAACAAACAAACAAGAAACAGTGTTCGTAGACTGCTATTGTGTTTGGAGTATTCAGAGACTGCTATGGTGGGGCTCCCAAGATCTGCCCACATTTCAGCATCACTCCTTGAGCTGCATTGGTTGCTAATTGGTCTCTGGGCACAATTCAAAGTGCTGGTTATGACCTATAAAACCCTACATGGCTTAGGACCAGATTACCTATGGGACCATCTCCTGCTTCATACACCCCAGCAGCCAGTTAAGTCCCACAGAGTCGGCCTTCTCCAGGTCCCATCGGCCAGACAATGTCATCTGGTGGGACCTAGGGGAAGAGCCTTCTCTGTGGCAGCCCCAGCCCTCTGGAACAAACTCCCTCCAGAGCTATGTACCCCTGCTCCATCCTGGTCTTTTGTAAAGCTCTGAAAACCTACCTCTGCTGGCTGGCGGGGCCGTGAGAGATGAGATTGTCTCCGGCCGATGTTGGGAATGATTGAATTGGATGAATGGGAATGACTGTATGTGGGGTTTTTAGGATTTTATTAATTTTGTATAATTCTTTTTTAAAAAAATAATTAGATTCCTTCACATATATTGTCTTTATTTACAATGTTGTATGCCGCCCCGAGTCACTTCAAGAAGGGCAGCATAGAAATCAATCAATCAATCAATCAATCAATCAATCAATCAATCAATCAATCAAACCAATGTGGGAATTTTAAACCCATGTTAGTGACTAGCCAGCTCCAGGGAAGCCCTTAAAAGTGGATCCCCTGACGCTTGCCGGCATTCCATATCTGCTTCAACCAGGAGAAAACAAAGGTGCTGAACTGTTCCTGTGACTCGCCTCTTCATTTGCACATGAAACTAACAAAGAGGACCTTGGAGATCTTCTAATCAAACCCTCTGCTTAGGCAGGAAACCCAATACCCAATATGTGTGGTTGTGACTGTACAGTATTGATTGTTTTTTAAGATAGCGGGATCTTAGTTATAGTTTTAACCATTAGATTTGTATTGTATTGTTTTATTGCTGTTGTGAGCTGCCTCAAGTCTTTAGAGAGGGGTGTCATACAAGTCTAATAAATTATTATTATTATGATTATTATTATTATTATCATCATCATCATCATCATCATCACGCACTCCTAGGTGCTTGGGAAGTGCCCGATGAAATACAAAATCCTGCATAGTGATCTTGTTTGCTGTGTTGTTGTTGTTGTTGTTGTTGTTGTTGTTGTTATTATTATTATTATTATGTCAATACAACACAGCAAACGAGATCACTATGCTGGATTTCGTATTTCATCACCAGTCGGGCGCTTCCCAAGGACCTAGGACTGCATGATGTAGCGGCGAATTATGTTTGCCGATCCCAGTAAAGCGGCCTTTTGTAATTGACAGATGGAGATTTTGTCTATTCCGATGGTTTTCAAGTGTCCACTGAGATCCTTTGGCACTGTGCCCAGCGTGCCAAGTACCACTGGGACCACTTTCACTGGCTTATGCCAGAGTCGTTGCAGCTCGATTTTTAGATCTTCGTATTTCACTAATTTCTCTAGCTGCTTCTCCTCAATTCTGCTGTCCCCTGGGATTGCGATGTCGATGATCCATACTTTCTTTATCTCCACAATCAGGATGTCTGGTGTGTTATGCTTCAGAATTCGGTCAGTCTGAAGTCGGAAGTCCCACAGTAGTTTTGCTTGCTCATTTTCGACCACTTTTTCGGGCTTATGATCCCACCAGTTCTTTGCCACTGGTAAATGGTAGTTCTGGCACAAGTTCCAGTCGATTGTCTGTGCCACAGCATCATGTCTATGCTTGTAGTCAGTCTGTGTGATCTTTTTGCAGCAGCTGAGTATGTGATCGATTGTTTCATCTGTTTCTTTACAGAGTCTGCACTTTGGATCGTCTGTTGATTTTTCAATTCTGGCTTTGACAGCATTTGTTCTAATGGCTTGTTATTGTGCCGCCAGTATTAGTCCTTCTGTCTCCTTTTTGAGTGTTCCACTTGTAAGCCATGACCAGGTCTTTTCTTTATCCACTTTGCCTTCAATCTTCTCCAAGAACTGGCCATGCAATGCTTTGTTCCGCCAACTGTCCATATGACATTGAGTTACAGTTTTTCTGTACTGGTCCTTAGTTTGCTTAACCTTGAGAAGCTTCCTATTGTTGACCTCCATCAACGCTGACTCTTTGCTCTCATTTCCTTGGTAAATACAGCCTGTCAACGTCACTGCGGGGGTGTAGTGCATGATGGATCGTCATTAATTTTCTGGTTTTCCTGTCCAGGTTGTGCAGCTCTGCTTGAGTCCAGTTCACTATGCCAGCTGTGTATCTAATGACAGGTATGGCCCACGTATTTATAGCCTTGATAGTGTTGCCACCATTCAGTTTGTTCTTAAATTTTTTTCATTATTATTATTATTATTATTATTATTATTATTATTATTATTATTTCCATTTCAGACCAATGGCTATTCAATCTCTTCTTAAAAACGTTCAGATATGTCTAGGGTTTAGAGCTGCTTTGATTTCCAAATTTCCTGATACCCAAATCTGGGGACTCTTGCCCTGTATGGGCAATTTGACCAAAATACCTCTAAAGTCCCTTTCATGCCTATGCTTGAAACTATGATAAGAGCTTTGGATCTGTTTTAAAAGAAGAATGTGGTCTTCCAGCTTCCTGTTCGGTTTAGTAATCCTTGAGGTCAAAGATAAGGGATGATTTTCTCTTCTAGCAACAAAATACTGCTGTGTATTGATTGTGATCAAGCAGATGAAAGATAAAGGTTGCCTCCATTCAGATCAATTCTGCATGATGGCCCTACAGTTTTCTTGGCGACATGCACACAAGTGGAGCATAGGCAAGTTTCTAAGCGTTGCGGAATTATAACTCCAGGCAACCTGGTTTATAGTAAGGATGTCATCTGGAGAGAAACTTCTGAAGGGCTACAACATGGCTTGTTAGGTTTGTAGAGCTGGAATGGCTCAGGCATAAGGAAATTTTCAGGAAATTAATCGGAGATTCCTAATTAGCATTTAGCTTTTTTATATTTATATACTGCTTTACAGCCCTCTTTAAGCAATTTACAGAAGAAGCATGTTGTTCCCAACGATCTGGGTCCTCATTTTACCTGCCTTGGAAGGATGGAAGGCCGAGTCAACCTTGAGCCTACTGAGATTCGATCTGCCAAACTGCTGGCAGCCGGTGATCAGCAGAAGTAGCTCGTAGTACTGCACTCTAACCACTGCACCATCAATGAACTCAATCTGTATAGTCTGGAGGACAGAAGGAAAAGGGGGGACATGATTGAAACATTTAAATATGTTAAAGGGTTAAATAAGGTCCAGGAGGGAAGTGTTTTTAATAGGAAAGTGAAGACAAGAACAAGGGGACATAATCTGAAGTTAGTTGGGGGAAAGATCACAAGCAACATGAGAAAATATTATTTTACTGAAAGAGTAGTAGATCCTTGGAACAAACTTCCAGCAGACGTGGTTGGTAAATCCACAGTACTGAATTTAAACATGTCTGGGATAAACATAGATCCATCCTAAGATAAAATACAGAAAATAGTATAAGGGCAGACTAGATGGACCATGACGGGTTTTTTTGCCGTCAGACTTCTATGTTTCTATGATGCTCTTAGTTGCTAAGCAGAGCTGCACCTGCAGCAACCTTGGCTAAACTTAAGCTTTGTTTGCCCTCTTTGATGTGGGGAAGGTTGGATGTTTTGGTCCAAGCTTAATGCTTTTCTCTGTTAGATTAAACTCCATGCAAATGGGTAAAACATGCAGATTACATTTATTGTCTGGCATCTTCACATCACCGAACTTACTAATTGTTGTGGTTGGCTCTGGCCCAGCTCCTGCCCCAAGGAATGTGGAGGTGGATGCAGGGGAAACATCAACATGTCATAGGCCTGTTTTATTGCCGACAGAGGCAGGTAGTGCATTTTCCTCGGACGAAGAAGAAGGTGGGGGTGACTTGGAAGAGGGGGGATTGGCACACAGCCCAGGAAGCCAATCTCCATTATCTTCAGTCAATTTGGATGCGGAAGTCTTGGACCCACGCAGGCGCAGAGTTATGCATAGAAGAGACCAATTGAGGACATATTATAGGAGATGAGAGAGGCCACCTGTGTTTGGGTGGGGCTCTAGTAATTAGAGCTGCTGATACAAATAGCAGCGTGTTGGTTTGGCCGTTGTGGAAGATTATCTGATTGCAGTTCTTCAGGACCGTGTTTTGCTGTTTTCTGGACTTTGTTGATTTTCACACCTTTGAAACCAAAGCAGAGCAAAGTGTGTGTGTCTCACTTTGTTGGAAGAAGGAGGGCTGTGATGTTTCTTCACAGCTGCTAGCTAAGTACTTAAGGACTGATTAAGGGAATTGTACAGCCTACAAGGTTGTTTTGGGACGAGTGCTCTTTGCAATACAAAAAGGGTGCTTTGTTTCTTTTGAATTTTGTGATCAAGAACATAGTTTTGAATTTTCAAACGCGTGTGTGTCTGAAACTCATCACATAAATGATGTCAAGATGCATTTAACCTTAGTCATCTTCTGCTCATCTGGTCATGTTTATTGGGACTCCAGGCTATAAAGTTGAAAGAATATTTTAAATTGGAGTAGGCACTTTTCTTGAATAGGAAGACACACTTCAAATTCTGACAGCAGTTGCACATAGCTTTGCAAATGCTTTAGAAAGTGACTGAGAGGCTTGCTTGGTTAGAAGAATAACATCCATTAAGGGTAAAACAGTCACTAGGGAAGTTACAAACTCTCAGTCAGCAACATGTTTAACCCATTAGGATGGGTTCAGATACTGAATTCTAAACTTATGAAATGGGCTGACTTTACAAAACATGCTAAACCTTGCACACAGGAAAAAGTTAATGCCAACCAAGCTTTGCATGTTGCAGGAATTCGACCACCAGTTTTAAGTCTACCCGGTTAAGTATGTTGTGTGAATATGCCCTTCAACATTTTCCTGCATTGGTGAGCACGTTTTTGAGCAATGTTCTGGGTTACAACTACTATCCAACCATTTTTATTTTACTAGAATGCTTAGTTGGTTATATGAGGTGTTGTGTTTGTTTAAAAATATTCGCAGAAAATCTGCGATTGGTTAAGACGCGGCTATTCAGAAAATAGCCGCGAAAGTTAAATGTGTGTCAGTTGGTAAAAGCCCGCGTTAAAAAGAGTATAAAAGGGCAACGGGTTAGCCGTTGCCCTCATTCCGGCAATTCTACCGTTCCAGTGTTTGTATTCTCTCTTGCCATGAATAAACCAGTTTGATTTAAGACTACCGGCGAAGATCAAAATGCATCATCGCAACCAGGCCCGTCAGAGACTAGCCTTAGCGGAGCAACGGAGCCAGCCGTCCAGGCAAGCAGCTCCCAGCAAAATGAACTGCGCAGGTCCCAGAGATCTGTGAAACCACCAATCCGCTTGCAGGACTATGTGACGTGGATTAACACGTAATCATGGTCTCAGCCGAAGAGGGAGGGGTGTTGTGTTTGTTTAAAAATATTCGCAGAAAATCTGCGATTGGTTAAGACGCGGCTATTCAGAAAATAGCCGCGAAAGTTAAATGTGTGTCAGTTGGTAAAAGCCCGCGTTAAAAAGAGTATAAAAGGGCAACGGGTTAGCCGTTGCCCTCATTCCGGCAATTCTACCGTTCCAGTGTTTGTATTCTCTCTTGCCATGAATAAACCAGTTTGATTTAAGACTACCGGAGTCCAGACTTTTCATGAGGCCTAGAGGCATTCTTAAAAATAAATACATTATTAGACACCAGGAAATTTTCTTAAATACTGAGGTCTCATTTAATTGTAATTAAGTAATAAGCTATATTTTGCTTTTTTTTAATTAGAGGGCAGCAAATCTGGCAGTAGATTTTGTTCAGGGGCATCTTGTCAAGTACTCTTTGTTTAAAATTACTTTCAACCCATTAGTTTTATCCTGAGGTTTATTAGGATAAAAGAATACAACAATAGGATAGAATGATAAGGAAGAGGAGGAAAGAAGAAAGGGAGAGAAGAGGAAGGCAAGGAAGGGGGAAAAGGATAGGAGAGAAGGTAAGAGGAGGGAGGTGAAGAGGAGCAGGAGTGAAAAAGGGAAGTAGGGAAGGATGAAAAGGAGGGAGAAAAAAGTAAGAAAGGTAAAGGATGGGGAGAGAAGAGGAAGAAAGATTTTGGCAAACAAAAAGAAGGTTAAATAATGGCAAAAAAGCAGCCTCAAATATATAATATCTTGTTGTGAGCCACTCCGAATCTTCGGAGAGGGGCGGCATACAAACCTAATTAATAATAATAATAATAATAATAATAATAATAATAATAATACAATAATTATTTAAAAATAGAGAATGTGTATGGGAGTACTATATTAGGAATGAAAAAATGAAAGGGTATTTTTGTGAATGTAAATATTTGAAATAAAATAAAAAACTGCATTGAAAAAAAAGTGGTTGGTAGATCCGTCTTGCTCTTTTGGCTAAAATCAAAGATTTGTAGAAAGAAAGATTGGAAAAGACCGTGAAGTTCATCCCTAATTGCAGGAGAAGACTGGAAGCTGAGGCTGAAAAAACAAGTTATATCTGTGAAGAAACTTCTGCTGATTTCCTGATGTTATAACTCATCAACAATATTAAACACAGCCTCATAATCTGATTGGGATACCAATCTTGGTGCATGGGATAATCAATATCTCCCCTCCAGCCCCCCCAACCCTGTGCCACTAATCTGCTTTACCTAATTTGATTTCTAAAATATTATTTTTTCCCCATGGAATTCCATAATTCCACACTCCATAAATTTCCCACTATTGTAGTAAGTACTTTGGCTCCAGAATAATCCGAAATTACTCCTGGCCCAAAGAGGTCCTGATAGATCAATGGTTCTCAACTTGGGGGTCAGGACCCCTTTGTGGGGGTCAAATGACCATTTCACAGGGGTCACCTAAGACCAGAGGAAAAGACAAATTTCCCATAGTGTTAGGAACCAAAGCTTCTATTCTGGCTCCTAGGACCATATTTTTACAATCCGACCAATCAGATGTTTACAGGGGGGGGCATCCCTCTGACCTTCCTGCCAATCAGCTTAAAGCTCTGTTGGGAGAATTGGCGCTAGACTTATGGTTGGGGGTCACCACAACATCACAGGAACTGAATTAAGGGGTGGCGGCATTAGAAAGGTTGAGAACCACCGTGATAGACCCAAAATTGTGTAAACAATATTATCTAATGACTGGGTGTTTCAGCAAAAGGGGCAGATTTATTTACTGGCCTCTTTAAAACTCTTATTTCGATAACACAAAAATGTCTGCAAGATGGAATAAAAAGAACCTTAAAAGGATGTGCATGCGAAGCCCTACTTGTTTTATGGACGTTGTATACGTGGTATACAGCATGTTAAAAAAAAAGAAAAAGCAGAGGGCTTTACAGATGTCTATATCATGGGATCCTATCAGTTTAGCCTCCAGAATTTTCCCCAAGACAAAATGCCTGAAGCACATGTGGACAAAAGAACAGAAATGTTATATCAGCTCGATCAGTTCTTGCTGAAATTTTCCCTGCATGCTGTTGAGAAATCTGTCCCTTTCACCTTGTTTGTGAACTATTCATGAGTAATGTTACTACCGGTATGCCTCTGTTCCTTTTGTGAAATCTGCTTGGAAATATAGAATAAGAGAGTTTATTCTATGGGACCTTGGAGTTCTTCTTGTCCAGTGGTTCTCAACCTTTCTAATGCCGCCACCATCTCTTCTCTTCCTTCCGCCCTTTCTCTTTCCCTCTTTCTCTCTTTTCTCTCTCTTGCTCTCTCTCTCTTTTCTCTCTCTCTCTCTTGCTTTCTCTCCCTCTCTCTCTCTTGCTCTCTGTCTCTTGCTCTCACTCTCGCTTGCTATCTCTCTCTCTCTCTCTCTTGCCCCCTCTCTCTTTCTCTCTCTCTGTCTCTCTCCCTTGCTCTCTCTTTTTCTCTCCCCCCTCTTGCTCTCTCTCTTGTTCTCTCTCTTTTTCACACACTCTCTCTTTCTCCCTCTTTCTCTCTCCCTCCCCCCTTTCTCTCTCACTCTCTGTCTCTTGCTCTCTGTCTCTTGCTCTCTCTCTCTCTCTCCATCGGTGGCGGGCTCCTGTGCTGCCTCTCTCACCTCCTTCCAAGGCGACGCCGATCCAAAGGCAAAAACAGAACATGCTCAATTGGTGGCGCCGGAGTGAACACCAGGCCAGGATGGAGCCATCTCTCTTTGCCGGGTCAGCTGCTGCTGGGAAGGAGCGGATAGGATTTTCCACCTGGCGCAAATGTCGCTCCGCCTGCCCGCCTCCAAGCACAGTGAACAGGCTGTCAGAGGAGGGGGGGCCAAATGCCTTGGCCGCTCTTCCCTTTCCTTTCCCCCCCCTTTGCTCTCATGGCCAGTGAGTCCTCCTGCCTGGGCATCTCAGCCACATGGCGGTGGCCACGGGAAGCTGTCGAGCCGTGGGCGAGGAGCGAGCAAGAGTGGAAGAGGAAGAGGGGGGAAGTGAGCAAATAAAAATAAAGAAAGAAAAATAAAAGAGGGGGGAGAAAGGCGGGAAGGGGCGATGGGTGTGTTAATCGACGGCTGCAGGAGGCTGAGGGGGCAAAGAGTTGCAAGACCGGAAGCTGAGCTTCCTTCCTAGCGGCTTCCCGGTGGCTTGTTTCAAAAAATCGGGACTTTTTAAAAATGCCCCGGGATGTTGGACAAATTGCTAGAAAGCGTGTCTGTCCCACAGAAAGCGGGACGTCTGGTCACATTATATTAGTACCTCCTTAGTCCTAGATTGTATCCCTGTGTTGATGCGGCTCAAGATTATGTTGGCCTTTTTAGCTGCTGTTGCACATTGCTGGCTCATATTTGATGTTGTGATGCACTGAGATGTTGTGGTGGACTGAAACTCACTTGTAGTTTCTTCCCCTCTATTTCCATAACACTTGGGATGTGGCAACCTTTGTTGCTCAACTAGTTTGGTGCTCTTAGGGGTGTAGCCCAGCTGCCTGTGGTCATCACATCCTCTGAGAGTGAGGTTGATCATCTAGGATGCCCTCACAGCAATTCGACTAGAAGCAAATAAGGCCTGGAGCAGGACAGTCCTATCTGAATTGCAAAGGAGGGTGTGGGAAGGGAAGAATGCTTCCATGCAGAACAACATTATACTGGGTGGAGACTACAGGGTACACTAATTCTCCACTTTGAGAGTTCTAAAGGCAAACACTAGGATAACAGACGTTAGGCGTGAATTAAATCCTCCTCCCTGCTACAGTTTGGGATCTGTAGCAGAAGCGCGATTTGCAAAGAGAAGGGATATCAATGACCACTAGGTTAGGTTAACTCACTGGAATCTCTTTAGGTGGAAGCAGTGGACCCTTTAATGTCATCAGTACAAGACTTCCTTCTGCACCTCCTAAAGCAGTGATGGTGAACCTATGGCACGTGTACCCCAGTAATAGTAATAATAATAATAATAATAATAATAATAATAATAATAATAATAACAACAACAACAACAACAACAGCCAACAAAAACAAAAACAAATAATAATAATAGTAATAATAATAATAATAATTATTATTTATTAGATTTGTATGCCGCCCGTCTCCACAGACTCGGGGCGGCTCACAACAACAATAGTAACAATATAACAAATCTAATATTTAAAAAAACATCTAAAACCCATCATTAAAACACAAGTGGCATGCAGAGCCATATTGGAAGGCACATGAGCCGAGGTAGCATAGTGGGTAGAGTGCAATACTGCAGGCCACTAAAGCTGACTGCTAGATCTGCAAGTCAGCAGTTCAAATCTCATCACCGGCTCAAGGTTGACTCAGCCTTCCATCCTTCCGAGGTGGGTAAAATGAGGACCTGGATTGTGGGGGCAATATGCTGGCTCTGTTAAGAAGCGCTATTGCTAACATGTTGTAAGCCGCCCTGAGTCTAAGGAGAAGGGCGGCATAACCCCCCCCCCCCGAATAAATAAACATAAATAAATGAGGCTCTGTCAGCTCTAGCGCGCTTGTCCAGCTGTTTTTTGGCCTTGGGGAAGGCCATTTTGCCCTCTGGAGGCTTCAAGGAAGCTTCCTGAAGCAGCAGAGCGTGAAAAACGTCCCAAGGGGCAAATCGGAAGTTCGGAAAAACCGACTTCCGGTTTGCCTGGTGTGCCTTCCCAGAAGGCTCCGGAGTGCAAAAAACACAACAGGTAAACAGGAAGTCTATTTTTCTGAACTTCCAGTTTGCCCCTTGGGACGTTTTTTTCCTTGTCCCAGGCTTCAGTGAGGCCTGTGTGGGGATGAGATGGGGATTTGTGTGCATGTGCAGTGGCAGCGTGGGGTGTGTGTGCATGTGTGGTGGGGAGGGAATGGGTGTGGGCATGTGTTAGTATGTGTGCGCACACCCTTTTGCCACACGAACCAAAAAAGATTCGCCATCACAAATTTACAGGACCGCCTCCAACCTCATACCTCATTGTGGCCAGTAAGGGACCACAGAATCGGCCTTCTCCAGGTCCCATCCACCAAGCAATGTTGATTGGCGGGACCTCGGGGAAGAGCCTCCTCTGTGGTGGCTCCGACCCTATGGGATCAATCTCCTCCCTACCGGTCTTCCGAAAAGCCGTTAAGACCTGGCTTTTCCGGCAGGCCTGGAATTAGACTGACTGCTGTGTATGTATGATTCTTTTAAATATATTGTTTTATTATATTACTGATTTTATTGTGTATTTTGATCGTATTTTAGTACTGTTGTATTTATCCCACTTGTTAGGCTCTCTGAGTCCATTTCGGAATGAGCAGCATATAGAAACATATTAACATAGAAGATTGATGGCAGAAAAAGACCTCCTGGTCCATCTAGTCTGCCCTTATACTATTTCCTGTATTTTATCCTAGGATGGATATATGTTTATCCCAGGCATGTTTAAATTCAGTTACTGCGGATTTACCAACCACGTCTGCTGGAAGTTTGTTCCAAGCATCTATTACTCTTTCAGTAAAATAATATTTTCTCATGTTGCTTCTGATCTTTCCCCCAACTAACCTCAGATAGTGTCCCCTTGTTCTTGTGTTCACTTTCCTATTAAAAACACTTCCCTCTTGAACCTTATTTATCCCTTTAATATATTTAAATGTTTCAATCATGTCCCCCCTTTTCCTTCTGTCCTGCAGACTATACAGGTTGAGTTCATTAAGTCTTTCCTGCTATGTTTTATCCTTAAGACCTTCCACCATTCTTGTAGCCCGTCTTTGGACCTGTTCAATTTTGTCAATATCTTTTTGTAGGTGAGGTCTCCAGAACTGAACACAGTATTCCAAATGTGGTCTCACCAGCACTCTATATAGCGGGATCACAATCTCCCTCTTCCTGCTTGTTATGCCTCTAGCTATGCAGCCAAGCATTCTACTTGCTTTTCCTACCGCCTGACCCCACTGTTCACCCATTTTGAGACTGTCAGAAATCACTACCCCTAAATCCTTCTCTTCTGAAGTGTTTGCTAACACAGAACTGCCAGTACAACACTCAGATTGAGGTTTCCTTTTCATATTTTAGTACTGTTGTATTTATCCCACTTGTTAGCCGCTCTGAGTCCATTTCGGCAATGAGCGGCATATAAATACAATAAGTAAATCAATCAATCAATCACTGCTCCAAAGCATCTGAATGACCATTGGTAGAAACAGGACACTAGAAGGAGCGTTGGGTTCAGGCTTGCTGAGCCTGAACCCTTAGTAAGAATGAAACTTTTACGTCAGGTTCCGAAGATTTCAGCAAAGAACGAGGTGGGGAAATCTTCTGACTCGACCCTTTGCTTCTGATCTCACGCTTGCATCTTCCTTTTGGGGCTGGGATTTATGGGTGAGTCTGGATTGGAAGAAACCCGCTTCTGCCAAAGGATAACAACTCTCCTTTGAAGAAGAGGACAGGAGGAGGAGGAGAAGGAATCCTGGGGAACAGGTTTGAGCTTCCCTGTCTCTTCAGACTGGATGGCTTCTGCAAAACTCCACCCATCACCGCAGCCTATAAGTTTCCCCAATTTTGCCACCCGCATTTCAGTATTATATTGCACCGTCTCTTGTTGTACTTCTCCAGTTTGGGGTTTTTTAAAAAAAAAAAATATTTTTTTTGCCTCCTTGGCTGTAGCAAGAGCCATGGCTTCCATGGGGATGCAAGTCTTGGGAATCGCCTTGTCGGTGATCGGATGGCTGGGTACCATCCTCTGCTGCGGGTTGCCCATGTGGAGGGTGACGGCCTTCATAGGCAACAACATCGTGGTGGCCCAAATTATTTGGGAGGGCCTGTGGATGGACTGCGTGGTCCAGAGCACGGGGCAGATGCAGTGCAAGGTCTACGAGTCGATGTTGGCGCTGGCACAGGATATGCAAGCCGCCCGGGCTCTGGTGATCGTCGCCATCGTGCTGGCCGTCATTGGCATCTTCATGTCAATCATGGGAGGAAAGTGCACCAACTGCGTGGATGACGAAACTAGCAAAGCCAAGGTGATGATCTTCGCTGGAGTCCTTTTCCTCCTCTCCGGCATCCTGCTTCTTATTCCACTCTGCTGGACGGCAAACAACATCATAAGAGACTTCTACAACCCCATGGTCCCAGACAGCCGGAAACGGGATTTGGGCACCTCTCTCTATATTGGCTGGGCTTCCTGTGGCCTGCTGCTCGTCGGAGGAGCTCTGCTGTGTTGCAACTGCCCCCCCAGACAGGAGAAACCCTATTCGACAAAGTACTCAGCAGCTCAGTCGGTGCCAGCCAGCAACTATGTCTAAGCCATTCTTCCTCCCTCATCTGTCTTGGGGACTTTGCACCACGGAGGAGGCAGTTAGGGGACTGAGTGGACTTCTGTGTGAGGAGGGGGACTGTCCTTTCCCATCCTTTGGATTCAAGCGTAGCAGCAGGAAGCCTGGCATATTTCCTCCAGATTCGGGAAAGCAGGGATTCATTTCTTGCCTTCGCCTGTTTGACATCTCTCAAGGACCGGATTCTGACAGATGCTCCTATTCATCCAAACTGCACTGAAAACTGGCTTCCGTGAGACTAATGGAAGACTCGTGGCCTTCAAACTCGCCCGGATCTTAGCTAGCTCACCTGAAAAGTTGCTGAAGGGGAGACCCACATGAAATGCAGCAGCAACAGAGAAGCTTGAAGTGGGGTGGGTGCTTGTTGGAATTCCAGACACTTTTGACATTTGGCTATTTTGAGGGTGGATATACACCTGGTGTGCAACAGTGGCAAGGACGGACACTGGTGGAGGTGGAGAGGATGGGCATAAGCCCCCTCTAATTGCTGGCTGTATCTTTGTATTTGGAAATTTGCATAGCAAAGCATCTTAGTGTCCATCAAGTTTGGTTCCTGGCTTTGTTTCGATAACGATGTGTTCCATTATTTGCAATCACTCTTGTGGGTATTTTGATACTTGCTAAAAATGGGAAGGTCCCTGGGAAGTCCACCCCCCCTTCACTTACCTTCCTCAAATTGCTGCAAACTCTTTAAAAAAGGATGCAATGATTAAGCAGAAGTATAACTAGGTTTGCAGGTTTTGGAGGTCTAGGAGGAAGAAGATCAAGCTGTGGGATAATTAGTTTCTGGGCTGTCAGACGATGAGTTGAGAAAGGAGTAGTAGACCCAGTTTATTTGAGATCTTCGGAGATACGATAGGGAATTTGGATTCTGCAACAGAGGGAAGAGATTGAATAACCATGTACCTTTTTAATGTCTTGCGTGGACTGATTTAAACCCAGGGTTAAACCAGTTTTGAATGCTTGAATACAGGTGTAAATATAATCTGAGGGAGGGATAATCTTTAAAAAGACATTTTGAGACTGGCTACCAAGACGGTAATTCTCTTCATTTATAAAGTACTGTCTAAATTCTGTTGAGACTATACCAAGGCTCTCCAAATCCAACTGGCAACTTGGGAATGATGGACTGGTGTTAAATAGGACCAAGTATATTTTAAAAGATCTATTTCCACCTTTCTTACATTCAGGGCTGGATTTGAAGCACACTCTTTGGAATATTATCCTCAGCGAATTTCAAATACCAGGGTTCTATCTAGGTGCTTATGAAATAAAGAAAAATGTCCCAGGACATAGATACAGGTCAGGTTTTATTGTTGTTCTTATTATTTAATGGAGTGTCAGACCGTCATTTATAATGAATTACTGAGTTTCCCAGATGGACGTGTAGTTTTCCTTTGACAAATGTACTACTGTATTTGCAGAGTGTGTTACAAACTTGTTCCTCCTTTGCAGAGTTGCTGAGGAAAGAAAGGAAAGTCAATGCTGACATTATTAGAACCGGTTTTTCATATTTTATTTGTGAGACGTTATTGTGTATCAATCGCTTTGAGCTTGTGCAGTCTATAACTATTTTAATTATAAGCACAAAAATAAAATCCCTTGGAGTTTTTTTTAATGTGTGCCTCTTTTGTCTTTTCTTGAATTCAATGTATTCATATTATATATATATATATATAAATTTTCAAATTCAGCAAAAACATGTGTTATATGTATATATATTTCTATCTATCTATCTATCTATCTATCTATCTATCTATCTATCTATCTATCTATCTATCTATCTATCTATCTATCTATCTATCAAGGAGCTGTGACATTCCTTCAATATACCAGGGTGATCCAACAGAAAACACACACACACACACACATATAACCTCTAGGCCACCAGATCTGATCCCTTCAGCTTTGTACCAGGGAGGGGCTATATGTTTTTTCTGTTGGATCCTAGAGGTTAATTCTCTGTCTTACAAGGCCAACGTTGCACGTTCAAATCCCAGTGAGGGTATGGCTAGCTGATGAGGCCGAAATAAGGCTGAAATAGATCTATCCTAGTCTCCCTTAATTTTCAAATTCAGCGAAAACATGTGACATATATATGTATATATGTCACATGTTTTCGCTGAATATATATATATATGTTGTCTGTCCATCTATTGTGCACATTAGATCAGTTTGCATAACATTCTAGATGATCTAAAATAGCAAAAGTAATTTGTTGTTAAATATAGTATGGAGCAACTCTTCATTACTTTAGTGTGTTATATAAGCCAACCCACAAAATTAAAACATAAAATGCCTTATGGGTTGAAATGTATCATGCTGTATTGTCAATAGTAATTGTGTTTTATTAACTTGGGTTAGGTGTATTACCTGGCTAATTAACTCAGAGGGACTTACTACTTCCAGATAAATATGTCTAGGCTCTGGACTTTCAGTATTGGGGTGATTCACATTACATGCATAATCCAACCAGTCAAAAATGGAAACCATGGGTGTCGAACATTTTGGCTTGCCTGGACCATGTTGAATGAAGAGGAATTGTCTTGGGTTGCATATAAACATATACAATATAGTTTTATAATATAAAATCACATGATGTTAAAAATTTACAATCTTCTGAGGCCATGCTACTAGCAGGGTAGGGCAGGGGTGGGCTACTGCCCGGACGGGGTGGGGGTGGGGCAAAACGCAGTGGGGCAGCGAAAATGGAGCTCCACCCCAGAGCACCCAATTTGCACTGAAAGACATTGCAAGAAAATGCAGGGCGTCCTGCATAAGCCACGCCCAGAGTGTGGTAATAAAAATTTTGGTAGCCCTTCACTGGTCCAGGGCCACATGTAGCCCATGGGCTTTGGGTTGGACATACCTATTGCAGACTCTCTTTACACAGTATGCAAAACTTGCTTAATATCCTTGATGGGTTTTACGTTTGTTTGGTATCTTTGATGGGTTAGCAACAGGGGTGGATTCCTGTTATCTCCTCTTATCTTACCAGTAATGGGCAGCCAAAAGTTTTACTGCCACACTGTGGGTGTGGCTTATTTTGTGGGTGTGGCTTATTTTGTGGGTGTGGCTTATTTTGTGGGTGTGGCTTAATGGTCATGTCACTGGGTAGGAGTGGCTTGCCGGCCATATGACAAGGTGGGAGTGGCTTGAACGATCATCATCGTTCATGTGAACTGTTAAGTCCTCAACTTACAACGTTTCCAGTGTTGCTCGCTTGGGTAACAATTTGCTTCGTGTTTCCCATGTGATCCTTCCTGGGTGCCCCCCGCCTCAGGCTGGGTAGTTAGGCGAACGGGTGCTGCCAGAAACATAAATGTTGCCAGTGCTGCTTCCAGCCACGCCTTGTGCTTGCACATCAAGAGGCTGGAGGGGAGCCAGGCAGGAGAGAGGGAAGCTTGTCTGAGGCCAGGAAGGAGGAAAGAGGAAAAAAGCAAGGAGTGCAGATGCAGCAGCAGCAGGGGAAAAAAGGAGAGATGAGACGAGACCAGGAATCCAGGAAGTGACAGCTGCCAATCCACTGAAGCTGCACACTCATCTTCATTTCTGCTGGTGGAACTGTGTTCCACCGTGTCCTGCCGGCTGCCCACCCCTGATGCATCCTCTTGCGCGATTTTGCTTCTGTGCATGCGCAGAGGGACAATTTTCCTTCTGCACATGCTCAGAGAGCCGAAAATTGGCCAAAAATTAGAAAAACATATGGCGGCATGCACGGTCTGGCAAAGGCAACACTGGAGCCATCGCACCAACATTGCATCATCGGCAGGCCACTACTAAAGTCGCGCACCGGGCTGCACCGGTAAGAACCCACCTCTGCTTATCAAGTTGTACAAACCCAGCCTCCTTGGCTAGTTTATAGCCGGAATTAATTAAGTTAAGCATATTGTGAAAACACACAGTCATTGTTTTGCACAAAACGCCAAATGCTAATCGGTCTACTGTACCTTAGGAAGAGGTGAGTCATTGTATTCTGAAGTTATGGCTACAGCAGAGGGAGCAGCTGTTTGGACTTTGAGGAGAATAATTAATTGATTTGTTTAAAATACTTATGCATGCCATGGCACGCACCTCTAGACAGCGTACTAATTTTGAAATAAATTTACATAACAAAACAAAATAGTAAAAATGGACTAAAAAAGAATAGCAAAGCATATAAGATGACACAACAATACTGTATACTTTGGGACAGTTCCAAACATTTTCAGGGAAAAGCTACTTTAGAATTCTAAAAATCTTATAATCTTAGCACACCTGGATGGTTCTAGTCCAAGGACATTGGTACATACAACATGCAGGTCCACACTCCAAAGTGTGCTTGAACACAGAGAGAAAAACCACAAAATTGAGCTCCAGTGTTTTCACTTATAGGAAGTTAGCACCCACGTCCCTCCTAGAAAAAAATGAAATATTTATTTATTTATTTATTTATTCATTCATTCATTCATTCATTCATTCATTCATTCATTCATTCATTCAATTTTTTATGCCGCCCTTCCCCTTAAACTCAGGGTGGCTTACAACATGTTAGCAATAGCATGTTTTAAACAGAGCCAGCCTATTGCCCCCACAATCCGGGTCCTCATTTTACTCACCTCGGAAGGATGGAAGGCTGAGTCAGCCTTGAGCCGGTGATGAGATTTGAACTGCTGACCTGCAGATTTAGCAGTCAGCTTTAGTGGCCTGCAGTACTGTACTCTAGCTGCTGCAGCACCTCGACTCATTATTCAAGGAAAAATTAAAAAGGCAGAATATTATATAGAATATCCCTGGGGAAATGCTTTTAGGCAAGGAAAAAGACCCACTTTTAGTAGTGGTAACCTTTGTCTATGTGCCATCAAGAAATGGCCAAGCTGACTCATCCCTCCACCTTTGTTAATAGCCTGGACCAGCCTATTCTACATAACAAAGATCTACCTCCTTCAGACAGCCATATTAGGAATTGCCCAAAGCCTTTTCATTCCACCATCACCCAGCAAAGGGCCAGCCAAACCTGAACTCAAAACACAGCCTACAATGTTGACCCAGTATGGCACCACGGAATTCTGACAACCAATCAGAGTGCATTTCTCGCACAGAAGCAGGAGGCCCAAGGGAGCATAAAACAAGGAAATTCTCAGCCTTTCTTCCCTTTACTCTTCACCCAACATCTGGAAGCATGTGATCCGCCTTTTTGGTTCAGGAACTCATGCCATGTGGTCCTGTCCTCCATTAAACCTTCTTTCCAAGTAACCTCCATGAATCCAGTGTCTTTTCCCCCACTTGGAACAGAACCAATATTGGGTTCCTACTGGAACGGGGAGGGAGCACTGCACTGGTAGCGGAAATGAAGCTGCACATGCAGCTCCAGGTGACTGGCGAGGGTGCATGCAAGTCACAGCAAGATTTGGCTTCTGTGCATGCGCAGGAAGAAAAATCTTGCGAAAGGATGTGTGAGTGAGATTTCAGTGATTTTTTGCTTCTGCGCATGTGCAGAAGCAAAAAAAATAGTGGAAATCTCAGGCGCCCATGCATCTTCTCACGAGATTTGCTTCCTGCATATGCGCAGAAGCAGTGGTGGGCCCGACCCTTAACGGTGGGGAACGCAGTTCCGGTGGTGGCAATGTAGCGCGTAGCCTAGCTTTGGTGGCGATGCCAAGCATGCACGCGCTACCGGCGCTTCCCTGGACCTACGCCTGCCTTGCCCCACTGCAAGCGCTGCCTTCCCCCACTGGAAGCCCTTCCTTCCCCCACCACGTGCCCTTCCTTCTCCTGCCGCAAGCGCTGCCTTTCCCCACCGCAAGCCCTTTCTTTACAGTCAACGAAGCAGTGGAAGTGATGTGCCGGTGCCTGGAGGCTGTTGGGGCCTGGATGGGTGTCAACAAGCTCAAACTCAACCCAGACAAGACGGAGTGGCTATGGGTTTTGCCTCCCAAGGACAATTCCATCTGTCCGTCCATCACCCTGGGGGGGAACTATTGACCCCCTCAGAGAGGGTTCGCAACTTGGGCATCCTCCTCGATCCACGGCTAACATTGGAACACCATATTTCAGCTGTGGCGAGGAGGGCGTTTGCCCAGGTTCGCCTGGTGCACCAGTTGCAGCCCTATTTGGACAGGGAGTCATTGCTCACAGTCGCTCATGCCCTCATCACCTCGAGGTTCGATTACTGCAACGCTCTCTACATGGGGCTACCTTCGAAGAGTGTTCGGAAACTTCAGATCGTGCAGAACGCGGCCGCGAGAGCCATCGTGGGGCTTTCCAGATTCGCCCACGTTTCTACAACACTCCATGGCCTGCATTGGCTGCCGATCAGTTTCCGGTCACAATTCAAAGTGTTGGTCATGACCTTAAAGCCCTACATTGCATTGTACCAGAGTACCTCCGGAACCGCCTGCTACCGCACGAATCCCAGTGACCGATAAGGTCCCAAAGAGTTGGCCTTCTCTGGGTCCCATCGACTAAACAATGTCTCTGTGGTGACCCCGGCCCTCTGGAATCAACTCCCCCTGGAGATTAGAACTGCCCCCACCCTCCTTGTCTTTCGCAAACGACTCAAGACCCACCTATATCGCCAGGCATGGGGGAGTTGAGACACCTTCTCACAGGCTTTTATATTTTATGTTTGGTATGTATGTGTTGTTCGGTTTTTTAAATATGATAGGGTTTTATATGCTTTCTTTTTTAATATTAGATTTGTTTCGCTATAACATTGTTTTTATTATTGCTGTGAGCCGCTCCGAATCTTCAGAGAGGGACGGCATAGAAATCTAATAAATTATTATTATTATTTCTTCCCCTGCCGTGTGCCCTTTTTTCTCCCACCATGAGCCCTTCCTTCTCCCACTGCGAGTGCTGCCTTGCCCTGCAGTGAGCCCCGCACTTGCCTCTCACGCTGTCTCCCCCCTTCCCGTGCTGCCGCCATTTGCCCCAAATGGCGGTGGGCAGTGGTGAGTGGGCACTTACTTGTTTGCCCATTTCCAGGTTTTTTCGCTTCTGCGCATGCACAGAAGCAAAAAAATCCTGGAAATTGTGCTCACAAATGCACGCATGTGCACATGCAAGTGGGGGGGGGGGAGCAGGGGCACGTTCCCAGACCATTCCAGTAGGACCAGGAATGGTAGCCCGCCCCTGCGAAAATGCCATATCTTGCTGTAACGTGCTCGCGCACCCACTGTTCACACGGAGCTGAGCACACATTGGCACAGGCAGTGGCAGTAAGTTGGAACCCCCCGCCTGAACAGAACCGAGAAGAACATTACTCCCAACACACCCCAGTAAGGGAGGGGGAAGGCTTGGATGAGGAGAGTAAACCTGCCTTAGGATTGTCTTCAAAATGCACAGCAAAGAAATGTGCAGCTCTGATTCTGTATGGGGAGCAAACAAGGCAGGGCGGGTGATTATAATTTTTTCCCCTTCCGGCTGCAGGATCATCACAATATTGAAAGTGTTGGGTGAGAAAACACCTCCCTCATAGTCTGGGAGGGGCTGAAAAGGGAGGCAGAGCAGCTGGGCAGGTGAGGCCACTGGAAAAACAGGCTTGATTTCCTGGTCAGCATTTACACAGCATCCCAGAGCTAAACAGGAAGCAAATGAACAATCTCTGTTGCCTCATTCCACCACCCCCTCAGCATCCCAAAATGTTGCATTGAATTAAATTTAATGGAAGATCATCTAGAGGTGGTTAAGTTCTACCCGGTTCTGCACTTTCTGCACTGAGTCTCGTTTTGGGGTAAAATACAAGAGGCTGTCCAACGTGTTAGCAAATTATTGAATAGGCGTTGTGTACATTGCCTATTTGGCCTCCAGCCCTATTACCCCCTGCAGGTACTTTGCTCTGGCCCACAAGGTCCTCTGGATAACTATGATTTGTTATTTTATAATTTTATATGCCATTTTATTCCATATTTTTGTTGTGTTTTGTTCTGAGCCTGCTCCCAAACATGACAAACCCTCTGTAATTAAATCAATGATTCCTTTATTAGAAGCGCTAGCAGACCCAGTAAAAGGTCTGTCTGTCTCTCGTTCTCAGCAGGCTAACAAGTCTGTCAGGCATGGAGATGAATAAAGTGGTATCTCTAGCTAAGAATGCCTCTACTTACGAACTTTTCTAGATAAGAACCGGGTGTTCAAAATTTTTTTGTCTCTTCTCAAGAACCATTTCCCACTTACAAACCCGAGACTCTGAAACTGTAACCGGAAAAGGCAGGGAAAAGCCTCCATGGGGCCTCTCTAGGAATCTCCTGGGAGGAAACAGGGCTGGAAAAGGCGGGGAGAAGCTCTGTGGGGCCCCTCTAGGAATCTCCTGGAGGAAACAGGACCGGAAAAGGCTGGGAGAAGATCTGTGGGGCCCCTCTAGGAATCTCCTGGAGGAAACAGGACCGGAAAAGGCTGGGAGAAGATCTGTGGGGCCTCTCTAGGAATCTCCTGGGAGGAAACAGAGCCTCCACCCTCCCTGTGGTTCCCCAATCGCACACATTATTTGCTTTTACATTGATTCCTATGGGAAAAATTGCTTCTTCTTACAAACCTTTCTATTTAAAAACCTGGTCATGGAACGAATTAAGTTCGTAAGTAGAGGTACCACTGTAGTTGTCTGCCACATCTATTCATCTCCACCCCCTGCCTTTTATCCCCAGGGCTAGGGTGCTGCTTCTTCCCAAGGATCGACCCATAGATTTCCACTGTTCTCCTCTTCTCTGCCTTCTGTGTATCCACGTGTCAGGCACTGGACCCAGCTGCTCCTCCTCTTCCTCATCAGCCACCTCCAGACCTGAGGACTGTTGACTCTCCATCTGTTGGGAGTAGCGGTGGGTTGTAAAGTATTTTGCTACCAGTTCGCACACACACACTGCCTCTGTGCCTATGCTGAAGAGTCCCATGTGGATGGGCGGAGCCAAAAGAAATTCTCTGAAAAATGTATCTTGACATGACATGAGTCTTTATTGATTAACCCTTGGGCCATATCAAAGTGCAAAGTCCCAGAAACAAATTATTACTAAAATTTAACAAAAGCAATTTAAAATGAAATTAGAATAAAATACGATTTAAAATGAAGTTAGACTAAAATACAGTCTAAAAAGAAATTGAATAAAATACAATAATTTTAAGATACAGATAAAATATAGTAACATATTTTGGTGTCACCCCTGCAATCTACCCCAATCAGTTCCAGGTGTGCAGATCTCAACTAAACCATTTTCTTTAAATACTGTGCTGTGTTAAATGTCATTTCAGGTTCTGGCCATGCATAAAGTAAGTTGTTTTGATATGGGTATCCTAATGTTTGGTATACAGTGATCCATCGTTTTTCGCGGGGGATGCGTTCCAAGACCACCCGTGAAAAATGAATTTCCGTGAAGTAGAGGAAAGATTTTTTTTAATGTATTTAACAAGTATTTGGACTTTTAAAACCCACCTGTTGCATTAAACAGTCATTCTATAATGTTTCTCAGCTGGAACTACATGTGATATCCTACCAATTTCTGTAATAGAGTACAGTAGTAGTGTAAGAAGAATTTTATGAATTTTCAATGGATTTAATGTATTTAAGCCCCCTTTGAAAACCTGTGAAGTAGTGAATCCGCGAAAGTAGGGAGGGATTACTGTATAGACCAAAGCACCTGTCTCTCACCCCCTTATACAAGCAACAGTCGAATAGGATGTGAGCCAGGCCTTCTACTTCTGCTACTCCACAAATGCAGAGACGCTCATTGTAGGGTATAGAATGGAATCTCCCATTTCTGACCAAGCTGTTCCAATCTTGCTCACGTAAATATCTCCCTAAGATGTTTCAGCAGTTGTGACTTCAAAGAGGAATTCCCCAAAAATGTATTTTGATTCATGTATGTGTAAATAATGAGTAGAGGAGTGCAACATACGTTCCCTTCTTGTCTTTGTATAAGACTAAGATCCTTTTTTGTGGGTTATCTGCATGTATCCTAGCATTGTGATGGCTAACCTATGGCACACGTGCCACAAATGGCACATGGAGCCTTATCTGCCGGCACATGAGCCGTTGCCCTAGCTTAGCTACAGTGCACACGTGCGTGTTGGCCAGCTGATTTTCCGATGGGCCTGGTAAGTCAATTTTTTGCCCTCCCCAGGATCCAGAGGCTTTCTTGGAGCATGTGGAGGGCAAAGACGTCCCCCCAAATAGGTTCTTCGGAGGCCGAAAATGCCCTCCCAGAGCATCCGCATGAGCTGCAAATCAGCTGGCCAGCACACACATGTACACTGTAGCTGAGCTAGGGCAACGGTTCACGTGCATGCTGATTTTCAGCTCATGAGGATGTTCTGGGAGGGCATTTTTGGCCTCCGAAGAACCTACGGGGGCAGGGGATGCGTCTTTGCCCTCCACAGGCTTCACAAAGGCCTCTGGAAAAAATTGACCTACCGAGCCCATCAGAAGTCAGGAAAAGGGGGGGCAGGGGAGCGGGAGGGGGTATTACATGCAGGCATGGAGGCGAGGCAGCATGGGGAGGTCACATGTGTAGGGGCAGGAGCACTAAATTATGGATGTGAGCACTTGTACACGCGCAATAGCATGTGCACCAATAGCAGTTTGCGTAATTTGCATAATTTGTGCGCGACCGTTCTAGCGCCAGTCCTGTGGATGCCGCCATCTTTTTTCTTCAATCTTTTGTATTTCTTGCTTTGTCTATATGCGCAGAAGCAAAATATTGCGATGGGACACCTGGGCACGTGAGATTTTGGCAATTGTTTTGCTTCTGTGCATGCACAGAATAATAATAATAATAATAATAATAATAATAATAATAATAATAATAATAATTTATTAGATTTGAATGCCGCCCCTCTCCGCAGACTCGGGACGGCTCACAACAGTAATAATAACAATGTGACAAATCTAATGTTTAAAAGATATTAAAAGATATTAAAAACCCAACATTAAAAACCCAACCAAAAAATAACTCAAATCTTGCGTGCGTACGTGGCCCCTCACAAGATTTCAGCATGTTTTTGCTGCCTGCGCATGCACAGAAGCAAAACCACATTGGAGATGAGCGTGCACACAAGACAGCCAAAGCTGCGCATGCAGCGCATTAGTAGCGGCAGTAATAGCAATCCATTCCTGATGTGCATGCGCGCTTTCGGCACCCAAGGGGAAAAAGGTTGGCCATCACTGTCCTTGCTAATTGGTGATGTTTTCATCCTAATAGGAAAGTGAGCACAAGAACAAGGGGGCACCATCTGAGGTTAGTTGGGGGAAAGATCAGAAGCAACGTGAGAAAATATTATTTTACTGGAAGAGTAGTAGATGCTTGGAACAAACTTCCAGCAGACGTGGTTGGTAAATCCACGGTAACTGAATTTAAACATGCCTGTATATCCACCCTAAGATAAAATACAGGAAATAGTATAAGGGCAGACTGTATGGACCATGAGGTCTTTTTCTGTCGTCAATCTTCTATGTTTCTAATCAACCAGAGTTGTGTTTTCAGCAGGTGGGAGCCCGATGGCAGCCCTGGCCCTGCAGTTGGTTGGGCTGGCACTATCTATCCTGGGCTGGCTGGGCTCCATTTTGGCCTGTGCCCTGCCCATGTGGAAGGTGACGGCTTTCATCGGATCCAACATCATCGTGGCCCAGGTCTTCTGGGAAGGGCTGTGGATGAACTGCGTTTACGAAAGCACCGGCCAGATGCAATGTAAGGTCTACGACTCCCTACTTGACCTCCCCGCGGACTTACAAACCAGCCGTGCCTTGGTGGTGGTCTCCATCGCCCTGTCTTTCCTGGCTCTTCTGATTGCCGTCTCCGGAGCAAGGTGCACCCGCTTCGTAGAAGACTCAAACACCAAGGCCAAAGTTTTGAAGGTAGCTGGCGTGGTGTTCGTCCTAGCGGGCACGGCGCTCCTCTTTCCAGTTTCCTGGTCTGCAAGGAACATTGTCAGCAACTTCTACAACCCGCTCGTTCCCGAGGCCCTGAAGAGGGAGCTGGGTCTCTCACTTTACATCGGTTGGGCAGCCAGTGCTTTCCTGATCCTTGGTGGAGGCACATTCTGTTGCTTTATTCCTCCAAAGGAGGACAATACATCCTATCCAATGAGATATTGGACAGGAAGGCAGCCTTCTGCGAGCAGCTACGCCCGCAAAGACTATGTATGATCAGTGAAGGGCTGAATTTTTTTTTATGACCACAATGTGGGTGTGGCTTATTGTGTGGGTGTGGCTTATTGTGTGGGTGTGGCTTGATAGTCCTGTGACCGGGTAGGAGTGGCTTGCCGGCAGTAAAGGGTTGCAAACTTTTTAACAACCACACTGCGGGCATGGCTCATTTTGTGGGCGTGGCTTGCTGGCCATGTGACCAGGTGGGAGTGGCTTGACGATCATGTGATCAGGGATAGCTTAAGGGTCATTTGACTGGCTTCACCTCAAGGGTTTGGGTTAGGCCCTGTTTGGACAGGGAGTCACTGCTCACAGTCACGCATGCCCTCATCACCTCGAGGTTTGACTACTGCAACGCTCTCTACATGGGGCTACCTTTGAAGAGTGTTCGGAAACTTCAGATCGTGCAGAATGCGGCCGCGAGAGCAATCATGGGCTTTCCTAGGTATGCCCATGTCTCGTTAACACTCCACGGCCTGCACCGGCTGCCGATCAGTTTCCGGTCACAATTCAAAGTGTTGCTTATGACCTATAAAGCCCTACATGGCATCGTACCAGAATATCTTCGGGACCGCCTTCTGCCGCACGAATCCCAGTGACCAATTAGGTCCCACATATTTGGCCTTCTCTGGGTCCTGTCGACTAAACAATGTCATCTGCCAGGACCCAGGGGAAGCGCCTTCTCTGTGGTGGCTCCGGCCCTCTGGAATCAACTCCCCCCAGAGATTAGGACTGCCCCCACCCTCCTTGCCTTTCGCAAACTTCTGAAAACCCACCTATGTTGCCAGGCTTGGGGAAATTGACATATCCCTAGCTGTTCCATTTTATGTATGGCTTGTTTGGATTGTATGATTGTTTTTTATAAGGGTTCTTTAAAAATTGTTTTTAATATTGGATTTGTATCTCATGTATTTGTTGTGAGCCGCTCCGAGTCCTCGGAGAGGGGCAGCATACAAGTCTAATAAATGATTATTATTATTATTATTAATTATTATTATTAGGGTGCTTGACTTCTCCTTGCCTTAAAGAGATACAATTTCCTTATCTATTTACTATTACTGAACACCCAAAACATACTATCTAATTCTATGTACATATATGTGTACATACGTATTACACACAGGCACACAAAAGTATACATTATCTACGATATAAAGTGTATGTACACAGATACAGTGGGGGAAAAAAGTATTTAGTCAGACACCAATTGTTCAAGTTCTCCAACTTAAAAAGATGAGAGAGGCCTATAATTGACATCATAGGTAGACCTCAACCATGAGAGACAACATGAGAAAATACATCCAGAAAATCACATTTTCTAATTATTGCTCCCAGTCCCAGAGTTGATTTCTTCACACCAAGCTGCTTGCCTATTGCAGATTCAGTCTTCCCAGCCTGGTGCAGGGCTAAACTTTTGTTTCTGGCATCCATCCACAGCTCTTTGGTCTTCACCATAGTGGAGTTTGGAGTGTGAAGGTTTGAGGTTCTGGACAGACAACAAATTCAAACAGGTGCCATTATTCCAGGTAATGAGTGGAGGACAGAGGAACCTCTTAAAGAAGAAGTTACAGGTCTGTGAGAGCCAGAAATCTTGCTTGTTTGTAGGTGACCAAATACAGTGATACCTCGTCTTGCAAACCCCTGGTCATACAAACTTTTCTAGATACAAACCCGGGGTTTAAGATTTTTTTGCCTCTTCTTCCAAACTATTTTTCACCTTACAAACCCAAACTGCCGCCACTGGGATGCCCTGCCTCTGGACTTCTGTTGCCAGCAAAGTGCCCGTTTTTGCACTGCTGGGATTCCCCTGAGGCTCCCCTCCATGGGAAACACCATCTCCGGACTTCTGTTTTTTTGCGATGCTGCAGGGGAATCCCAGCAGTGCAAAAACAGGTGCTTCGCTGGCAACAGAAGTCTGGAGGTGGGGTTTCCCAGCGAGGGGAGCCTCAGCGAAATCCCAGCATCACAAAAACACGGAAGTTCGGAGGTAGGGTTTCAAGAACCTCTGTGTTTTTACGATGCTGCAATTTCGCTGAGGCTCCCCTCGCTGGGAAACCCCACCTCCGGACTTCCGTTGTCAGCAAAACAACCGTTTTTGCACTGCTGGGATTCCCCTGTTGGGATTCCCCTGCAGCATCACAAAAACACAGAAGTCCGGAGGTGGGGTTTCCCATGAAGGGGAGCCTCAGGGGATCCCAGCAGCACAAAAACAGGCGCTTCGGCTGGCAAAAGGGGTGAGTTTTGGGTTTGCACGCATTAATTGCTTTTCCATTGATTCCTATGGAAAATATTGTTTCATCTTACAAACCTTTCACCTTGCAAACCTCATCCCGGAACCAATTAAGTTCGTAAGACAAGGTATCACTGTACTTATTTTCCATCATAATTTGCAAAGAAATTTGTTAAAATTCAGACAAGGTGATTTTCTGGATGTGTTTTGTCATGTTGTCTCTTATGGTTGAGGTCTGCCTATGATGTCCATTATAGGCCTCTCTCATCTTTTTAAGCAGGAAACTTGCACAATTGGTGTCTGACTAAATACTTCCCCCCCACACTGAATGTGCAGGCACAACTCTTCTAAAATTATATGCATTCAAGGAGAGAAAAAAAGAAATTTATACATGATCTACTATATAAACTGTAGGTGTATGTACACATACGAACCACAGCTCTTCTAAAATTATATACATTCAACTTCATTTACTGCAATAGTGTTCTGTCGGGCTCTCTGGTAGACTCCTCCCAAAAATTCACAGGTACAAATTTCAGACACACACACGTTTGAAAATTCAAAACAATGTTCTTTATAATGAAAATTCACTTAAACCAAGCCCTCTTTTGGTATAGCAAAGAGCTCCCTGTCACTCATGTCTTCTTGGTCAGAGGAGCCTTCATCAGCAGATTCCACCGGGAGCAAAACAGGCCTGCAGCATGTGGATGTCTCCCCCACATCCACAGTCCTTGGGGCAGGAGCTGGGCCAGAGCTAACCACAACAAATAGGAAAAACATAAGAGCCCAGAAGGGAAAAAAAGGAAAAGAATTCTTTTTTTTTTTACCGGTACTATGTCACCTGACCGTATGCATAGGAGCCCATTACTGCGTATGACCCTTCTTAGAAAAGTTACCCCTCCCCCACTTACTCCAAGCCTTGATAAAGAAGGATTGACTCATCTGATGCAATGAGGTCACCAAATATAAATCTTGCGATGCCCATTGCCTGAACACAATGTGTGTTCTATTGTCTACCCGGAACACACATTGACCTGACACGTAGCATCAAGAGAAAGTTCACCCCAGCCATTTGTAACATTTTTATTTGACAAAGAAGTATTATTTTGTGGTACGTGACTGGCTCCTCAAATGAATGCTGTGGTTTGATGATGCGCCAAGAATTGTATCAGAAAGAGGAACTAACTCGGGCTTGGGCAACAGGGTGGTTTTTTTAAAAAAAATTGTACATTAGACATAAATTTAAGAGAACCGTGTAAGGCTTGGCTAGTTCCAAAATTGTTTGGGGATGAATGGCATACAAATGGGATAGCTGTAAGACAGGAATGGTGTCTAAATTACTTCGCTGGTGGTTTGCTTCCTTCCGTGTTTGCTTCCAGCCAACCATGTGCAGGCACATTGCTGAAAACTCAGTTCCTGCACATGCGCAGAAGCAAAAAACAAAATGGCGCCACCTACGGAAGCATCCAAGAGAGACGGTACAGGGGCGTGGCCAGCCAGCCATCGCTCACGGTTCAGCGAGTGAGGGGAAATACCCTTTACCGTTTCTCAAGAACTGCCTCAAACCGGCAAGAGCCCACATCTGGCTATAGAGAGATAATATGTACAGTAGTCCCTCACCTATCGCTGGCGTTACGTTCCAGACCTGGCCGCGATAGGTGAAATCCGCAATGGGGAATTTATCGACTGATAGTACTTATTTAAGTATTTATATTGTAATTGTTTGGTAGGTTTTCATTGTTTTAAGTGTTTATAAACCCTTCCCACACAGTATTTATTTTAGATACAGTATTTAAATACAGTATTTACAATTTTAGATATATATTTTTTTTGAAAAACCTGCTAATCGAGTTCGGCGGGCTGTTTAAATCTGCCGATCGACTTCCTCAGAAACCTGCGATGAAGTGAAGCCGCAGTAGGTGAAGCGTGGTATAGCGAGGGACTACTGTATAGATAATATATATAGGGAGATAAAACTGTGTCAACCCCTAACCCCCAACATTTCTCCCTTAGATTCTCCACGATTGACCTCTCCAGGTTCCTAAGAGGCCAGCAAGGGGCGTACATAAGTGCACTGGTGTGCCTTTTGTCCCCTGTCCAATTGTCTTTCCTTTCTCTCACTTATCATATATATTCTCTTTCTTTCATATATCCTCTCCTCTAAGTTCACTTTTACCCTTATATATATTACTACATCTCTATTTTTCTTCCTATGTATTTGTGTATTGGACAAATGAATAAATGAATGAATAAATAAAAATAAATAAATAAATCTAGATGAGAGATAACAAGAGATAGATAAGGCTGCCACAATGAATGTTAGTAGTCACCAGTGAAGGGCTACCAAAATTTTTACTACCACACTGTGGGCGTGGCTTATGCAGGATGGCCTGCATTTTATTTCAACGTTTTTCAGTGCAAATTGGGTGCTCTGGGGTGGAGCTCCATTTTCACTACCCCACAACATTTCCACCCCAGTCCGGGCAGTAGCCCACCCCGAGTAGTCACCAGATGCCTTTTTCTCAACACTTCTTCTTGCACTTTTAATCTGTGTACGTGGACTCATTTCCACAGAAAACACAGGGAAAAGGACATCCACTGTTTTCATTTTCCAAAAATATTATAGCATCTCCATAAGACTGAGAGATATTCCAGAGAAGGGTAGAGAAAGAGCCTGGAGTTAGTGTTTGGTTTTTGCAGCTTCCAGTGTAGGCTGTGTTGGGTGGGATGAGGCCTCTGCTTGATGCCATGCAACTCCTTGGCATCAGGTTGCCTACCTCTGGCCTGGCCCTTTTTCCCTTTTTGCGGGAACTGGGCATGGATAGCCTAGAGAAAAGGAGGGCCAGAAGGGACATGATAGCTGTATATGAGGGGTTGCCACAGAGAGGAGGGGGCCACTCTATTCTCCAGAGCACCAGAGGGCCGGACGAGGAACAACGGCTGAAAGCTGACCAAGGAGAGATTCAAACTAGAAGTAAGGAAGAACTTCCTGGTGGTCAGAGCGATCAACCAGTGGAACAACCTGCTTGCGGAGGTTGTGAACTCCCCAACTCTGGACACTTTCAAGAGGAGATTGGACTGCCATTTGGCTGGGGTGCTTTAGGATTCCTGCTCAGGCAGGGGGTTGGATTTGATGACCTACATGGTCCCTTTCAACTCTAACAATCAATCAATCAATCAATCAATCAATCAATAACAGTTGTCCTGGACTCTTCAGGTGTGTTGCTCTACCAACCCACTCCCGAAGCTTCCAATCCTGGAATCAGCAGAAACCTACAACCACATAACACAATAGCAATAGTTGTTTGTTCAGTTGTTAGTTGGGCTCTCTTTGAAGAAGCACTCAGTCAGCTCCTAATCCCCTCTAACAGATGTGATGTGATATAACTTATCAAATAATTTATTATGAGGGTAACACATCCACCCAACTCAGATCTCCCATCCTAGTAATCCTTCTATTCTCCTTTTCTTGTGTATTTTGTTTCAAATCTTTCTTCTGAACAGGCGTTGGTTTTTTGGCGGACGTGCCCTTAACTGCCAGAGTCCAACAAGTTTTGCATGAAATCCGTTTCTTTGCCTTTTCTCAAGTACCAAAGGGACATGTGATCCACCTTGGGCAGATATTTCAAAACAAACAGTTACGAATGGAAAAGAACAAGCGCAGAGGTTTAAACACCTCATAAACTAGGCGTGAACTGAAGCGAGAATGGCGGTTACTTTTTAAGTGAAACTACGTTGAAGTGATATTGTCTCAAGAGGAGGAAGTGGTTTCTAGATGCAAGTTCAATGGGCTAAGTTTAGAGATGGAGGTCATGGGAAGGTTGTGTGCAGCAAACTGCCCACCACGCCTACATTTTATCTATTTTATTTTATTTATTTTGTCCAATATACAATACATATTGAAGAGAATAGACATGTAGTATTATATATAAAGAAAAGGATAGAAGAAAAGATATAAAAATAGAGGAGAAGATATATGAAAGGAAGAAAAGATATATGAGATATGAGATAAGGAGAGACAATTAGACAGGGGACGAAAGACACACTAGTGCACTTATGTAAGCCTCTTAGGAACCTGGAGAGGTCAATCGTGGATAGTCTAAGGGAGAAATGTTGGGGGTTAGGGGTTGACACTACTGAGTCTGGTAATGAGTTCCACGCTTCAACAACTCGATTACTAAAGTCATATTTTTTACAGTCAAGTTTGGAGCGATTAATATTAAGTTTGAATCTGTTGCGTGCTCTTGTGTTGTTGCGGTTGAAGCTGAAGTAGTCATTGACAGGCAGGATGTTGCAACATATGATCTTGTGGGCAATACTTAAATCGTGTTTTAGGCGTTGTAGTTCTAAGCTTTCTAGATCCAGGATTGTAAGTCTATTTTCGTAGGGTATTCTGTTTCGAGAGGAGGAGTGAAGGGCTCTTCTGGTGAAGTATCTTTGGACGTTTTCGAGGGTGTTGATATCCGAGATGTGGTATGGGTTCCAGACAGATGAGCTGTATTCCAGGATGGGTCTGGCTAAAGTTTTGTAGGATCTGGTGAGTAGTGTGAAATTGCCAGAGCAGAAGCTACGTAGGATCAGGTTAGCAACTCTAGAAGCCTTTTTGGCGATATTGTTGCAATGGGCTTTAGCACTTAGGTCATTTGATATTAGTATTCCAAGGTCTTTTACTGAGTGGGGGTTGGTTGTGAGATTTTGTTTATTCAGTTTATATATGAGGTTTGGATTCCTTTTGCCGATGTGGAGGGTAGAGCATTTGTTGGTTGATATTTGAAGTTGCCAGATGTTAGACCAATCTGAGACAAAGTCAAGGTCTTTTTGGAGAGTAGATGTGTTGTCCGTGATGTTGAAAAGTTTTACATCGTCGGCAAAAAACCCACAGTTGCTTGTGATATGATCGCAGAGGTCGTTGATGTAGAGAATGAAAAGAGTAGGACCTAGTACGCTGCCCTGGGGAACGCCACTTTTGACAGGGACGGGGGTGGAAATGGCGCTTCCAATTTTGACAACTTGTTGCCTAATTGACAGGAATGCAATACATGATCTCATCCAGTTCACATAACCAGAATGATTTAGAGGACATTCTCCCTGACTGGTAGGTGATCTCATCTGGGTTGTAACAACAAGAGGTTCTTAAGGAATGGCGGGGAGAATTCACCAATTTATTTATTTTATTTATTTATTGGATTTGTATGTCGCCCCTCTCCGTAGACTCGGGGTGGCTAACAACAGTAATAAAAAACATCATATAAATCCAATACTAAAACAACTAAAAAACCCTTATTGTAAAACCAAACATCCCTACAAACAAACATAACTTGCATAAATTGTAAAGGCCTAGGGGGAAAGAATATCTCAATTCCCCCATGCCTGACGGCAGAGGTGGGTTTTAAGGAGCTTATGAAAGGCAAGGAGGGTGGGGGCAATTCTAATCCGGGAGGAGTTGGTTCCAGAGGGCCGGGGCCGCCACAGAGAAGGCTTTTCCCCTGGGCCCTGCCAAACGACATTGTTTTGTTGACGGGACCCAGAGAAGGTCCACTCTGTGGGACCTAACTGGTCGCTGGGATTGGTGCAGCAGAAGGCGGTCTCGTAGATACCCTGGTCCGGTGCCATGAAGGGCTTTATAGGTGATGACCAACACTTTGAATTGTGCCCGGAAACTGATCGGCAACCAATGCATACTGCGGAGTGTTGGTGTTACATGGGCAGTTTTGGGAAAGCCCATGATAGCTCTCGCAGCTGCTTTCTGCATGATCTGAAGTTTCTGAACACTTTTCAATGAAAGTTCTGTTGCTGTTTTCTACCTTTTGCTGCTTGGAAAACTGTATAAAAAGCAATAAACACTCAGAAGGCAGTCAGGCATCTTAGCAACCTGCAATGCCTTGTCTCTAACTCCATCAGCTAAGAAATTCCTCAAAGGAATTTCAATTCAGTTGCACCAGCAATTCTAATTGTTCACCTGTGGAAGGCAATATTTATCAAGATCTTTGTCAAAAGGGCCCATCCATTGTTCTATCGGCAGAAAATAGGACATCTGTACTGTGTATAAGGGCTGTGCCTTTATGAGACCGAAACTGTAACCCTTGGCCTATAAGCAGAATGTGCACATAACGAAACATGGGAAAGGTCAGGACAAAAATGGAAAAAAAATATATTGAATGTTAAATAAAGAAATTGTACTTTCCTTGTATTAAATACAGTGGTACCTCTATTTACGAACTTAATTCGTTCCGTGAACAGGTTCTTAAGTAGAAAAGTTTGTAAGAAGAAGCAATTTTTCCCCATAGGAATCAATGTAAAAGCAAATAATGCGTGCTATTGGGGAAAACACAGGGAAACTGGAGGCCCTGTTTCCTCCCAGGAGATTCCTAGAGAGGCCCCACGGAGGGTTCTCCCTGCCTTTTCCGGCCCTGTTTCCTCCCAGAAGATTCCTAGAGAGGCCCCACGGAGGCTTCTCCCTGCCTTTTCCAGTTACAGTTTTGGAGGCTCGGATTTGTAAGTGGAAAATGGTTCTTGAGAAGATGCAAAAAAAATCTTGAACACCCGGTTCTTATCTAGAAAAGTTCGTAAGTAGAGGCGTTCTTAGGTAGAGGTACCATTGTATTCTATTCCTATCCACTTTTGCAGCAATTTAAGGTTTTCAGTGCCTTAAATATCTACACTAGGCTCTGTTCCCCAAACATTTTTTTAACTTGATTACTGAATTAACAAATTTTCTGAAATCTGTACACTACTAAAACTCTCCTGCCTTTAACTGAGTGGAATGACGCATCATAGGGTAAAACCTTTTGAATCACAGGTACCTCAAATGGAGTAACTTACAGGATGCACCCAAAATCTGGTATCCACGACTTCCATGGAATTAAAAGTTGGCAAGTTTTATAAAACATTTAATGACATAAAACATTTAGCACAACAATGCAAAATGTCACAAAACTCTTCTGTGGTCCCCTTTTGGGGCTTAACTCTAGCAGAGTCCAGATTTTATTTATTTATTTATTTATTATTTAGATTTGTATGCCGCCCCTCTCCGAAGACTCGGGGCGGCTCACAACATGATAGAACAAATCATAAATAATCCAAATAACTTTAAAATAATTAAGATTTAAAAGAGCCCCATATACTAACAGACACACACACAAGCATACCATATATAAATTGAACATGCCCGGGGGAGGTGTTTCAATTCCCCCATGCAATCTTTTCAAGGTAGGTACAGCTCCACTTTCAACAAGTTCACTTAACAAGGGTGTTACTACTCTGTTTCCCCCCAAATAAGACATCCCCAGAAAATAAGCTCAATTGGGCTTTTGAATGCATGGCAATAAGGCCAAGTGCTTATTTCAGGGTTCAAAAAATATATAAGACGGGGGAAAAACTCTAATTTAGCAACTGCAGAGATTCACTTAACATTTTAAGTGATAAAATGGGAGGAAATTCACTTAACAATTGTCTTGCTTAGGGACAGAAATTTGGGGCTCAACTGTGATCTTAAATTGAGGACTACTAAATATAAAACTTTATATAAATACATCACCATTTTATGTGTAGTACTAGTTCCATTTTCCTTCTTTAGGTAGAGGTATCACTATATTCTTGAAAAATGAGAGACACCCCCCCCTTTTAAATGATGCTGCCAAATTGGGGCTAACTGTAAATATTTAACGCATCTCCCCCCCCAATGTCTGTGTATCCCCCAAAATGTAGTTTTCATGTCCCCGCATCCTCATCCACATAGCTTCTGTGCAACAAGAAAAGATGTTCAATCATTTAGAGCAGCAGTCCCCCAACTACTGCCCGCGGGCCGCATGCGGCCCGCTGAGGCCATTTATCCGGCCCGCGGATGAGTGACATAACACAGTGTTCCATCTAATTTTCTATGAATAAAATGTGGTATTTTATTAGTAACTAATATCAATCATAGAAAAAGTTGCAAAAGTTTTTTTTTCTAATTTTGTCATCCAGTTACATTCATTTTCTTTTAATTAAATTCCCTCCTTAATGTTCCTTCAAAAAATGCAACACCAATTATATTTCTAACTTACTAACCATTATGCCAAAGTGCTTCCTTCTTTCTTTATACATTTTTCTATAAGCCAAGAAAACCTACAAACAGATGTTAACAAAAGAAAATTAAAAACAAAACATAAACATATATGAATTTCAGACTTCTTCCCTCCTTCTAAATAGTACATTCCCATTTTGTTTTTTACTTTAAAATAAGGTATGTGCAGTGTGCATAGGGATTTGTTCATAGTTTTTTTTTATAGTCCGGCCCTCCAACAGTCCGAGGGACAATGAACTGGAACCCTGTGTAAAAAGTTTGGGGACCCCTGATTTAGAGAGCTGGGTTTCTTTAAGAGAGGGAATAATGACATTCAAGGCAGCCCGCAAGGCGTTGTCTACAGGTAAACAGCCCAAGCCCTGGGTGGTTCCCTAAAGGCTCCAGACCTCCTCCTAGAGCCACAGTGCAATTGTAATTTTTAGTGAGACAGAGCATGGAAATTATTAACTATGTGGGGAGTATTCACCATAGCAGCATTTAATTGATTTAACATCATTTAAATTTAAATAGTTTGGACTTTTTACGTGCTTCTTTGCCCTGGCCTCGCCCACTTCTATGAATATGGCCCCTGGAACGCCTCTCAAAGGAATGTGTCCAAACCACTCATTCCAGTTGAGGTGTAAATATAAGTACCCAGCAGGCTAAAAAAGTCTAGGGCAGCATCCCGATTCCAGGCAGTGACCATAAGGATGGAAAGTGAACACAAGAATAAGGGGACACAATCTGAAGTTAGTTGGGGGAAAGATCAAAAGCAACATGAGAAAATATTATTTTACTGAAAGAGTAGTAGATCCTTGGAACAAACTTCCAGCAGACATGGTTGGTAAATCCACAGTAACTGAATTTAGACATGCCTGGGATAAACATATATCCATCCTAAGATAAAATACAGAAAATTTCAATTTATTAGATTTGTATGCCGCCCCTCTCCGAAGACTTGGGGCGGCTCACAACAACAATAAAAACAGTATTACAATGGAACAAATCTAATAATAAAATTACATTAAACCCCCCCAACAATTTAAAAAACATACAACACATACATACCAAACATAAAATATAAGAAAGCCTGGGGGAGATGTCTTAATTCCCCCATGCCTGGCGATATAGGTGGGTCTTGAGTAACTTGCGAAAGACAAGGAGGGTGGGGGCCGTTCTAATCTCCGGGGGGAGTTGATTTCAGAGGGCCGGGGCCGCCACAGAGAAGACTCTTCCCCTGCGGCCCACCAAATGAGTATAAGGGCAGACTAGATGGATCATGAAGTCTTTTTCTGCCGTCAGTCTTCTATGTTTCTACGGCCATCTTCTTCCCTTGGAATTCCAGCAAATGACAGTAAAAAGCAAAACTGTTTCTCCATAGGGAGATTCCATATAGTTTTAATTGTTAGGTGTTACTGCAGAAAAAACAACTGCTGCCAACCTGCCTTCCATTGAGGACTTGTATACTGCGTGAGTCAAAAAGAGGGCGGCGAAAATATTTACTCACCCTTCGCATCCTGGACATAAACTGTTTCAACTCCTACCCTCAAAGATGTCGCTACAGAGCACTGCACACCAAGACAACTAGCCACCAGGACAGTTTCCCCCCGAACGCCATCACTCTGCTAAACAAATAATTCCCTCAATAGTCAAATTATTTACTAAGTCTGCCCTAGTTTTTTCTCATTATTCCTATCGCCCATTTCCTCCCACTAATGACTTTATGACTGTAACTTGTTGCTTTTATCCTTAATATTTTTATTAATAGCTTCCTCATTGCTTATTTGACCCCTATAATCATTGTAGTTCATGATTCTTGAGAAATGTATATTTTCTTTTATGTACACTGGGAGCCTATGCACCAAGACAAATTCCTTGTGTGTCCAATTACACTTGGCCAATAAAGAATTCTACTTGTCGCATGCATGTCCTCTTCCTCCAAGTCCTCTTTAAAGCCATCCTAGCATTGACCATCACTGAGGCTAATAACTTTGGCTCCAAAGAAATATAAATTATTTTTGGAACCTGATTGCTTCTAGCGCCGTCTGTCCTGCACATACTGCTGATTAATTCCCAAGAACAATTAATTGATTCCCATGACTGTATGACTGTAACTTGTTGCTTCTATCCTTAAGATATTGTTTCCTGATTGTAACTCATGATTCTTGACAAATGTATCTCTTCTTTTATGTACACTGAGAGCATCTGCACCAAAGACAGATTCCTTGTGTGTCCAATCACACTTGGCCAATAAAGAATTCTATTCCATTCAAATGGAAGACTGTGTTCAAAATTACGAGAATTCCCATTTCTGCTTTTTGTGTATTTTTTTATATATGCCTCTTCCCTGTTCTCCCTGCCTTATCTTAACTTCCACCATAAACAAAGATTTTACCCAGAACTTCGGTACTTTCCAGTTCTCATTGCTTTAACCTGCCATATACAGCCCCACCCCTCTAGACCACTGGTGGGTTGCTACTGGTTTGCACCGGTTCGGTGAACCGCTAGTGGTGGCAGGAGGGTCTGTCCATGTGCCCCGATGTCAAAAACGCTCTGTGCATGCGCAGAAGCATTGCACACACATCATGTGTGTGCCCCTTCCCACATGCTCCCGTTCCCAAACTGGTATCAAAGGTAAGTGGAACCCACTACTGTTGAAGAAGCGTTGACTTGGAGGGCGTAAAAAAGAGAAGGAAGGCATTTGGAGATTCTGAATTCTTCCTTGAAGTTCTCTTTACTCTCTCAGGAATTTTTGTGAACTTTCAGGTATCTGCAAAGGCTCAACCCACAAGCAGCCCTATTCCCTGTTCTGTCCTTTCCCTATCTGGACCTTTGAGAGATAGATAGATAGATAGATAGATAGATAGATAGATAGATAGATAGATAGATAGATAGATAGATAGATTTATTTATTCCAATACAAATTGAAAGTTAAAGAGAATAAAAACATGTAGTAGTAAATATCAGGGAAAGGATAGAAGAAAAGATATGAGAATAGAATACATCAATGAAGAGTAGAGGAAGGATATATGAATGGGAGAAAAGATATATAAAATATAGGGGAGACAATTGGACAGGGGGCGGAAGGCACTCTAGTGCACTTAGGCTCACCACTTAATGACCTCTAAGGAATCTGGAGAGGTCAACCATGGAAAGTCTAAGGGAAAAATGTTGGGGGTTGGGGGATTGACACCACAGAGTCCAGTAATGAGTTCCACGCTTCAACAACTCGATTGCTAAAGTCATATTTTTTAGTCAAGTTTGGAGTGGTTGATATTAAGTTTGAATCTGTTGCGTGCTCTTCTGCTTGAAGCTGAAGTAGTTGTTGACAGGCAGGATGTTGCAGCATATGATCTTGTGGGCAATACTTAGATCATGTTTAAGGCATCCTAGTTCTAGGCTTTCTAGACCCAGGATTGTAAGTCTAGTTTTGTAGGCTATTCTGTTTCGAGTGGTGGAGTGAAGGGCTCTTCTGGTGAACATTTTGGACATTTTCTAGGGTGTTGATGTCCAAAATGCGGTGTGGGTTCCAGACAGATGAGCTGTATTCCAGGATGGGTCTGGCGAAAGTTTTGTAAGCTCTGGTGAGTAGTGCGGGTAGGATGAGACATAATAGAAGGAGGTATTAAAGAAACTCAAGGAATGAAGATAGAAGAACAAGAAGTATTAAGGACTATGATAAAAGCTGCTCATGCAACTGTAGTACAGGGATGAAAGGATAAAAGTAAATGGACACTAAAATGATGGAACAATTATATATTTGAACAAGTACAAATGGAAATAACTCATATTATCTCACTGAACTGTTCATGGGATGAAAACGCTGAAAGGATAAGAAAAAAATGGAAACTTTATTTTGCATGGGTGGAAGGGTCTAACACATGGCAACTCCAAATCTCAACTAGCAAATGCTCTGTCCTACACATTGGGAAGAAGAATCTGAACTCCAAATACAAACTGAATAATCAAATTATCACAGATAATCCCCACTCAGTTAAAGACCTTGGTTGTGAGCCGCCCCGAGTCTTCGGAGAGGGGCGGCATACAAATCGAATAAATAATAATAATAATAATAATAATAATAATACTAATAGCAAAAGATTTAAGTGCTAAGCCCACTGGAACAATATAGCCAAGAAGGCTTCAAGGGTTGTAAACCTAATCCTTCGTAGCTTCTGCTCTGGCAATCTCACACTACTTACCAAAGTTTACAAAACTTTTGCCAGACCCATCCTCGAATACAGCTCATCTGTTTGGAACCTATATCGCATCTCAGACATTAACACCCTTGAAAATGTCCAAAGATACTTCACCAGAAGAGCCCTTCACTCCTCCACTCGAAATAGAATACCCGACAAGACTAGACTTTCAATCCTGGGCCTGGAAAGTTTAGAACTAAGACGCCTTAAACAAGATCTAAGTATTGCCCACAAGATCATATGCTGCAACGTCCTGCCTGTCGGCGACTACTTCAGCTTCAACCACAACAACACAAGAGCACACAACAGATTTAAACTTAATATTAACCGCTCCAAACTTGACTGTGAAAAATATGACTTCAGTAACCGAGTTGCCGAAGCGTGGAACTCATTACCAGACTCCATAGTGTCATCCCCAAACCCCCAACACTTTACCCTTAGATTATCTATGGTTCACCTATCCAGATTCCTAAGAGGTCAGTAAGGGGCGAGTACAGGTGCACTAGAGTGCCTTCCGTCCCCTGTCCTATTGCTTTCCTATATCTCCTATACCTTTCTTCTATTCCTATATCTCTTCTTCTATTCTTTCATTGATATATATTCTATTACTATATCTTCTTTTCTATTCTTTCTTAGATATATTTTACTATGAGTATCTCCTCTATAACCTTCATCATGCATTTTACTATGTGTATAGAGATATATACCCACTAAAACCCTCATTGTCTATTGGACAAAATAAATAAATAAAAAATAAGACATAAAGAAGAAATTGTCTAGAATTCTGACCTGGCTGGGACTATGAATAAGAACAAACTGAGGGAAGGGCGGGAGGGGATTAAGGGTGAAAAGTATGAAAATTAAAAATAAATAATTAATAAAAGTTTTTTAAAAATTTAAAAAAGGATTATGGGTGTGGGCATTCACGCATGTGCAATAGCTCGCACCCAAACTCTTTCGGCACCCAAGGAAAAAAAGGTTCATGAAGAATGTTTAAATCAGATTTTTATTTTTTCCGGTATATGTAGACCACGCCAGAGATGTAGTCCGAGTCCTGATGTGATTCCTGATGTGATGTTGTTCTCTCCCATTTTTCAACATCCCGCATCCCAACTTTTTCCCACAATCTTTGCCGCTCCAGGTCATTCAGCAACTGCTGCAATTCAGCCTTGTATCGTAAATTGCTTGAGTTGTTTCGTGTGGTCAGACACACGTAGCCACCTGTTGTGCAAGATCACAGCATTTTAATCTAAAATCATTAGGAAAGCCTTGATAATCCTAGAAACAGGATAACGGTAAAATCTCCTTCACACGGAGTTTGACTCCTGGGGCAGGTCACAATATGGAAGAAATGTGTACAAGATAAATAAAAATAAAATAAAGACAGCAATCATAAGCATATAATTTAGGCCATCATAGTGACTGTTTTAACCTGTCCCTTATAGGTTAAAGCTTGAAGCTGCTTAATTTCAAAACCCAGAAAAGGTCAACCACAGAATGCCACTCTGTGGCAGAAAATCAATCAATACCAAATCCTTTTTTAAAGAGAGATTTATTTATTTATTATTTATTTATTTATTAATTAGATTTCTATGCTGCCTTTCTCCTTAGACTCAGGGCAGCTCACAACAAAGATTAATGCAAAACATGTAAGAAACCTAAATTAAAACACTCTTAAAAACCCAATACAATGATACCTCGTCTTACGAACCCCTCATCATACGAACTTTTTGAGATACGAACCCGGGGTTTAAGATTTTTTTGCCTCTTCTTCCAAACTATTTTCACCTTACGAACCCAAGCCGCCACCACTGGGATGCCCTGTCTCCGGACTTCCATTGCCAGCCGAAGGCTCCCCTTGCTGGGAAACCCCACCTCCGGACTTCCGTTGCCAGCGAAGGGCCCGTTTTTGCACTGCTGGGATTCCCCTGAGGCTCCCCTCCATGGGAAACCTCATCTCAGGACTTCCGTGTTTTTGCGATGCTGCAGGGGAATCCCAGCAGGAAAATCCCAGCAGCGCAAAAACACGGAAGTCCGGAGGTGGGGTTTCCAACCCTGAGCTATAGCTTAGATTGTGGGTGTCAGGCTGTAGCATGGTTTCATTTGTGCAGGCAACAGCCTACAGGTAGTCCTCGACTTATGACTACAATTGAGCCCAAGATTTCTGTTGCTAAGTGAGACATTTGTTAAATGAGTTTTGCCCCGTCTTATGATGTTTCTTGCCACATTTCTTAAGTGAGTCACTGCAGCTGTAACATTAGTAAGATGGCTGCTAGGTGAAATCTGGCTTATGTACCAAAGACAAATTCCTTGTGTGTCTAATCACACTTGGCCAATAAAATTCTATTCTATTCTATTCTATTCTATTCCATTCTATGACAATGCTTGTCAGAAAGTTGCAAAAAGTTATCACAGGACCACGGGACATTGCAACCGTTATAAACACGAGTCAATTCCAAGTACAGTGTTCCCTCGATTTTCACGGGGGATGCGTTCCGAGACCGCCCGCGAACGTCGAATTTCCGCGAAGTAGAGATGCGGAAGGAAATACACTATTTTTGGCTATGAACAGTATCACAAGCCTTCCCTTAACACTTTAAACCCCTAAACTGCAATTTCTCATTCCCTCAGCAACCTATAGATTATTACTCACCATGTTTACTTATTAAAGTTTATTAAAAAAAATATTTATTAAAGGCGGATGAAAGTTTGGCGATGACGGATGACGTCATCGGGCGGGAAAAACCATGGTATAGGGAAAAAAACAGCAAAGTATTTTTTTAATTAATATTTCTGAAAAACCATGGTATAGCCGTTTTGCAAAGTTCGAACCCGCGAAAATCGAGGGACCGCTGTATCTGGATTTTGATCATGTGATCATGGGAATGCCACACCGAGCCTGCGGAGAGGGGCGGCATACAAATCTAATTAATAATAATAATAATAATAATAATAATAATAATAATAATAATAATGTGGCAATATTTATAAGTTGAAAAATGGCCATACGTCTATTTTTTCAGTACCGCTGAAACTTCAAACAGTCACTAAATAAATTGTTGTAAATCGAGGACTAGCTATATTCTCTGGATATAGGACTTAGCATTATTAATCCAGGTTTAGGGTTGAGTATGATGTGTGAACCAGGCAGGGGTTACCTCTAATGATGCTACTGGTGCGCTGCATGTGCAGTTTCGGGTCTCTGGCCTGTGCGCATATGCCTCCCAGCGAGATTTTGGTTCGGCCCATGCGCAGGTAGAAAAAATTCACAAAGGGACGCACAAGCATGTAAGATTTTGGTGGGGGTTTTTTTGCTTCGGTGCATGTGCAGAAGCAAAAAAAAAAAATCAGAGATATTGCGCATGTGTGCGCGTCTCCTCGTAACATTTTGCTTCCTGCAAGGGGTGGCACATGTGCGCGAGATTTCAGTGATTTTTTTTTCCTTCTGTGCATGTGCAGAAGCAAAAAACTCACAAAAATCTTGCACTCTAATTTTGTATTTTCCTTATTTCTAACCATTATTGCCTCCTAACATATTTATTTTATTTATTTGTTTGTTTGTTTTGTCACATACATATTGGTGGTAAACAAAGATATAGTATTTATATACATGATACTAGTAAGAGAAAAACATTAGAACAGGGAACAGGAGGCACTCTTTATTTTTATTTATTTGTTTGTTTGTTTTGTCCAATATACAATAATACACAATAATAATAGAGGATATATTATTATTATTATTATTATTATTATTATTATTATTATTATTATTATTAATTAGATTTGTATGCCGCCCCTCTCCAAAGACTCGGGGCGGCTCACAACAGTAATAAAAACAATATAGTAGTGGAACAAATCTAATATTAAAAAAACATATAAAACCCTATCATTATTTTTAAAAAACCAAACAGCACATTCATACCAAACATAAAACAAAGTATAAAAGAGCCTGGGGGAAAGGTGTCTCAACTCCCCCATGCCTGGCGGTATAAGTGAGTCTTAAGTAGTTTACGAAAGACAGGGAGGGTGGGGGCAGTTCTAATCTCCGGGGGGGAGTTGGTTCCAGAGGGCTGGGGCCGCCGCTTTTCGCTTTTTCCTTCTGCACGCAGGTGGTGAGACCGTCCTACTCCACCACGCGGCTTTTGGAAACGCTGCATGGCTTTTGGTATTTGCCTGCATGCGCATGTGCGCGTGCACAGGTTGGATCAACCTCTGCGGGCTGGTCACAGACAGCAGGCGGGCCGCACCCGCCCTCCAGGCAGCATCTTGCCCAGGTCTGATGTATATAAAACCCTACATGGCATTGGAGCCAAGGAGGAGGAGGAGGAGGAGAAAGCAGAAGAGGAAGAGGAGGAAAAGGAAGAAGAAGAGGAAGAGGAGGAAGAGGAAAAGGAAGAAGAAGGAGGAGGAGGAAGAAGAGGAGGAAGAGGAAAAGGAAGAAGAGGAGGAGGAGGAGGAAGAAGAAGAGGAAGAGGAGGAAGAGGAAAAGGAAGAAGAAGAAGGAGGAGGAGGAAGAAGTGGAAGAGGAGGAAGAGGAAGAGGAAAAGGAAGAAGAGGAGGAGGAGGAGGAGGAGGAGGAGAAAAAGAAGTGTCAACTTTTGCCATCTGAGGACAAAGAGGAGGAAGCATATTGGCTTCAATGTATGTTGAAATGAACCAGGAATGATGGCACGGGGGAAGCTGTAAGTCCTGAAGACTGAAAGAAGGAGTGGGGGGGGGGGTATGCATACATCTGTGCTTGCCCACCTACGCTTGCCTTTTCCGTATTTTTTTTTTTTTTTTGTATTTCCTCCAAACGCATTTGAAGGCACTGGGTGCCGGCTTGCATTATTCATGAGTCTGAGAGTTTAGACAAGAACTTTGTTTTTCGGGGAGGGGAAGGGAATGTGTCATTATAAGATGTCAGTATCCAAGATGTAACATTCCTGGGAGAGACAGTTCTTTGTAAAAAGTGCCAAGTTCTTCCCACTCATCCAGAAGAATCCAGGAAGGATGATCATCATGTTGTAAAGTAAAAGGGAGAGAGCTTTGGGGGAAAGTTCTAAAATTGGGGGGAGTTCTGCCTTCGGTTGTTGTGGTTTGCAGCCCTGACCACTGCTGGTTGAAGACATAGTGATTACCTACTAAGTTTGCAAAGGGGGAGATGATCCCTTCGCCTTATCTGGCTTGCAGCTCAATTTTGAAAAGTCTTCTCCCCTTTCCCTCCTCTGCCATCTGCTGCTCAAGAGAAGCAGGAGGAGAAGGGAGTGAGTGTGAGAGTCTGTATCTCCACCCTCTTTGGCTCCACTCACTCATTCTTCAGCCTTATCCACTGTGCCAAGTATCCATGAGACTAAAAGAGAGGAAAAAGTTACACACGTCAAATTATGATCTACAAAAGATCATAGACAGAGGTGGGTATTCAGCCGGTTCAAATCGGTTCGGGCGAACCATTGGTAGTGGTTCCCTGATGCTCATCTTCCCTTCATTCCACATCACCCCAAAAGTAAGATAAGTTTTATTTATTTATTCATTCATTCATTCATTCATTCATTCATTCATTCATTCATTCATTCATTTATTGGATTTGTATGCTGTCCTTCTCTGGAGACTCGGGGCGGGTAACAGCAACAATAAAGCAGTGTACAATAGTAGTCTGATGTTAGAAACAATTAAAAAACCCATTAATATAAAAGAAACCAAACATACATACATACATACATACCATGCATAGAATTGTAAAGGCCTAGGGGGAAGAGGGTCTCAATTCCCCCATGCCTGACAGCAGAGGTGGGTTTTAAGCAGCTTACGAAAGGCAAGGAGGGTGGGGGCAATTCTAATCTTTGGGGGGGAGTTGGTTCCAGAGGGCTGGGGCCGCCACAGAGAAGGTTCTTCCCCTAGGTCCCGCCAAGCGACATTCTTTAGTTGACGGGACCCGGAGAAGATCCACTCTGTGGGACCTAACTGGTCGCTGGGATTCGTGCAGAAGAAGGCGGTCCCTGAAATAATCTGGTCCGGTGCCATGAAGGGCTTTATAGGTCATAACCAACACTTTGAATTGTGATCAGAAACTGATTGGCAATCAATGCAGACTGTGGAGTGTTGGAGTAACATGGGCATATTTGGAAAAGCCCATGATTGCTCTCGCAGCTGCATTCTGCACGATCTGAAGTTTCCGAACATTTTTCAAAGGTAGCCCCATGTAGAGAGCGTTACAGTAGTCGAGTTTAGAGGTGATGAGGGCATGAGTGACTGTGAGCATCCCTATTAATGGTCCAGAAATCTCTCAAGACCTGAATTATGTCACCAAATCTGGGTGTACTGTGGATCTGGAGACATTCTTAGATGGCTCCACTGTGTGTTGTGGCCTGTCAGCCACCTGCCGCTCCAGAAGACAAATCAGATGAAGAGGAGACGCGGGAGGCAGGTTAGCACCAAGGCAATCTGAGAGCTCCTAGGGCAGTGATGGCGAACCTTCATCCATATAAACCACAATAACATCATTGTGCATGTCATGTTGTTTATTTACATTATCATTTCAAAGGCTCTTCCAAGATCATCAGGAAATTGTCTGGCAAGGTCAATAAGCTCTTCACAGTCATTTTCTCCATATCTTTAAGGTCACAGTCCTTTCCACTTTCCACTCTTCCAAAAACAGCAGCTGGGCAAAATACTAAAACAATTTACCACCATAGTGAGTATTCCTCCAACCACTGTTCTGCCCTCCAGCTCTGCCTTTCTTGTTTAGTCTATTTATTGTCCCTTATTTATTTTTCTTATATTAAAATCTATTCCAATTTTCAAATTCCTTCGAAGTCCAGTCAAAATCTTTTAAAGCTTTGTCCAATTTTTCGAAACAGCTCAAATTCTTCAATTTGTGGGCTTTAGTTGAATATCCCTTCTACTTTTATTCCTTTCTTTTATCCACATACCCAAATGGCTGCTTCTGCATTTCTGGTCATTTTTGTTCCCTTAAACAATGTTAAAGTCTCTTTTTTTGTTTTTCTTTGGCAAAATCCACTCACCCGCCTCCTCTCTTCAACATTCCCATCCTACCGGCAATTCATTTTTAACTATTCCATTTATATTTTTCAGTATTAAAATTCAAAACTTTTGAACTGCACGACCACAATGCCAGCATTTAGGGTTTAGTCCTCCAATCACATATGGCAACTGGGCAGGAGTTCTATACCATTTTAGATATTTAGATATTTTCCTTTCCATTTCCTGAAACTTCTCTATTTTAATTTTTTGTATTCCTCTCATTATTCCTTCTATTCTTTAGTCCGTTAAATTAAAATCCTTACTCTATTTATTCTTAATTTGATTCAACATATATTCCTTATCATCTGTCATTAATTTATATATCACCTATACTCCTCTTAATCCTTTCTCTCTATATTTCAAAATTGTATCTATTTTATTTTCTCTCAGACCCATTTTTATCTTATCTATTGGCTCAGTCCATCTTAACCAATTTTGGGGTCCACCTATTTGTATTATCTCATTGATTTTCATTAATTCATCTTTTATTTGATTATACCCATTTATTTCTAACTCTTTTTCACCCCTCCCTATTACATTTCTTATAGATATTCCTTGCTTCCACTCTTTCTGCCATCTACTCCATACTTTAAATGCTACTTTCCTGGTCCTATAGTTTTCTTGCTTATTTGATTTAACTTTGAATCATGTATACTTTCTTTTCCTAGCCCTTGTTCACCTCATTTTCTAATTTCACCCATTTCTCCTCCCTTTGGTCCAATTCTAGTAATTGTTTTATTTGGAAGGCTTCATAATATCGGCATTCGGGAGGCCACTGAGAAGCCCCCCGGCTTAGGCTCCGGCTAGACCTCCAGCGAGGACACGCCGGGCAGCGGCTGGGCGTGGCGGCAAGGGTGCGTCTGACTCGGGGCTGGCGGCGCCCGACGCAGTGGGGAACATCGGCGCGGGAGGCAGGAGAGGACCGGGCGACCAGAGCAGCAGTGCCGCCGCCAAGCCAGGCTCGGCTTCCCTGGCCGCCGCAGCCACCGCACACCGCGATCTTCTGGGCCAGCCAGGCTCAGCGGTGAAAGGTGGCCTTTTTGGCTGAGAGGGAAGGTGAAATGCCGGCAGCTGTAGCAGCTGCTGCAAGAGGCATTTCACTTTCCCTCCCAGCCAAAAAGGAGCCACAGAGAGGGGCATGCTGAAGGCGTGCCCCTTTCTGCGGATCCTTTTTGGCTGGGAGGGAAGGTGAAATGCCAGCGGCTATAACCGCTGCTGCAAGAGGCATTTCACTTTCCCTCCCAGCCAAAAAGGAGCCACAGAGAGGGGCATGCTGAAGGCGTGCCCCTTTCTGCGGATCCTTTTTGGCTGGGAGGGAAGGTGAAATGCCAGCGGCTATAGCCGCTGCTGCAAGAGGCATTTCACTTTCCCTCCCAGCCAAAAAGGAGCCACAGAGAGGGGCATGCTGAAGGCGTGCCCCTCTCTGCGGATCCTTTTTGGCTGGGAGGGAAGGTGAAATGCCAGCGGCTATAGCCGCTGCTGCAAGAAGCATTTCACTTTCCCTCCCAGCCAAAAAGGCTGGCCTTCGGGGATGAAGGGGAAGGACTTCCCGGGCGGAATGCATGCCCCTCTCTGTGGCTCCTTTTTGGCTGGGAGGGAAGGTGAAATGCCGGCGGCTGCAGCAGCTACTGCAAGAGGCATTTCACTTTCCCTCCCAGCCAAAAAGGAGCCACAGAGAGGGGCATGCCTTCCGCCCGGGAAGTCCTGCCCCTTCATCCCCGAAGGCCGGCCTTTTTGGCTGGGAGGGAAGGTGAAATGCCGGCGGCTGTAGCAGCTGCTGCAAGAGGCATTTCACTTTCCCTCCCAGCCAAAAAGGAGCCACAGAGAGGGGCATGCCTTCCGCCCAGGAAGTCCTGCCCCTTCATCCCCGAAGGCCAGCCTTTTTGGCTGGGAGGGAAGGTGAAATGCTGGCAGCTGTAGGAGCTGCTGCAAGAGGCATTTCACTTTCCCTCCCAGCCAAAAAGGCTGGCCTTTGGGGATGAAGGGGCAGGACTTCCCTGGCTGAAGGCGTGCCCCTCTCTACGGCTCCTTTTTTTCTGGGAAGGAAGGTGAAATGCCAGCGGCTGTAGCATCTGCTGCAAGAGGCATTTCACTTTCCCTCCAAGCCAAAAAGGAGCCACAGAGAGGGGCATGCCTTCCGCCCAAGAAGTCCTGCCCCTTCATCCCCGAAGGCCGGCCTTTTTGGCTGGGAGGGAAGGTGAAATGCCGGCGGCTGTAGCAGCTGCTGCAAGAGGCATTTCACTTTCCCTCCCAGCCAAAAAGGAGCCACAGAGAGGGGCATGCCTTCCGCCCAGGAAGTCCTGCCCCTTCATCCCCGAAGGCCAGCCTTTTTGGCTGGGAGGGAAGGTGAAATGCTGGCAGCTGTAGGAGCTGCTGCAAGAGGCATTTCACTTTCCCTCCCAGCCAAAAAGGCTGGCCTTTGGGGATGAAGGGGCAGGACTTCCCTGGCTGAAGGCGTGCCCCTCTCTGCGGCTCCTTTTTTTCTGGGAAGGAAGGTGAAATGCCAGCGGCTGTAGCAGCTGCTGCAAGAGGCATTTCACTTTCCCTCCCAGCCAAAAAGGCTGGCCTTTGGGGATGAAGGGGCAGGACTTCCCTGGCTGAAGGCGTGCCCCTCTCTGCGGCTCCTTTTTGGCTGGGAAGGAAGGTGGAATGCCAGCGGCTGTAGGAGCTGCTGCAAGAGGCATTTCACTTTCCCTCCCAGCCAAAAAGGCTGGCCTTTGGGGATGAAGGGGCAGGACTTCCCTGGCTGAAGGCGTGCCCCTCTCTGCGGCTCCTTTTTGGCTGGGAAGGAAGTTGAAATGCCAGCGGCTGTAGCAGCTGCTGCAAGAGGCATTTCACTTTCCCTCCCAGCCAAAAAGGCTGGCCTCTGGGGATGAAGGGGCAGGACTTCCCTGGCTGAAGGCGTGCCCCTCTCTGCGGCTCCTTTTTGGCTGTGGAGGAAGGTGAAATGCCAGCAGCTGTAGCAGCTGCTGCAAGAGGCATTTCACTTTCCCTCCCAGCCAAAAAGGAGCTGCAGAGAGGGGCATGCCTTCCGCCCGGGAAGTCCTGCCCCTTCATCCCCAAAGACCGGCCTTTTTGGCTGGGAGGGAAGGTGAAATGCCAGCCGTTGTAGCAGCTGCTGCAAGAGGCATTTCACTTTCCCTCCCAGCCAAAAAGGAGCTGCAGAGAGGGGCACGCCTTCAGCCAGGGAAGTCCTGCCCCTTCATCCCCAAAGGCCAGCCTTTTTGGCTGGGAGGGAAAGTGAAATGCCTCTTGCAGCAGCTGCTACAGCCGCCGGCATTTCACCTTCCCTCCCAGCCAAAAAGGCCGGCCTTCGGGGATGAAGGGGCAGGACTTCCCGGGTGGAAGGCGTGCCCCTCTCTGCGGCTCCAGCCCAGTCCCCTTTCGGCCGAGCCTCCCCCGTCAGGCGGCCGCCTTCTGCCATTGAGCCTGGCCGGCCCGGAAGATCGCGGTGCGCGGTGCCTGCGGCGGCCAGGGAAGCCGAGCTGGGCGTGGTGGTGGCGCTGCTGCTCCGGTTGCCCGGTCCTCTCCTGCCTCCCACGCCAATGTTCCCCGCTGCGTCGGGTGCTGCCAGCCCCTCCGCCGCTGCACCCAGCCGCTGCCCACCCCGTCCTCCCTGGAGGTCTAGCCTGTCATCCTGGCTCAAACGGGCGGCGGCAGACCGTCTTTGTGGTTTTGGCTGGGGGGGGGGAGCAGGAGGACTTTCCTGACTCCCTCCCCCCAGCACTTCGCCCAGGACAACAGGCAGGGCAAAGCAGCATGGGGCAAAGGGAGGTGCAAGCCTCCTTCGGTGGTGGCGGCTGGCTTTCGGGTTTCTGCACGCATTAATCGCTTTTCCATTGATTCCTATGGGAAACAATGTTTCGTCTTACGAACTTTTCACCTTATGAACTTCCTCCCGGCACCAATTAAGTTCGTAAGATGAGGTATTACTGTGTACTGTCTTCAGTGTTACTCTTACTCTTTTCCCTCCAAAGATCCATTCTCTCAGTTCTCTATCCCATTGCCTTAATTGTTCCGTGTGGATCTCCACTGGCAACGCTTGTATTAAGTACATTAATTTTGGCAAGATCAATATCTTAGCTGCTTGTGTTCGTTTTGTTATTGATAGATATTTCCCTTTCCATTCCTTAATTTGTCTTATTCTCCTCCATATCTTATTATGATTCCATTTTTTAAGCCACTCTTCTTTCTTAGTTATTTGAATACCTAAATATTTTATTCTCCCTTTTGCTAATTGTATCCCTCCTTTCTCTGCTATTTTTTTTTTGCTCTGTCAAACTCATGTTCATTAACATTATCTCTGATTTATTCAAATTTATTTTCATCCCTGAAACTGCCTCAAAATCTTTCAAAATTATTTTAAGTTCATATAATGTATCCAGCAGATATTCTGTGACCAGTAAGATATCATCTGCATACAAATTTATATTTAATTCTTCATTTCTTATTTTATAACCTTGTATTCCCCTTCATTATTCCTAATTCTATCTGCTAGACTTTCAATACCAATTAGAAATAACCCTTGCGAAATAGGACTACCTTGATGGGTACCCCTTTGTAGCTCTACTCTTTTCAATAACCTGTTATTAACTCTAATTCTTGCCCCCGCACCTGTGTACAGCCTTTGAATTGTTTCTATATATGATTTATTAATTCTATATTTTTCCATTACAATATATAGATATTTATGAATCAAAGGCTTTATATACATCCCTCTTTTATTTTTAATTTCACCAACTCCATATTTCCCGTCTCTTTTTTAGATAGCTAGTTTTTTCATTGTATTTATGTTACTTTTTTGAAAATCCCTTTTCACTAAAATTTCTTTTTTCCACAATTCTAGATCCTCTATTTGGTTCAGTTCCTGTTTGGATTGCTCCAACTTTTGTTTTATTTCTATTCTATAGTTTTCCTGTAGCTCTCTCTGGTATTCCTCTATTTTTTAATCTTTTTATCCTTCATTTTTTTTTCTTTTCCTATTATAAATTATTTCTTGAGAAATAGCGTAGGCTCGAAAGGACAGGCTTAGCCGCATCCCAAACAATTGTATGCTCTGCTGACTCTAAGTTTTCCTTAAAATAATTATCCATTACCTTTAGCAATTCCTCTTTCTTTTCCCCCCCTAAATAGATAATTCTTATATGTCCATTTATATTCCCTATCCGTCTTCTTCCTCCTCATTTTCTTCCTTTTTTTCTTCTTCCGATTCCTCGCTAGAACTTAATTCCTCCTCTGCTGACTTCGGAGGCTGTCTGTGCTTTGCTTTGCTCTTCTCCTTACATTGTGTCTGCAAACATTTCCAATGTTTTTCCGGTTGTTCTTCCTGTTGTAACACACCAGAATTTCTCCAACATATCCTCCGCCTCTTTTACGTTAGTAGCTGTATATCTTCTCCCATCTTTTAATGCAATCAAGTGTAGTGGAATTCCCCAGCTGACTCTCTGCCCGTTGTGAAATAACACATCAGCATAGTTTTGCAGCTGTCTTTCTCTGCAATGTTACATACCTTGGCATGTAACCACTCCGAGTCTTCGGAGAGGGGCGGCATACAAATCCAAATAATAAATAAATAATAAAATAATAAATAAATAGGTTAAGCCAGGCCATTATTCTAAGTCCTCCCCACTCAGGTATCTTTTCCTTCAAGGCTTTGAATGTCATATCCTTTACTCTCTCCGTTGAAAAATCAATAACGTCACGTGGGGGTTGTTTTCCGTCTTGAGTCTTGCACTGCAGCCTGTTTGGCCGTCTTTTTAACTGTCTTTAATTCTGGTCGAATAACCTCCAAATTAGCTGTTATGTCATCAAGATTCTTATTGATATTTCATTCAGGCCTGCTAAAGGATTCTTCGAAGGCTGCCACAATTTCTTGCTTTTTGGGAGTCATTTTAAAATGTTTCTTCCTCTCTTCCTTCCTCTCTGAATTTTGCTCTTTTTTTTCTTTCAGTTCTTACTGGCCAAACTCCGCTCGCAATCCCCTCTGCAGATCTGTAAAACCTCCAGTTTCACTTTCCAGTACTTGTAAGGGTCGTCTGTCACTCTATGATGTCTTTTTAGAATTTCTTCTGTTTCCGTAGGGAGGGAGGATTCAGGGAAGCGCCCACTCCTGTCGACGCATGTGCAGAATCTCAATGATGACGATGATGGTGAAGCCGATGTTTATAGGCTGGCCTCTGTTGTTATGGATGATTTATGATTTAAAAATCAAATTAGTTTTTTCCATTTGTTTAATTTTTCTTTTCATTTTCCTCACTTTACTTATCTCTGCCAAATATTCCAATTCTTCCATCTAAGACACAGAAAAGAGAAAAAGCGCCCATCAGTCACAGAATAGATACAAAAGAGAAGCTTAGGACAGGATTATAAGGGAATTGAATGACTTACTTCTGCTATCATGGCATTCAATCCCTCCAGCTTCTCCATCTCCTCCAGCAAGTCCATCTCCTCTTCCAGATACATAGGAAGGCTGGACTCCGTCTGTTTCCGCTGGGACTCCTTGTATTTTCGCACACCCATCTGGCAAAAGAAGACATTTTGAACACTTTTGAACAGAGGAGGCAAATCTACAAAGTTTGATTCTGGAGCCATATGTGGCTCTCTCAGCCCTCTGCTGTGGCTCCCTGTTGCTCAAAATATGTGTCACAATCGCTGGTGTGTGACACCCACCGATTCACAATTTATTAAGCTTTTTGACCCCCGGTAGGCCATCCATGGATAAATCCATTAAAAGAAATGTTATAGAAGAAAACAGAATCTTTAATTAAACTACAGTAATCCCTCGCTACTTCATGATTCATCTTTCACGGATTCGCTATTTCACGGGTTTTCAAAGGGGACTTAAATCCATTAAATCCATTGAAAATTTTAAATCCATTAAAATCCTAAAGTCAGGCATGCAAGCTAACAAGCAAACAAATAAAACTGAAGATCTCTTACCTCAAATATGGCTTTTCCTAGATAAAATATGAAGAGTCATGATGTAAATCAAATAAACCTTACCTAAACTACTGTTGAACTACTAAAGAAATATATACAAATAAATAAATATAGATAAATATGTATATATATAAAATATGAAACAAACAAATAAACAACTAAACAAATAAATTTTATAAAAGAGAGAGAACCTAAACTACATCAATAAGAACAAAACCAACTCCTCCAACCATTAACTACATAAATCACCCACGCAGAGAACAAAATCTCAGGTGAATGCCTTTCATTCAGCCCACGCAAAGGTTTTATTTACTTCCCCTTTGTGACCTCATGCACCTGTCATAAGGATCATTATTTGTGACCTCATAAGGGAAAAGCAAAGCAAACTGATTATCTGATTTAATGCTACTCAGTGCTTTATCTACAGTGGGGGGGGGGGGGGAGTATTTAGTCAGACGCCAGTTGTGCAAGTTCTCCCACTTAAAAAGATGAGAGAGGCCTGTAATTGACATCATAAGTAGACCTCAACCATGAGAGACAACATGAGAAAGCACATCCAGAAAACCACATTGTCTGATCTGTAATCAATTTATTTGCAAATTGTGGTGGAAAATAAGTATTTGGTCAATAACAGAAGTTCATCTCAATACTTTCTTATATATCCTTTGTTGGCAATGACAGAGGTCAAATGTTTTCACAAGGTTGCCGCACACTGTTGCTGGTATGTTGGCCCATTCCTCCATGCAAATCTCCTCTAGAGCAGTGATGTTTTGGGCCTATCACGGGGCAACACGGACCTTCAACTCCTTCCAAAGGTTTTCTATAGGGTTGAGATCTGGAGACTGGCTTGGCCACTCAAGGACCTCGACATGCTTCTTACAAAGCCACTCCTTTGTTGCTCTGGTGGTGTGCTTGGGATCATTGTCATGCTGAAAGACCCAGCCACGTTTCAGCTTCAGTGTCCTTGCAGGTGGAAGAAGGTTTGCACTCAAAATCTCACGACATATGGCCCCATTCATTCTTTCATGTACAGGGATCAGTCGTCCTGGCCCCTTTGCAGAGAAACAGCCCCAAAGCATGATGTTGCCAGCCCCATGCTTCACAGTAGGTAGGGTGTTCTTTGGATGTAACTCAGCATTCGTTCTCCTCCATACACGACGAGTTGTGTTTCTACCAAACAGGTTTAGGTTTAGGTTTATTGGATTTATATGCCGCCCCTCTCCGCAAACTCGGGGAGGTTTCATCTGACAATATGGCATTCTACCAATACTCTTCTGGATCATCCAAATGCTCTCTAGCAAACTTCGGGGATGAAGGGGCAGGACTTCCCTGGCTGAAGGCGTGCCCCTCTCTGCGGCTCCTTTTTGGCTGGGAAGGAAGGTGAAATGCCAGCGGCTGTAGCAGCTGCTGCAAGAGGCATTTCACTTTCCCTCCCAGCCAAAAAGGAGCCGCAGAGAGGGGCACGCCTTCAGCCAGGGAAGTCCTGCCCCTTCATCCCCGAAGACCGGCCTTTTTGGCTGGGAGGGAAGGTGAAATGCCGGCGGCTGTAGCAGCTGCTGCAAGAGGCTTCCTCGCCTGTGGCTGGCAGAAGAGCGCTCTATCACTATCCATGCAGAAAAAAATAGAAAAAAATAAATAATGCATACCTGATAGAAATATGGTTCTCCCCTTCTCTTCTGTTTCATGAATTATTTTCAGTTTAGGATAAAATTCTTCTGGGGACCTAATTTATATATTTTTCCCTTTATTTTTCCCACATAGAGATTGAATCTGGCGTAAACAAGTACCTACCATATATTAGCCTAAGCAAATCAGCAACACAGTTGTTTGTCTTTGATAAATATGGATGGTGTGTCAAGCCAAGAAACACAAGATCTACATCAATAGAACTGGCTGTATTAAGAAAAGTCATTTAGAAAATAAGATTTAAAATGGTATAATACACATCTAGAATTTTCAATATCTAATCAGCAATTTAGTCATTTGAAGTAATAGCAAAAATAATTCTGCAATGGCAAAACCTCTGATAGGTTTGTTTAAAAAAAAAAACCAAATTGCATTTGAGTGACAATATTTCATTACATTAATCAATCATTACACCTTTCCCTCTACCTCCCATTCTTCCTCATCCAAACTCATGAATTTGCTCATTTGTTGTAACTGTATTCTGCAGAAATAAAAAAAAATCTAATGCATTGGGTTTCACATTGCATCACGCTATAGGCTTATTTAAAATTTAATCATGGTTTATTAAGTTGCTTGGGGCCATTCAACTTGCTGTACCGTAAGCTGAGGTGGATACTATTACTATGGCTGGGTATACACAAGTGGTGATCTAAACCAAAATGAAACAAGCCATTTTAACGCTTAGTACAATATCTGAATTATTCTGTGAATCTATGATAAGTTTTTGATAGCTAGGATTTTCCATCAAATCCCTTTACAGCTTTCCGAATTCTTAGCAATAGGCAGTTTGGAGGCTGTTAATTCTAAAACTTGCCCTCCCAGAACATCTTGCCCAATTGGTAAATCTAGAAGCAAATTGATGTTTTTATTTAAGTTTATGGGATAGAAAAACCCTTGTTCTTCCTGGAGCTGTTGTGTATTTCCATGATTCAATTGGTATTAACAGCCAAGAAGTCTTTGTGTGAAGTCCTTGGTGTTCTGTGAGCTTGGTTGCTTGCCTGCAGATGTTTCATTACCTGACTAAGTAACATCATCAGTGCTTTAGTCCGGTAATGAAATGTCTCCAAGCAAACAACCAAGCCCTGAGAGTGCTTAAAGACTCCACAGTTGAACCTTGAGCTACAAGAAGAGAAGTAACTTAGAACTAAGGGGAAATTTCCTGACAGTCAGACCGATTGATCAGTGGAACAGCTTGCCCCCAGAAGTTGTGAATGCCACAACACTGGAAGTTTTTAAGCAGATGTTGGATAACCCTCTGTGTGAAGTAGTGTAGGGTTTCCTGCCTAAGCAGGGGGTTGGACTAGAAGACCTCCAACTCTGTTGTTGTCGTTGTTGTTATTGTTGTTGTTAATAATAATAATAATAATAATAATAATAATAATAATCATCATCATCATCATCATCATCGAGTCAGCATTGATGGAGGTCAACAATGGGAAGCTTCTCAAGGTGAAGCAAACCAAGGACCAGTATAGAAAAACTGTAACTCAATGTTGTATGGATAGTTGGTGGAACAAAGCATTGCATGGACAGTTCTTGGAGAAGATTGAAGGCAAAGTGGATAAAGAAAAGACCTGGTCATGGCTTACAAGTGGAACACTCAAAAAGGAGACAGAAGGACTAATACTGGTGGCACAAGAACAGGCCATTAGAACAAATGCTGTCAAAGCCAGAATTGAAAAATCAACAGACGATCCAAAGTGCAGACTCTGTAAAGAAACAGATGAAACAATCGATCCCATACTCAGCTGCTGCAAAAAGATCGCACAGACTGACTACAAGCATAGACATGATGCTGTGGCACAGATGATCCACTGGAACTTGTGCCCGAACTACCATTTACCAGTGGCAAAGAACTGGTAGGATCATAAGCCCGAAAAAGTGGTCGGAAATGAGCAAGCAAAACTACTGTGGGACTTCCGACTTCAGACTGACCGAATTCTGAAGCATAACACACCAGACATCCTGATTGTGGAGATAAAGAAAGTATGGATCATCGACATCGCAATCCCAGGGGACAGCAGAATTGAGGAGAAGCAGCTAGAGAAATTAGTGAAATACGAAGATCTAAAAATCGAGCTGCAACGACTCTGGCATAAGCCAGTGAAAGTGGTCCCAGTGGTACTTGACCCGCTGGGCACAGTGCCAAAGGATCTCAGTGGACACTTGAAAACCATCGGAATTGACAAAATCTCCATCTGTCAATTACAAAAGGCCGCTTTACTGGGATCGGCACACATAATTCGCCGCTACATCACACAGTCCTAGGTGCTTGGGAAGCGCCCGACTGATGATGAAATACGAAATCCAGCATAATGATCTCGTTTGCTGTGTTGTATTGAAATAATAATAATAATAATAATAATAATAATAATAATAATAATAATAGTATATTCTCCTCTACTGAAGTCTTTGTACCAAAATGAACATATGAAACTCCTAAAAGATAAACAACTGATATCAAGTGGTATTTTGGAGCTGATTGGCCCAGCAAGCATTACCAATAGTAAAGCATTACAGGAGGTTTAAATGTTCATTGTATTCATTGTATATACGGAGAGGGGAGGCATACAAATCTAATAAATAAATAAATATTCTTCTGAAAAGAGATGACATGCATTGTGGTTTGGGCACTATCTCTGTGAGCAAGCTAAGACCCCTTGTCTTGTGTGGTCTATCACAAAAACTGCAAACCCTTTCATTTCAGAATATGTGAGCAAGGATATAGAGTGCAGCATTTCCCCCTGATAATCTAAGATCTTTGACTGGCTGATGTTAAGTGGGAAATGATTTGGTTCTTATACGTGATCGCAAAGTCCCAATGAAGGACAATTTGGCAACAGAACAAAAAGTTTCACATACGAATATAAAAATATTAAGCAAGTATACAATTAAGTATTACAAATACATACAGGAGAAAGTCTAAATTTTGCTTGGTAATTAAGTTGCCCTGCCTTCAATGGCAGATGTGCTACAGACATGAAAAAGCAGATGTTCACCTCTAAAATGATCTACATTCTGGCACCATATTTTCTTTAAAAAAAAACCATGTGCACAGGCAGCCCATACAGACCACTTGGGAGAATAATAAAGATATAACTTGCTATCTTTCAAAGCCATTCCCATTCTTTGAAGTCCACATACACAGGTGTGTTTGACAAGATTGTAATATCCATTGAATGTGTGAGTCTGTAATTAGCTTGATTTAAGGGAGAAAACGGGCAATACATCACTTTGAGGAAAGCGATCACATTGTTTTAGTTATTCACTTATTAAATTTATATGGTGGTCCATCCTACAAAAAAGCAATTCATGGCAGCTTAAAAACAATAGAAGGAAACATATCAAAAAATCTAAAATATTAACTGTGGTCAGGCAGTAGGGAATGCAAGTAGAATGCTTGGCTGCATAACTAGAAGTATAACAAGCAGGAAGAGGGAGATTGTGATCCCGCTGTATAAAACGCTGGTGAGAGACCACATTTGGAATACTGTGCTCAGTTCTGGAAACCTCAGCTAGAAAAAGATATTGATCAAATTGAATGGGTCCAAAGATGGGCTACAAACATGGTGGAAGGTCTTAAGCATAAAACTTATTAGGAAAGACTTCATGAACTCAATCTGTATAGTCTGGAGGACAGAAGGAAAAGGGGGGGACATGATTGAAACATTTAAATATGTGAAAGGGTTAAGAAAGGTTCAGGAGGGAAATGTTTTTAATAGGGAAGTGAACACAAGAACAAGGGGACACAATCTGAAGTTAGTTGGGGGAAAGATCAAAAGCAACATGAGAAAATATTATTTTACTGAAAGAGTAGTAGATCCTTGGAACAAACTTCCAGCAGACGTGGTTTGTAAATCCACAGTAACTGAATTTAAACATCCTTGGGATAAACATATATCCATCCTAAGATAAAAATACAGGAAATAGTATAAGGGAAGATTGGATGGACCATGAGGTCTTTTTCTGCCATCAGTCTTCTATGTTTCTATGTTTCTTTAAGAGGCTCCTCTGTCCCCCACTCATTACCTGTAGTAATGGCACCTATTTGAACTTCTTATCAGTATAAAAGTCACCTATCCACAACATCAAACAGTCACACTCCAAACCCCACTATGGTGAAGGCCAAACAGCTGTCGAAGGACACCAGACACAAAATTGTAGCCCTGCACCAGATTGGGAAGACTGAATCTGCAATAGGCAAGCAGCTTGGTGTGAAGAAATCAAATCTGGGAGCAATAATTAGAAAATAAAAGACATATAAGACCACTGATAATCCCCCTCAATCTGGAGCTCCATGCAAAATCTCATCCTGGGGGGTCAAAATGATCACAAGAACAGTGAGGAAAAATCTCAGAGCCACACTGGGGAACCTAGTGAATGACCTGCAGAGAGCTGGGACCAATGTAATAAAGGCTACCATCAGTAACACACTACACTGCCAGGGATTCAAGATTCTGCGGTGCCAGACGTGTCCACCTGCTTAAGCCAGTACATGTCCAGGCCTGTTTGAAGTTTGCTAGAGAGCATTTGGATGATCCAGAAGAGTATTGGTAGAATGCCATATTGTCAGATGAAACCGCCCCGAGTTTGCGGAGAGGGGCGGCATATAAATCCAATAAACCTAAACCTAAACCTAAACCTGTTTGGTAGAAACACAACTCGTCGTGTTTGGAGGAGAACGAATGCTGAGTTACATCCAAAGAACACCCTACCTACTGTGAAGCATGGGGCTGGCAACATCATGCTTTGGGGCTGTTTCTCTGCAAAGGGGCCAGGACGACTGATCCCTGTACATGAAAGAATGAATGGGGCCATATGTCGTGAGATTTTGAGTGCAAACCTTCTTCCACCTGCAAGGACACTGAAGCTGAAACGTGGCTGGGTCTTTCAGCATGACAATGATCCCAAGCACACCACCAGAGCAACAAAGGAGTGGCTTTGTAAGAAGCATGTCGAGGTCCTTGAGTGGCCAAGCCAGTCTCCAGATCTCAACCCTATAGAAAACCTTTGGAAGGAGTTGAAGGTCCGTGTTGCCCCGTGATAGGCCCAAAACATCACTGCTCTAGAGGAGATTTGCATGGAGGAATGGGCCAACATACCAGCAACAGTGTGCGGCAACCTTGTGAAAACATTTGACCTCTGTCATTGCCAACAAAGGATATACAGTGGTACCTCGAGATACGAGTTTAATTCGTTCCGGACCTGGGCTCTTAAGTCGAGCAGCTCTTATCTCGAACGACTTTTCCCCATAGGAATTAATGTAAATAATTTTAATTGGTTCCAGCCCTCAAAAAACTCACAAAGTTAGTCTAAATTATGCAGAAAGACATGTTTTTAATGAAGAAATGTACATGTACATATAAATGAATAATGAAGTTTCTTTCACTTAACTTGTAAACTTTCTTAAACTTTTAAATTTACATATGTTCAACTTCTCTGCCACCCAATCCTGTAGGACAGAGGTCCCCAACCCTTTTTGCACCAGGGACCGGCTTTAAGCGATCAAGAGAGGAATGGGTGAATGAATGGACGGTGGGTGGGAGGGAAGGAAGGAAAGAGGGAAGGGACAGGAACAGAGGAAGGAAGCAAGGAAACTTATGAAAGGGGAGAGTAAGAGAGGAATGAGTGAAGGGAGGGAGGGAGGGAAGAAGGTGGGAAGGAGAAAGAAAAGAAGAAATAGAGGAAGGGAAGGTAAAAGAGAGAAAGAAAAAGAGCAAGAAAGAAAGAAAGAAAGAAAGAAAGAAAGAAAGAAAGGGGGAAGGGACAGGAACAGAGGAAGGAAGCAAGGAAACTTATAAAAGGGGAGAGTAAGAGAGGAATGAGTGAAGGGAGGGAGGGAGGGAAGAAGGTGGGAAGGAGAAAGAAAAGAAATAGAGGAAGGGAAGGTAAAAGAGAGAAAGAAAAAGAGCAAGAAAGAAAGCTGCAAGCACCCCCCCGAGCCCCCCAGGCCGGCTGCAACCTTTTAAAACACGCGCGCCGCTTCGCAGCTGTCTCCTGAAGCCGAACGCGGAAGTTAGCGTTTGGCTTCAGGAGACAGCTCCTTGGCGCTTGTATCTCGAATTTGGGCTTGTAAGTAGAACAAAAATATCTCTCCCCTCCCAGCTCTTATCTCGAGTTGCTCTTAAGTAGAGCAGCTCTTATGTCGGGGTTCCACTGTATAAGAAAGTATTGAGATGAACTTCTGTTATTGACCAAATACTTATTTTCCACCACAATTTGCAAATAAATTGATTACAGATCAGACAATGTGGTTTTCTGGATGTGCTTTCTCATGTTGTCTCTCATGGTTGAGGTCTACTTATGATGTCAATTACAGGCCTCTCTCATCTTTTTAAGTGGGAGAACTTGCACAACTGGTGTCTGACTAAATACTCCCCCCCCCACTGTAGATAAAGCACTGAGTAGCATTAAATCAGATAATCAGTTTGCTTTGCTTTTCCCTTATGAGGTCACAAATAATGATCCTTATGACAGGTGCATGAGGTCACAAAGGGGAAGTAAATAAAACCTTTGCGTGGGCTGAATGAAAGGCATTCACCTGAGATTTTGTTCTCTGCGTGGGTGATTTATGTAGTTAATGGTTGGAGGAGTTGGTTTTGTTCTTATTGATGTAGTTTAGGTTCTCTCTCTTTTATAAAATTTATTTGTTTAGTTGTTTATTTGTTTGTTTCATATTTTATATATATACATATTTATCTATATTTATTTATTTGTATATATTTCTTTAGTAGTTCAACAGTAGTTTAGGTAAGGTTTATTTGATTTACATCATGACTCTTCATATTTTATCTAGGAAAAGCCATATTTGAGGTAAGAGATCTTCAGTTTTATTTGTTTGCTTGTTAGCTTGCATGCCTGACTTTAGGATTTTAATGGATTTAAAATTTTCAATGGATTTAATGGATTTAAGTCCCCTTTGAAAACCCGTGAAATAGCGAATCCGTGAAAGATGAATCATGAAGTAGCGAGGGATTACTGTAGTTTAATTAAAGATTCTGTTTTCTTCTATAACATTTCTTTTAATGGATTTATCCATGGATGGCCTACCGGGGGTCAAAAAGCTTAATAAATTGTGCATCGGTGGGTGTCACACACCAGCGATTGTGACACATATTTTGAGCAACAAGGAGCCACAGCAGAGGGCTGAGAGAGCCACATATGGCTCCAGAATCAAACTTTGTAGATTTGCCTCCTCTGTTCAAAAGTGTTCAAAATGTCTTCTTTTGCCAGATGGGTGTGCGAAAATACAAGGAGTCCCAGCGGAAACAGACGGAGTCCAGCCTTCCTATGTATCTGGAAGAGGAGATGGACTTGCTGGAGGAGATGGAGAAGCTGGAGGAATTGAATGCCATGATAGCAGAAGTAAGTCATTCAATTCCCTTATAATCCTGTCCTAAGCTTCTCTTTTGTATCTATTCTGTGACTGATGGGCGCTTTTTCTCTTTTCTGTGTCTTAGATGGAAGAATTGGAATATTTGGCAGAGATAAGTAAAGTGAGGAAAATGAAAAGAAAAATTAAACAAATGGAAAAAACTAATTTGATTTTTAAATCATAAATCATCCATAACAACAGAGGCCAGCCTATAAACATCGGCTTCACCATCATCGTCATCATTGAGATTCTGCACATGCGTCGACAGGAGTGGGCGCTTCCCTGAATCCTCCCTCCCTACGGAAACAGAAGAAATTCTAAAAAGACATCATAGAGTGACAGACGACCCTTACAAGTACTGGAAAGTGAAACTGGAGGTTTTACAGATCTGCAGAGGGGATTGCGAGCGGAGTTTGGCCAGTAAGAACTGAAAGAAAAAAAAGAGCAAAATTCAGAGAGGAAGGAAGAGAGGAAGAAACATTTTAAAATGACTCCCAAAAAGCAAGAAATTGTGGCAGCCTTCGAAGAATCCTTTAGCAGGCCTGAATGAAATATCAATAAGAATCTTGATGACATAACAGCTAATTTGGAGGTTATTCGACCAGAATTAAAGACAGTTAAAAAGACGGCCAAACAGGCTGCAGTGCAAGACTCAAGACGGAAAACAACCCCCACGTGACGTTATTGATTTTTCAACGGAGAGAGTAAAGGATATGACATTCAAAGCCTTGAAGGAAAAGATACCTGAGTGGGGAGGACTTAGAATAATGGCCTGGCTTAACCTATTTATTTATTATTTTATTATTTATTTATTATTTGGATTTGTATGCCGCCCCTCTCCGAAGACTCGGAGTGGTTACATGCCAAGGTATGTAACATTGCAGAGAAAGACAGCTGCAAAACTATGCTGATGTGTTATTTCACAACGGGCAGAGAGTCAGCTGGGGAATTCCACTACACTTGATTGCATTAAAAGATGGGAGAAGATATACAGCTACTAACGTAAAAGAGGCGGAGGATATGTTGGAGAAATTCTGGTGTGTTACAACAGGAAGAACAACCGGAAAAACATTGGAAATGTTTGCAGACACAATGTAAGGAGAAGAGCAAAGCAAAGCACAGACAGCCTCCGAAGTCAGCAGAGGAGGAATTAAGTTCTAGCGAGGAATCGGAAGAAGAAAAAAAGGAAGAAAATGAGGAGGAAGAAGACGGATAGGGAATATAAATGGACATATAAGAATTATCTATTTAGGGGGGGGAAAAGAAAGAGGAATTGCTAAAGGTAATGGATAATTATTTTAAGGAAAACTTAGAGTCAGCAGAGCATACAATTGTTTGGGATGCGGCTAAGCCTGTCCTTTCGAGCCTACGCTATTTCTCAAGAAATAATTTATAATAGGAAAAGAAAAAAAAATGAAGGATAAAAAGATTAAAAAATAGAGGAATACCAGAGAGAGCTACAGGAAAACTATAGAATAGAAATAAAACAAAAGTTGGAGCAATCCAAACAGGAACTGAACCAAATAGAGGATCTAGAATTGTGGAAAAAAGAAATTTTAGTGAAAAGGGATTTTCAAAAAAGTAACATAAATACAATGAAAAAACTAGCTATCTAAAAAAGAGACGGGAAATATGGAGTTGGTGAAATTAAAAATAAAAGAGGGATGTATATAAAGCCTTTGATTCATAAATATCTATATATTGTAATGGAAAAATATAGAATTAATAAATCATATATAGAAACTATTCAAAGGCTGTACACAGGTGCGGGGGCAAGAATTAGAGTTAATAACAGGTTATTGAAAAGAGTAGAGCTACAAAGGCGTACCTTTGTATGCAGATGATATCTTACTGGTCACAGAATATCTGCTGGATACATTATATGAACTTAAAATAATTTTGAAAGATTTTGAGGCAGTTTCAGGGATGAAAATAAATTTGAATAAATCAGAGATAATGTTAATGAACATGAGTTTGACAGAGCAAAAAAAAAAATAGCAGAGAAAGGAGGGATACAATTAGCAAAAGGGAGAATAAAATATTTAGGTATTCAAATAACTAAGAAAGAAGAGTGGCTTAAAAAATGGAATCATAATAAGATATGGAGGAGAATAAGACAAATTAAGGAATGGAAAGGGAAATATCTATCAATAACAAAACGAACACAAGCAGCTAAGATATTGATCTTGCCAAAATTAATGTACTTAATACAAGCGTTGCCAGTGGAGATCCACACGGAACAATTAAGGCAATGGGATAGAGAACTGAGAGAATGGATCTTTGGAGGGGAAAGAGTAAGAGTAACACTGAAGACAGTACACAGTAATACCTCATCTTACGAACTTAATTGGTGCCGGGAGGAAGTTCGTAAGGTGAAAAGTTCGTAAGACGAAACATTGTTTCCCATAGGAATCAATGGAAAAGCGATTAATGCGTGCAAGCCCAAAACTCAGAAACCCGAAAGCCAGCCGCCACCACCGAAGGAGGCTTGAACCTCCCTTTGCCCCACGCTGCTTTGCCCTGCCTGTTGTCCTGGGTGAAGTGCTGGGGGGAGGGAGTCAGGAAGGTCCTCCTGCTCCCCCCCCAGCCAAAACCACAAAGACGGTCTGCCGCCGCCCGTTTGAGCCAGGATGACAGGCTAGACCTCCAGGGAGGACGGGGTGGGCAGCGGCTGGGTGCAGCGGCGGAGGGGCTGGCAGCACCCGACGCAGCGGGGAACATTGGCGTGGGAGGCAGGAGAGGACCGGGCAACCGGAGCAGCAGCGCCACCACCACGCCCAGCTCGGCTTCCCTGGCCGCCGCAGGCACCGCGCACCGCGATCTTCCGGGCCGGCCAGGCTCAATGGCAGAAGGCGGCCGCCTGACGGGGGAGGCTCGGCCGAAAGGGGACTGGGCTGGAGCCGCAGAGAGGGGCACGCCTTCCACCCGAGAAGTCCTGCCCCTTCATCCCCGAAGGCCGGCCTTTTTGGCTGGGAGGGAAGGTGAAATGCCGGCGGCTGTAGCATCTGCTGCAAGAGGCATTTCACTTTCCCTCCCAGCCAAAAAGGCTGGCCTTTGGGGATGAAGGGGCAGGACTTCCCTGGCTGAAGGCGTGCCCCTCTCTGCAGCTCCTTTTTGGCTGGGAGGGAAAGTGAAATGCCTCTTGCAGCAGCTGCTACAACGGCTGGCATTTCACCTTCCCTCCCAGCCAAAAAGGCCGGTCTTTGGGGATGAAGGGGCAGGACTTCCCGGGCGGAAGGCATGCCCCTCTCTGCAGCTCCTTTTTGGCTGGGAGGGAAAGTGAAATGCCTCTTGCAGCAGCAGCTACAGCCGCTGGCATTTCACCTACCCTCCCAGCCAAAAAGGCCGGTCTTCGGGGATGAAGGGGCAGGACTTCCCGGGTGGAAGGCATGCCCCTCTCTACAGCTCCTTTTTGGCTGGGAGGGAAAGTGAAATGCCTCTTGCAGCAGCTGCTACAGCCGCTGGCATTTCACCTTCCTTCCCAGCCAAAAAGGAGCCGCAGAGAGGGGCACCCCTTCAGCCAGGGAAGTCCTGCCCCTTCATCCCCAAAGGCCAACCTTTTTGGCTGGGAGGGAAAGTGAAATGCCTCTTGCAGCAGCTGCTACAGCCGCTGGCATTTCACCTTCCTCCCCAGCCAAAAAGGAGCCGCAGAGAGGGGCACGCCTTCAGCCAGGGAAGTCCTGCTCCTTCATCCCCAGAGGCCAGCCTTTTTGGCTGGGAGGGAAAGTGAAATGCCTCTTGCAGCAGCTGCTACAGCCGCTGGCATTTCACCTTCCTTCCCAGCCAAAAAGGAGCCGCAGAGAGGGTAACCCCTTCAGCCAGGGAAGTCCTGCCCCTTCATCCCCAAAGGCCAGCCTTTTTGGCTGGGAGGGAAAGTGAAATGCCTCTTGCAGCAGCTGCTACAGCCGCTGGCATTTCACCTTCCTTCCCAGCCAAAAAGGAGCCGCACAGAGGGGCACGCCTTCAGCCAGGGAAGTCCTGCCCCTTCATCCCCAAAGGCCAGCCTTTTTGGCTGGGAGGGAAAGTGAAATGCCTCTTGCAGCAGCTGCTACAGCCGCTGGCATTTCACCTTCCTTCCCAGAAAAAAAGGAGCCGCAGAGAGGGGCACGCCTTCAGCCAGGGAAGTCCTGCCCCTTCATCCCCAAAGGCCAGCCTTTTTGGCTGGGAGGGAAAGTGAAATGCCTCTTGCAGCAGCTCCTACAGCTGCCAGCATTTCACCTTCCCTCCCAGCCAAAAAGGCTGGCCTTCGGGGATGAAGGGGCAGGACTTCCTGGGCGGAAGGCATGCCCCTCTCTGTGGCTCCTTTTTGGCTGGGAGGGAAAGTGAAATGCCTCTTGCAGCAGCTGCTACAGCCGCCGGCATTTCACCTTCCCTCCCAGCCAAAAAGGCCGGCCTTCGGGGATGAAGGGGCAGGACTTCTTGGGCGGAAGGCATGCCCCTCACTGTGGCTCTTTTTTGGCTGGGAGGGAAAGTGAAATGCCTCTTGCAGCAGCTGCTACAGCCGCCGGCATTTCACCTTCCCTCCCAGCCAAAAAGGCCGGCCTTCGGGGATGAAGGGGCAGGACTTCCCGGGCGGAAGGCATGCCCCTCTCTGTGGCTCCTTTTTGGCTGGGAGGGAAAGTGAAATGCCTCTTGCAGCAGCTGCTGCAGCCGCCGGCATTTCACCTTCCCTCCCAGCCAAAAAGGAGCCACAGAGAGGGGCATGCATTCCGCCCGGGAAGTCCTTCCCCTTCATCCCCGAAGGCCAGCCTTTTTGGCTGGGAGGGAAAGTGAAATGCTTCTTGCAGCAGCGGCTATAGCCGCTGGCATTTCACCTTCCCTCCCAGCCAAAAAGGATCCGCAGAGAGGGGCACGCCTTCAGCATGCCCCTCTCTGTGGCTTCTTTTTGGCTGGGAGGGAAAGTGAAATGCCTCTTGCAGCAGCGGCTATAGCCGCTGGCATTTCACCTTCCCTCCCAGCCAAAAAGGATCCGCAGAGAGGGGCACGCCTTCAGCATGCCCCTCTCTGTGGCTCCTTTTTGGCTGGGAGGGAAAGTGAAATGCCTCTTGCAGCAGCTGCTACAGCTGCCGGCATTTCACCTTCCTTCTCAGCCAAAAAGGCCACCTTTCACCGCTGAGCCTGGCTGGCCCAGAAGATCGCGGTGTGCGGTGCCTGCGGCGGCCAGGGAAGCCGAGCCAGGCGTGGCGGCGGCACTGCTGCTCTGGTCGCCCGGTCCTCTCCTGCCTCCCGCGCCGATGTTCCCCACTGCGTCGGGCGCCGCCAGCCCCGAGTCGGACGCACCCTCGCCACCACGCCCAGCCGCTGCCCAAATAAAACAATTACTAGAATTGGACCAAAGGGAGGAGAAATGGGTGAAATTAGAAAATGAGGTGAACAAGGGCTAGGAAAAGAAAGTATACATGATTCAAAGTTAAATCAAATAAGCAAGAAAAATATAGGACCAGGAAAGTAGCATTTAAAGTATGGAGTAGATGGCAGAAAGAGTGGAAGCAAGGAATATCTATAAGAAATGTAATAGGGAGGGGTGAAAAAGAGTTAGAAATAAATGGGTATAATCAAATAAAAGATGAATTAATGAAAATCAATGAGATAATACAAATAGGTGGACCCCAAAATTGGTTAAGATGGACTGAGCCAATAGATAAGATAAAAATGGGTCTGAGAGAAAATAAAATAGATACAATTTTGAAATATAGAGAGAAAGGATTAAGAGGAGTATAGGTGATATATAAATGAATGACAGATGATAAGGAATATATGCTGAATCAAATTAAGAATAAATAGAGTAAGGATTTTAATTTAACGGACTAAAGAATAGAAGGAATAATGAGAGGAATACAAAAAATTAAAATAGAGAAGTTTCAGGAAATGGAAAGGAAAATATCTAAATATCTAAAATGGTATAGAACTCCTGCCCAGTTGCCATATGTGATTGGAGGACTAAACCCTAAATGCTGGCATTGTGGTCGTGCAGTTCAAAAGTTTTGAATTTTAATACTGAAAAATATAAATGGAATAGTTAAAAATGAATTGCCGGTAGGATGGGAATGTTGAAGAGAGGAGGCGGGTGAGTGGATTTTGCCAAAGAAAAACAAAAAAAGAGACTTTAACATTGTTTAAGGGAACAAAAATGACCAGAAATGAAGAAGCAGCCATTTGGGTATGTGGATAAAAGAAAGGAATAAAAGTAGAAGGGATATTCAACTAAAGCGCACAAATTGAAGAATTTGAGCTGTTTCGAAAAATTGGACAAAGCTTTAAAAGATTTTGACTGGACTTCGAAGGAATTTGAAAATTGGAATAGATTTTAATATAAGAAAAATAAATAAGGGACAATAAATGGACTAAACAAGAAAGGCAGAGCTGGAGGGCAGAACAGTGGTTGGAGGAATACTCACTATGGTGGTAAATTGTTTTAGTATTTTGCTCAGGTGCTGTTTTTGGAAGAGTGGAAAGTGGAAAGGACTGTGACCTTAAAGATATGGAGAAAATGACTGTGAAGAGCTTATTGACCTTGCCAGACAATTTCCTGATGATCTTGGAAGAGCCTTTGAAATGATAATGTAAATAAACAACATGACATGCACAATGATGTTATTGTGGTTTATATGGATGAAGGTTCGCCATCACTGCCCTAGGAGCTCTCAGATTGCCTTGGTGCTAACCTGCCTCCCGCGTCTCCTCTTCATCTGATTTGTCTTCTGGAGCGGCAGGTGGCTGACAGGCCACAACACACAGTGGAGCCACCTAAGAATGTCTCCAGATCCACAGTACACCCAGATTTGCTGACATAATTCAGGTCTTGAGAGATTTCTGGACCATTAATAGGGATGCTCACAGTCACTCATGCCCTCATCACCTCTAAACTCGACTACTGTAACGCTCTCTACATGGGGCTACCTTTGAAAAATGTTCGGAAACTTCAGATCGTGCAGAATGCAGCTGCGAGAGCAATCATGGGCTTCTCTAAGTATGCCCATGTTACTCCAACACTCCACAGTCTGCATTGTTTGCCAATCAGTTTCTGATCACAATTCAAAGTGTTGGTTATGACCTATAAAGCCCTTCATGGCACCGGACCAGATTATCTCAGGGACCGCCTTCTTCTGCACGAATCCCAGCGACCAGTTAGGTCCCACAGAGTGGATCTTCTCCGGGTCCCGTCAACTAAAGAATGTCGCTTGGCGGGACCTAGGGGAAGAACCTTCTCTGTGGGGGCCCCGGCCCTCTGGAACCAACTCCCCCCCAAAGATTAGAATTGCCCCCACCCTCCTTGCCTTTCGTAAGCTGCTTAAAACCCACCTCTGCTGTCAGGCATGGGGGAATTGAGACCCTCTTCCCCCTAGGCCTTTACAATTCTATGCATGGTATGTATGTATGTATGTATGTTTGGTTTCTTTTATATTAATGGGTTTTTTAATTGTTTCTAACATCAGACTACTATTGTACACTGCTTTATTGTTGCTGTTACCCGCCCCGAGTCTCCAGAGAAGGGCGGCATACAAATCCAATAAATAAATGAATGAATGAATGAATGAATGAATGAATGAATAAATAAATAAAACTTATCTTACTTTTGGGGTGATGGGGGTACTTTTGGGGTGCAAGAGGCATTTCACTTTCCCTCCCAGCCAAAAAGGAGCTGCAGAGAGGGGCACACCTTCCGCCCGGGAAGTCCTGCCCCTTCATCCCCAAAGACCGGCCTTTTTGGCTGGGAGGGAAGGTGAAATGCCGGCGGCTGTAGCAGCTGCTGCAAGAGGCATTTCACTTTCCCTCCCAGCCAAAAAGGAGCCGCAGAGAGGAGCATGCCTTCCGCCCGGGAAGTCCTGCCCCTTCATCCCCGAAGACCGGCCTTTTTTGGCTGGGAGGGAAGGTGAAATGCCGGCGGCTGTAGCAGCTGCTGCAAGAGGCTTCCTCGCCTGTGGCTGGCAGAAGAGCGCTCTATCACTGTCCATGCAGAAAAAATTTGAAAAAAATAAATAATGCATACCTGATAGAAATATGGTTCTCCCCTTCTCTTCTGTTTCATGAATTATTTTCAGTTTAGGATAAAATTCTTCTGGGGACCTAATTTATATATTTTTCCCTTTATTTTTCCCACATAGAGATTGAATCTGGCGTAAACAAGTGCCTACCATATATTAGCCTAAGCAAATCAGCAACACAGTTGTTTGTCTTTGATAAATATGGATGGTGTGTCAAGCCAAGAAACACAAGATCTACATCAATAGAACTGGCTGTATTAAGAAAAGTCATTTAGAAAATAAGATTTTAAAATGGTATAATACACATCTAGATTTTTCAATATCTAATCAGCAATGTAGTCATTTGAAGTAATAGCAAAAATAATTCTGCAACGGCAAAACCTCTGATAGGTTTGTTTAAAAAAAACACCAAATTGCATTTGAGTGACAATATTTCATTACATTAATCAATCATTACACCTTTCCCTCTACCTCCCGTTCTTCCTCATCCAAACTCATGACTTTGCTCATTTGTTGTAACTGTATTCTGCAGAAATAAAAAAAAAATCTAATGCATTGGGTTTCACATTGCATCACGCTATAGGCTTATTTAAAATTTAATCATGGTTTATTAAGTTGCTGTACCGTAAGCTGAGGTGGATACTATTACTATGGCTGGGTATACACAAGTGGTGATCTAAACCAAAATGAAACAAGCCATTTTAACGCTTAGTACAATATCTGAATTATTCTGTGAATCTATGATGGGTTTTTGATAGCTAGGATTTTCCATCAAATCCCTTTACAGCTTTCCGAATTCTTAGCAATAGGCAGTTTGGAGGCTGTTAATTCTAAAACTTGCCCTCCCAGAACATCTTGCCCAATTGGTAAATCTAGAAGCAAATTGATGTTTTTATTTAAGTTTATGGGATAGAAAAACCCTTGTTCTTCCTTGAGCTGTTGTGTCCATGATTCAATTGGTATTAACAGCCAAGAAGTCTTTGTGTGAAGTCCTTGGTGTTCTGTGAGCTTGGTTGCTTGCCTGCAGATGTTTCATTACCTGACTAAGTAACATCATCAGTGCTTTAGTCCGGTAATGAAATGTCTCCAAGCAAACAACCAAGCCCTGAGAGTGCTTAAAGACTCCACAGTTGAACCTTGAGCTACAAGAAGAGAAGTAACTTAGAACTAAGGGGAAATTTCCTGACAGTCAGACCGATTGATCAGTGGAACAGCTTGCCCCCAGAAGTTGTGAATGCCACAACACTGGAAGTTTTTAAGCAGATGTTGGATAACCGTCTGTCTGAAGTAGTGTAGGGTTTCCTGCCTAAGCAGGGGGTTGGACTAGAAGACCTCCAACTCTGTTGTTGTCGTTGTTGTTATTGTTGTTGTTAATAATAATAATAATAATAATAATAATCATCATCATCATCATCATCATCATCAAAGAGTCAGCATTGATGGAGGTCAACAATAGGAAGCTTCTCAAGGTGAAGCAAACCAAGGACCAGTATAGAAAAACTGTAACTCAATGTTGTATGGATAGTTGGTGGAACAAAGCATTGCATGGACAGTTCTTGGAGAAGATTGAAGGCAAAGTGGATAAAGAAAAGACCTGGTCATGGCTTACAAGTGGAACACTCAAAAAGGAGACAGAAGGACTAATACTGGTGGCACAAGAACAGGCCATTAGAACAAATGCTGTCAAAGCCAGAATTGAAAAATCAACAGACGATCCAAAGTGCAGACTCTGTAAAGAAACAGATGAAACAATCGATCCCATACTCAGCTGCTGCAAAAAGATCGCACAGACTGACTACAAGCATAGACATGATGCTGTGGCACAGATGATCCACTGGAACTTGTGCCCGAACTACCATTTACCAGTGGCAAAGAACTGGTAGGATCATAAGCCCGAAAAAGTGGTCGGAAATGAGCAAGCAAAACTACTGTGGGACTTCCGACTTCAGACTGACCGAATTCTGAAGCATAACACACCAGACATCCTGATTGTGGAGATAAAGAAAGTATGGATCATCGACATCGCAATCCCAGGGGACAGCAGAATTGAGGAGAAGCAGCTAGAGAAATTAGTGAAATACGAAGATCTAAAAATCGAGCTGCAACGACTCTGGCATAAGCCAGTGAAAGTGGTCCCAGTGGTACTTGGCACGCTGGGCACAGTGCCAAAGGATCTCAGTGGACACTTGAAAACCATCGGAATTGACAAAATCTCCATCTGTCAATTACAAAAGGCCGCTTTACTGGGATCGGCACACATAATTCGCCGCTACATCACACAGTCCTAGGTGCTTGGGAAGCGCCCGACTGATGATGAAATACGAAATCCAGCATAATGATCTCGTTTGCTGTGTTGTATTGAAATAATAATAATAATAATAATAATAATAATAATAATAATAATAATAGTATATTCTCCTCTACTGAAGTCTTTGTACCAAAATGAACATATGAAACTCCTAAAAGATAAACAACTGATATCAAGTGGTATTTTGGAGCTGATTGGCCCAGCAAGCATTACCAATAGTAAAGCATTACAGGAGGTTTAAATGTTCATTGTATTCATTGTATATACGGAGAGGGGAGGCATACAAATCTAATAAATAAATAAATATTCTTCTGAAAAGAGATGACATGCATTGTGGTTTGGGCACTATCTCTGTGAGCAAGCTAAGACCCCTTGTCTTGTGTGGTCTATCACAAAAACTGCAAACCCTTTCATTTCAGAATATGTGAGCAAGGATATAGAGTGCAGCATTTCCCCCTGATAATCTAAGATCTTTGACTGGCTGATGTTAAGTGGGAAATGATTTGGTTCTTATACGTGATCGCAAAGTCCCAATGAAGGACAATTTGGCAACAGAACAAAAAGTTTCACATACGAATATAAAAATATTAAGCAAGTATACAATTAAGTATTACAAATACATACAGGAGAAAGTCTAAATTTTGCTTGGTAATTAAGTTGCCCTGCCTTCAATGGCAGATGTGCTACAGACATGAAAAAGCAGATGTTCACCTCTAAAATGATCTACATTCTGGCACCATATTTTCTTTAAAAAAAAAACATGTGCACAGGCATCCCATACAGACCACTTGGGAGAATAATAAAGATATAACTTGCTATCTTTCAAAGCCATTCCCATTCTTTGAAGTCCACATACACAGGTGTGTTTGACAAGATTGTAATATCCATTGAATGTGTGAGTCTGTAATTAGCTTGATTTAAGGGAGAAAACGGGCAATACATCACTTTGAGGAAAGCGATCACATTGTTTTAGTTATTCACTTATTAAATTTATATGGTGGTCCATCCTACAAAAAAGCAATTCATGGCAGCTTAAAAACAATAGAAGGAAACATATCAAAAAATCTAAAATATTAACTGTGGTCAGGCAGTAGGGAATGCAAGTAGAATGCTTGGCTGCATAGCTAGAAGTATAACAAGCAGGAAGAGGGAGATTGTGATCCCGCTGTATAAAACGCTGGTGAGAGACCACATTTGGAATACTGTGCTCAGTTCTGGAAACCTCAGCTAGAAAAAGATATTGATCAAATTGAATGGGTCCAAAGATGGGCTACAAATATTGGTGGAAGGTCTTAAGCATAAAACTTATTAGGAAAGACTTCATGAACTCAATCTGTATAGTCTGGAGGACAGAAGGAAAAGGGGGGGACATGATTGAAACATTTAAATATGTGAAAGGGTTAAGAAAGGTTCAGGAGGGAAATGTTTTTAATAGGGAAGTGAACACAAGAACAAGGGGACACAATCTGAAGTTAGTTGGGGGAAAGATCAAAAGCAACATGAGAAAATATTATTTTACTGAAAGAGTAGTAGATCCTTGGAACAAACTTCCAGCAGACGTGGTTTGTAAATCCACAGTAACTGAATTTAAACATCCTTGGGATAAACATATATCCATCTTAAGATAAAAATACAGGAAATAGTATAAGGGAAGATTGGATGGACCATGAGGTCTTTTTCTGCCATCAGTCTTCTATGTTTCTATGTTTCTTTAAGAGGCTCCTCTGTCCCCCACTCATTACCTGTAGTAATGGCACCTATTTGAACTTGTTATCAGTATAAAAGTCACCTATCCACAACATCAAACAGTCACACTCCAAACCCCACTATGGTGAAGGCCAAACAGCTGTCGAAGGACACCAGACACAAAATTGTAGCCCTGCACCAGATTGGGAAGGCTGAATCTGCAATAGGCAAGCAGCTTGGTGTGAAGAAATCAAATCTGGGAGCAATAATTAGAAAATAAAAGACATATAAGACCACTGATAATCCCCCTCAATCTGGAGCTCCATGCAAAATCTCATCCTGGGGGGTCAAAATGATCACAAGAACAGTGAGGAAAAATCTCAGAGCCACACTGGGGAACCTAGTGAATGACCTGCAGAGAGCTGGGACCAATGTAATAAAGGCTACCATCAGTAACACACTATACTGCCAGGGATTCAAGATTCTGCGGTGCCAGACGTGTCCACCTGCTTAAGCCAGTACATGTCCAGGCCTGTTTGAAGTTTGCTAGAGAGCATTTGGATGATCCAGAAGAGTATTGGTAGAATGCCATATTGTCAGATGAAACCGCCCCGAGTTTGCGGAGAGGGGCGGCATATAAATCCAATAAACCTAAACCTAAACCCAAACCTGTTTGGTAGAAACACAACTCGTCGTGTTTGGAGGAGAACGAATGCTGAGTTACATCCAAAGAACACCCTACCTACTGTGAAGCATGGGGCTGGCAACATCATGCTTTGGGGCTGTTTCTCTGCAAAGGGGCCAGGACGACTGATCCCTGTACATGAAAGAATGAATGGGGCCATATGTCGTGAGATTTTGAGTGCAAACCTTCTTCCACCTGCAAGGACACTGAAGCTGAAACGTGGCTGGGTCTTTCAGCATGACAATGATCCCAAGCACACCACCAGAGCAACAAAGGAGTGGCTTTGTAAGAAGCATGTCGAGGTCCTTGAGTGGCCAAGCCAGTCTCCAGATCTCAACCCTATAGAAAACCTTTGGAAGGAGTTGAAGGTCCGTGTTGCCCCGTGATAGGCCCAAAACATCACTGCTCTAGAGGAGATTTGCATGGAGGAATGGGCCAACATACCAGCAACAGTGTGCGGCAACCTTGTGAAAACATTTGACCTCTGTCATTGCCAACAAAGGATATACAGTATAAGAAAGTATTGAGATGAACTTCTGTTATTGACCAAATACTTATTTTCCACCACAATTTGCAAATAAATTGATTACAGATCAGACAATGTGGTTTTCTGGATGTGCTTTCTCATGTTGTCTCTCATGGTTGAGGTCTACTTATGATGTCAATTACAGGCCTCTCTCATCTTTTTAAGTGGGAGAACTTGCACAACTGGTGTCTGACTAAATACTCCCCCCCCCACTGTAGATAAAGCACTGAGTAGCATTAAATCAGATAATCAGTTTGCTTTGCTTTTCCCTTATGAGGTCACAAATAATGATCCTTATGACAGGTGCATGAGGTCACAAAGGGGAAGTAAATAAAACCTTTGCGTGGGCTGAATGAAAGGCATTCACCTGAGATTTTGTTCTCTGCGTGGGTGATTTATGTAGTTAATGGTTGGAGGAGTTGGTTTTGTTCTTATTGATGTAGTTTAGGTTCTCTCTCTTTTATAAAATTTATTTGTTTAGTTGTTTATTTGTTTGTTTCATATTTTATATATATACATATTTATCTATATTTATTTATTTGTATATATTTCTTTAGTAGTTCAACAGTAGTTTAGGTAAGGTTTATTTGATTTACATCATGACTCTTCATATTTTATCTAGGAAAAGCCATATTTGAGGTAAGAGATCTTCAGTTTTATTTGTTTGCTTGTTAGCTTGCGTGCCTGACTTTAGGATTTTAATGGATTTAAAATTTTCAATGGATTTAATGGATTTAAGTCCCCTTTGAAAACCCGTGAAATAGCGAATCCGTGAAAGATGAATCATGAAGTAGCGAGGGATTACTGTAGTTTAATTAAAGATTCTGTTTTCTTCTATAACATTTCTTTTAATGGATTTATCCATGGATGGCCTACCGGGGGTCAAAAAGCTTAATAAATTGTGCATCGGTGGGTGTCACACACCAGCGATTGTGACACATATTTTGAGCAACAGGGAGCCACAGCAGAGGGCTGAGAGAGCCACATATGGCTCCAGAATCAAACTTTGTAGATTTGCCTCCTCTGTTCAAAAGTGTTCAAAATGTCTTCTTTTGCCAGATGGGTGTGCGAAAATACAAGGAGTCCCAGCGGAAACAGACGGAGTCCAGCCTTCCTATGTATCTGGAAGAGGAGATGGACTTGCTGGAGGAGATGGAGAAGCTGGAGGAATTGAATGCCATGATAGCAGAAGTAAGTCATTCAATTCCCTTATAATCCTGTCCTAAGCTTCTCTTTTGTATCTATTCTGTGACTGATGGGCGCTTTTTCTCTTTTCTGTGTCTTAGATGGAAGAATTGGAATATTTGGCAGAGATAAGTAAAGTGAGGAAAATGAAAAGAAAAATTAAACAAATGGAAAAAACTAATTTGATTTTTAAATCATAAATCATCCATAACAACAGAGGCCAGCCTATAAACATCGGCTTCACCATCATCGTCATCATTGAGATTCTGCACATGCGTCGACAGGAGTGGGCGCTTCCCTGAATCCTCCCTCCCTACGGAAACAGAAGAAATTCTAAAAAGACATCATAGAGTGACAGACGACCCTTACAAGTACTGGAAAGTGAAACTGGAGGTTTTACAGATCTGCAGAGGGGATTGCGAGCGGAGTTTGGCCAGTAAGAACTGAAAGAAAAAAAAGAGCAAAATTCAGAGAGGAAGGAAGAGAGGAAGAAACATTTTAAAATGACTCCCAAAAAGCAAGAAATTGTGGCAGCCTTCGAAGAATCCTTTAGCAGGCCTGAATGAAATATCAATAAGAATCTTGATGACATAACAGCTAATTTGGAGGTTATTCGACCAGAATTAAAGACAGTTAAAAAGACGGCCAAACAGGCTGCAGTGCAAGACTCAAGACGGAAAACAACCCCCACGTGACGTTATTGATTTTTCAACGGAGAGAGTAAAGGATATGACATTCAAAGCCTTGAAGGAAAAGATACCTGAGTGGGGAGGACTTAGAATAATGGCCTGGCTTAACCTATTTATTTATTATTTTATTATTTATTTATTATTTGGATTTGTATGCCGCCCCTCTCCGAAGACTCGGAGTGGTTACATGCCAAGGTATGTAACATTGCAGAGAAAGACAGCTGCAAAACTATGCTGATGTGTTATTTCACAACGGGCAGAGAGTCAGCTGGGGAATTCCACTACACTTGATTGCATTAAAAGATGGGAGAAGATATACAGCTACTAACGTAAAAGAGGCGGAGGATATGTTGGAGAAATTCTGGTGTGTTACAACAGGAAGAACAACCGGAAAAACATTGGAAATGTTTGCAGACACAATGTAAGGAGAAGAGCAAAGCAAAGCACAGACAGCCTCCGAAGTCAGCAGAGGAGGAATTAAGTTCTAGCGAGGAATCGGAAGAAGAAAAAAAGGAAGAAAATGAGGAGGAAGAAGACGGATAGGGAATATAAATGGACATATAAGAATTATCTATTTAGGGGGGAAAAAGAAAGAGGAATTGCTAAAGGTAATGGATAATTATTTTAAGGAAAACTTAGAGTCAGCAGAGCATACAATTGTTTGGGATGCGGCTAAGCCTGTCCTTTCGAGCCTACGCTATTTCTCAAGAAATAATTTATAATAGGAAAAGAAAAAAAAATGAAGGATAAAAAGATTAAAAAAATAGAGGAATACCAGAGAGAGCTACAGGAAAACTATAGAATAGAAATAAAACAAAAGTTGGAGCAATCCAAACAGGAACTGAACCAAATAGAGGATCTAGAATTGTGGAAAAAAGAAATTTTAGTGAAAAGGGATTTTCAAAAAAGTAACATAAGTACAATGAAAAAACTAGCTATCTAAAAAAGAGACGGGAAATATGGAGTTGGTGAAATTAAAAATAAAAGAGGGATGTATATAAAGCCTTTGATTCATAAATATCTATATATTGTAATGGAAAAATATAGAATTAATAAATCATATATAGAAACAATTCAAAGGCTGTACACAGGTGCGGGGGCAAGAATTAGAGTTAATAACAGGTTATTGAAAAGAGTAGAGCTACAAAGGGGTACCCATCAAGGTAGTCCTATTTCACAAGGGTTATTTCTAATTGGTATTGAAAGTCTAGCAGATAGAATTAGGAATAATGAAGGGGAATACAAGGTTATAAAATAAGAAATGAAGAATTAAAAATAAATTTGTATGCAGATGATATCTTACTGGTCACAGAATATCTGCTGGATACATTATATGAACTTAAAATAATTTTGAAAGATTTTGAGGCAGTTTCAGGGATGAAAATAAATTTGAATAAATCAGAGATAATGTTAATGAACATGAGTTTGACAGAGCAAAAAAAAAAATAGCAGAGAAAGGAGGGATACAATTAGCAAAAGGGAGAATAAAATATTTAGGTATTCAAATAACTAAGAAAGAAGAGTGGCTTAAAAAATGGAATCATAATAAGATATGGAGGAGAATAAGACAAATTAAGGAATGGAAAGGGAAATATCTATCAATAACAAAACGAACACAAGCAGTTAAGATATTGATCTTGCCAAAATTAATGTACTTAATACAAGCGTTGCCAGTGGAGATCCACACGGAACAATTAAGGCAATGGGATAGAGAACTGAGAGAATGGATCTTTGGAGGGAAAAGAGTAAGAGTAACACTGAAGACAGTACACAGTAATACCTCATCTTACGAACTTAATTGGTGCCGGGAGGAAGTTCGTAAGGTGAAAAGTTCGTAAGATGAAACATTGTTTCCCATAGGAATCAATGGAAAAGCGATTAATGCGTGCAAGCCCAAAACTCAGAAACCCGAAAGCCAGCCGCCACCACCGAAGGAGGCTTGAACCTCCCTTTGCCCCACGCTGCTTTGCCCTGCCTGTTGTCCTGGGCGAAGTGCTGGGGGGAGGGAGTCAGGAAGGTCCTCCTGCTCCCCCCCCCGCCAAAACCACAAAGACGGTCTGCCGCCGCCCGTTTGAGCCAGGATGACAGGCTAGACTTCCAGGGAGGACGGGGTGGGCAGCGGCTGGGTGCAGCGGCGGAGGGGCTGGCAGCACCCGACGCAGCGGGGAACATTGGCGTGGGAGGCAGGAGAGGACCGGGCAACCGGAGCAGCAGCGCCACCACCACGCCCAGCTCGGCTTCCCTGGCCGCCGCAGGCACCGCGCACCGCAATCTTCCGGGCCGGCCAGGCTCAATGGCAGAAGGCGGCCGCCTGACGGGGGAGGCTCGGCCGAAAGGGGACTGGGCTGGAGCCGCAGAGAGGGGCACGCCTTCCACCCGGGAAGTCCTGCCCCTTCATCCCCGAAGGCTGGCCTTTTTGGCTGGGAGGGAAGGTGAAATGCCGGCGGCTGTAGCAGCTGCTGCAAGAGGCATTTCACTTTCCCTCCCAGCCAAAAAGGCTGGCCTTTGGGGATGAAGGGACAGGACTTCCCTGGCTGAAGGCGTGCCCCTCTCTGCAGCTCCTATTTGGCTGGGAGGGAAAGTGAAATGCCTCTTGCAGCAGCTGCTACAACGGCTGGCATTTCACCTTCCCTCCCAGCCAAAAAGGCTGGCCTTTGAGGATGAAGGGGCAGGACTTCCCGGGCGGAAGGCATGCCCCTCTCTGCAGCTCCTTTTTGGCTGGGAGGGAAAGTGAAATGCCTCTTGCAGCAGCTGCTACAGCCGCTGGCATTTCACCTACCCTCCCAGCCAAAAAGGCCGGTCTTTGGGGATGAAGGGGCAGGACTTCCCGGGTGGAAGGCATGCCCCTCTCTACAGCTCCTTTTTGGCTGGGAGGGAAAGTGAAATGCCTCTTGCAGCAGCTGCTACAGCCGCTGGCATTTCACCTTCCTTCCCAGCCAAAAAGGAGCCGCAGAGAGGGGCACCCCTTCAGCCATGGAAGTCCTGCCCCTTCATCCCCAAAGGCCAACCTTTTTGGCTGGGAGGGAAAGTGAAATGCCTCTTGCAGCAGCTGCTACAGCCACTGGCATTTCACCTTCCTTCCCAGCCAAAAAGGAGCCGCAGAGAGGGTAACCCCTTCAGCCAGGGAAGTCCTGCCCCTTCATCCCCAAAGGCCAGCCTTTTTGGCTGGGAGGGAAAGTGAAATGCCTCTTGCAGCAGCTGCTACAGCCGCTGGCATTTCACCTTCCTTCCCAGCCAAAAAGGAGCCGCAGAGAGGGGCACGCCTTCAGCCAGGGAAGTCCTGCCCCTTCATCCCCAAAGGCCAGCCTTTTTGGCTGGGAGGGAAAGTGAAATGCCTCTTGCAGCAGCTGCTACAGCCGCTGGCATTTCACCTTCCTTCCCAGAAAAAAAGGAGCCGCAGAGAGGGGCACGCCTTCAGCCAGGGAAGTCCTGCCCCCTCATCCCCAAAGGCCAGCCTTTTTGGCTGGGAGGGAAAGTGAAATGCCTCTTGCAGCAGCTGCTACAGCCGCTGGCATTTCACCTTCCTTCCCAGCCAAAAAGGAGCCGCAGAGAGGGGCACGCCTTCAGCCAGGGAAGTCCTGCCCCTTCATCCCCAAAGGCCAGCCTTTTTGGCTGGGAGGGAAAGTGAAATGCCTCTTGCAGCAGCTGCTACAGCCGCTGGCATTTCACCTTCCTTCCCAGCCAAAAAGGAGCCGCAGAGAGGGGCACGCCTTCAGCCAGGGAAGTCCTGCCCCTTCATCCCCAAAGGCCAGCCTTTTTGGCTGGGAGGGAAAGTGAAATGCCTCTTGCAGCAGCTCCTACAGCTGCCAGCATTTCACCTTCCCTCCCAGCCAAAAAGGCTGGCCTTCGGGGATGAAGGGGCAGGACTTCCTGGGCGGAAGGCATGCCCCTCTCTGTGGCTCCTTTTTGGCTGGGAGGGAAAGTGAAATGCCTCTTGCAGCAGCTGCTACAGCCGCCGGCATTTCACCTTCCCTCCCAGCCAAAAAGGCCGGCCTTCGGGGATGAAGGGGCAGGACTTCCCGGGCGGAAGGCATGCCCCTCTCTGCAGCTCCTTTTTGGCTGGGAGGGAAAGTGAAATGCCTCTTGCAGCAGCTGCTGCAGCCGCCGGCATTTCACTTTCCCTCCCAGCCAAAAAGGAGCCACAGAGAGGGGCATGCATTCCGCCCGGGAAGTCCTTCCCCTTCATCCCCGAAGGCCAGCCTTTTTGGCTGGGAGTGAAAGTGAAATGCTTCTTGCAGCAGCGGCTATAGCCGCTGGCATTTCACCTTCCCTCCCAGCCAAAAAGGATCCGCAGAGAGGGGCACGCCTTCAGCATGCCCCTCTCTGTGGCTCCTTTTTGGCTGGGAGGGAAAGTGAAATGCCTCTTGCAGCAGCGGCTATAGCCGCTGGCATTTCACCTTCCCTCCCAGCCAAAAAGGATCCGCAGAGAGGGGCACGCCTTCAGCATGCCCCTCTCTGTGGCTCCTTTTTGGCTGGGAGGGAAAGTGAAATGCCTCTTGCAGCAGCTGCTACAGCTGCCGGCATTTCACCTTCCCTCTCAGCCAAAAAGGCCACCTTTCACCGCTGAGCCTGGCTGGCCCAGAAGATCGCGGTGTGCGGTGGCTGCGGCGGCCAGGGAAGCCGAGCCTGGCTTGGCGGCGGCACTGCTGCTCTGGTCGCCTGGTCCTGTCCTGCCTCCCGCGCCGATGTTCCCCACTGCGTCGCGCGCCGCCAGCCCCGAGTCGGACGCACCCTCGCCGCCACGCCCAGCCGCTGCCCGGCGTGTCCTCGCTGGAGGTCTAGCCGGAGCCTAAGCCGGGGGGCTTCTCAGTGGCCTCCCGAATGCCGATATTATGAAGCCTTCCAAATAAAACAATTACTAGAATTGGACCAAAGGGAGGAGAAATGGGTGAAATTAGAAAATGAGGTGAACAAGGGCTAGGAAAAGAAAGTATACATGATTCAAAGTTAAATCAAATAAGCAAAAAAACTATAGGACCAGGAAAGTAGCATTTAAAGTATGGAGTAGATGGCAGAAAGAGTGGAAGCAAGGAATATCTATAAGAAATGTAATAGGGAGGGGTGAAAAAGAGTTAGAAATAAATGGGTATAATCAAATAAAAGATGAATTAATGAAAATCAATGAGATAATACAAATAGGTGGACCCCAAAATTGGTTAAGATGGACTGAGCCAATAGATAAGATAAAAATGGGTCTGAGAGAAAATAAAATAGATACAATTTTGAAATATAGAGAGAAAGGATTAAGAGGAGTATAGGTGATATATAAATTAATGACAGATGATAAGGAATATATGCTGAATCAAATTAAGAATAAATAGAGTAAGGATTTTAATTTAACGGACTAAAGAATAGAAGGAATAATGAGAGGAATACAAAAAATTAAAATAGAGAAGTTTCAGGAAATGGAAAGGAAAATATCTAAATATCTAAAATGGTATAGAACTCCTGCCCAGTTGCCATATGTGATTGGAGGACTAAACCCTAAATGCTGGCATTGTGGTCGTGCAGTTCAAAAGTTTTGAATTTTAATACTGAAAAATATAAATGGAATAGTTAAAAATGAATTGCCGGTAGGATGGGAATGTTGAAGAGAGGAGGCGGGTGAGTGGATTTTGCCAAAGAAAAACAAAAAAAGAGACTTTAACATTGTTTAAGGGAACAAAAATGACCAGAAATGAAGAAGCAGCCATTTGGGTATCTGGATAAAAGAAAGGAATAAAAGTAGAAGGGATATTCAACTAAAGCCCACAAATTGAAGAATTTGAGCTGTTTCGAAAAATTGGACAAAGCTTTAAAAGATTTTGACTGGACTTCGAAGGAATTTGAAAATTGGAATAGATTTTAATATAAGAAAAATAAATAAGGGACAATAAATGGACTAAACAAGAAAGGCAGAGCTGGAGGGCAGAACAGTGGTTGGAGGAATACTCACTATGGTGGTAAATTGTTTTAGTATTTTGCCCAGCTGCTGTTTTTGGAAGAGTGGAAAGTGGAAAGGACTGTGACCTTAAAGATATGGAGAAAATGACTGTGAAGAGCTTATTGACCTTGCCAGACAATTTCCTGATGATCTTGGAAGAGCCTTTGAAATGATAATGTAAATAAACAACATGACATGCACAATGATGTTATTGTGGTTTATATGGATGAAGGTTCGCCATCACTGCCCTAGGAGCTCTCAGATTGCCTTGGTGCTAACCTGCCTCCCGCGTCTCCTCTTCATCTGATTTGTCTTCTGGAGCGGCAGGTGGCTGACAGGCCACAACACACAGTGGAGCCATCTAAGAATGTCTCCAGATCCACAGTACACCCAGATTTGGTGACATAATTCAGGTCTTGAGAGATTTCTGGACCATTAATAGGGATGCTCACAGTCAATCATGCCCTCATCACCTCTAAACTCGACTACTGTAACGCTCTCTACATGGGGCTACCTTTGAAAAATGTTCGGAAACTTCAGATCGTGCAGAATGCAGCTGCGAGAGCAATCATGGGCTTTCCAAATATGCCCATGTTACTCCAACACTCCACAGTCTGCATTGATTGCCAATCAGTTTCTGATCACAATTCAAAGTGTTGGTTATGACCTATAAAGCCCTTCATGGCACCGGACCAGATTATCTCAGGGACCGCCTTCTTCTGCAAGAATCCCAGCGACCAGTTAGGTCCCACAGAGTGGATCTTCTCCGGGTCCCGTCAACTAAAGAATGTCGCTTGGCGGGACCCAGGGGAAGAACCTTCTCTGTGGCGGCCCCGGCCCTCTGGAACCAACTCCCCCCCAAAGATTAGAATTGCCCCCACCCTCCTTGCCTTTCGTAAGCTGCTTAAAACCCACCTCTGCCATCAGGCATGGGGGAATTGAGACCCTCTTCCCCCTAGGCCTTTACAATTCTATGCATGGTATGTATGTATGTATGTTTGGTTTCTTTTATATTAATGGGTTTTTTAATTGTTTGTAACATCAGACTACTATTGTACACTGCTTTATTGTTGCTGTTACCCGCCCCAAGTCTCCGGAGAGGGGCGGCATACAAATCCAATAAATGAATGAATGAATGAATGAATGAATGAATGAATAAATAAATAAATAAATAAATAAATAAAACTTACTTTTGGGGTGATGTGGAATGAAGGGAAGATGAGCATCAGGTCACTACCAATGGTTCGCCCGAACCGATTTGAACCGGCTGAATACCCACCTCTGTCTATGATCTTTTGTAGATCATAATTTGACGTGTGTAACTTTTTCCTCTCTTTTAGTCTCATGGATACTTGGCACAGTGGATAAGGCTGAAGAATGAGTGAGTGGAGCCAAAGAGGGTGGAGATACAGACTCTCACACTCACTCCCTTCTCCTTCTGCTTCTCTTGAGCAGCAGATGACAGAGGAGGGAAAGGGGAGAAGACTTTTCAAAATTGAGCTGCAAGCCAGATAAGGCGAAGGGATCGTCTCCCCCTTTCCAAACTTAGTAGGTAATCACTATGTCTTCAACCAGCAGTGGTCAGGGCTGCAAACCTCAACAACCGAAGGCAGAACTCCCCCCAATTTTAGAACTTTTCCCCAAAGCTCTCTCCCTTTTACTTTACAACATGATGATCATCCTTCCTGGATTCTTCTGGATGAGTGGGAAGAACTTGGCACTTTTTACAAAGAACTGTCTCTCCCAGGAATGTTACATCTTGGATACTGACATCTTAAAATTACGGAAAAGGCAAGCGTAGGTGGGCAAGCACAGATGTATGGATATCCCCCCCCCCCACTCCTTCTTTCAGTCTTCGGGACTTACAGCTTCCCCCGTGCCATCATTCCTGGTTCATTTCAACATACATTGAAGCCAATATGCTTCCTCCTCTTTGTCCTGAGATGGCAAAAGTTGACAAGACTTCTTTTTCTCCTCCTCCTCCTCCTCCTCTTCTTCTTCCTTTTCCTCTTCCTCGTCTTCCACTTCTTCTTCCTCCTTCTTCTTCTTCCTTTTCCTCTTCCTCCTCTTCCTCTTCTTCCTCCTCCTCTTCCTCCTCTTCTTCCTTTTCCTCTTCCTCATCTTCCTCTTCTTCCTCCGCCTCCTTCTTCTTCGTTTTCCTCTTCCTCCTCTTCCTCTTCTTCCTCCTCCTCCTCCTCCTCTTCTTCCTTTTCCTCTTCCTCCTCTTCCTCCTCTTCTTTCTCCTCCTCCTCCTTGGCTCCAATGCCATGTAGGGTTTTATATACATCAGACCTGGGCAAGATGCTGTCTGGAGGGTGGGTGCGGCCCGCCCGCTGTCTGTGACCAGCCCACAGAGGTTGATCCAACCTGTGCACGCGCACATGCGCATGCAGGCAAATACCAAAAGCCATGCAGCATTTCCAAAAGCCGCGTGGTAGAGTTGGACGGTCCCACCACCTGCGCGCAGAAGCAAAAAGCGAAAAAGCAGCAGTTGCGTTATATAATATGTTATATTTGAGCACCAGGTTCCTGTAGTCTGCATTTTTAATTTTTCTGGAAATCTATTCCTACTCCCACACCATTCAAAGGGTTAGGGTTTAAATGAGGAAACATCTTAAAAGACTTAATGAACTCAATCTGTATAGTCTGGAGGACAGAAAGAAAAGGGGGAACATGATCGAAACATATAAATATGTTAAAGGGTTAAATAAGGTTCAGGAAGGAAGTGTTTTTAATAGGAAAGTGAACACAAGAACAAGGGGGCACAATCTGAAGTTAGTTGGGGGAAACATCAAAAGCAACATGAGAAAATATTATTTCACTGAAAGAGTAGTAGATCCTTGGAACAAACTTCCAGCAGACGTGGTTGGTAAATCCACAGTAACTGAATTTAAACATGCCTGGGATAAACATATATCCATTGTAAGATAAAATGCAGGAAATAGTACAAGGGCAGACTAGATGGACCATGAGGTCTTTTTCTGCCGTCAGACGTCTATGTTTCTATGTTTCTGTGTTTCTATCTTCAAAGAAAAAAAGAAAGTCCAGTTGCCTCCTGAAACAGCCCCTTTGGGACAACCTGGATGACTGAAAATCTCTACAGACTTCTTTTTCTATCAACTGCTGTTCCCAACTATGGGCTTGGCAATTTCTCAGTTTATGCCAAGGTAAGAAAAAAAAAGGTACGTTACCAGATGCTGGCTGGTTGTAGCTTCTCAACACTTTTTTGAAAAGGTGCGTTCTGCTTCTTGGTTCAACTTATCTTCTGCTGGTGAGGTGCAGTCCAGGCCTACTCCTCCTCCACTGTCACATCTGTTGAGGTGACAGCTGCTACTTTCCCTAAACTACAGTGTCTTCTTTTTCTGCTCTCCCACATAACACAAACCTGCTCTCAAGCACACCCACACTCTAATACAAAAGTGTCCAACTACAGTGGTACCTCTAATTACGAACTTAATTCGTTCTGTGGTCAGGTTCTTAAGTAGAAAAGTTTGTAAGAAGAAGCAATTTTTCCCAAAGGAATCAATGTCAAAGCAAATAATGCATGTGATTGGGGAAACCACAGGGAGGGTGGAGGCCCTGTTTCCTCCCAGGAGATTTCTAGAGAGGCCCCACGGAGCCTTCTCCCCATCTTTTCTGGCCCTGTTTCCTCCCAGGAGATTCTTAGAGAGGCCCCACGGAGGCTTTCCCCCACCTTTTTCAGCCCTGTTTCCTCCCAGGAGATTCCTAGAGAGGCCCCACGGAGACTTCTGCCTGCCTTTTCCGGCCCTGTTTCCTCCCAGGAGATTTCTAGAGAGGCCCCACGGAGACTTCTCCCCATCTTTTCTGGCCCTGTTTCCTCCCAGGAGATTCTTAGAGAGGCCCCACGGAGGCTTTCCCCCACCTTTTTCAGCCCTGTTTCCTCCCAGATGATTTCTAGAGAGGCCCCATGGAGGCTTCTCCCCACCTTTTCTGGCCCTGTTTCCTCCCAGGAGATTCCTAGAGAGGCCCCACGGAGGCTTTCCCCCACCTTTTTCAGCCCTGTTTCCTCCCAGATGATTTCTACAGAGGCCTCATGGAGGCTTCTCCCCACCTTTTCTGGCCCTGTTTCCTCCCAGGAGATTCCTAGAGAGGCCCCACGGAGACTTCTCCCCATCTTTTCCGGCCCTGTTTCCTCCCAGGAGATTCCTAGAGATGCCCCATGGAGGCTTTCCCCCACCTTTTTCGGCCCTCTTTCCTCCCAGGAGATTTCTAGAGAGGCCCCATGGAGGCTTCTCCCTGACTTTTCTGGCCCTGTTTCCTCCCAGAAGATTCCTAGAGAGGCCCCATGGAGGCTTCTCCCTGACTTTTCTGGCCCTGTTTCCTCCCAGGAGATTCCTAGAGAGGCCCCATGGAGGCTTCTCCCTGACTTTTCTGGCCCTGTTTCCTCCCAGGAGATTCCTAGAGAGGCCCCATGGAGGCTTCTCCCTACCTTTTCTGGCCCTGTTTCCTCCCAGGAGATTCCTAGAGAGGCCCCATGGAGGCTTCTCCCTGACTTTTCTGGCCCTGTTTCCTCCCAGGAGATTCCTAGAGAGGTCCCATGGAGGCTTCTCCCTGCCTTTTCCGAGTACAGTTTCAGAGGCTCAGGTTTGTAAGTGAAAAATGGTTCTTGAGGCAAAAAAATCTTGAACACCTGGCTCTTATCAAGAAAAGTTTGTAAGTAGAGGCGTTTGTAGGTAGAAGTACCACTGTATAAGACTTGTGGACTTCGACTCCCAGAATTCCCCAGCCATCATCATATTGACCACCATAGCACATTCCTTCCATAATTCTCCAAGGTTAAGAAAACCAACATGAGTGCAAAATGTTAGTTTGTGTTGGTAGGATGTGCTTGCAGCAATTACACTGCTTTTATGCAATGACTTGGATTACTTGCGATCCACAGCTGAATAACTATATACTGTACAGCTATATATAAATTATATAGAACTATATAATATAATAGTTTCAAAGCGGGGGAAAAAGCAACACACCAAGGTCGAAGTCAGCAAAGCAGGCACGAAACACAACAATCAGATAATCCTCCACAATGGCCAAACCCACACGCTGCTCTTTATAGCAGCCTCACTAATGACCACAGCCCCACCCAACCACAGGTGGCCTCATTTTCTTTGATAATAATCTCTCAGTTGTTGCTGCTTATGCATCACTCTCCCCATGCATGGCTGTATCATTAACTCTTGTTCTGAATCCAAGGAGGAGAGAGATAATTGATCTCCTTCTGAGCTATATGCCCCACTCTCCTCCTCCCTGTCACTCATGTCTTCTTGGTCAGAGGAGCCTTCATCAGCAGATTCCACCAGGGGCAAAACAGGCCTGCGGCATGTGGATGTCTCCCCCACATCCACAGTCCTTGGGGCAAGAGCTGGGCCAGAGCTAACCACAACAGTTAGTAAAATGAGGACCCAGATTCTTGGGGGTGATATGCTTACTCTCTGTAACTTGTTTAGAGAGGGCTGTAAAACACTGTGAAGTGGTATATAAGTCTAAATGCTACAAGATATTGCTAACTAGGGAAGAAGACAATTTCAGACTACTCTGATCAGAGTTCTTACTATCATTTAAATAGGGGGAATGGAAGACAGACGTGGTTTCAAAACAACAGCTCTTTATTTGGCAACTAACTACTTCCAATCCAGCAAAAGCTTTGTCTGACAGCCAGCCCTTTTATAGGAAACCGCCAGACAGTTTAGCCAATCAGCGGTCAGTATTTTCCCTCCAGAATGGAGGACCTGACTGAAGCCTATTTGCTTCAGTCTTTAGAATATAACACTACCCACACCTTGAAAAAGAGAATAGCGTGAGTGGTGTGCCCCCCCCCCCCCTTTGAAAGCTTCCATATTATTAATGTAACTGCTGCCACTGTTCTTATTTAAATACTACAATTTCTCACCACTTCCCTACTTTGCTGTGTGAAATCCCCCCAATTTCATATTTCTAGAAAAAGAAAGCCAGAGGCTAAGAAACAGAAGTTTAATGAGACACATTTTAAAGGTTACTCTGTGTAATAAATCTGAGTATTTTGCTACTCCAACTTCGGAGGCATTTAAAATCTTAAGAACCAGCCTCAGATGTGAAGCCAGGCTGATTCACTCACCTCTAAACATATCCTGGCATTATCTGGGTTCCCAGGCTGAAATTGCAAGCAGGATTGACTAATTTCCATCACCACAGGCCTCTGCAACAGGCCTCTAGTTTTGCAAGATGAGAGAAATGCACAGCCGGTGGCTTTAACCGGCGGCCGAAATTGCCCCCGGAGCCGGGAGACACTGGCGGAAGCTCCGTGGAGCTCCGAACTTCTGGTTTCTGGCAAAACAGGAAGTTCGGCTTTTGGCAGCGCGCCAACCTGGTGCGCTGCATGCTGGGCTCGGGGGGGAGGTCCTGGATCACCCTATTTAAGGGTGGTCCAAACAGGACCTCCTCCTTGCCCAGCTGTATCCAGAAGCGAACACCCGCCCGCCCTCCGCTATCATACAGTGTGTCTCGGAGAGGTCGCTTCGGGGCCGGATAGGAATTTTTTATGGCTTCCCCTTTAGAGGCGCCCGTTTTTTCGCCTATTCCACACTGACGGTATGGATGGACTGGTTAGGGGGTGCGGCGCCATGCAGATATTTGATTAATTTGGCTTCCCTCTGGTCACTGGGGTTTGGCAGGTTAGGGGCGGAAATGGGCAGTAGGAGCAACTGCACAAGCTCCTTTTGGGCATCTTTTAAAAGGATGATGGACCACCTTTCTCCATGAACTATACGTTGGTACAACTTCAGGGATTGGAGAGAGGATGCCCATGGGTCTCACCAGATCCAATTGCCCTCGGGGATTGGAGGGTGAGCTCCTCCCACATGCTGAAGGGCGTGGCTCAGATCCAGGTGAAGGTGGCTACCTTCACCTGGTTCAGCAAGGAGTTATGCCCAATAAGTTGCCCAGGAAGATTTTGACAGGAATTTCCGCCCCGTTAGTTTTTGGGTTCTGCAGGTCCTTTGTTTACAGTTGAATTTGAATTATTTAAATATTTAAATTTATGTATTTAAAGTTAAGTTATTTAAATTTATGCTAATTTAATGAAGTGACCCTATATTTAACCCATACACTGTCTCAGCGTCTTTACTCTGCTTCCAGGGCAATGGAATGATCTCATTGGGGTCTAGACAGTTCGTGACATCGGCATCTCTCCAGGAGTGACAAGGAGTGATATGTGAAATGACACCAGTGTTCCAATATTTAAGGGATTGCCATAAAGAAGAGGGAGCCAATCTATTCCCCAAAACACCAGAAGGCAATGGGTGCAAGGATGAAATTCAACAGGTTCTGACAGGTGCTGCAGAACTGTTAACAGAAATTTGGAGTAGTTTGGAGAACCATCAAATACCACCTCTGGCCCTGTGGAGATTTCGCAATATTCTTCCCCAGGAGAGAGGAGGGAATGGAGATTTTGCAGTATCCTTCTCTTGCCAAACACACCAAACCACGCCCACAGTAAGGGAAAAAAATGAATTTCACCTTTGAATAGATGGAAACTTATCAAGCAGAGAAGAAACCTAAGGAGAATTAAGGAGAAATTTCCAGACAGTTAGAACAATTAATAGGTGGAATTGCTGCGGCTGAATCAGTTTACCAGTTCAGGGAATGGAGACCATGAAGAGATTGAGTAACTCAGGTTTTATTGCATGCATGTAGGTTCAGAAGATAAAAAGGCAATCTCTGAACCTTGGCTTATAGCCGAGGAAGTATTTTTATATTTTTGCAGAAGCACCATCGAAAATGTCCAAAGATACTTCACCAGAAGAGCCCTTCACTCTTACACTCGAAACAGAACACCCTACGAATCAAGACTTACAATCCTGGATCTAGAAAGTTTAGCGCTATGATGCCTTAAACATGATCTAAGTATTGCCCACAAGATCATATGCTGCAACGTCTTGCCTGTCAAAGACTACTTCGGCTTTAACCACAACAACACAAGAGCACACAACAGATTCAAACTTAATATTAACTGCTCCAAACTTGACTGTAAAAAATACGATTTTAGTAATCAAGTTGTCAAAGCATGGAACTCATTACCAGACTCCTTAGTATCATCCTCTAACCCCCAACATTTTACCATTAGACTTTCCACGGTTGACCTCTCCAGATTCCTAAGAGGTCAGTAAGGGGCGTGCATAAGTGCACCAGCATGCCTTCCATCCCCTGTCCTAATGTCTCTCCTATAATACTCTCATCTAATAATTCATCTAATAATTCTTTATTATTTATTTATTTATTATTTATTACTTAGATTTGTATGCCGCCCCTCTCCGAAGACTCGGGGCGGCTCACAACATGTAAAAAACAAATATACTTTGGTATCCTTCTATCCTGCATCAAATTAGGGTGGCAGATCGCCTCTAGTGGAGATATCCATTCTGGCACTGTTAAAAAGTGATCTTTCTTAATATCTTTCCAAACTTCTAATAAATACTTTCTTATTGTATGCCTTTTAAAATAAGAGTGTGTCCTATCTTTATCATACCAAAGGAAGGCATGCCATCCAAGCATCAAGTCGTGCCCTTCCAAATTTAATATTCTTCTACTTTCTAATGTCACCCATTCCTTTATCCAAGTTAATGCAGCTGCCTTATAATATAATTTCCAATTGGGCAAGGCAAAACCACCTCTTTCCTTTATATCTTCTAATATACTTAACTTTATTCTTGTCCCCAACATTTTACCATTAGACTTTCCATGGTTGACCTCTGCAGATTCCTAAGAGGTCAGTAAGGGGCGTGCATAAGTGCACCAGCATGCCTTCCATCCCCTGTCCTAATGTCTCTCCTATAATACTCTATATATCTCTCTCCTATTCCTATATCTTTCATTCTACTCTTTCATTGATATACCCTTCCTCTTCCTCCCTCCTTCCATCCTTCCTTCCTCTCCTTCTTTCCTTCCCTCTTCCTTCCTCTCCTTCCCTCCCTCCTTCCTCTTCCTTCCTTCCTCTCCTTCTTTCCTTCCCTCTTCCTTCCTCTCCTTCCCTCCCTCCTTCTTTCTGCTCCTTCCTTCCATCTTCTTCCTCCCTCCTTCCTCCTTCCTTCATTCTTTCTTTTTTCTTCCTTCCTTCCTCTCCTTCTTTCCTTCCCTGTTCCTTCCTGTCCTTCCCTCCCTCCTTCCTTCTGCTCCTTTCTTCCTTCCATCTTCTTCCTCCCTCCCTCCTTCCTCCATCCTCCTTCCTTCCTCCTTCCTTCCTTCTTTTTTCTTCCTTCCTTCCTTCTTTCCTTCCTTTCTTCTTTCTTTCTCCACCCCCTTCTCCTCCACCTCCTCCTCTTCCTTCTCCTTATCCTCAGTTGATTTGGTGCCTTCAAGTCAATGTCCACTATTAGCAAACCACATTCACCATGACTATCTGTCCTTAATCTACTTAGATTAGATTTTCCACCATCACCACTATAACTGAGACCACCCTCCTTTCTGTTGGTCATCTTCCTTTCTTTCCTTCTACCCATTCCAGCATTAGAGTCTTCCCTGGAGAGCTAAGTCTTTGCATAATATGTCCACAAGTAAGATAATTTGAGTCTGCTTATTTGTGCCTCAAGTGAGAAGCCTGGGTTGATTTGTTTAATGATGCATTTGTTTTCTTGGATATCGGTGGTATTCTCAAGAGCTTTAAGGAGAATGTTAAAAATGAATTTCAGTATTGGTTCGTGCTCTTTGCTGCAGCTCAATTACCTGTAAGATATGTGTATTTTGATAACACATTACAACAGAACGGTTCTGCCGGAATAGCTTATGAAGGTTGCATTTGAACTCTATTAATGGGGAGAAATGAAGGACACAAACTTCACTTCATATATGCAGAAATCTATTTTCTGTTTTCCTCCCAGAATATGCCATGAGATTTTAATTTTTCTCTCCTCGTTTACGCTACGAAAAGTTTTGGCTTTTTTTTTAACCTGCTGAATGCCTTTTCTCCTTCCTTTATAGTGTTTCTGATTTTTCTTTTTATTTGGAAGGATGGATTGGAGGAGGGAGAGAGGGAGGGAAGGGGGAGGAAGGGAGGAAGGGAAGGGGAGGAAGGAAGGAAGGAAGGAAGGGAGTGAGTGAGTGAGTGAGAGAGGAAGAATGGGAGGAAGGTCGAATGGGAGGGAAGAAGAATCTCTGGGACCGCCTTCTGCCGCACGAATCCCAGCGACCGGTTAGGTCCCACAGAGTTGGCCTTCTCCAGGTCCCGTCAACGAAACAATGTTGTCTTGTGGGACCCAGGGGAAGAGCCTTCTCTGTGGTGGCCCTGACCCTCTGGAATCAACTGCCCCCGGAAATTAGGACTACCCCCACCCTCCTTGCCTTGTGCAAACTCCTCAAAACCCACCTCTGTTGTCAGACATGGGGAAATTGATTCCCCTGGGCCGTTTCTGCTTTATGTATGGTCTGTATGAGATGTATGATTGTTTTCATATTAAGGGTTTTTAATTGTTTTTAAGTATTGGATTTGTACTGGGTTTTTGCTGTTGTTGTTGTGAGCCGCTCCGAGTCTTCGGAGAGGGGCGGCATACAAATCCAATAGATAGATAGATAGATAGATAGATAGATAGATAGATAGATAGATAGATAGATAGATAGATAAGAATGGGAGGGAGGGGAAGGAGGTAGGAAGGGAGAAAAGGAGAAAGGGAGGAAGGGAAGAAAAAAATGAAGGGAGGGAGGGAGGGACGGGAGGGACGGGCGGAGGGACGAAGGGAGGTCAAATGGGAAGGATGAAGAATGGGAGGGAGGGGGAGAAAGGGAGAAAGGGAAGAAAAAAGGAAGGAAGGAAGGAAAGGAAAGGAAAGGAGGAAGGGGAGGGAGGGAGGAAGAATGGGAGGGAGGAGGATACTTCTCCCAATGGTCCCGGGGAGTCCCATTCGGAAAACAATTTGGGGATTTATTTCTATCTTGGACAGCCTTGGTCAGAAATATCTTCCAATTCCTCTGGCGCTAAGTAGTATGGAGAAAGCTGAGTGACTAGTTGCACAAAGCTCTATTTTAAGCACCCCTGGGAGAATGCACACCGTCTTGGATGTAACATTTAATTCCCTACAAAGGGAACGCTGTCACCCAAACTTCCGCATCCGAAATGTGACTTTAATACAATAGCCCTTTCCAGTTTCTTTCTAGGTCATTGTTTTGATGAATACTGAAACCCAGCCCCATAGCTCTGTATATTCATTCAGACATCAGTCACAAAGCACAGAGGCTGGTCTACCGCGTTGAATAATGGACTTGCTTGCAAGGTGGCTGGTGATATATGCAGACATTTTCAGCAGACTGAGGCTTTGCTTGTGATGGAGGCTCTCTCCCTGGAGAGAGGAGACTTGCTAAACTTATCTGCAATTCCAGGCAAGGGAAGCGAGAGGAACAGGATTCCAGAATCCTGTCTGCACACAGAGATGGACTCAAAGCAAAGTAAGCTTAGCCTGGTTAATTCAGTGCAGTGCCTTCTAGTAGGTGCCTAAGCTTCCTGGTGTATCATTCAATAAAAAGTCTAGAAATCCACTAGGGCAATGTTTCCAAACCTTGGCAACTTGAAGAGATCTGGACTTCAACTCCCAGAATTCCCCAGCCAGCAAATGCTGGCTGGGGAATTCTGGGAGTTGAAGTCCAGATCTCTTCAAGTGGCCAAGGTTGGGAATCACTGCACTAGGCGTCTAAACAGGGATTTTATATACCGTATATACTCGAGTATAAGCCGAGTTTTTTAGCCCCAAAAATGGGCTGAAAAACACAGCCTCGGCTTATATTCGGGTCATTGACAAAGTCACCACACGAGGGCGCCATTGCTTGAGCCAGGGCGAGGAGGCACCAGCTTTTGTCCCCTCTGGCACGCTGTAGTTCCTCTCCCTAGCTCAAAGAAGGCAGCCATTTGCAATGGTGAGTCGGATTAAAAAGGCCCCCTGCTGTCAGATTCTCCTCCCCCTCCTTTGAAAGGATTTAAACTGTTTAAAAAATGGTATTTTGTGGTAGTTGCTGTCCTTGCTTGGATAGGATCTAATAATGTGTTATGAGGCAGAGCTAGACAGGAATTCTTTTTCTATCTGTCTATCTTTCTATCTATCTATTTTTCTATCTATCTATCTATCTATCTATCTATCTATCTATCTATCTATCTGTATCTATTTCTATCTATCTATCTATCTATCTATCTATCTATCTATCTATCTATCTATCATCTATCTATCTATCTGTATCTATTTCTATCTATCTATTTTTCTATCTAACTATTTTTCTTTCTATCTATCTATCTATCTATCTATCTATCTATCTATCTGTATCTATTTCTATCTATCTATCTATCTATCTATCTATCTATCTATCTATTTTTCTATCTGTCTGTCTGTCTGTCTATCTATCTTTCTATCTATATCTATCTATCTATCTATCTATCTATCTATCTATCTATCTATCTATCTATTTTTCTATCTGTCTGTCTGTCTGTCTATCTATCTTTCTATCTATATCTATCTATCTATCTATCTATCTATTTCTATCTATCTATCTATCTATCTATCTATTTTTCTGTCTGTCTGTCTCTATCTATCTATCTATCTATCTATCTATCTATCTATTTTTCTGTCTGTCTGTCTGTCTATCTTTCTATCTATATCTATCTATCTATCTATCTATCTATCTATCTATCTATCTATCTATCTATCTATCTATTTGGTTTTCTATGCTGATAACATCACAGCAGCTAATGCTGAAGCTCTTCTTTGGATACACTTATTTGTTTGTTTGTTTGTTTATTTATTTAATTGGAGTTGTATGCAATCCCTCTCCAAGGACTCAGGGTGGCTCACAGCATATATAAAAACAGAACAATAATGTAAATCCAATTAATGATGAGAAGGAATCCAGTTTTGAAGGATTTTAACTCTTAGGTTTTAGCTTTGTTCCTGATCGAGCTACTTTTTTTACTTTTTAATTTATTGTTAATATTGTTAATTTGTTTACCCTCTTTTAAATTTACAGAGCTAGTTTACTGGTTTTCTTTAAAATAAATATTCTAAAACATGTCTCAATTAATGTAATTTTATTGTTTTCCATTTTTATAAGTTACCAGTAGCCACTGCATTTTCTAACCTCGGCTTATACTCGGGTCAATACGTTTTCCCAGTTTTTGTGGCAAAAATTGGTGCCTCGGCTTATACTCGGGTCGGCTTATACTCGAGTATATACGGTATTTGTTTATTTATTAGATGTCTGTTCCATTGAGTTCCATTGAGTTTCGTAACAGAATGCCCTATGCACCTTGACTTACAATCCTAGGTTTAGAAAGCTTAGAACTACGTCATCTTAAACGCATAGCCCATAAAATCATCTGCTACAATGTCCTTCCTGTCAACGACTACTTCAGCTTCAACCACAACAACACACGAGCACATAACAGATACAAACTTAAAGTAAACCTCTCTAAACTGGATTGCAGGAAATACGACTTTAGCAACCAAGTAGTTGATGCATGGGACTCACTACCAGACTCTGTAGTATCATCACCTAACCCCAAAACTTTACCCTTAGATTATCCACTGTTGACCTCTCCCGATTCCTAAGAGGTCAGTAAGGGGCGGGCATACATGCACCAGAATGCCTTCCGTCCCGTCCTATAGTCTCTCCTATATCTTCTCTTCTATCTCTTCTATCCATTATATCTCTTGTATCTCTTTTATCTTTTATATTTTCTGCTATTCTGTCTAGTTATATTTTACTCCTATATTTCTCTTCTATACTGTCTTTGATACATTCTACTTGTATAATGTGGCTTGCATTGGCTGCCAATCAACTTCCGGTCACAATTCAAAATGTTGGTCATGACCTTTAAAGCCCTACATGGCATTGGACCAGAGTACCTCTGGAACCGCCTGCTACCGTACAAATCCCAGCGACTGATACGGTCCCACAGAGCTGGCCTTCTCCGGGTCCTGTCGACTAAACAATGTCATTTGGCAGGCCCCAAATTGAAATGAAAAAAGTAAATCTTATTGGTTTATTTTGCTGATATAATGCATCCCCCCCCCCCCGTTTTTGTGAATTCTTTTTCAATTTATGGATAGTTTTGCTTGCAAAATGCATTCTATTTTACTGAAGTTGGTGTGGGATTGGTAGCTTGAACATTTCTGAATATAAGAAAAATATAAAGGAACTGAAAAAAATGATTCTTATTGGTTTTTTAACATCAGAACTAAGGCCTCCCCCCCCCCCCTCGGCTGCTTGCAACCATTTTCACTTTATATTTACGCAGCCTTCAAATCCAAAATATTTTTAATATCTTATGCATTCATTTACTCATTTTAACATGGCTGATCATCATAAAAATATTTGTGGGGGTGGGGGAAAAATTTTTTTCTGGGCAAAAAAAAAATCACATTGACTGTTTCGGGTCATATAGACCCGGACCAAAATGATTTTTTTTAGGTACTTGAATTTGGTCTTTTTGAAAACTTTTTCCACTGGAAAACTAGTTTGAACATTTATGAACATAATGATATGAAAATTGAACTGAAAAAATTGAGGCTTATATTTTTATTTTGATCAAAAAGCCCCTCCCCCCATGCTTTCTGAATTTTATGTCAATTTATATTTTTTTAGGCTACAAATCTCTAAGGAATATTCCCCCAAAAGTTTTGATATACTAAATTGAACAATCCTAAACATAAGAAAAATAGAAATGAACTGAAAAAAATGATTCTTATTGGTTTATTTTTGAATATAAGACCATATCGTTTTATACTCGAGTATAAGCCTACTCGAGTATAAGCCTATTTGAGTATAAGCATGGGGGCCCATTTATGAGCAAAATAAACCAATAAGGATCATTTTTTTCAGTTCAATTTTCATATCATTATGTTCAGAAAGGTTCAAGCTACCAATCCCACACCATCTTTAGTAAAATAGAATGCATTTTGCAGGCAAAATTATCAATAAACCTAAAAGAAATTCACAAAAATGGGGGGGATTCACAAAATTCACAAAAATGGGTAGGCACATTTATGTGCAAAATAAACCAATAAGGATTAATTTTTTCAGTTCAATTTTCATTCCATTGTGTGCAGAAATGTTCAAACTTGTTTCCAGGTGAAAAAAGCTTTCAAAAAGACCAAATATAAGTACCTAAAATGATCAATTTGCAGTCCGGGTCAAATAGACCCGGGAACATAAGATTAGGGAGTTTTTTCGAACAGAAGAGCAGGGTTAAATTTACTTTACTTCATTAAGGTGCTAAGATATTTTACTTAACAGTAAAACATATGCTATTTACTTCCATTCTATGCAGGATGATACCCTATTTTTTGGAGTATTAGATGCACCTTAGTTTTAGGAGAGGAAAACAAGGGGGAAAAAATCTCCCTCTGCATCTCAGAAATTTGCCTCCCAGCAAATAATGTATATCATCTGTACTGTAAACAGTACAGATGATATACAGTTTGCTGTGTATTTCTGTCCATGTGTGTTTGACCCTTAGAAATAGCAAAGAATTAGAGAAATGGCATATATTAATGCCAGAAAGTTTTCTTAAATGTAGTCACACTAACATACAAAAACACATGGTATTTTTTTAAAATTACATACATCCATAATAGATATTTTTGTTGTGAGCCGCCCTGAGTTTGCAGAGAAGGGCAGCATAGAAATTTATTTATTTATTTATTTATTTATTTATTTATTATTTATTTATTTTATTTATTTATTTTGTCCAATGCAAATTGAAAGTTAAGGAGAATAAAAACGTGTAGTAGTAAATATCAGGGAAGGGATAGAAGAAGAGATATGAGAATAGAATACATCAATGAAGAGTAGAGGAAGGCTATATGGATGGGAGAAAAGATATATAAAATATAGGAGAGACAATTGGACAGGTGACGGAAGGCAAACTAGTGCACTTATGCTCGCCCCTTAATAAACAAACAAACAAACAAACAAACAAACGAATAAATAAATAAATAATATGTACAATGAACTTCTCACTGGGGACAGTTACAGAGGTAGATTCCTCTCGGTTCAGACCGGTACCAACCAGATGAACTGGTAGTTGAAGTCCACAAGTCTTAACGGTTCTCTTGGTGCCAATCGTAGGCATCACCATCTTTTTTTTTTTTTTTAAAAAAACCTTTTTTTGCATTTTTTTGGACTTTTTTTCAGATTTTTTTTGGGTATTTTTTTTTCTTTCCTCCCCCTTCTGCATATGTGCAGAAGCCAAGTTTCCAGCATTGTGCAGGTGCTCGCTAGCTTATTTTGGCTTTTTTTGGGAGGGGGATTTAATATATATTTTTTGCCACTCTGTATGCACACATGCAAAGCCGCAGCACGGGAGGAAATGAACTGGCAGCGAGGTAAGTTAGAACCCACCCCTGAACTGTTACAATGTGAGAACACTCCGTTCGTTCTAGTTTCAGCAATGAAAAATTCAGTTCAAGTGCCACTGATTACAGACAATCGTATCAGCTTGACCCATGACCTAATTGTATATTTTGATATGTCCTTGACCAAGAAATTGGTAAACATAGCACTTTCCTTGTTACCTACCAATAAAACTTTGGTCTCAATTAATGGTTGTTGCTATATTTGATAAGAACGATTCTCTCTTCATTAACAGCATCTGGTTAGGATAATTTTGTCCATAATGTGTACTGTTAAGATAAAATCTTACTCCTGTCTCCATTCATGGGGCTGAATTTTCTTCGGAAGATTGGAAGGGAAGTATCAGGTTAATCCATGATGCTTCGAACAGTATTTTCATTGATTTATTTTTTTTTATTTATTTATTTTGTCCAATACACAATGAGGGTTTTAGTGGGTATACAGTGATCCCCCGATCATTGCGAGGGTTCCGTTCCAGGACCCCCCGCAACGAGCGGGTTTTCGCGAAGTAGCGCTGCGGAAGTAAAAACACCATCTGCGCATGCGCAGATGGTGTTTTTACTTCCCAGCAGCGAGGAGCCGAAGATTGGGGTTTCCCCGCCGCCCACGCAAACTCCTCGCTGCTGCCGCGCCCGCCGCTCGCCTGCCCTGAAAGGGAAAGCCCCCCCAGGCCGGCTCCGATCCCCCCAGGCCGGCTCCGATCCCCCCAGGCCGGCTCCGATCCCCCAGGCCGGCTCCGATCGTTTTAAAACAGGCGCGCCGTTCTCCGCTGACTCCTGGCAAACTTCCTGGGTGAAGGGCGAAGGGCGGGCGAGCGGGTGCTGGGGGGGGCTTCGCCCTCCCGCCAGCAAGAGGGGGAAGACCCAGGGAAGCCGCCCAGCAGCTGATCTGCCCGGCGCCATCTACGCATGCGTGCCCATAGAAAAAAAGGGCACGCATGCGCAGATGGTGTTTTGACTTCCGGGTTCAAAAATCGCAAATTACCCTGTTCGCAATGGTCGGGGACGCAATAACCGGGGGATCACTGTATATCTATATACACATAGTAAAATACATGATGAAGGTTATAGAGGAGATACTCATAGTAAAATATATCTAAGAAATAATAGAAAAGAAGGTATAGTAATAGAACATATCAATGAAAGAATAGAAGAAGAGATACAGGAATAGAAGAAAGGTGTAGGAGATATAGGAGAGCAATAGGACAGGGGACGGAAGGCACTCTAGTGCACTTGTACTCGCCCCTTACTGACCTCTTAGGAATCTGGATAGGTCAACCATAGATAATCTAAGGATAAAGTGTTGGGGGTTTGGGGATGACACTATGGAGTCCGGTAATGAGTTCCACGCTTCGACAACTCGGCTACTGAAGTCATATTTTTTACAGTCAAGTTGGCTGGCTAAAATCAGCCTGCTCTCGTTTCCGCTTTGCATCAATTTCTTCACAAATGCTTCCACTTAAAACTACTGTATGGGATTTTTAATAAAAGTTTGGATTGATTTATTCTAAAGCGTTTCGCAGACTTCAGCATTTTGAGTCGATTCTGATCAGCTGAGAGCTGCAGTACCGCACAAAAGGACCCACTTGGGGGAGGTCCTTCTCTCCATCAATGACTAGAGGGGACTGGGGTTCAATCCAACGAATCTGAGATTTCCAGCTCCTTGAGGTCCCTCAGGGCAATTGTGATGGTATTTCCTTGCAGTGCAATTACCTTGCCTAATCCGCAGAGTTTTATGGGGAATGTAGAAAACATGATATACCATATTTTTCAGATGATAAGACTCAACGGAATATAAGACACACCTTAGTTTTTGTTGTGTTTGGGCCTGGGCCAGCCGTTGCTCCCACAGATGGGAGAGACGCGGCACAAAGTGAATGTGAAAGCCTGGCTGACAGCCAGGAAGATGTGGCAGACAGCCAGGAAGATGTGGCAGACAGCCAGGAAGATGTGGCAGACAGCCAGGAAGATGTGGCAGAGAGCCCAGGGGATTTGGCCTGCAGTCCCTCGGACAGTTTGTCCTCGCTCAGTTCATCTGCAGAGCAATATATTGATTTACGTAACCGAAGAGCTTTGCAAAGAAGGGATCGCTTTAAGAAGTATTATAAGTCATGATAGGAGCACCTGGGCTGGGTGTGGTTCCCTTAATGAGGGCTAAAGGGATAAAAAGGGAACAGGGGCCAAGGCAAACTGTGGCTGTTTATCTGTGTTGTTTTGTGGTTCCTGCTTCGAAGTTTCTGTGCCGTTGGAGTTTTCAACCCAGCTTTGTCAGACAAGTGGGAGGTGAAAACTCTGGGACTTGCTGGTCGCTTCCAAAGATTCAAAAGGACTCGTGAAACGTCTTTGTTCATTCCAGGTTGTCTTTGTTTTTCCCTGTGGTTTTTTTGGATGCAGCTGAAGTAAGCCTTGCATTGTTTTTCGGACATTAAGGACTGTATTTTGAGTCAGCTATATTTGTTTATCTAATACAAGTTTGCTGCTTAGCAAGCACGTGTGTTTGATTTCTTTTCATTGGACTATTACACATTGCTGAGCCAGTTAGGCAGAACAGTTTTGGGGGAGGAAAATAAGAAAAAAGCTGATTGAGGGGGTGGGTGGATGGCCTCCCTGAATACAATCAGTTGTTCCCAGAAGTAAACTTTAGCAACAGATTCATTGATTCTGAGCTCTGCACCCTGCTTGTCCAGAGTCTGAAACCTCCATTTCAGAGGCATTTTTTTCAGCCTGTGAAACCTCCGTTGTAGCCCCACCCAGCCTCTCATATAGACCCACTCAAATTTCAACCCTTCTTTAGGGAGGAAAAAGGTGTGTCTTAATGCTCCAAAAATACGGTAATCTTGGAAACATAGAAGACTGACGGCAGAAAAAGACCCCATGCTCCATCTTGTCTGCCCTTATACTATTTCCTGTATTTTATCTTAGGATGCATATATGCTTATCCAAGGCATGTTTAAATTCATGATTGGATTTACCAATCATGTCTACTGGAAGTTTGTTCCAAGCATCTGCTACTCTTTTAGTAAAATAATATTTTCTCATGTTGCTTCTGATCTTTCCCCCAACTAACCTCAAATTGTGCCCCCTTGTTCTTGTGTTCACATTCCTATTAAGAACACTTCTCTCCTGAACCTTATTTAACCCTTTAACATACAGTATTTAAATGTTTCGATCATGTCCCCCCCTTTCCCTTCTGTCCTCCAGACTATACAGATTGAGTTCATTAAGTCTTTCCTGATAAGTTTTAGGCTTAAGACCTCCCACCATTTTTGTAGCCCGTCTCTGGACCCGTTCAATTTTGTCAATATCTTTTTGTAGGTGAAGTCTCCAGAACTGAACACAGTATTCCAAATGGGGTCTCACCAGCGCTCTATACAGTGATATCACAATCTCCCTCTTCTTGCTTGTTATACCTCTAGCTCTGCATCCAAGCATTCTACTTGCTTTCCCTACTGCCTGACCGCACTGTTCACCCATTTTGAGACTGTCAGAAATCACTAAGTTTTTGCTAACACAGAACTACCGATACAATACTCAGATCGAGGATTCCTTTTCCCCAAGTGCATTATTTTACATCTTCCTATATATATTTTCCCCCCACCAATTTTTTCCTTAGCAGAGCCAATCTATCAAGGAAAGTTAAGGTGAAGAGTTCAGCGGTGAGTTATTACAAGTTTGGACTGGTTCACCTGAAGTATTAGCTTTGACTCCAAGCCAAATTTGAACCAGTTCTTTGTATCTGTGAAAGTGGGCCCGCCCGCCACCGCTGGCTTATACTGACCTTTAAGCTCTGCTTCCGAAGCCCAGCTGATTAGGGGCAGATTGAATTGCTGCTGCGCAGCTGTTTTCCTATTTACTTACTTACTTACTTACTTACTTACTTACTTACTTACTTACTTACTTAATTACTTACTTATTTATTTATTTATTGGATTTGTATGCCGCCCCTCTCCGGAGACTCGGGCCGGCTAACAGCAACAATAAGACAGCGTATAACAATAATCCAATACTAAAAACAATTAAAACCCATTATAATAAAAAACCAAACATACATACAGACATACCATGCATAAAATTGTAAAGGCCTAGGGGGAAAGGGTATCTCAGTTCCAACATGCCTGGCGGCAGAGGTGTGTTTTAAGTAGCTTACGAAAGGCAAGGAGGGTGGGGGCAATTCTAATCTCTGGGGGGAATTGGTTCCAGAGGGCTGGGGCCGCCACAGAGAAGGCTCTTCCCCTGGGTCCTGCCAAGCGGCATTGTTTAGTTGATGGGACCTAGAGAAGGCCAACTCTGTGAGACCTAACTGGTCGCTGGGATTCGTGCAGCAAAAGGCGGTCTCTGAGATAGTCTGGTCCGGTGCCATGAAGGGCTTTATAGGTCATAACCAACACTTTGAATTGTGACCGGAAACTGATCAGCAACCAATGCAGACTGCGGAGTGTTGGTGTAACATGGGCATCTTTACCTAATTTGCAACACAGAAGTTCTATTTCCTCTGAACTGTTCATGTGCACGCAGCAAAGCAAGCACTCAGCGAACCAGGTGTAAAACCTGTAGCAACCCACCACTGGAACAGTTACGCAATGCTGGTCAGTGCTCAGACCCACTGACCTTCCCTGCCTTACGACTGCTTATTGCATCTCACCGGCCATAAGCCTAGATTACTGTTTTTCAAACTTAGCCACTTTAACCAATGCATGGACTTCAATGCCCAGAATTCCCCCAGTTTAAAAGCAGTGATCTAGATCAAGGTTTCCCAAATCTTGGGAACTTTAAGATGTGTGGCCTTCAACACCCAGAGTTCCCCAACCAGCCATAATGACAGAATGCTAAAAATTAGTTTCAAATTAATGAACTAATTGACTATTTCTAAAGGTCAGATCTCAGTGATGCTTGATATTCTCACAGGGGAATAGGCAAAATGTTACGAAATTTGCAAATGATGTTTTCATTTTGTTTCACATTCATTGGCATGATATCACTGGCCCCCTCAGAGAAGGTTCGCAACTTGGGCGTCCTCCTCGACCCACAGCTCACATTAGAGAAACATCTTTCAGCTGTGGCGAGGGGGGCGTTTGTCCAGGTTCGCCTTGTGCACCAGTTGTGACCCTACTTGGACTGGGAGTCATTGCTCACAGTCACTCATGCCCTCATCACCTCGAGGCTCGACTACTGTAACACTCTCTACATGGGGCTACCTTTGAAAAATGTTCGGAAACTTCAGATCGTGCAGAATGCAGCTGCGAGAGCAGTCATGGGCTTCCCCAAATATGCCCATGTTACACCAACACTCCGCAGTCTGCATTGGTTGCCGATCAGTTTCCGATCACAATTCAAAGGGTTGGTTATGACCTATAAACCCCTTCATGGCACCGGACCAGATTATCTCAGGGACCGCCTTCTGCCGCACGAATCCCAACGACCAGTTAGGTCCCACAGAGTGGATCTTCTCCGAGTCCCGTCAACTAAAGAATGTCACTTGGCGGGACCCAGGGGAAGAGCCTTCTCTGTGGCGGCCCTGGCCCTCTGGAACCAACTCACCCCAAAGATTAGAATTGCCCCCACCCTCCTTGCCTTTCGTAAGCTGCTAAAAACCCACCTCTGCCGTCAGGCATGGGGGAATTGAGACCCTCTTCCCCCTAGGCCTTTACAATTCTATGCATAGTATGTATGTATGTATGTATTGTTTTTTTATAATTAATGGGTTTTTAATTGTTTCTAACAACAGACTACTATTGTACACAGCTTTATTGTTGCTGTTAGCCACCCCGAGTCTCCAGAGAGGGGCAGCATACAAATCCAATAAGTAAGTAAGTAAGTAAGTAAGTAAGTAAGTAAGTAAGTAAGTAAGTAAGTAAGTAAGTAAGTAAGTAAGTAAGTAAGTAAAGAAAGAAAGAAAGAAAGAAAGAAAGAAAGAAAGAAAGAAAGAAAGTGGTGGTCAGACACCAGAAAATGCTGTTCATCCCTGTTATAAGTCCTCTGAAACTACATCCGAGTCTCTTTTGCAAAAGCTTACCTGGTTTGGTGACCAGAAGAAGCTGGGGAATGATACCAGAGGGCACTTGTCCTTCACTGAGCGCACCCACAATTACAGTAGCATCGTAGCAGCCTGCAGAGAAGATGAAGGAGTAACAGGTAGCATCAGAGAAGGAGATGGGCATCGTTCTCTAGAAATCTCCATGCATGCCAGCACTTTCCAACTTCTTCCTTTTCTCTAATCTATTCAGTCCTCTGCTTAGAATAACTCTTCCCATTGTGTTGCAGTATGGCATAAATGTTAGAATAGGATTTTTATCTGGACCTCTAGCATAAAAATACTCTGCTTACCCTGAATCTATTATAAGCCAGGATAGGATGGCGCTAACTGCTTAGTCTGCATCACTGGTGAAGGGAAACAAAAGGGCTCAATAAACATCTCACTGATAAACAAAGTTTACATCACTCCGGACCAGTGTTCCCTCTAATTTTTTTTTTTTTGGGGGGGGGGGGGGCGGAAAAGTATAGTGTCTGAGCGGCAGTCCCTTTGGGACTGGGCAGCACAGAAATAATAAATAAATAAATAAACAAACAAACAAACAAATAAAAGCCCCACCCTGTTTTGCCTCAGAGAATTTCAAAATAAAATACTGTACTGTGTGTCTATAACCGTGAGCTCATAATAGGGCAACTCTATCAATATCAAAATGCCACTTAAATAGTTGAGCTAGTTTCAAACTAGATTTTGATTTTCTTTCTCTCTTCCTTACTCCCATTCTTTTTCTTTCTCTTTTCCTTCCTCTCTTTTTTCTATCTGTTTCTCTCTCTTCCTCTCTTCCTCTCTCTCTCCTTCCCTCTCACTCTTTCCCTCTCGGCTTCTGGGCAGGTTTGGAAAACTCTGAGTTGATGATGATTTTTAAGTGAGCGATTACTCACTGCTCAGCTTAGAGGGAACTATGCTCCGGACAGGGTGTTATACGATCCAAGGGGGAGATTTACAATGCCTGAAGCTTACACAGGACCAGAGGGTGATTAAGGAAGATTAGTTGTGATAAGGCAGAAGGCTTCAGAGAAATTAGGCGTGAGAAACATTTGCTCCGAGGAAGAGTTTCTAGGAAATTAGTTTGTGATATCTGTGGGAAAAGGAAGAACTCAAAGACATGTTTGAAGTTATGTTATTTTTGTGTATCACTTGACATGTAATTATCCCCATTTCCTTATGTTCCCAAATAAAAAGAGGTACATGGCTCTATACCGTGTCACTTCACCCAGAGGGAGAATGTGTCCAAGTCTTCTTTCTAGGATTCGCGTTCGTGAGTGATCCCACACGGCTGGGTTGCACTTAGCCCCTTTTGAAGACATTGTCTTCATCAGGGACTTTGACAGCATCCACACCATTGTTTGTTACCTTCAGGAGCTGGTAAGGTTTCCTGGCCCAGCAAGCACAGCTTCAAATCCTCGTACAGTCCTTTGTGCCGTGCGTGTTCCAACATTTCCTGGCTGCCATCCAGGCCATGGAAATGGCGAAAACCTTTTGCCTGAAGCTTAGAACACAAAGCGTTAAGTCAGAGGAGCCCAGCGAGGAAAAGGGTCCGTCCCTACCTGCCCACAGTTAAACGAATGCTGCCAGCCAAATGAGGTCTGACCAAGACAGAATCAGTAGAGGGGACCTTCCGTGGCAGAGTCACACCTGATGCCATGGTCACTCGTGGGGTGCACACAAGGGATGGAATATGGATGACGATGACCCTTATGTAACTGGATGCAATGCGGTATTGCCTACCATGTATTGACAGTTAAAATGGGTGCCCTCAGGTTTAGTGTTTGAGCGGGAATAATTTATTTTATTTATTTATTTTGCCCAATACACAATGAGGGTTTTAGTGGGTATATACGGTATATATATTTTAAAAAATCTACGAAAACACACACATATATATGTGTGTGTGTGTGTGTGTGTGTAGATTGTTCTGAGTTCGGGTTTTGCCCCGTGTAATATTTTGAGTGTTTATGCGACGTTTCGGTGAAATCACATTCACCATCATCAGGCTGAAGTTTCAAGCTTCGTGCTGTTGTAAATATTGTAAATATTTATATTTACATTTACATTAATATTGTAAATATATTCCATATTTACAACAGCACGAAGCTTGAAACTTCAGCCTGATGATGGTGAATGTGATTTCACCAAAACGTCGCATAGACACTCAAAATATTACACAGGGCAAAACCCGAACTCAGAACAATCTGCATACGTATACCCGTGAAAATCTACGAAAACACACACACACACACACACACACACACACACATATATGTATGTAGATTGTTCTGAGTTCGGGTTTTGCCCCGTGTAATATTTTGAGTGTCTATGCGATGTTTCGGTGAAATCACATTGACCATCATCAGGCTGAAATTATAAGCTTCGTGCTGCTGTAAATATCTAATATTTACATGGTCCATCTAGTCTGCCCTTATACTATTTCCTGTATTTCATCTTACAATGGATATATGTTTATCTCAGGCATGTTTAAATTCAGTTACTGTGGATTTACCAACCACATCTGCTGGAAGTTTGTTCCAAGGATCTACTAGTCTTTCAGTGAAATTATTTATTAGATACAAATCTAATAATAAATAAATAAATAAATAAATAATAAAAATACCTCTAGCTATGCACCCAAGCATTCTTACTTGCTTTCCCTACTGCCTGAACACACTGTTCACCCATTTTGAGACTGTCAGAAATCACTATCCCTAAATCCTTAAAGAGTAGGTCTCCAGAATCGTTATTTCCAAGACTTAACACCAAATGTTTGAAAGCAGAACACATTCATCAAGAAGCATTCCTTCTGCAAAAGAGATTTTTTTTTAAAAAAAAAAAGTTTATTCTTCTTCCATTAAGTTCTCTGGAGGTTTTGAACTGCTTCATCCACCCTTAGCAGCATATCCAAGTATCTGTTAGAAACCACAATGACAGCAAAATAATGCCATCGTGCCAATGACAGAAATTACATTGAAGTATTAGTCACACTGATGTCATGGAATGCATTGTTACTTCTCCCTACATACCCTCATAAATACAGAAATGAAGAATTGATGTTCTTGCTTGTGGGCCAAATAAACAAGAAACCCTCAAATTCCATGTTCCCACTCTGCTATCTCTTGTATGTTGATTCAGGGGAAGCTAAATACTGTATGATATTAATCTGGATTTGGTTGTGATTTCCCTCCCATCTTATTCTGCCTTGATAACACGTAACTCTTAATAATTACACTGGTCAACACAAAAAAATCATCAGAAAAGGTAATATGTCTGTTTTATGGAGTTTGATGTGCTGATTCCAAAAATATGCTTAGTTTTGCTCTCAATCACATAAAGGTTCTGATATAGAAGGATTTTTGTTATTACATTATTTCTACATTTTCAATTACTGTTTTCTTAATGTCACCAGTATATTTCCTATACCTTATAATAATGATGCTGCTCCATGGAAACTACCTGCTATAGAAAAACTATATATGTTTTTGAAATAATAACAAAAAATGATTCAGAAAAGTACAAGGTCAACTGAAATATTTTTTGTGGACCTGTGTTATTACACTAATAATAATAATAATAATAATAATAATAATAATAATAATAATAATAATAATAATAATTTATTGGATTTGTATGCCGCCCCTCTCCGTAGACTCGGGGCGGCTAACAACAATAATAAACACAACATGTACAATCCAATAATAAAAAACAACTAAAAATCCCTATTATAAAACCAAACATACACACAAACATACCATGCATAACTTGTAATGGCCTAGGGGGAAGGAATATCTCAACTCCCTCATGCCTGGCGGTATAAATGAGTCTTGAGTAGTTTACGAAATTCTGATTAGCAGCAGTCTTAAAAACCATTTGAAAACAGTGCTGTTGAGACCAACCCTCTCATTAAGCTTATTTCAATGAGGGGAAATCGAATGAATAGGGTACCCCACATGGCAACGGCAGAAGGCAAAAAGAGGGTTGAAGGCAGTGATGGGCTCCTAAGGGTACGGTCAGGCCTGCAGAACTGGTATAAAAATTTTGGTCAGGTAGGCAGTACCAGTAGAAAAAATTTTGAATCCCCCCCCCCCTCTTCTGGGCTCTTGTTGTGGTTAGCTTTGGCCCAGCTCCTGCCCCAAGGAATGTGCAGGTGGATGTGGGGGAGACATCCACATGCTGCAGGCCTGTTTTGCTCCCGATGGAATCTGACGATGAAGCCTCCTCTGACCAAGGCAGCATGAGTGACAGGGAAGAGGGGAGTTTGGCAGACAGCCCAGGAGGAGATCAATCATCTGTATCACCTTTGGATTCTGAGACAAGAATTAATGACACATCCACGCATGCGTAGAGTGATGCATAGGAGACAACAACTAAAGGATTATTACAAGAGAAAATGAGGCCACCTGTGGTTGGGTGGGGCTCCAGTAATTAGGGCTGCTGCTATAAATAGCAGCGTGTGGGTTTGGCCGTTGTGATTGAGTATCTGATCGCAGTTCTTCAGGAATCGTGTGTTGCTTTTTTCTGGACTTTGTTGATTTTTTCACGCCTTTGAAACCAAAGCAGAGCAACGTGTGTGTGTGTGTGTGTCTCACTTTGTTGGAAGAAGAAGGGGTGTGAGGTTTCTTCACAGCTGCTAGCTAAGTACTTATTGACTGCTTAAGGGAAATTGTACAGACTACCCGGTTGTTTTGGGACAAGTGCTCTTTGCAATACAAAAAGAGTGCTTAGTTTATTTTAAATGTTGTGATAAAGAACATTGTTTTGAATTTTCAAACGTGTGTGTGTGTCTGCAATATGTACCCTTGAATTTTCGGGAGGCTCCTACCAGGGAGCCTAGGATTTGGAAATTTCTGGCGACGTTTCGACGAGGTCTCACTCGTCATCTTCAGGCTGGTGTTTCTGTCCTTCTTCTCAGGCGAACACTGCGAGACCTGAGCTGCATTCCTTCTATAAATACTGGTGGCTGGGTGTGGTTTGATGGCTCAGCAATTGCCTGCTGTGGATGTTCAGTAATAGTAAGGGAAATCGTATCTCTTTGAGGCAAGGAGAATCCAGACACCCTAACACAAATCCTTGAGTGTCATCAAATTGGCCACCCTTAAGCCAGTCACATGACCTTTAAGCCACCCCCTAGACACATGATCATCAAGCCACTCCCACCTGGTCACATGGCCAGCAAGGCACACCCACAATATAAGCCACGGTCATAGCGTGGTAGCAAACATTTTTGCAGTCCTTCATCGGTTGAAGGACTGCATGTTGTCTGTGGGGCAGCATTAAGAAAACAGAGCTCCTGTCAGTGATGAGTTTCCAAATCACATCAGAGGGAGAATTATCGGATGATAGTTTTCAAAACCTGGTAGAGAGTCTTGGTTACCTCTTGAGCCACAAGTCCTGTGCCACAGGCCACATCCAGCACTAGTGCATCCTCAGCTGGACCTTGGAAAACGGAGGCCAAGAAAGCAGCGGCCAGACTTGGGGCTTGGTATTGCAACACCGCCACATCCTAGAAAGGAAAAGTCTTCTAATCACTCCAAGAAGTGGAGAGCTCCAAGGTTTGCATGTTTATCTATTAGGTGGTTAAAATAATTGCATCTAATAAAAGGACAGTATCAGCTCCAGAAAGCGAGACCAAGATTTGCTGAAGGCCATCTGCAGGACTTTATAAGTGTGCAAAGAGTTCAACTTTGTCCCTTGTCCAAACAGAACATTTTTTTTGCAGTTTTCTTTTGTGGCTCCATTCCAGATTTGCAGGATCACACAGTTTAAAAACGCCAGGCCTGAGGTTTTTAGATCTTGCCCCTTGGCCAATGAATGTTTTAGTATGGTTGTTGAATAAATGTTAATGATAGTTTTTAATAAGAATTTTCAATAGAAAATGCTAAGTAAACTAGGATGTTCCATAATAAAATGCAATATTCTCTTTCTATTTTGATTTAACCCATAATTAGGTTTCTTATACTTTTTAATACATGACTAGATGTGTTTTCATAGAGCGTGTTATAATAGACACTTTATTCATTTTAATTTCAATTTTTTATATTTTTTAATATATCACTAGACGTGTTTTTATATAGAGAGTTGTAATAGATATTTCTAAATATTTTTCTGGATTGATTCAAACAATGAGTTCTAACATTTCGAGTGATCTGATCCAAACTGGGAGGAACCCACCTGTGATTTGCAGCATCTCCCGAATTTTATAATATATTTTAAAATCAAAAATAGCCTCTAGCAATGTATGGGTCTGCTTTACAACAGTGACATTCACTTTACAAACACAGTGTTTGCTTAATGACCACTGCAAAAAAAATCGTAAAATTGGATATGTGGGTGACCCGCCTTATGACTGTAATGGTCAGGCTCCATTATGGTCATAAATCAAGGACTACCCATAGGATTATTATTATTTTTTATTTTATAAATTTTTTAAAATTAATTTTTAACAAATTTATATTACACACAACGTAAAACAGTGCATAGTGAAATGTGCCCACCACCCAGACACACACACATTCCCCACCACCAAATCAGGGGTGTTTCTTGTATAGTCCACTTGACCCAAGAGCAATATATCTATTTACATATTATAGAGTGATTCCAATTTATTTCTTGTAGCTTGGTCTCATATTCTGCTCGTCATATATCGTCTTACCTTGTCCCAACGTCCCATCAGTTGTCCCAATTCAGTTTCATTATCCGAATTTATCCTTTTATCCATAATTTCAAATTGAATATGGTCCACCATGTACCTATACCAATTTTGCATTGTCCATTTTGTCGCATCCTACCCATAGGATTAGAGAGAGATGGACTTCACTTTTACCCTCAATCATGGAAACGGATGATGTGACTTTGGGCCACTAACCCTTGGAACCTATCCTATCTCACCAAGTTGTGAAAATAAAATAAAGGGAGATCCCCACGGAAGCTGGTTGGAAGTCCTAGAGATAAGGCAGGACATAAGTACAGGATGCTTTTAAAAAAGCTCTTTTGGCATGTTTCAAATTATGGAGAGTAAATTATTGTGATAAGATTAATATATTTTTATTGCTTAATACTTTTTATTAGTGCAGATCAGCTACTTGTTTATGAATTAACCTTTGGTTGGTTTAGGAATGGAGGGGGTGGGGGCTAAATCTTTTAAAGACACTTGTTTTTAGTCCATTACACTGTGGAAAAAGGATACACAGCTCTAATATTTATATTAACACAGAAACACTCTGCCAATTCAATACAGAACAGTTAATCAATAGAACAGCTTGCCTCCAGAAGTTGTGAATGCCCCAACACTTTAAAAGGATGTTGGATAACCATCTGTCTGAAGTAGTGTAGGGTTTCCTGCCTAAGCAAGAGGTTGGAAATAAAAGACCTCCAAAGTCCCTTCCAACTCTGTTGTTGTTGTTGCTTTTATTGTTATCATCATCATCTAACTATTAAAGTGGCACTGTGCTTCAGGCTCGATATAGGTTAATTACGATAGGAAAGATAGAAACGTAGAAACATAGAAGATTGACGGCAGAAAAAGACCCCATGGTCCATCTACTCTGCCCTTATACTATTTCCTGTATTTTGTCTTAGGATGAATGTGTTTATCCCAGGCATGTTTAAATTCAGTTACTGTGGATTTACCAACCATGTTTGCTGGAAATTTGCTCCAAGGATCTACTACTCTTTCAGTAAAATGGTATTTTCTCAGGTTGCTTCTGATCTTTCCCCCAACTAACCTCAGATTGTGCCCCCTTGTTCTCGTGTTCACTTTCCTATTAAAAACACTTCCTTCCTGAACCTTATTTAGCCCTTTAACATATTTCAATGTTTCGATCATGTCCCCCCTTTCCCTTCTGTCCTCCAGACTATACAGATTGAGTTCATGAAGTCTTTCCTGATAAGTTTTATGCTTAAGATCTCCCACCATTTTTTTAGCCCGTCTTTGGACCGTTCACTTTTATCAATACTTTTTCCTCCCACTTAGGACTGTATGACTAACTTGTTGCTTATATCCTAAGATTTTTATTAATATTGATTGTTTCTTCATTGCTTATTTGACCCCTATGACAATCATTAAGTGTTGTACCACATTATTTTTGACAAATGTATCTTTTTCTTTTATGTACGCTGAGAGCATATGCACCAAGACAAATTCCTTGTGTGTCCAATCACACTTGGCCTATTCTATTCTCTTCTATTCCTGTAGGTGAGGTCTCCAGAATTGAGCATAGTATTCAAAATGTGGTCTCACCAGTGCTCTATACAGCGGGATCACAATCTCCCTCTTCCTGCTTGTTATACCTCTATCTATGCAGCCAAGGATAGGAAATTCTCAAATTCCCTCCTTTTAAATCCCTCACGCACACTTCTAGCCACCAGCCAAGCTGGTAGCAGGAAGACAACAGCTGAACCCTGTCAACAGTTGACAGCAGGGTAAACATGCTCTGCACATGCTCAGGAGCATGGGCAGGCAAAGTTGGCTCTTGTATGACTTGTGGACTTCAACTCCCAGAATTCTTGAGCCAATCATGCTAGCTCAGGAACTCTGGGAGTTGAAGTCCACATGGCATAGAAGAGCCAACTTTGCCTACCCCTGCTCAGGAGGGTAAACGCTTTAAGGCACTAGCCCTGAGGTAATAAAACGTCTGCAAGAAAAACAAGCTCATTCGAGATAACTAAAGACCCCTCATTTCGGAATGACAGCCTGGAAGGCGCCTGGGAGGTCTTCTAGTCGAATCCTGACTAGGCAAGACACCCCCATTTCAACCCCCACCTACAAGTATTCTCCTTTATACACGCACTCCTTCCAGATGGCGGGAAGCGAGATTCTCGCCTAAAACGTCGCGAGGGAATGAGAAGGTAGTGGGGCACCTGGTCGTAGTCTTCGGCCCAGCCGTTGTAGAAGCGCAGCAGCTGCGGCAGATCGCCCGAGCGGTGGACCTCAGCCACACGACGTTGCACTTCGGCCAGGGGACGGCTGGAGAGAGCGGCCATAGCCAGCTGGAAGCAGCAGGCGGGGTTTTTCTTCCTATTAGCCCCCCCCCCGCCCCACTCCCCGGTTCCTGCCCGGCCACTTAGGACGGCTGCCTCCCGCGGCGCTTTTGCTATAGCTCTCTTCGGGGATCCGCTCGATAGAATCAGGGATCTCCAACGTTGGCAACTTTTAAGACTTGTGGACTTCAACTCCCAGAATTCTCCAGCCCTCATATTTGGCTGGCGAATTCTGGGAGTTGAAGTCCACGAGTCTTAAAAAGTTGCCAACGTTGGAGACCCCTGCGACAGATTGACTATCTGGGGAAAATAGACTACTCCTCCCGTTTATTTAACAAACCACTCCTATCCTATACATGTTTGACAAATTAAAAAAACAGACAGACAAGCAAGCAAACAAACAAATAAAGAGAAAGAAAAAAAGAAAAGGAAGGAAAGAAAAAGAGAGAGAAAGAAAAAGAAAGAAAGGAAAGAAAGAAAAGGGAAGGAAGGAAGGAAGGAAGGAAGGAAGGAAGGAAGGAAGGAAAAGAAAGATGCTGTGGATGTGATTTGGGACACTCCCATAAAGTGGAGTTGGCTCCAGAGAGCTTTTTCCCCCTCCCTTGTAGATAACAAGGATGTTATTAAGGAGACAAGAAAACAATATCTAAAAGGCAGGTGTGATAGCTGTGTTGTAAGAACACAACACATTGCTGCCTTTTTGTCAGTCCGGAAGCTTGGGGAAAGTAATGAGTACAGGCAGCAAGGCAAAACAGAAGTTCAAGGACACTCAATAATTAATCCTTGGATTATTATTATTATTATTATTATTATTATTATTATTATTATTATTATTATTATTATTATTTTAAAACCCTCAACTTTGAAATTATCTTTGTGGGAGCAGCAATTAGAGCCTTGCTCCAAGATACCCAAATTGTGGAAAATGTATTTATTTATTTGATTTGATTTTTTAATGCTGCCCTTCTCCTTAGATTCAGGGCAGCTTACAACATGTTAGCAATGGCACTTTTTTTTTTTAAAACAGAGCCACCATAATGCCCCCACAATCCGGGTCCTCATTTTACCCACCTCGGAAGGATGGAAGGCTGAGTCAACCTTGAGCCGGTGATGAGATTTGAACCGCTGACCTGCAGATCTAGCAGTCAGCTTTAGTGGCCTGCGGTACTGCACTCGACCCACTGCATCACCTCGACTCCATTCTTTTTTTGTCGTCTCTCTAGTGCCTGGGATTTGTGGATTGGGAGAGGGTTTTAAAGCAGTGGTTCTCAACCTGGGGGTTGAGACCCTTTTGTAGTATATTTGTTGTAAGCTGCCCTGAGTCTAAGGAGAAGGGCCTTTTGGGGGTCGAACAACCATTTCACAGGGGTCACCTAAGACCGTGGGAAAAGACAAATTTCCCATGGTGTTAGGAACTAAAGCTTCTATTCTGGCATTAGATTTGCATGCCACCCCTCTCTGTAAATATTACTTAATGGTACATATATTGACTGCAACTAGAATGGCGATAGCCCAATGTTGGAAACAACCTAATCCACCAGAAGACTCACTAATACTTTAAAAAAAATTGGACTGTGCAGAATCTGATGCTTTAACTCTTAAACATGGAATTCTTTTTATGATTGGTTTAAAAGGAGAAATAAAAGCTCAAATTAAAATACGATAATGGCAATATGCTAAGACATGTGGTTTTTTTTGACATAATAGATTAGACATGATATACATACAGTTGTTTTGTGAAAACAAAATTTTTATGAAATTTAATTAATTAACTAAGATTGTACAGAAAGCGGCTAAGAAAATAATAACAACAAATAAGATATTGACAACCAAAAGGAATAAAAGTGAATACCGATTTCCTATGGTGTTAGGAACTAAAGCTTCTATTCTGGCATCTTGGAACATATTTTTTACAACCCGACCAATCTGGTGTTTACAGGGGGGTTATACCTCTGACCTTCCTGTCAATCGGCTTAAATCTCTCTTGGGAGATTTGGCCCTAGGCTTATGGTTGGAGGTCACCGCAAAACGGGGAATTTTATTAAAAGCTCATGGCATTAGAAAGGTTGATGGTTTAAAGGGATGTTTCGCCACCTCAGCAATTTTGAAGATGTGTGGACTTCAATTCCTAAGATTATCCAGCCACCTGTGCTGGCTGGGCAATTCTCTTGAGTTGGAAGTCCACGTACCTTAAAAGTTGCTGAGATTGAGAAACACAGTTCAAAATAAATAATCCCCTTAACCTTGCCTGGGACACCCTTTGAGGCAGAGACATGCTGCAGTGTTTGGATGAGAATCCAGTGTTAGCTCCTTCACGGGAACTATCAAAAGCTCTTGAAAAAGTAGTATTTTCCTGGGCTTGTGCAGTTTAGTGCAAGCTTAGGAACAGTTCTACTTTCAGTGAGGGGAAGCAAAAAGTGGCTGCCAAAGCCCTTGCTGACCCTATGTAGCTTCTGCTCTGGCAATCTCACACTACTCACCAGAGCCTACAAAACTTTTGCCAGACCCATCCTTGAATACAGTTCATCTGTCTGGAACCCATACCACATCTCGGACATCAACACCCTAGAAAATGTCCAAAGATACTTCACCAGAAGAGCCTTTCACTCCTCCACTCGAAACAGAATACCCTACGAAAATAGACTCAATCCTTGGTCTTGAAAGCTTAGAACTACGATGCCTAAAACACGATCTAGGTATTGCCCACAAGATCATATGCTGCAACGCTCAAAAACAAAATCAAACTTTTTTTTTTCAAAAAAAAGATGGCACCCACAGACTGGCACTGATCAAACTGGTTCCATGACATCATTGTGACATCACCAGCGGTTTGCTACTGGTCCAAACTGGGAGCAACCCATCTCTGCTGCAACTGTTCTTCATATGTTTTAATCTCCAGGCCTTTAATCATCCTGGTTGCTCTTTGTATTTTTCAAAGTCTCAACATCTTTTTTGTAATATGGTGACCAAAATTGGATGCAGTATTCCAGGTGTAGTCTTACTAAGGCTATATAAAGGGGAAATAATACAGGTGAAACTCAAAAAATTAGAATATCGTGCAAAGTTCATTTATTTCAGTCATGCAGCTTAAAAGGTTAAACTTAATATACTGCTCAAAAAAAATAAAGGGAACATGCAACACATCCTAGATCCGAATGAATGAAATATTCTCATTGAATACTTAGAATTATATTATGTTATTTAAGTGTTCCCTTTATTCTTTTGAACAGTGTATATGACAGACCCATTGCATGCAAGGCAAGATAGTTCAAGCCGTAATGTGTCATAATTGTGATGATTATGGCGTATAGCTCATGAACACCCCAAATGCACAAACTCAGAAAATTAGAATATTACATGTAATCAATAAAGCAAAGATTGTATATAGAACAATATCAAACCTCTGAATAGTATAAGCATGCATATGTACTCAGTACTTGGTTTGGGCCCCTTTTGCAGCAATTACTGCCTCAATGCGATGTGGCATGGAAGCTATCAACTTGTGGCACTGCTGAAGTGTTATGGAAGACCAGAATGCTTCAATAGCAGCCTTCAGCGCTTCTGCATTATTTGGTCTCATGTCTCTCATCTTTGTGTTGGCAATACCCCATGGATTCTCTATGGGGTTCAGGTCAGATGAGTTTGCTGGCCAATCAAGCCCAGTAATCCAAGTGTCATTGAACTAGGTTTTGGTGCTTTTGGCAATGTGGGCAGGTGCCAAGTCCTGCTGGAAAATGAAGCCAACATCACCATAAAGCTTGTCTGTGGAAGGAAACATGAAGTGCTTGAAAATCTCCTGGTAGACAGCTGCGTTGGCCCTGGACTTAAGCAGAGTGACCAACACCAGCAGATGACTTGGCTCCCCAAATCATCACAGAATCTGGAAACTTCACAGTGGACTTCAAGAATCTTGCAGTGTGTGCACCTCTTCATTCTTCCTCCATACTTTGGGCCAATGTACCCTCTAATTTTTTTTCGGTGTGGGCGGAAAAGTATAGTGTCTGAGCGACAGTCCCTTTGGGACTGGGCGGCATAGAATAATAAATAAACAAACAAACAAACAAACAAATAAATAAATAAATAAGAAAAAAATCCCTTTTATTAAAAGAAATTAATAATTTAAAAAAACCAAAATCCATTACTATTAAAACTAAATCAACCAGCAAAACCAAAAGCATAACTATTAATAAAAACAGGTGAGGGCTGGGTTTTTTTCTCTGTTATTATTTAAGTGCTTTTACCATATGCTTTAAATCAAGTCACTTCTCTCTGTTTCTCTCTCCTGTCATTCTCTGCCTCAATCATTTTTTCATTTCTCTTTTCTCCCCTTTTTTCTATCTTTTCTCTCTATCTCTTCCTTCCACTCTTCTCTCTCTCTCTTGCTTTCTCTGTCTCTCTCTCTCACTCTCTTCCTTCCTCTCTCATCTCTCTCTTTCTTTCTCTTTCTCTCTCTTTCCCCCTCTTGGTCTCTTTCTTTTTCTCACTTTCTCCCTCTCTTGCTTTCTCTCTCTCTCTCACTCTTTCTTGTTTTCTTTCTCACACTCTTTCTCTCTCTTGTTCTCTCTCTTGCTATCTCTTTCTCTCCCCCCTTTCTCTCTCTCTCTCTTTCTCACTTTCTCTCTATCTTGCTGTCTGTTGCTCTCACTCACTCTTGTTCTCTCTCCGCTCTTCTCAGCGGAGGCTGGTAATATTCAATGTCGGGGGGGGGCGCGCACGGTTGCGCGCGCTCCCTATCTCCATACCAGGCCACTCGGAACATTCAAAATAAGAAAAGCCTTCGCCGGCAGGTGTTCTCTCAGCAGAGGCCGGCGAAGGTGATATTCAATGTCGGGGGCGCGCGCGCGGTTGCGCACGCTCCCTATCTCCATACCAGGCCACTCGGAACATTCAAAATAAGAAAAGCCTTTGCTGGCGAAAGTTTTTCTTATTTTGAATGTTCCGAGTGGCCTGGTATGGAGATAGGGAGCGTGCGCAACCTGCCCCGCCTCTCCTGCAACCCCCTTGCTGAGAGCCCGGGATGAAAGTGCTCTCAGCAAAGGGACTGAGACGGGCAGGGCGTGCGTTCCGGGTGCGGAGGAGCCGCGCCCAAAGGTAGGAGGCGGCGGCGGAGCAGAGGGGGCGGATTGGGCGGGGGGCAGTGACGAAAGGCCGAGGGGGCCGGAAGTAACATGGGGAGGCAGGGGCGACTGCGGCTCCCTTCCCTTCTGCTGCCGGCGCCTCCCCCCCCACGGGACTGCGTGCCCATGGAAAATGGGGACTGCGCGCCCATGGAAAAGGGCGCGCGACCCGGTATTTTGGGATGCGCGAGCGCTCACGTGCGCAGCCTACAGGGAACGGTGCTTTGGGCCCTTGGTTTCTAAATGAGCTGCAAAAGTTCCCAAAGTCTGTGTTGATTTGGGGAGCCATGTCATCTGCTGGTGTCGGTCCACTGTGCTTCAGGGTCAAGGCAGTTGTCTTCCAGGATAATATAACTTCATTTTGCAAAGTGAACATAGTGCTTGTGGTGTATTAACCTGGGTATAAGGTGTAGTGCATTGTGTAAAGCCAGCCCTGGTGTATGAACACAGTGGGGTCAGGCTTCAGCATTTTCACACTGAGTAGCCTCTGCAATGACATCACTGTCATGTCACAAAGCTGAAAGCCAAGGCATTTAACTGGAACCTGCTTAACAGCTGCTTGAGAGTGGAGCAAAAGGGAAGAGATTGCGGACAAGGCATTGCCTCTTTAAAATTCTCAGGATCTTGAAACTGTAGGTATCCACTACTACTGTAGACAGGGTAATATGATTCTGCTCTTCTCCAAATACAGTGGTACCTCTACTTATGAATTTAATTCATTCCTTGATCAGGTTCTTAAGTAGAAAAGTTTGTAAGAAGAAGCAATTTTTCCCATAGGAATCAATGTAAAAGCAAATAATGCGTGCGATTGGAGAAACCACAGGGAGGGTGGAGGGTGTATATGTACCATATACATAGCACACACAGGCACACAAAAATATACATTATTTACTATATAAGCTGTATGTGTATGGACACACACACGCACTGCTTTTCTAGAATTATGCACATTCAACCTCATTTACTGCGATAGGAAAAACACCCAGAGCCCAGAAGGGGAATAAAAGAAAAAAATTCAAACTTTTGCTACCGGTTCTGCATATCTGACCAAAATTTTTCTACTGGTTCTGCCTATATAACCATACCTGTAGGAGCCCATCACTGATGTTTAGGTAGCAGTTCTCAAAAGATTTAGCCATTTTTTAATTTAAGCAATTTTACTTTTTTTTTTTGGAAATAATTTTTATTAAATTGTATTAAAAAGTATAGCCAAAAACGTATGTACATTTGTACATTTGCAATATTTGCAATACACACACAAAAAGAAAAAATACAAACCAAAACAAACAGAAAACATCAACAACAAAATCAAAACAAGAAAATACAAAAATATACAATGGACAATTACAACAATACAATTAACATAAAAAAATATCTCATCGATATCCTCTTGAGAGGAGGAAAATTACAATTCTTTCTAATATCAAATTATTTTCTGGTGAATAGAACCATCGGTATTCACTATTGTTCTTTTTGGTTATCAATGTCTTCTTTGTTATTATTTTTTAACCGCTTTCTGTATACTCTGTTAATTAATTTAATTACATAAAGATATTGACAAAATTGAACGGGTCCAAAGACGGGCTACAAGAATGGTGGAAGGTCTTAAGTATAAAGCGTATCAGGAAAGACTTAATGAACTCAATCTGTATAGTCTGGAGGACAGAAGGAAAAGGGGGGACATGATCGAAACATTTAAATATATTAAAGGGTTAAATAAGGTCCAGGAGGGAAGTGTTTTTAATAGGAAAGTGAACACAAGAACAAGGGGACACAATCTGAAGTTAGTTGGGGGAAAGATCAAAAGCAACATGAGAAAATATTATTTTACTGAAAGAGTAGTAGATCCTTGGAACAAACTTCCAGCAGACGTGGTAGATAAATCCACAGTAACTGAATTTAAACATGCCTGGGATAAACATATATCCATCCTAAGATAAAATACAGAAAATAGTATAAGGGCAGACTAGATGGACCATGGGGTCTTTTTCTGCCGTCAGACTTCTATGTTTCTATGTTTCTATTTTGTCTTCACAAAACAGTTGTATATGCATCATATCTCATCTTTCTGTCAATAAATACATGTCTTAACACATTGTTATTATCGTATTTTAATTTAAACTTAAAGCAATTTTAAAGGATTGTTGTGTTAAGGGGAGGGAGGAATAAATGCTCGGCTGATAGATTAAACAGGAGAGCAAAAAGAATGAAAGGGCATGACTCACTATCCTGGGTCTAGAAAGCTTACAACTACGACGCCTTAAATAGAATCTAAGTATTGCCCACAAGATCATATGCTGCAACATCCTGCCTGTCAACGACTACTTCAGCTTCAACCACAACAACACAAGAGCACACAACAGATACAAGCTTAATATTAACCGCTCCAAATTGGACTGTAAAGATACGACTTTAGTAATCAAGTTGTCGCAGCGTGTAACCCATTACCAGACTCCGTAGTATCTTCCCCTAACCCCCAATATTTTATCCTTAGACTATCCACAGTCGACCTGTCCAGATTCCTAAGAGGTCAGTAAGGGGCGTGCATAAGTGCACTAGTGTGCCTCCCTGTCCTATTGTCCCGTCCTACTGTCTCTGCTATATCTCATATATCGTATCTACTATTCTTCTATTCTATTCTTCTTATACTACTCTCATAATATCCTTCTAGTCTATTGATATATTTTACTCCTAAATTTTCACTTCTATTCTTTCTCTAATATATTTTACTCGAGCATAACCTCTTTAACCTTCATTGTGCACTGAACTGACTAACTAACTTAACTAACTAACTAACTAACTAACTAACTAACTAACTAACTAACTAACTGGGCCTTCTCCGGGTCCCGTCAACTAAACAATGTCGTTTGGCGGGACCCAGAGGAAGAGCCTTCTCTGTGCTGGTCCCGGCCCTTTGGAACCAACTCCCCCCAGAGATTAGAATTGCTCCCACCCTCCTTGCCTTTCGTAAGCTTCTTAAAACCCTCCTCTGCCATCAGGCATGGGGGAACTGAGATATTCTTTCCCCCTAGGCCTTACAATTTACCCATGGTATGTTTGTATGTATGTTTGGTTTTATAATAAGGTTTTTTTTAGTTGTTTTAGTATTGGATTGTTACATGCTGTTTTTTTATCACTGTTGTTAGCTGTGCTGAGTCTGCGGAGAGGGGCGGCATACAGATCCAATAAATAACAACAACAACAACAACAACAACAATAACTAACTAACTAACTAACTAAATTTCAGCACAGCATTTGTCTTGGTTAAGAGGAAGAACCTGATAGCATGTGTCTGTCTTCCTTCACAGATCTCTGAAGAGTGTTGTGTGCTGTGCCATCTCTTGTCAAGCAGTGCTTCCCCCATGGAGCCCAAGACACATCCATCTAGCAAATTTCCTGAGCCAGGATCCTCGCTTCCAACTTTGGGGAAAAACCTGCAGGGTGCAGTCCAAGGGGGGCTGAGAACTCTCTACCTGCACCTTCTCTCACTGCAAGAGGGGATCCTGAGTTGGTATTTATGTCTGAAGCAGATCCAGTGGGATCTCCTGTGCTGGATCCAGGCTTCCTTGGAGCTAACCATAGACTTCTTCTTCTGTTGGGCGCAAAATGTCCTCCTAGCTTCCATGATGCTCCTGCTGTTGGCCTGGCAAATTCACAGTGGAGCCAAGGAATACGGCTGGAGATCATTCCTACGAAGGGTGGTGAGAGACACTGAGGGATAAAAGTCCTTTCGATAGGGCAGAGAAGCAGGGGGATCAAAAGCTGGAAAGTGTGCAGATTTGGGCACAGTGTCAAGCCTGATAGCAATAGCACTTAGACATATATAGTGGTACCTCTAGATACGAGCTGCTCCACATGCGAGTGTTCCAATTTATGAGCCGCGACGCGAGCGAAATTTCTGTTCGACACCCGAGCTCAAATTTGGGATACGAGCCGAGTTACGGCCAGTTGGTGCATCGCCTCTCTGACCCAGAATCCCCTTGCTTCTGGTTAGCGCGCAAAACAAAGTCTTGTCTCGGTCGTGTCAGTGTTTAGAGCGAGTGTATATTTTAATCTGAACTTTTTGTGTGCATCATGGGTTCCAAAAAAGTATCCGCAAGTGGAAAGCATAAGTTAAGTTTAAAGTTAAGAAATGTTAAAGTTTAAGAAAGTTTAAAAGTTAAGAAAGTGTATATTTTTACAGTTTTATACCATTTAACTATGGAATTGTTGTTTTGTTTTCATTTATGATAGTTTACGTAGTTTACGTAGCATGTATTGTTTATTTATACGCGTTGCATGTACATTTATTAATTAAAAACATGTCTTTTTTCATAATTTAGGCTAACTTGGGACTTTTTTGAGGGCTGGAACCAATTAGAATTATTTACATTAATTCATATGGGGAAAATTCGTTCGAGATACGAGTTGATTGACTTACAAGCTCGGGTCTGGAACGAATTAAACTCGTATGTTGAGGTGCCACTGTACTGCCTTACAGGGCTTTCCAGCCCTTTCTAAGTGGGTCAGTATATTGCCCTCCAACAATTTGGGTTCTCATTTTACCCACCTTGGAAAGATGGAAGGCTGAGTCAATCTTGAGCCTGGTGAGATTTGAACTGCCCAAATTGCAGTCAGCAGGCAGTCAGCAGAAGTAGCCTGCAGTACTGCACCCTAACCCAGTGCTTCTCAATTATTATCTGTTATGCCCCCCTTAGGAATAAGTAAACATTTCATGCCCCTCCAATTCTCTACTGGGACAATTGTTTGCAATAATTGGCATGTTTTCTCTGAAAAAACTCAAGCGGCTAGTCAGTGTGATTGGGGTGTGTAACGTGTTTAAGTGACGCCTTAATTTATTTGGCTTCATGCTGTCCATTGTCAACATTTTTAGACACAGTAAACATATCGGTCTTTCCTAGTCTTCCACCATAGTCACAGTGAAGCCAAGTGCTACATACACTTTACTTCTCTTAGCTTTTGGGAGACTTACGTTTGTCTCATCCATTCTTTTGATCCTTATTAAATATTTTTCCATGGTGTCTCTTAAGGGTTTGTTATCTGCACTTCATATCTCTGCTCTGTGCTCTGTGCTATTGTTCGATGCAACAATACTCCCTGCGGCAAATCCCCCCATGTTCCGTGGGGTCACATATTCTCCTCTGGCATTGCTCCGCACTCCCCCAGGGACCCCCACCCCACTATTTATTTATTTATTTATTACTTAGATTTGTATGCCGCCCCTCTCCGAAGACTCGGGGCGGCATACAAATTTGAAAAGCTCTTCATGGCATCGGACCAGGTTATCTGCGAGACCGCCTTCTGCCACACGAATCCCAGGAACCGGTTAGGTCCCACAGAGTTGGCCTTCTCCGGGTCCCGTCGACTAAACAATGTCGTCTGGCGGGACCCAGGGGAAGAGCCTTCTCTGTGGTGGCTCCGACCTTCTGGAACCAGCTCCCCCCAGAGATCAGGATTGCCCCCACCCTCCTTGCCTTTCATAAACTTCTTAAAACCCACCTCTGCCATCAGGCATGGGGGAATTGAAACATCTCCCCCTTGCCCATGTAGTTTTTTGTGTATGATTCGATTGTGTGTTGTTTTTTATATATTGGGGTTTTCTTTTTGGACTTTTTAATCTAAAACTGTAATTTAGATTTTTAAATAGTAGATTTGTTACTATGTACTGTTCTTCACCATTGTTGTGAGCCGCCCTGAGTCTGCGGAGAGGGGCGGCATATAAATCCAATAAATCTAATCTAAACTTCTCTAACCATCGCCTTGCGACTTATAATGGTAGAGTTCAATTTACCTGCCCTCTATCAGTGCATAGAGTCACTTTTCAAAGCAATTCAAGGGGAAGAAGATTGTCTGAACCCAACTAATGGAGTTCCCTAGGATGAAAGAGTGAGGGTGGGGTGGAGGGAGGTGTAGAGAATCCTTGGGCCTTTCCCCTTTCCAAAATTTTACCCTTCAAGCTATCTCCTTCCAACCCTCCTGACAAGTTCTTGCCTGTTTTTGCTTCCCAGGTCCTGGAAAAGCAGCTTACCCAGAGGTTTTCACTACTGAAAAGCTGCTACTGGAATCTGGAGAACCTCCTAATTCAGATAACTTGGACCACAGTTTGTTTCTTCATCTGGGTCATGTCCTGCATTGTTCAGGCCTTGGAAGCCAGTTACAAGCAGGCTGCCCAGATGGCCACAGACCAGACTGAAGAAGACAGAAAGGAAACAGCAAGACCACTCATGATAACCCCTCATTCAGCTCTTCTCTCAAGGCAGGAAATTGCTGACCTAGCTGGCATTCACTAAACATTGCTGGAGGATATCTTACTTAAGACTGGGTTGTGCATATTTTTCCCCTGGCGTCCGAGTGAGATGGGGTAGGTGATTTCAGCAATGTGCACAGTGTGAGGCATTTGGGGGGTTCATTTTAGTGCCCCAAAGCACCTTTTCCGATTCTTGAATCTGATTTTGGAGAAGGGTGTTATCAGTTTGTAGCAATGCCTCTTTCAGACCTGGCGGACAATTTTGCTTTCATCCTCTGTTTCTTTTTCCATTATGCTATTTCCTCTCCATGTAAGTAACATTGTGCAACTCACAGTAAAGGAATAAGAAATAAGCCAGGAAATTAAAACCTGTGCTATGGGAGCTGACTCTAGTTTGTACCAAATTGTTCACCAGCAAACTGTATATATACCGTAGCAGGGGTCCCCAAACTTGGCAAATTTAAGACTTGTGGATTTCAGCTCTTTACGTTTAAGTCCAAAAGTCTTAATGTTGCCAAGCTTGAAGATCTCTGCTACATGTTGCCATTTATCATATCTCTGTATAGCTTTATAAATTGCCTTTTGTTCTTAAACTTTCTATCTGAGCATATCCATTCGAGCCACAACTTTCTTGGTCTTCTCCAACCTCTTGATCCATTCACTTTGCTTTCACATATTTTCTGTATTTAGTTTGTAAATTAATTACTGGAGCCCCACCAAACCACAGGTGGCCTCATTTTCTCTTGTAATAATCCTTCAGTTGTTATCTCCTATGCATCACTCTACGCATGCGTGGATGTGTCATTAATTCTTGTTCAGAATCCAAGGATGATACAGATGATTGATCTCCTCCTGGGTTGTCTGCCAAACTCCCCTCTTCCCTATCACTCATGCTTCCTTGGTCAGAGGTGGCTTCATCAGCAGATTCCATCGGGAGCAAAACAGGCCTGCGGCATGTGGATGTCTCCCCCACATCCACATGCACATTCCTTGGGGCAGGAGCTGGGCCAAAGCTAACCACAACAGATAGTAAATGCATTTAGGTCACTATTAAAGGGGGTGACATTGCCATAGGTCTATACCAGTGATGGCGAACCTATGGCATGGGTGCCACAGATGGCACACGGAGCCATATCTGCTGGCACGCGAGCCTAGCTCAGCTCCAACATGCATGTGAATGCCGGCCAGTTGATTTTTGGCTCACACAGAGGCTCTGGGAGGGTGTTTTTATTCGGTTTTTATTTATTTTTATGCCACCCTTCTACTTAGACTCAGGGTGGCTTCCAACAAGTTAGCAATAGCACTTTTAAACAGAGCCAGCCTATTGCCCCCACAATCCAGATCCTCATTTTACCCACCTCGGAAGGATGGAAGGCTGAGTCAACCTTGAGCCGGTGATGAGATTTGAACTGCTGACCTACAGATCTACAGTCAGCTTCAGTGGTCTGCAGTACAGCACTCTACCTGCTGCACCACCCCGGCTCCAGGGAGCCTCCGGAGGATGGGGGAGGGCGAAGGTAAGCCTTGGCTGGGATTGACGATATTCCTCAACAAGCAACAGAGAATCAGCCCCGGCCGCTTCTCCTTTCACGTCATCACCTTTACCTTCTCAGGCCAGATGAGGCAGGGAAGAGCGAGGCGGGCCAATGATGGGACAGGGAGCCATAGCCAGGGACCTAAAGAGCCACATGTTACTCCAGAGCCACGGATTGCTGATTCCTGGACTAAGGAATACTTATACAGTGATATTTCGTCTTACAAACCCCTCATCATACAAACTTTTCGAGATACAAACCCGGGGTTTAAGATTTTTTTGCCTCTTCTTCCAAACTATTTTCACCTTACAAACCCAAGCCACCGCTACTGGGATGCCCTGCCTCTGGACTTCTGTTGCCAGCGAAGCACCCGTTTTTGTGCTGCTGGGAGTACCCTGAGGCTCCCCTCCCTGGCAAACACCACCTCCGGACTTCTGTGTTTTTGCGATGCTGCAATTTCGCTGAGGCTCCCCTTGCTGGGAAACCCCACCTCCAGACTTCCATTGCTAGCGAAGCACCCGTTTTTGCGCTGCTGGGATTCCCCTGCTGGGATTCCCCTGCAGCATCACAAAAACACGGAAGTCCGGAGGTGGGGTTTCCCATGGAGGGGAGCCTCAGCGGAATCCCAACAGTGCAAAAACGGGCGCTTCGGCTGGCAAAAGGGGTGAGTTTTGGGCTTGCATGCATTAATTGCTCTTCCATTAATTCCTATGGGAAACATTGTTTCGTCTTACAAACCTTTCACCTTACAAACCTTGTCCCGGAACCAATTACGTTCGTAAGACGAGGTATCACTCTTCTGGGATTAGATATAAGTGGGAAAAGACCAGTTGAGGTCACTGAATCCTACCATCAATTTGTTGGAGGCATCTAAATAAAATGTCACGGGTGGATGGATTTGCTTGAAGGCATTCATTGAAAGAAAGCTCAGTTCTTTCTCAGCAATTTGTTCTACTATCAATCACTTTTAATTCCCAGGAAGTTTTCCTAACAGTCATCCAGATTCTTCTGGGGTATTAAGATGATTTTCTAACATCCTGGATTCTGGGGTAGAGGAGAACTGGCTTTAACTCCCTCCCCGACCCGTATGACACCTCTTCAGATATTTGGCAAATACTATGATACCACATCTCGGGCTTCTCCCACAGTTCCCTTGGTTTCTTCATAAGCCTTAGTTTTCCATCTTCTAGCCATCAGCATTAGTTTGCCTGCATGCGCCTTCAAATGTGATGCTCAGAATTGATACCCAAGGTGTGGTCTAATCCTGTCTATGGTACAGTTAATACCAATATGCTCTAAGACTCCAGGTGACTCACAGCTTCACACAACCATTCTAAAATATAATTAACATCGACAAATCCATAAAACTAATTCAATAAAATCAGATAAAATCATGGCAACCCTAGCAGCTGTTGCCACCACAAAACTCAGCCATTGAAGTCCCCCCCCCCTTTTTTTTTTTTTTAAATGTCCTTTACCAAAGTCCAGGAAGCAGCGAGTGTATCTCCATGCTGGCTGGGGAATTCTGGGGGCCCTGACATTTTAAATTACGGAAGTTGAGAAACATTGCTTCATAGGGAACGGCCATCATAGAGAAGAATAGAATTCTTTATAGAGTAGAATTCTTTATTGGCCAAGTGTAATTGGACACACAAGGAATTTGTCTGGGTGCATAGTCTCTCAGGGTACATAAAAGAAAAAGATACATTTGTCAAGAATCATGTGGTATAACACTTAATGATTATAGGGGTCAAATAAGCAATGAGGAAACTAGGAATAAAAATCTTAGGATACAAGCAACAAGTAACAGCATTACAGTCCTAAGTGGGAGGAAAAGGATGATAGGAGAAAAAAACTAGTAGAAATAGAAGTGCAGACTTAGTAAAAAGTTTGACAGTGTTGAGGGAATTATTTGTTTAGCAGAGTGATGGCGTTCAGGAAAAACTGTTCTTGTGTCTAGTTGTCTTGGTGTGCAGTGCTCAGTAGTGACGTTTTGAGGGTAGGAGTTGAAACAGTTTATGTCCAGGATGCGAGGGATCAGTAAATATTTTCACTGCCCTCTTTTTGACTTATGCAGTATACAAGTCCTCAATGGAAGGCAGGTTGGCAGCAATTATTTTTTCTGCAGGGAGGCTTTCATCCTGTTGCCCATGTCATTTCTCAAAAGAACAGGATCCTGAGCATTTCTTGTCTACAGAATTTTACATTTTGGAGAAGATGATCTCTAAAATAACCCAGAGCTGTGTGTGTAGTTGTTCTGTCCCAGCAATGAGCCCCCCTAAGAAAGAGGCCCACAATCACTGATTTTACAGGATTTAAGCATGTAATTCTAATATTTTAGGAGTTCTCTGAACTACTCAAAATTTTTGCTACTGATTCTCCAGAACCTATCAGAACTGGCTGGATTTCACCCCTGGGGCTCCTACAAAGACAAGGCGGTCAACCAATTTTCCAAAGCACCAGAAAACAAGACGAGCAACAATAGGTGGAAAGTAACCATGGAGAGGAACAACTTAAAACTAAGCAGAAATTTCTTAACAGTGACAGCAATCAACCAATGGGACAGCTTGTCTTCAGAGGTTGTGGGTGCTCCATCATTGGAGGCTTTCAAAAAGAGACTGGATAACCATTTATCTGAAATGGCATAGGACAGTGATGGCGAACCTATGGCACGGGTAACACAGGTGGCAAAACGGAGCCATATCTGCTGGCACGCAAGCCGTTGCCCTAGCTCAGCTCCAACGTGCATGTGTGTGCCGGCCAGCTGATTTTTGGCTCATACAGAGACTCTGGGAGGGCGTGTTTGGCTTCCAGAGAGCCTCCGGGGGTGTGTGGAGGGCATTTTTACCCTCCCTTGGCTCCAGGGAAGCCTTTGGAGCCTGAGGAGGGCAAAAAACGAGCCTGCTGGGCCCACCAGAAGTTGGGAAACAGGCCATTTCCAGCCTCCAGAGGACCTCCAGAGGAGGTGGGGGAAGCTATTTTCACCCTCCCCAGGTGTTGATTTGCATTAGCGTACCTTCTGTTCTGCCTGGGTCACTCCGGAAGCTATGACCAACCCAAAAAGATAACACTCCACGCTGCCGGAATGGTTCTCATGCCTTATAAACCTTTCCCTGCTAATGAGGACCACACCCAACCCCCTGGTGTTCCTCATTCAACGCTGATAATATCTACGCAGTTGAGACCTCCTTTGAGCTATGCGTCTCTGTCGCATACTAATCATAGCTTGTGCGTCGTCATCCAGGGACTCCAGAGACTCACAGCTACTTGCTTGAGAAAGCCCTTCCCCAGGGCTCCCAGGCCTTGCATCATCTTCACTTTCGTGACTGCTGTCTGCACTGTCCGACTGCAAAGAACTCTCCTCTCCGCTCTCAGCCTCCCCCGGGCATGGAGCCAGCAGAGATGCAGCTGGTCTTTGATCTGGCTCAGGCTGAACCACAACACCTTCCGTCCCCTGTCCAATTGTCTCTCCTATATTTTATATATCTTTTGTTCCATTCATATATCCTTTCCTCTATTCTTCATTGACGTATTCTATTCTCATATCTTTTCTTCTATCCTTTCCCTAATATTTACTACTACATGTTTTTATTCTCTTTAACTTTCAATTTGTATTGGACAAAATAAATAAATAAAATAAAATAAAATAAAATAATATAGGCATGGGCACTCGCGCATGGGCAATAGCCCCCATACACGCTCCTTTGACACCCAAGGGAAAAAAGGTTTGCCATCACTGGTATAGGGTCCCCTGCCTAAGGCAGGGAGTTGTACTAGAAGACCTCCAATGCCCCTTCCAACTCTATTATTCTATGTTCTATGTTCTTCTTTCAAGAATTTGAAAAACAATATTTTAGGTGCCAACTCTATTCTGTTATTGTGGTTATCACATGTTTGAGCATATCTTTCCTGTGCTATTTATTAACATTTTTACTGCTTTTCATTTTTCACCTGTGTTACTACTAATTTTGCAATCTGTCAAGGCTGCCAGACAAGATTAGAAATATAATAACTTTGCGCAATAATTGATAACACCTGTTCTGCCACTGTGTCACCTCCAATAGCCCTTCACAAAAAATGCATGGTTGGTAAATCCACAGTAACTGAATTTAAGCATGCCTGGGATAAACATCTATCCATCCTAAGATAAAATACAGGAAATAGTATAAGGTTCAGGAGGGAAGTGTTTTTAATAGGAAAGTGAACACAAGAACACAAGACTCTGAGGTTAGTTGGGAGAAAGATCAGAAGCAACATGAAAAAATATTATTTTACTGAAAGAGTAGTAGATACTTGGAACAAACGTCCAGCAGACGTGGTTGGTAAATCCACAGTAACTGAATTTAAACATGCCTGGGATAAACATATATCCATCCTAAGATAAAATACAGGAAATAGTATAAGGGCAGACTAGATGGACCATGAGGTCTTTTTCTGCCGTCAATCTTCTATGTTTCTATGTTTCTAACTACAAAGGCAACAGTCCACGCAACATACATGCATACTGCTCATGTACAGTTCGGCAGTGACAGATGTAATATTCATGACGCCCCAGGCCTGCTGGTAAAGCCAGGTCTTTGCAGCCTTTCGGAAGGCCAGCAGGATGAACATCGGTGTGTGTGGGGGAGTTGATTCCATAGAGCTGGGGTGTTCTGTACCAATGTAAATAAGTTATGTCAATCATTATTTGCAGTTGTTCATTTGCATAGAACGACAGCGATTGGCTAAGCTATGGGCGGGAAAATACAAACGGCTGTCGAAGCTGCGCCTATGGCCACCTAGCCCTTTAAAATTATGCTGTTTTAGTATTGCTGTTAGCCGCCCCGAGTCTCCGGAGAGGGGCGGCATACAAATCCAAATAATAATAATAATAATAATAATAATAATAATAATAATAATAATAATAATAAAAAGAGAAACCCAAGTTGCGCCAGTTGCAAGCTGAATTGTTACAATTGTTACTAGTTACAGATTCCTAATAAACGAGTCAAGCGAAACAGAGTTGAGTACTTTCTCCCGACTTAACATGGGGCAGCCACAGAGAAGGCCGTCCCCTGTAGTTCTGCCAACCTGCTTAGCCGATGGGACCTGGAGAAGGCCAAACCTTTGAGATCTTACTGGCCTCTGGGAGGTATGCAGCAGGAGACGGTCCTGTAAATAGTCTGGTCCTAAGCCATGTAGGGCTTTATAGGTAATAACCAACACCTTGAATTGTGACCGGAGACTAATCGGTAGCCAGTGCAGCACGTGGAGCATTGGTGTAATATGACAGCTCACGCAACTGCATTCTGGACTACAGTGGTACCTGGTACCTAAGAACGCCTCTACTTAAGAACTTTTCTAGATAAGAACTGGGTGTTCAAGATTTTTTTGCCCTCTTCAAAGGAACCATTTTCTACTTAAGAACCCGAGCCCGGAAAAATTTCCCAAGAAATTTGAGAGTGGCCCGAAGGCCCGGACAGTTTCCTGCCATTCCCCCTGGGTTTCTCTCTCTGGCGCAGTGTATGGGAGGCAGCCTCGTGCCGGGTGCATGGGAGGCGCTTGCTCCTCCTTGCCACCTTAAGAGTCCCTCTTTTTTTTTAAGCCTTAAAATTTTGGATTTTTTTGATTCCCCTCCCCTCCCCTTCTTCCTTTGGCAGCGACTGTCCTCCTCTTCTTCTTCTTCCTCCTCCTCCTCAAATTCCGAGCTTTTATTTCTTTCCTAATGGGTTTGCACGCATTATTTGATTTTACATTAATTCTTATGGGAAAAATTGCTTTACTTACAAACTTTTCTATTTAAGAACCTGGTCACAGAACGAATTAAGTTCTTAAATAGAGGTACCAGTGTACCTGCAGTCTCATTTGATGGTGTAAGTGTGATAAGCCATCGGACATTCTGTATCCAAACTGCCGCTGAGTTTTACAAAAGAAATTGGGTAGATTTTTGGAATTTCCCAAAGGAGTGCTTCAGAGAGGAAAATTTGCTTGGTGGCCACAAGGAGGCACTCTTCTCCACCAATTCCAGATATCTATACAAGTTGCTCCTTTCAGTAAATCCTTAGAAAGGATCATTTATTTATTTATTTTTATTATTATTTTTTATGTCGCCCTTCTCCTTAGACTCAGGGTGGCTTACACCATGTTAGCAATAGCACTTTTTTTAAACAGAGCCAGCATATTGCCCCCACAATCTGGGTCCTCCTTCTACCCCCCTCGGAGGGATGGAAGTCTGAGTCAACCTTGAGCCGGTGATGAGATTTGAACCGCCCACCTGCAGTTCTAGCAGTCAGCTTTAGTGGCCTGAAGTACTGCACTCTACTCACTACGCCACCTCGGCTTTTCCCTCATTGGCCTTCCTTCTACAGTACTATGCACACATGCATAATAAGTACCCCGAATTCCTGTTGTGTTCAGTGACAAATTTCAAGTAGGCCAAGAACAGTGTCCCCGATGGAGCAGCGAGGAGCTCAGCCCTCTTGGGAGTTGTTATTCTGAAGATCCAGCAATGAAATGGGGATGTGGAGATCAAATCCATTGTTGTAAGGAATATCCTTCTGGGTTCGGATCCAAGTGGGGGAAAAGACACAGGAAGCATGGCACTGTTTGGAAAGATGGTTTAATGAAGGACAGAAAGACCACATGGAGCAATCATGGGCTTCCCCAAATATGCCCATGTTACTACAACACTCCACAGTCTGCATTGGTTGCCGATCAATTTCCGGTCACAATTCAAAGTGTTGGTTATGACCTATAAAGTCCTACATGGCAAAGGACCAGAATATCTCCGGGACCGCCTTCTGCTGCACGAATCCCAGCGACCAGTTAGGTCCCACAGAGTGGGTCTTCTCCAGGTCCCGTCAACCAAACAATGTCGCTTGGCGGGACCCAGAGGAAGAGCCTTCTCTGTGGCGGCCCCGGCCCTCTGGAACCAACTCCCCCCAGAGATTAGAATTGCCCCCACCCTCCTTGCCTTTCGTAAGCTGCTTAAAACCCACCTCTGCCGCCAGACATGGGGGAACTAAGATACACTTTCCCCCTAGGCCTTTACAATTTTATGTATGGTATGTTTGTATGTATGATTGTTTTTTTATATAATGGGTTTTTAATTGTTTTTTAGTATTGGATTTTGTTGTACTGTTTTACTGCTGTTGTTAGCCGCCCCGAGTCTGCGGGGAGGGGCGGCATACAAATCCAATAAATAATAATAATAATAATAACAACAACAAGAACAACATGATCTGAGGTCCCAGGGAAAAGGGGGATCACATGCCTCAAGGATGTTGAAGGAGGGAAAGGCCACTTGCTGGGTATAGGGCTAATCCTATCATGTCCCATAGGCCAGTGATGGCGAACCTATGGCACAGGTGCCACAGGTGGCACGCAGAGCCATAACTGCTGGCACGCGAGCCGTTGCCCAAGTTCAGCTTCAGTGTGCATGTGTGTGCCAGCCACCTGATTTTTGGCTCACACAGAGGTTCTGGGAGGGCGTTTTTGGCTTCCAGAGAGCTTCCAGGGGGATGGGGGAGGGCGTTTTTACCCTCCTCTGTCTCCAGGGAAGACATTGGAACCTTGGGTGGGTGAAACACGAGCTTACTGGGCCCACCAGAAGTTGGGAAACAGGCCATTTCCAACCTCCAGAAGGCCTCAGGTGGTGGGGGGAAAGCTGTTTTCACTCTCTCCAGGCATTGAATTATGGATGTGGGCACTCACGCTTCTGTGATAGCATGCACCCACACTCTTTCGGCACCCAAGGGAAAAAAGGTTCATTATCACTGCTACAGGCTAATCCTATCATAAGATTTGACTGGTTTTATAGAATAGAATAGAATTTTTATTGACCAAGTGTGATTGGACACACAAGGAATTTGTCTTGGTGCATATGCTCTCAGCGTATATAAAATAAAATAAAATATACATTTGTCAAGAATCATGTGGTACGACACAATGATTGTCATAGGGGTCAATAAGCAATGAAGAAGCAATATTAATAAAAATCTTAGGATATAAGCAACAAGTTACAGTCATACAGTCAACATGGGAGGAAATGGGTGATAGGAATGATGAGAAAAAAAAGTAGAATAGAAGTGCAGATTTAGTAGAAAGTCTGACAGTGTTGAGGGAATTATTTGTTTAGTAGAGTGATGGCGTTCGGAAAATGGGTTTCATTGGGGTTAGTTTTTAGAGATTATATTCAACTTCTTTTGTTGCTTGTATCTTTTTGTACTGTATTATATTATGCTGTAAACCGCCCTGAGTCCTTCGGGATTGGGCACCATACAAGTCGAATGAATGAATGAGTGAATGAATGAATGTCCTAAGGTTGAAGGTCTTAACTACCATTATCAAGTTGGGGTGGGCAGAGAGCTGTAGAAGCTGCTTTGTCTTAAGAACATGTTTCTCCTTTACTCAGCTAGGGATATTCTACATAATATTCTGCCTTTCTAATATTTCCCAAAATATTCTTTTTAAAATATATTTTAATTGCATTTTAATATTTACATCTTAGTACATTCACGATATAGTATATTTCCCAAAATATTTTATTCCTCTAGGAAGGGAGGGGGGTTAGGTGATAACTTCCTACACCATATTGGGCGGTTGCGAGGGAGTTCAGGACCAAGCCAGACTCAACAATGTGATATGAAGCAACTGGCAGCCATACAAGTTCCAAAGGATTCTGGATCTATTCTAAGATACTTGGTTGCTGATAAATAGCATTTTAATAATGTTTTTAATCCCCACGGTTTGGAAGGCTGTTTTGAACATTCCAAGTGTTCCAAAAGTGACCGACCTCAAATCAAGGCATGATAAGTATGCTATAAAATGATAAGAGCAGCCCATTTTGGGATTGGAATATTTTATGACGGAACGTTATGCACAGGCTTACTTGTGGGATACATGGACTAAGTCTTTGGGGACCTCATGTTTGTTCCTTTTGATAGGTCATGCATCTTCTGGTCAAATAAGGCCCATGTGTCCCCGTTAGTCCAGATCTGAGTATTTCTCATCCTCTGCAGCTTTAAGAAGGGTGAACTGCAATGCCCAGAATCCCCAGCCTGCATGCCGCACGACATGCTTCTTTAACGCTGCTGAGGTTGAGAGAGCCTGGTCCAAATCACAATGAGTAGAACCTCTTTGTTCTGAGCAAAATTACCTTAGTTTCTGGGGTCAAACCTTAGACATGAACCGTAATTGTGGGTTTTCTGGAGGGTTTGTGATATAAGCCAGGACAGTGGGAAAAAAGGATGCTGGGATAGACAAACTGTGTGAGGATGCAACCAGGGTTCCCAGCTGGAACAAACAAGGCTCAAAACATTGATATAAAAACATACCTTTTAGATAAAACTCTGCAACCAGGCCCTTTTAGGGACTGAACATATCCAATTTATATTGTAGAATGCATATTTTGTTCCCAAGAAAGCAGATGGAGATTCTGCCACTGCGAAAAATGCCAAAATCACAAAATATCTGAAGAATATATTATTAAATAATACTTTTTAATACCAACGCTATTAAAAAGACCTTATTATATGGTCGTAAGTTGAGAACTACCTTCTATTCTATTCTAACCCCCCTCTCTCTCTCACACACAACTTTGTGTGTCTTTGTATGTCTGGTCACACTTGGCAAATAATGTCTATTCTATTCTATTCTATTTCATTCCATTCCATTCCATTCCATTCCATTCCATTCCACTCCACTCCACTCCACTCCACTCCACTCCACTCCACTCCACTCCACTCCACTCCACTGCATTCCATTCCATTCCATTCCCTCCCCTCTCCTCCCTTCTCCCTTCCCATTCCATTCCATTCCATTCTATTCTATCTAAACATCTACATTGAGATCTTTAAAGAAGCACAGCTCCCCCTAGTGGCCCATGTATATCTTTACCCATGTCGAGGTATCCTCTTCTCTATGGCAAAGAGACACTCGCTACTGCTCTCTCTATTCCAGAAGCCTGTAAGTGATGGAGGGGTTTTTATTTTTTTGCAGGCTGCAGCTCCCACGTCACTTCAGCAGCTGGCAGGGAGATAAAAAAGAGCCCTCCTTCCCCACCCCGCTGCTAGGTTCTGCCGGGTTTCCAGCCCTGTCTTGGATCCTGCTGAAATGTGCAATCACCCTCCAGGCCAAAAACTCAGCTGCGTTCTAAGACCGTTTCTCTAATAGCCTGTTTCACACGTTTCTCTTTGTTTCCATTGCTAACCAAGGCCGCAAGTCCACTCGCGGTACAAACACAGCGGGGAGCAGGCCATCGAAGCCCAGCCCTTCTGCATCTGTCACTTTACTGGACCGGCCTGGCCTCTTGGCTCGGCTCCCGAGCAGACATTCCTGGACTGGCCCCTCTGACAGGCTGGGTCTTTGCAGAGAAATTCTCAAATTAGCTGGTGCTTTCCTAGACACCATGTTCCCAGGGGCTGGCGCTCAGCTCAGGCGGCCACAGCTGTGCAAACAGCTCCACTTGGCTCCACTGTGCCATTTGGCTGGGGATTCGGTCAGCGCTGGGAGGGGAGCTGGAAGCAAAACTGAGCTGAAGTCTGAGATGCCCCAGTGAGGTGCCGGCGGGTTCACTCGTTCCCTTCGCAGCACCTGTGAGGCCTGGATCGTGGCCTGTCAGGTATGGGACACGGGAAGGGACAGCTGACAAGCTACAAAAACGGTGGAAGGTCTCAAGCCCTTCTTGAACTGATTGTGTTACCTTGCAGTATTGTTGTATTACTAATACACCTTTCATGATGAATCTATGAAGAGCAAATTGCTTAGATCTTCTCCCCATAATATCTGCTATAAAACATTTTTACGGAAGCTCTTTTGGCTTTAGTGAATAGAATCATAGAATAGGATAAAATTCTTGGTTGGTCAAGTGTGATTGGACACACAAGGAATTTGTCTTTGGTGCATATGTGCTCAGGGTACATTAAAAAATATACATTTGTCAAGAATCACAAGGTACAACACTTAATTCCCTCAACACTGTCAGACTTTCTACTAAATCTGCACTTCTATTTCTCCTAGTTTTTCTCATCATTCCTATCACCCATTTCCTCCCATGTATGACTGTAACTTGTTGCTTATATCCTAAGATTTTTATTAATATTGCTTCTTCATTGCTTATTTGACCCCTATGACAATCATTAAGTGTTGTACCACATGATTCTTGACAAATGTATATTTTATTTTATGTACGCTGAGAGCATATGCACCAAGACAAATTCCTTGTGTGTCCAATCACACTTGGCCAATAAAGAATTCTATTCTATTCTATTCTATTCTATTCTATTCTATTCTATTATATTCTAATGATTGTCCTGGGGGGTCAAATAAGCAATCAGGAAACAATATTAACAATGTTAAATTAACATTGTTAATTTATAAATTAAATTAAAGAATGGTGGAAGGTCTTAAGTATAAAACGTATCAGGAAAGATTTAATGAACTCAATCTGTATAGTCTGGAGGACAGAAGGAAAAGGGGGGACATGATGGAAACATTTAAATACGTTAAAGGGTTAAATAAGGTTCAGGAGGGAAGTGTTTTTAATAGGAAAGTGAACAAAAGAACGAGGAGACACAATCTGAAGTTAGTTGGGGGAAAGATCAAAGGCAACATGAGAAAATATTATTTTACTGAAAGAGTAGTAGATCCTTGGAACAAACTTCCAGCAGACGTGGTTGATAAATCCACAGTAACTGAATTTAAGCATGCCTGGGATAAACATATATCCATTGTAAGATAAAATACAGGAAATAGTATAAGGACAGACTAGATGGACCATGAGGTCTTTTTCTGCCGTCAGTCTTCTAGTCAGTCTTCTATGTTTCTATGTAACAAGCAGGAACAGGGAGATTGTGATCCCGCTGTATAGAGGCCAGGGCCAATTCCAGTCATGTTGGTGCTTTAGGGCTCAATTCTCCTCTCAGCCCTGTTCAAATTCTATATGAGGCAGTTGAGTGAAGTCATTCCTCGGCATGTATTTAATATTATCAATAGGATCATGAAACCTAGTTATATATTTCAACCTTTGACTGGCTAGCCAAGGAATTCTATTGAGGTTGTTTCCATGTTTATAAAATGTGAGACCACATTTGGAATACTGTGTTCAGTTCTGAAGACCTCACCGACAAAAAGATATTCATAAAATTGAACGGGTCCAAAGACGGGCTACAAGAATGGTAGAAGGTCTTAAGCATAAAACGTATCAGGAAGGACTTCATGAACTCAATCTGTATAGTCTGGAGGACAGAAGGGAAAGGGGGGACATGACTGAAACATTTAAATATGTTAAAGGGTTAAATAAGGTCCAGGAGGGAAGTGTTTTTAATAGGAAAGTGAACACAAGAACAAGGGGGCACAATCTGAGGTGAGTTGGGGGAAAGATCAGGAGCAACGTGAGAAAACATTATTTTACTGAAAGATTAGTAGATGCTTGGAAGAAACTTCCAGCAGACGTGGCTGGTAAATCCACAGTAACTGAATTTAAACATGCCTGGGATAAACATATATCCATCCTAAGATAAAATACAGAAAATAGTATAAGGGCAGACTAGATGGACCATGAGGTCTTTTTCTGCCATCAATCTTCTATGTTTCTATCAGCAAATGTCTCTGGGATGGGTGCATTGCAAAGTGGCCAGGAGCACCTGGGAAGACCCAGTAAAACATGGGAGTGGTGGGATTAAAACTTATCCTAAATTTAATGAGCATCCCCCCCGCCCAGATATATTGCCTGCAGTTGGACAACGCAGCTTCGAAATTTATAACTATACCTTAACTAAATGGCCTAAAGTCATCGGTATGCTAAACCAGTGATGGCAAACCCATATCTGCTGGCACGCAAGCTGTTGCCCTAGCTCAGCTCCAGCATGCATATGCGCCCTGGCCAGCTGATTTTCGGCTCTCACAGAGGCTCTGGGAGGGCATTTTCCGCTTCCAGAGGGCTTCCAGGGGAATGGGGAGGGGTTTTTTGCCCTCCCCAGGCTCCAGGAAAGACTCTGGAGCCTGGGGAGGGTGAAAAACAGGCCTACTAGTGTTCTGCCGGGCTCTCTGGTAGGAGCCTTCCAAAAATTCAAGGGTACAAATTGCAGACACACACACACGTTTGAAAATTCAAAACAATGTTCTTTATCACAAAATTCAAAACAAACTAAGCTCTCTTTTTGTATTGCAAAGAGCACATGTCCCAAAACAACCAGGTAGTCTGTACAATTTCCTTTAAGCAGTCATTAAGTACTTAGCTAGAAGCTGTGAAGAAACTTCACACCCCTTCTTCTTCCAACGAAGTGAGTCACACACACACACACACTGCTCTGCTTTGGTTTCAAAGGCGTGAAAAAATCAACAAAGTCCAGAAAACAGCAACACATGATTCCTGAAGAACTGTGATCAGATACTCTTTCACAACGGCCAAACCCACACGCTGCTATTTATAGCAGCAGCCCTAATTACTGGAGCCCCACCCAACCACAGGTGGCCTCATTTTCTCTTGTAATAATCCTTTAGTTGTTGTCTCCTATGCATCACTCTACGCATGCGTGGATGTGTCATTAATTCTTGTTCAGAATCCAAGGATGATACAGATGATTGATCTTCTCCTGGGTTGTCTGCCAAACTCCCCTCTTCCCTATCACTCATGCTTCCTTGGTCAGAGGAGGCTTCATCGGCAGATTCCATCGGGAGCAAAACAGGCCTGCGGCATGTGGATGTCTCCCCCACATCCACCTGCACATTCCTTGGGGCAGGAGCTGGGGCAGAGCTAACCACAACAACTAGGCCCAGCAGAAGTTGGGAAATGGGCCGTTTCTGCCCTCCGGAGGCCCTCTGGGGGACAGGAGAGGCAATTTCTGGCTTCCCCAGACATTTGTGAGTGTGGGCACTTGCGCAGACCTGATAGTATGTGCACACATGCTTTCGGTACCTGAAGGAAAACAGGTTCGCCATCACTGTGCTAAACTATGCAGAAGCTCAAACAACCAAGATTAGTCTCCGGTCACAATTCAAGGTGTTGCTTATTATCTATAAATCCCTACATAGATTAGGGCTAGACTATTTATGGGACTGCCTGCTGCCGTATACCTCCCAGAGACCAATAAGATCGCACAGATTGGCAATGCAGGTTGGTGGGGCCATGGGGGAGGGCCTTCTCTGTGGCCGCCCCGGCTCTATGGAACTAACTCCTCCCCGATGTCGGTACTGCTCCCACCCTGCTGGCTTTCCAAAAGGTTACGAAGACCTGGCTTTGCTGGCAGGCCTGGGGGCCATGAATTGTACATCTTTCATAGCCGAATCATATAGAATGATATGTATGTTTTGATTGGATTGCTGAGTTGTGGGTTTCAACTGGGGTTATTGTTTTAATTTATACTTGACTACTTTTAAGATTAAGATTTTTATTAATATTGTTTCTTCATTGCTTATTTGACCCCTATGACAATCATTAAGTATTGTACCCCATGATTCTTGACAAATGTATCTTTTTCTTATGTATGCTGAGAGCATATGCAACAATCGAGATATCGAAGCGTGGCACTCATTACCGGACTCAATTGTGTCAACCCCTAACCCCCAACACTTCTCCCTTAGATTCTCCACGATTGACCTCTCCAGGTTCCTAAGAGGCCAGTAAGGGGCGTAAATAAGTGCACTGGTGTGCCTTTCATCCCCTGTCCAATTGTCTCTCCTTTCTTTCACCTATCTTATATATTCTCTTCCTTTCATATATCCTCTCCTCTAAGTTCACTTTCACCCTCTTTTATATTATCACATGTCTATTTTTCTTCCTATGTATTTGTGTATTGGACAAATGAATGAATGAATGAATGAATGAATAAATAAATAAATAAATAAATAAATAAAAAAAGACAAATTCCTTGTGTGTCCAATCACACTTGGCCAATAAATTTCTATTCTATTCTATTCTATTCTATTCTATTCCATTCCATTCCATTCTTAACTGTACCTTTCACATATTGATGAATAAAAGTGCTGAACTGCTCCTATGTCTCACCTCTTCGTTCCCGCGCAATCTGACAGTCTTAGCCAAACCATAAGAAACAGCACACCTCTAAAACTGCTTTTCATCCTTTTTGCCCTTAGCCTGTCTTCACCTGAGGGAGCCTCTATTTGGCAAACATCAACAATAATTGGGTGAAAAGTCTACAGATGGGAGCTCTGGGTTACTAACAGAATCTCTGAGGACTTTTTGTTTTATCCAAAAGGCATCTATTGGCTCAAATCTTTATGGCTCCTAGGAGACTTGTATAGGGCAAAAATGCCATAAAAATTCCATACGATTGGAGTGATCTCATGTTCTTCCAGCCCCAGAAATAACTCTCAGCAGCATTCTGTAGTATGATGACATAGAGTCTTATCAGATTCCTTAGAGAAGAAATTTGATTTGGGGAGAAGAATCTCACTTGGGGTCCTGATTTACCAGGAAAATTAATCAGGACCCTACAAACTGTCACACAGAATTGGCCTTCTCCAGGTCCTGTCAGCCAAACAATATTGGCCCGTGGGACCAAGGGGGAGAGCCTTCTCTGTGGGGGCTCCGGCTCTCTGGAACCAACTTCCCTTGGAGATCTGCACCGCCCCCACCCTCCAGGCCATTTCCAAAGGCCTTAAAAACATGGCTTTGCCGCCAGGCCTGGGGCCATTGAGCACGACATACAGTTCCGGCCCAAGGGGATGAATGACCGATGGATGAATGTTTTTGAATTTGGGAGGGGGGATACTGTTGCATGCTGTACATTGTTTTTTTATTGCTGTACGCTGCCTGAGTCCTTTTGGAGAAAGGCGGCTTATAAATCTAAGTAATTAAATTAAATCTAAGTAATTAATTGAGTAATTAAATTAGTCTGGAGCTCCAGAAAAGGGGGTGTCAGAAATAAGTTCATTTCTGAAGGCAATATCACAATACAAGTAAATGGCTTGTAACCATGGGAGAGGCTGATGTAAGCCATAACCAGCATGTAATCATGGGTTTGCTAATTAGAAACATAGAAACATAGAAGATTTACGGCAGAAAAAGACCTCATGATCCATCTAGTCTGTCCTTATAATATTTCCTGTAATTTTATTATTATTTATTTATTTATTTATTTATTCATTTGTCCAATACACAAATAGGAAGAAAAATAGACATGTAGTAATATATATAAGGGTAAAGTGAACTTAGAGGAGAGGATATATGAAAGAAAGAAACTATATATGATAAGTGAGAGAAAGGAGAGACAATTGGACAGGGGACGAAAGGAACACCAGTGCACTTATATATGCCCCTTACTGGCCTCTTAGGAACCTGGAGAGATCAATCGTGGAGAGTCTAAGGGAGAAATGTTGGGGGTTAGGGGTTGACACAATTGAGTCCAGCAATGAGTTCCACGCTTCGATAACTCAGTTGTTGAAATCATATTTTTTACAGTCAAGTTTGGAGCAGTTCGTATTAGGTTTGAATCTGTTGCGTGCTCTTGTGTTGTTGCGGTTGAAGCTGAAGTAGTCATTGACCGGTAGGATGTTGCAGCATATGATCTTGTGGGCAATACTCAAATCGTGTTTTAGGCGCCGTAGTTCTAGGCTTTCTAGGCCCAGGATTGTTAGTCTATTTCCGTAGGATATTCTGTTTCGAGTGGAGTGTGCTGCAACCTGATTGGCTGTAACATATATAAGAAGAAACACCCTTGCATGGGTGTGGTTTGTTACAGTGGGTGGTTTGTTATAGTATAGAGTGGTTAGTGCTTAGTGGTTGCAGTGGTGGCGATTTAATAACAGTTATATGAAAGCATTGTATGATAGTTTATTTAGAGAAGCAGTTTGATAAAACAGAAGTAAATATATTTTTACATTGAAGACTTCAGTTAGATATACTGTTTAACTGTGGCTACTTGGTGAGTTAACTTCCGTGTGCGCAAAACTCTCTCTGCCCAACAGGTTATGGGCCAAATAGCTCTGCCTAACAAGGGGTTTACTATCAGACATTTCCCTCCACCTTGATCATGGGGAGGCTGGGAAAGTAACACGAAAAATGTTAAACAGACACAAGATGGACACAAGTTCATCAATCGCTTATTTTGTACGCCGCATCTCAGTCCAAGCTGCAAAAAGTCCAGAAAGAAAAAAGAATTCAAAACATTCATATAAATATCTGAATGAACTTAAATATGTTAAAAGGTTAAATAAGGTCCAGGAGGGAAGTGTTTTTAATAGGAACACAAAAACAAGGGGACACAATCTGAAGTTAGTTGGGGGAAAGACCACAGTAACTGAATTTAAACATGCCTGGGATAAACATATATCCATCCTAAGATAAAATACAGAAAATAGTATAAGGGCAGACTAGATGGATCATGAGGTCTTTTTCTGCCGTCAGTCTTCTACGTTTCTATGTTTCTATGAACTTATGAATAAACCAAGGCTAGAAATATCTACTGTTAACTGTGGCTCAGGAGAGGTGACTCCCATTTGCCCAAACTTTGGCAAGGAGAGGCTCTTCCCGCTGAACGAAGATCCCCCCCAATCCCACGGTTATTTATTTGTTTTTTTTAATTTATTTTGTCAAGTACATATTGATAGTACACAAAAAAATAACAGAGTTTATATACATGATATAGATACTAATAAAAGAGAAACTTAGGACAGGGATAGTAGGCATGCTGGTGCACTTATACACGCCCCTTACTGACCTCTTAGGAATTGGGTAAGGTCAACAGTGGATAGTCTAAGGGTAAAGTTTTGGGGGGTTGATGATGAAACCACAGAGTCCGGTAGTGAGTTCCAGGCATTAACAACTCAGTTGCTGACATCATATTTTCTACAGTAAGTTTGGAGCAGTTTACTTTGAATTTGTATCTGTTATGTGCTTGTGTATTGTTGTGATTGAAGCTGAAGTAGTCGTTGATAGGAAGGATGTTGTACCAGATGATTTTATGGGCTATGCTAAGGCCGTGTTTAAGATAACGAAGTTCCAAGCTTTCTAAGCCTAGGATTTCAAGTCTGGTTGCGTAAGGTATTCTGTTGCGAGTAAAGGAGTGGAGGACTCTTCTCATAAAGTATCAATGGACGCTTTCTAATGTATTTATGTCCTAAATGTGATGTGAATTCCAGACAGATGAGCTGTATTCGAGGATTGGTCTGGCAAAAGTTTTGTATGCTTTGGTTAGTAGAGTGATATTACCGGAGCAGAAGCTACGTAGGATTAGGTTAACAACTCTTAATAAATACAGTAGACAAAATTTTAATAGGTCCAGAAAAAAAATATTACTAGAATGTATAATTATTTATTAAATTTTGATAATGTAGAAGAATCCGTGAAAGAAAACATGATAGCATGGATGACCAACTTTGGTTACAGCATACAATTGGAAGATTGGGAGCAACTTTGGAAATTAAATTTCAAACTGACAATATCTATACCTTATAAAGAAAATCTTTATAAGATGTTCTACTGGTGGCATTATGCCCTGGCAAGACTTACAAAAATTTGCAATAATTTAAACAGAAAATGTTGGAAATGTAGAACACCACACAGCACGTACTTACCATATATGGTGGACGTGCCCAGAAGCAGTAAAATTTTGGCCTTGATTAGAAATTGGTTGAAAGAAATTCTAAATTACGGACTAGAACTAAAATCGGAAATATACTTTATCAGTGGGCATCATAAAAAGGCAAATTTATACCTAATAATCCATGTACTCATAGTGGCAAGATTGAGTTTTGCACAAAATTAGAAAAAAGAAAATATACCAGCAGAACAGATGATAATCAGAAAGGTACCAGAATGCCCCAAAATGAATAAAATTATAATGGAATTGCAGAATAAACAGGGAAATGAATATTATACCATATGGGGAAAATTATACAAATGGATAGACAAAAAAACGGAAATAAAATAACCAGTCAAAATAAAATAGGACAATGTAGAAAAGGTAATGTAAAAACAATTTTATTTCAAAATGCACAACTTTCCGTAAACTTTTTGTATGGTGTATCGTATGATCTGTCTACTTTTTGTTTGTTTATGCTTTATGTTTCAAAAAACTCAATTAAAAAAACCCAACTCTTGAAGCCTTTTTGGCGATGTTGTTGCAGTGGCCGCTCGGACGTTGCCTATCTCTGGTGGTTGGTTGGAGATGAGCAGGCCAGGATTACGGCACAGGTGGCCAGATTCTGTGCAGCAGCAGCGGGAATTTGTCGCAAATGTGTGCCTTCATAGCGAGATATGTACATCTCTTGTATAGTTACAATGGGTCAATCTTGGTTGCTCAGCCAAAAGTCCTGTTTCCTGTTCTTTTTCCTTTTAATTATTAATAATATTATATTGATGGTCTTTGACTGTAAATGAAATTTTATTATTATTATTATTATTATTATTATTATTATTATTATTATTATTATTATTATTATTATTATTAAATGTGAATTCAGGGCATGCATGCATGCTATACAACAGATTTCTTTAGTATTATGTCATGTGCATTTATTAGTTTAGTTTATAGACTGCCTCTCCATGTGTGAGTGAGGCTGCTGTGCACAATTAAAATCAAGCAAATATAACCCCATTCTTCGTGTACACACACACACACATCACACAGTGTCAGGACGAAGCCAGAATGCTTTCTTAGGATGGATATATGTTTAACCCGGGCATGTTTAAATTCAGTTACTGTGGATTTATCAACCAGGTCTGCTGGAAGTTTGTTCCAAGCATCTACTACTCTTTCAGTAAAATAATATTTTCTCACATTGCTTCTGATTTCCCCCCCAACTCACCTCAGATTGTGCCCCCTTGTTCTTGTGTTCACTTTCCTATCAAAAACACTTCGCTCCTGAGCCTTATTTAATCCCTTAACATATTTAAATGTTCCAATCATGTCCCCCCTTTCCCTTCTGTACTCCAGACTCTACAGATTGAGTCCATTAAGTCTTTCCTGATACGTTTTATGCTTAAGACCTTCCACCATTTTTGTAGCCTGTCTTTGGACCTGCTCAATTTTGTCAATATCTTTTTGTAGGTGAGGTCTCCAGAACTGAACACAGTATTCCAAATGTGGTCTCACCAGCATTCTATATAGCGGGATCATAATCTCCCTCTTCCTGCTTGTTATACCTCTAGCTATGCAGCCAAGCATCCTCCTTGCTTTCCCTACCACCTGACTGCACTGTTCACCCATTTTGAGACTGTCAGAAATCACTACCCCTAAATCCTTTTCTTCTGAAGTATTTGCTAACACAGAACTGCCAATACAATACTCAGATTGAGGATTTAACCCTTTAACATATTTAAATGTTTCAATCATGTCCCCCCTTTCTCGTCTGTCCTCCAGACTATACAGATTGAGTTCATTAAGTCTTTCCTGATACGTTTTATGCTTAAGACCTTCCACCATTTTTGTAGCCCGTCTTTGGACCCATTCAATTTTATCAATATCTTTTTGTCGGTGAGGTCTCTAGGACTGAACACAGTATTCCAAAATGTGGTCTCACATTTTATAAACATGGAAACAACCTCAATAGAATTCCTTGGCTAGCCAGTCCAAGGTTGAAATATATAACTAAGTATCATGATCCTATTGATAATATTAAACACATGCCGAGGAATGACTTCACCCAACAGCCTCATGTAGAATTTGAACAGGTCTGAGAGGAGAATTGAGCCCTAAAGCATCAACATGGCTGGAATTGGCCCTGGCAGAAGGAGAAAAGGCAGTGTGAACTGGGCCTCCCACTTCTAACCTCCGGAGTTGATCCAGAAGGAGACCAGTGATTCCAAAGACTGCCAAGATAAATACATTTCTCCTATTCTGGTCCCACATAGGTCATCAGCAAGCATGGCCCATATTATCTCAGTTTTGTGTGCCCAAGCTTGAAATCTGATTGGAAGGGATCCAAATAATTCTTTCCCTGCAGGGTTCTTTGAAAGTGTAACCTAATACTTTCTCAACACATTTCCCTAGAAGGGAAGATTGGAGGCAGTGAGACATTGTTCAACCCCATTGGGTCTAGTAATAGCTTCTTGCAGGGGTCTCCAACCTTTACAACTTTAAGACTTGTGGACTTCAACTCCCAGAGTTCCTCGGCTAGCTTTGCTCTGAGGAACTCTGGGAGTTGAAGTCAACAAGTCTTAAAGTGGCCAAGGTTGGAGACCCCTGACTTATTGTAAATGAGGCCACGGACTCATTAAGCTAAGGCAAAACACACCCTCTCTAATCGTTCTTCTGACGTCATGGAACTGGCTCAGTCGGTGGCAGTCCATGGGTGCCGCCATCTTTTTTGAATTTTTATTTATTTTTGAATTTTTTTCTGGGTTTTTTACTTCTGTGCATGCAAAGAAGCTGAGTTTCTGGCACTGCATCACCATCTTGTTTTTTGGATTTTTTTGGGGGGGGGGGTTGGCACTGTGCATGTCTGTGTGTGCGTAGCACACGCAAAACCATGCAGCACGACCACGTGGCATGGGAGGAACTGAACTGGCAGTGAGGTAAGTTAGAACCCACCCCTGATCCAAGGCACTGGGTATGCCTTCTCCCTCTGCCCATCATCACCAAAGTGTTACCACTTGTGCAGCCTGCTGGTGGATGAACAAGGACACAAGCAATGTGTCCATCTGTCTGGAAGCCCCACTGCATATCAGACATTGGTTATGACCTATAAAGCCCTTCATGGCATCGGACCAGAATATCTCCGGGACCGCCTTCTGCCGCACGAATCCCAGCGACCGGTTAGGTCCCACAGAGTTGGCCTTCTCCGGGTCCCGTCAACTAAACAATGTCATTTGGCGGGACCCAGGAGAAGAGCCATTTCTGTGGTGGCCCCGACCCTCTGGAACCAGCTCCCCCCAGATATCCGAGTTGCCCCCACCCTCCTTGCCTTTCACAAGCTCCTTAAAACCCACCTCTGTCGTCAGGCATGGGGGAATTGAAATTTTTTCCCTTCCCCCTAGGCTTATAGAATTTATACATGGCATGCTTGTTTGTATGATTGGTCTCTTAAATTGGGGGTTTTTAGATTATTTTTTAATATTAGATTTGTTACATTGTCTTTTTTATTGTTGTTAGCCGTCTTTGGAGAGGGGCGGCATACAAATCTAATAAATAAATAAATAAATTAATTAATTAATACAATCGAGAGAGTCCAGAAATATTTCACAAGAAGAGTTCTTCACTCCTGCGCTCGCAACAAAATACCTTATTCCACCAGCCTTGAAACAATTCACAACTATGTCACCTCCGATCTGATCTAACTATAGTTCATAAAATTATCCATCACAATGTCCTACCGGTCGATGACTACTTCACCTTTAGCCGCAGCAATACACGAGCTCGTAATAGATTCAAACTCAATGTCAACTGCTCCAAACGCGACTGCAGAAAATACGACTTCAGCAACAGAGTGATCAATGCCTGGAATGCACTAGCTGACTCTGTGATTTCTTCCCCAAACCCCCAAAACTTTAACCTTAGATTGTCTACAGTCGACCTCTCCCCATGACAACTAGACACAAGAACAGTTTTTTCCCGAACGCCATCACTCTACTAAACAAATAATTCCCTCAACACTGTCAGACTTTCTACTAAATCTGCACTTCTATTCTACTAGTTTTTCTCTTCATTCCTATCACCCATTTCCTCCCATGTTGACTGTATGACTGTAACTTGTTGCTTATATCCTAAGATTTTTATTAAGATTGCTTCTTCATTGCTTATTTGACCCCTATGACAATCATTGTTGTACCACATGATTCTTGACAAATGTATATTTATTTTATGTACGCTGAGAGCATATGCACCAAGACAAATTCCTTGTGTGTCCAATCACACTTGGCCAATAAAAATTCTATTCTATTCTATTCTATTTCTAAGAGGTCTGTAAGGGGTGTGCATAAGCGCACCATTGTGCCTACCGTCCCTGCCCCACTGTCCTATTGTCCGTTCTGAGTCTACGGAGAGGGGCGGCATACAAATCTAATAAATTATTATTACTATTACTATTACTATTGTTATTATTATCGTTACTTTTTACTTATGTTATGTTTACACAAACTACTATCCTATACAGTACATGTTTGACAAATACAATAAGGAACCAGCTCCCCCGGAGATCAGAATTGCTCCCACCCTCCTTGCTTTTCGTAAGCTCCTTAAAACCCACTTCTGTCGTCAGGCATGGGGGAATTGAGATATTCCTTTCCCCCCAGGCCTATACAGGTTATGCATGGTATATTTGTGTGTACGTTTGGTTTTTAAGAAGGGTTTCTTAGTTATTTTAATATTAGATTTGTCATATGCTGTTTTATTATTGTTTTTAGCTGCCCCGAGTCTACGGAGAGGGGCGGAATACAAATCTAATTAAAAATAAATAAATAAAATAAATGTCACCAGTGAAGGGCTACCACACTGTGGGCATGGCTTATGTAGGATGCCCTGCATTTTCTTTCAACATCTTTAAGTGCAAATTGGGTGCTCTGGGGTGGAGCTCCATTTTTGCTACCCCACTGTGTTTCCTCCTGTCCGGGCAGTAGCCCACCCCTGGATGTCACTATGTGACTTTAGAGGACATTGTCTGCTGTGGCAAAGGAGTGGGGAGGAAGCTGTACATCGGAATGCACCCCCGGAGGGTCTGATACTCGATGGAGCTTGGATTGCCTGAGAATGCGAGGCTTTTCATCTGATGAACTGCCAGAACTGCTCCAGTTTGGGGCTGATTTACTGCCGATTTGCTTGCTACCTGGTCGAGAGCCATGGGGTTTGCAGGGCCAGTGCGAATGCCTTAGTGACAGCTGAGCTGGCTGAAGGCATGGGCAGAAATGTCTAGATTTATGAGCTGGGAAAGTGGGCAGCCATCCAGGCCTCTCCAGGGGCTCATGGTGCTGAGTGGAGCTTCAGGGCAGCGCGTCTCGTTGTCCCTTTGCCAGAAAGTCCTTATGCTCTGCTCCCATGGACTGGGTGACTGCTCTGCATGAAAAAAAGCCTCCCGCTTGGTGAGTTCTATCCAGGACCAGGAAAGAATTCAAGCCGTTTACATCGCAGCCAAAGTCTCTAGGTGTCAAGAAAAAACAAGCACAATGTTAATTATTCACCATAAAAAATCATTATTTCTTCAAAATTGTTGGCTCTTTGCAGTAGCTCTTCCTCTTTCCATTGACTGAGCGAGATCCAACAGCCCTCAGGAAAGATTTACCCACGCAGCGATGAACTTACGATGTCGTAAGTTGACACATCACAAAATGAACACAGCACATGGGGATGGCGTGGCATCGAAACGAGAAGAAGACAGCAAATGTTTTCTCTCTGTTGCTGTCTGGCAGAGAACTGTGGTCTTGCTGAACTTCTTTGATGCCCTAATCCAGTGTTTCCCAACCTTGGCCACTTCAAGATATCTGGACTTCAACTCCCAGAATTCCCCAGCTAGCAACCCTACAGACAGACGGTTATTCAACATCTTCTTAAAAAGGTCCAGTGTTGGAGCATTCACAACTTCTGGAGGCAAGCTGTTCCACTGAGTAATTTTTCTAACTGTCAAGAAATTTCTCCTTAGTTCTAAGTTGCTTCTCTCCTTGATTAATTTCCACCCACTGCTTCTTGTTCTACCCTCAGTTGCTTTGGAGAATAGGTTGACTCTTTCCTTCTTTGTGGCAACCCCTGAGATATTGGAGCACTGCCATCATATCTTCCCTGGTCCTTCTTTTCATTAAACTAGCCATGCCCAGTTCCTGCAACTGTTTTTCATGTTTTATGAAGAACGGTTATAAAGACAATAATGATAATGATAATAATAATAATAATAATAATAATAATAATAATAATAATAAGCCAGTGAAAGTGGTCCCAGTGGTACTTGGCACGCTGAGTGCAGTGCCAAAGGATCTCAGCAGACATTTGAAAACCATCGGAATTGGCAAACTCTCCATCTGTCAATTGCAAAAGGCCGCTTTACTGGGATCGGCCAACATAATTCGCCGCTATATCACGCAGTCCTAGGTGCTTGGGAAGCGCCCGACTGGTGATGAAATACGAAATCCAGCATAGTGATCTTGTTTGCTGTGTTGTATTGACATAATAATAATAATAATAATAATAATAATAATAATAATAATAAGCTAGAGAAATTAGTGAAATTCGAAGATCTAACAATCGAGTTGCAACCACTCTGTCATAAGCCAGTGAAAGTGATCCCAGTGGTACTTGGCACGCTGGGCGCAGTACCAAAGGATCTCAGCGGACATTTGAAAACCATCGGAATTGACAAAATCTCCATCTGCCAATTGCAAAAGGCCGCTTTACTGGGATCGGCAAACATAATTCGCCGCTACATCACGCAGTCCTAGGTGCTTGGGAAGCGCCCGACTGTTTGCTGAGTTGTATTGAAATAATAATAATAATAATAATAATAATAATAATAATAATAATAATAATATAATACAGTATTAGATTTGTATGCCGCCCATCTCCGAGGACTCGGATGGACAAAGCACAGCCACTCCTGTAGCAGGAAAAGTATTGCCTAACTGAAAAATATAATACCTATAAAGGATAATATTTGTAGCTCAGAGTTGAAACGAGGTGCTGATGATGTTACCTAGTTTGGGTAATAAAACATCTGCAAGAAAACAACCAAGCTCAGACCACACCATGAACAATATAAACCAGATGTTTCTTTTTAAAAAAAAAAAATAATCTTGGACTGGGCTTTATTCTTGGAGTATCACATACAGGCTACCCAAGGACAAACAGAATCATATTTGGTAGGAGACGATGACCAGGGCACTGCATTCAGTAATGAGGTGCTTACGGCTTACAAGAGATTGTGCACACAGCTGGGATTCAGAGGTGGTGGCACTTTGCCCTAACACCATTCCCAAGCCTTGGATAAACTTGGAACATTCTTGGCCCAGATCCCATCTCTCTATACGTCTGGTTCCTGGCCCTGTTTGGCTCCTTGGGCAGGTATGTAAGTATTCTAACCATTTCCTTTTGTACTAAAAGAAGGGGCTGGCTATAAATATCTCTCCCAGTCACAGAAACAACATTGTAGACAGATTGCGTCCATGGTAGCACCGGCCAGCGCCCAACACTTGTTCCCATTCTGGCAAGCCAAGTGGCTATCATTCCACAGCAACAGCCCAAAGACACAATCCCAGGCCAGCTCTGTCCCATATTTGCTGATGATAGATTGATTCTCTCTGCCTGACACTAAGCGGGCCAAGTCTGCTGATCCTGCACTCGGGGGCGGGAGTGGGGGCAGATAAAGAGGTTGGGAACGATCGCTTGGGTGGGATCCAAGGTACTGTTTGCACCCGACGACATCTGTGGCCCATAATTGCTAGGATATATAGGGCTGGATCAGAGTTTTATTTGTTTTAGACGACGAACTTTATGACCGTTTGCAAATTTAATTGTTTCACCCACGGGCCAAATTTTATTTGGTTGTTGTTTTTTTGTTAAAGATAAAAAATAAATAATTGTACTTATCCAGGCAGAAGGTTTGGAATATTTTGCTTATCAAAATTCGGGCTCGAGTTCTGTACTGCAAACATGTTGTGTTTCTCTATGAAAATTCCCACCTCGTTTTCTTTATCTCTGTCTCCAGATTTCTCATTTGTAGAAGTTTCAAGACAGGCAGATACAACACGATCCTCCCTACAGTGACCACTGGCACACATTTTTATTCAGTTCTGCAGTAAACAGGAGAGAGTTTCCTACAATTTTTTAAAAAACCAATAGCATACCCAAATCTACCAACGCCAGTAGAAATGAAACAAAAAAGGATTGAGCTGATGCAAGGGAACAATACCGACATCCACCCTTGAAGTTTAAAATGGAAAAGGTGGCATCAGATATGTGAGGCTGGCAGACCCCTGCATAGCTGCAGGGGGCTCTCTCCATCTGTTGTGAACTTCAAATGTTTTGCTCCAAAAGGAATCTCAGGATGTTGTCCTAAAAGGATGTGGCACAGGGTGGTTCTTGTGTTTCTTTATTTGTCATACAAATATAGTATTGTAGTATGTTTAACATAATATAGGTATCAAGTAGAGATAGACAAGATAAAAAGACATTAGGACAGGGAAGGTAGGCACGAAGGTGCACTTATTTATTTATTTATTTATTTTATTTATTGTTAGAGTTGGAAGGGACCATGCGGGTCATCAAGTCCAACCCCCTGCCTAAGCAGGAACCCTATAGCATCCTAGCCAAATGGCAGTCCAATTTCCTCTTAAAAATGTCCAGAGTATTGGAGTTCATAACGTCCGCTGGTGGGTTGTTCCACTGGTTGATCGTTCTGACCGTCAGGAAGTTCTTCCTTATTTCCAGGTTGAATCTCTCCTTGGTCAGCTTCCAGCCATTGTTCCTCGTCCGGTTCTCCGGTGCCCTGGAGAATAAAGTGATCCCCTCCTCTCTGTGGCAACCCCTCGTATAACTGTAGACTCCTATCATATCAGCTCTGGCCCTCCTTTTCTGTAGGCTATCCATGCCCAGTTCCCGCAGTCTCTGTTCGTAAGTCTTGGTTTCTAGATCCAAGAATGCCCCTTACAGACCTCTTAGAAAAGGGGAGAGGTCCAGTGAAGGGCTACCAAAAATTTTACTACCACACTGTGGCCGTGGCTTATGCATTTTCTTTCAACAACTTTCAGTGCAAATTGGGTGCTCTTGAGTGGAGCTCCATTTTCGCTACCCCACTGCGTTCCCCCCCATCTGGGCAGCAGTACATCCCTGGAGAGGTCTATTGTAGATAATGTGAGGTTGAAGATTTTGGGATTGGGGAAGGAAACAACACAGCCCGGTAGTGTATTCCAGGCGTTGACCACTCTATTGCTGAAATTGTATTTTCTGCAGTCTAGTTTGGAGCGATTTACATCAAGTTTGTATCTACTGCATGCTGTTGTGTTGTTGTTGTTAAAAGTGAAGTAATCACTAACAGGGAGTACATTGTGATGTATGATTTTATGAACAACAGTTAAATCAGTTCGGAGACGACGTAGCTGTAAATCTTCTAAATGTAGTAATTGAAGTCTGGAGCAGTAAGGTAATTTGTTGGGTGAGGAGGAGTGGAGGCAGGGATGAGCTACTGCCCGGATGGGGGGGAATGCAGTGGGGTAGCAGAAATGGAACTCCACCCCAGAGCACCCAATTTGCACTGAAAGATGCAGAGCGTCCTGCACAAGCCATGCCCACAGTGTTGTAGTAAAAATTTTGGTAGCCCTTCACTGAGTGGAGGACTCTTTTTGTGAAGTATTTCTGGACTCTTTGCTTATTGATGAAAATTGGAGACTGGATAAGATCAAACCTCTTTCACCTCTCTAGATCCCAGGGCTTCAGTGATTGATTCTGAATCCGTTATCCAGCTCTATGCACTAGAGCAGGGATGGTGAACTTTTCTTTCCTTGGGTGCCTGTTCTGGTACAAGATCAACTTTTCCCAGTCAGATAACTCAGCACAACGAGGCATCACCGATTATTTTATTACAGGCATTCTCACAATAACTCACAGTCATGATGCAATTCTTCTGCAGTATAATCTTTCCCATTGCACAGGTAAAAAGAGGTTGAATTGACTTCGGCTCTAGGTGTAGCGTCTACATGCTGCCTGGCTTAGTGAGTGAAGACAAAAAAACTGCTGGAATGCTCTCTCCAATTACCCCTCACGTCGAGTCAGAGCCAATAGGAATACACAGATGTGGTCACATATGAACTACATTACCCAGAGTGCAATTTCACTACATATTCACTACATTTCCCCTAATGCAATGTCTTAAAGAAACATGTCTAAATGACAGCACAGTGCCAAAAGTGTGCATGTACATACTTTTGTGTGCATGTGCATGCCCACACCCATAATTCAATGCCCATGTGCCCCCTTGCGCATACGTGCATGACCTCCCACACATTGCCACAACACCCTAGAATATTATGAAGAGGACCCTGAGAAACAGATGGCGTTTTCCTAGATGCCCAAAAGGCTTTTGATAATGTCAATTGGAAATTCATGATTACACAATTAGAAATGATGAAATTTGGCCAAATTATTATAAAATTAATAAATGCAATATACTCTAAGCAAAATGCTAGAATTATAATCAACAGAGAACAGGCAGAAAAATTTGAAATCGAGAAGGGAGTTAGGCAGGGATGTCCTATCTCCCCACTTCTGTTTATACTAACTATGGAAACACTATTGGTAAAAATAAGAAAAGATGAAGAAATAAAAGGTCTAAGAATAAGGAAAGAAACCTACAAAGTCCAAGCTTTCGCCGACGATTTGGTATTTATAATTGAGGAACCATTGACAACCGCTCCTAAATTGATTAAACAAATTGAAGATTTTGGCGCAGTGGGCCCAGTAAGCCTATTTTTCGCCCTCTCCAGGCTCCAAAGACTTTCTTGGAAAGCGAAAATGCCCTCCCTCGCCCCCCCAGAAGCCCCTCGGTGGGTGAAAACGCCCTCCCAGAGCCTCTGCACAAGCCATAAATCAGCTGACCTAGAGCAATGGCTCGTGTGCCAGCAAATATGGCTCCTCATGCCACCTGTGGCACCCGTGCCATAGGTTCACCATGAAGGCACTAGAGCACGGGTGTCAAACTCGTCACAACATATCACCACATTATGTTGCCATCACCTGACATATCACAATGTTTTTTACCCCTTCGCAGAACTGAGGTGGGCATATCCTGCCCATGACACGTCCAGCCCATGAACCGCCAGTTTGAACATCCTACACTAGAGTCTGCAGAAACAAAACAAGACCCTTGCATGCTTTGCTTCCCTAATTTGGTAACATCTAGCACATAAAAAATAGGTGGAACTTTAATTGTACTATCAGAGCTGATGTCTTGATTTTTTCAACCAGGCTCTATGGACATTCCTGGTCAAGTCAAACATTTGCTTTCAACGATGGTCAATTGGGGGCTGACCTCAGCATCAGCCATAACAAAATGGGTCAAACAGCAGATTAAGAAAAATACTTCTATTTCTCTCATCTTTTGGCAGGGTAGGCTGCCTCTGTTCCTGTCCTTCCTTTTTTTACAATTTAATTTTTTATTTTTTATCAAGACAAGACAATATGTATGTATGTATGTATGTATGTATGTATGTATGTATGTATGTATGTATGTCATTTCTTTTATGTATGTTGATGTTTTGTTCTGTCTTTTCTTTCTCACCTATCTGCCATAAACTGCTACTTATTCCTATATGGAGGATTGTGTGCCAGGAGTGTTTCAACACATTTAAAAGGGCATTAAAGTTTAATTGAACTTTAAATAGCAAATATATTATCCCAGCAATAGAGTGATAGCAGGATATTCGTTGAGCCCATATTTCCCACAGTAAGTATGCTTTGTATGGGAAATCACACTTGATTCCTACAGTAGAAGAAATGGGAACTTAAACTATGAAATCTGCAACAATATATGAATTAATTCTATAAATGAAAATAAGTCTGATTTTCATTTCAGCTAGCGCTGAAAAATTATACAGTGTGTGCAATTCTATACATAATTTGCTATTTGAATTACTTTTGTATTTGTATTATTTTAAAAGAAAGCATTAAAAATCCTCAAATTTAAATTCTTTAATAATGATCATTTAATATTGTATAATGTAATCATTATGGATACTGTACAAATCTCTCAGCTAATCCAATCTCTCATTTAAATAACAAAAATATTAGTTTTGCAAATATTAACATACATGAAGCAATTTTTATATTTGTTCAATCCAACTGAGTTATGCGGGTAAAAAGAAGATACCTTTTCCAGTGGAATTGTTTCTTTTTTCTCTTAATTTCTTCCATATTAGTCTGCAAACCTTTTCAGCCAATATTTGTAATTTCTAAATATATGTTTTTCTTTGAAAGGAGAGAAAGAAAAGAAAAGTGACCCAAAACAAAGAGAATGAGAAAGAGAGAGGGATTTGGAAACCTTTGAAGTGATTCTTGTATTTACACTGCTAACAGAACAGGGGAAAAAAATTCACAAGAAGAGAGGAGGCAAAAATAACTAAGCTATGGAAATCCTAGTCTTTGCCTAAAAAATTCAGCATTGCCCTGCTGGACCAGACCCCCTAGCTCAGTGATGGTGAACCTATGGTATACATGCCACAGGTGGCATACGGAGCCATATCGGATACCTAAAGCTTACCTGAAGCCCCGGAGTGCAAAAAACAGCACAAAGGGCAAACCGGAAGTCTGTTTTTATGAACTTCTGGTTTGCCTGTTTGCCGTTTTTTCACTGTCCCATGCTTCAGTGAGGCCTGTGCGGGGTGAGGGGGCTTTGCATAGTGAAGGGCCGCTCTTCTTACCTGCTACTGGAGTTCCCTTGGAGGCTGTTGTGGGTCCGCATGCATCCATTGGTTGTGCATGCGGCCATTGGCGTTAGTTTTGGCTTCGCATGCGCAGCAAGGCGACTCTCGCACGAGGACATGTGCGAGAGTGAGATTTGGGTTATTTTTGTGAATGTTTTTGCGGCGAAAATCGCCGAAATCTCACTCTCTCTGGCGTCCTTGCACAAAATTTGGCTTGTTGAGCATGTGCAGAAGCCAAGCCTCTCACGGGGTGCATTGGGGGCACGCAGCTGCGCACGCAGCTGGGATTTTCCTACCAAACCTGCACACCTGGAAGCACCGGCTGCTGCCCACCAGTGGTTGTGCACATGTGCAGGGGCAGCACGGGATGGTGCATGTATGGGGAGGAGGAAATAATAATAATAATAACAATAATAATAATAATAATAATAATAATAATAATAATAATAATAATAATAATAATAATTTCAATACAACACAGCCAACGAGATCACTATGCTGGATTTCATATTTCATCACCACTCGAGTGCTTCCTAAGCACCTGCGTGATGTAGCGGCAAATTATGTGTGCTGATCCCAGTAAAGTGTCCTTCTGCAACTGACAGATGGAGATTTTGTCAATTCTGATGGTTTTCAAATCCTTTGGCCCTGCGCCCAGCATGCCAAGTACCACTGGGACCACTTTCACTGGCTTATGCCAGAGTCGTTGCAGCTCGAGCATAAGCCAGTGAAAATGGTTCTTATTCTTTTATTTTTATTTTTATTTTTATTTTTATTCTTATTCTTATTTGTTTATTTGTTTATTTTTGTTTATTCGTTTATTCGTTTATTCGTTTATTCATTTATTCATTTATTCATTTATTCATTTATTCATTTATTCATTTATTCACTTATTCGTTTATTCATTTAAATATGTTAAAGGGTTAAATAAGGTCCAGGAGGGAAGTGTTTTTAATAGGAAACTGAACACAAGAACAAGGGGACACAATATGAAGTTAGTTGGGGGAAAGATCAAAAGCGACATGAGAAAATATTATTTTACTGAAAGAGTAGTAGATCCTTGGAACAAACTTCCAGCAGACGTGGTTGGTAAATCCACAGTAACTGAATTTAAACATGCCTGGGATAAACATATATCCATCCTAAGATAAAATACAGAAAATAGTACAAGGGCAGACTAGATGGACCATGAGGTCTTTTTCTGCTGTCAGTCTTCTATGTTTCTATGTTTCTATTCTTATTCTTATTCATTACACTTGTATGCCGTCCCTCTCCGGAGACCTGGGGTGTGTATGAGTATGTGTGCTAGTGCGTGCACACACACACACTTTTGGCATGGGAACTAAAAGAGGTTCGCCATCACTGTCCTAGCTCATGTACTCTAATTCAGCAGCCTGTTCTCACAATGGTCAAGCCATTTCCCAAGGAGGCTTTCTTGCTTCCCATCAGATGGCCTTTAGAAACTCATGGCCATTCCTCTTTAGGATTCCATGAATTGGTCCAATCCCTGTTTGAAGCCAGCACCACCTCTTGACATCTTCAGGCCATCCGGGAGAGCAGGAGCAAAGATGAAGAGCAAGAGCTGTTAGCAGTACGGCATCTCTATCTCTGAAAAATCGAGATTATTCTGTAGCCGACAGACTTTGAATAAGAGTGCCTCTGTTTAGCTGCTCCTGCCAAAAGACTGAGCAGTGACATCCTTTACACCATTCTCTCGGATTTGTATAATCCCATCTTAAGTAGCCATCATCACTTCTGCAGCACATTTCTTTTTATTTAATGTTCTTTTCTGGAAATGTCTCATAAGGACAAGGTCCGTCCTGTTTCCCGTTCTTTTCCAAATTGACCGCCACGATAGCATTTTTGACTTTCCACCCAGAGATTGATGCAGCAGTTCTATGATGATGCTGATGATGCTGATGATGATGATGATGATAATAATAATAATAATAATAATAATAATAATAATTCATTAGATTTGTATGCCGTCCCTCTCTGAAGACTCAGGGCGGCTCACAACAATAATAAAAACAATGTTACAGTGGAACAAATCTAATATTAAAAGAGAAAAAACATATAAAACCCCATCATTTAAAACCAAACAACACATACATACCAAACATAAAATATAAAAGCCTGGGGGAGGTGTCTCAGTTCCCCCATGCCTGGCGATATAGGTGGGTCTTAGAAACATAGAAACATAGAAGTCTGACGGCAGAAAAAGACCTCATGGTCCATCTAGTCTGCCCTTATACTATTTTCTGTATTTTATCTTAGGATGGATATATGTTTATCCCAGGCATGTTTAAATTCAGTTACTGTGGATTTATCTACCACATCTGCTGGAAGTTTGTTCCAAGGATCTACTACTCTTTCAGTAAAATAATATTTTCTCATGTTGCTTTTGATCTTTCCCCCAACTAACTTCAGATTGTGTCCCCTTGTTCTTGTGTTCACTTTCCTATTAAAAACACTTCCCTCCTGGACCTTATTTAACCCTTTAATATATTTAAATGTTTCGATCATGTCCCCCCTTTTCCTTCTGTCCTCCAGACTATACAGATTGAGTTCATTAAGTCTTTCCTGATACGTTTTATGCTTAAGACCTTCCACCATTCTTGTAGCCCGTCTTTGGACCCGTTCAATTTTGTCAATATCTTTTTGTAGGTGAGGTCTCCAGAACTGAACACAGTATTCCAAATGTGGTCTCACCAGCATTCTATATAGTTGGATCATAATCTCCCTCTTCCTGCTTGTTATACCTCTAGCTATGCAGCCAAGCATCCTACTTGCTTTCCCTACCGCCTGACTGCACTGTTCACCCATTTTGAGACTGTCAGAAATCACTACCCCTAAATCCTTTTCTTTTGAAGTATTTGCCAACACTGAACTGCCAATACAATACTCAGATTGAGGATTCCTTTTCCCCAAGTGCATTATTTTACATTTGGAAACATTAAACTGCAGTTTCCATTGCTTAGACCATTTATCTAGTAAAGCTAAATCATTTACCATATTACAGACGCCTCCAGGAATATCAACCCTATTGCACACTTTAGAGTCATCGGCAAATAGGCAAACCTTCCCTACCAAACCTTCCCCTATGTCACAAATATATTAAAGGTCTTCTTGAGTAATTTACTAAATATTACAAAATAATAATAATAAAATAATAATAATAATAATAATAATAATTATTATTATTATTATTATTTAGATTTGTATGCCGCCTCTCTCCAGTGGTATCTGCACAAAATAGGTCCAAAAAGTCAAGATGGTGACATAAGCTTGACCCTTGCCAAGCTATTGAAAAAAGGGCAAAACTTTGATTATATGCTGGTGTTGTGGTTGGCTCTGAGCCAGCTCCTGCAAAGGGGAATTTGGACATTGCTTCAGGGGAATTCTCAGGTTCGCAGAGGTTGGTGTTATTGCCAGCAGATTCTGATAGTGAATATTCACTGCCAAGGACAGGCAGTGGAGGAGAGGAATCAGACCGAGAGATGGGTGCAGCCAGCCCATCAGTCAATGCTCCAATTAGTGAGACGTCAGAATCGGAGGAGGATCCGCTTGTTAAATGCCCGTGTGCGCAGGCTCATGGCAAGAAGGGACCAGCTGCACAGGCGTTGTCGAAGATAAGGGAGAACACCTGTTGCAGAGGCAATTAGGTTAATGTGTTTGGTGATAAATTAAGGGCGTTGGGGAATGTGTGTGGGGGCGTTCATCCATTGAAGAAAGACCATTGCTAATGTTTGGATTATTCCAGGACTTCTACTGACTTTTGCACACTTCACAGTTAACTAGCTCTTGTGGACTCATTGAAGGGGTGGCTGTGAAGATTTACAGCTGCTTTAATTGCTCATTTGTTTTAGTTGGCCGCATTCCAGGACTGTTATCTGGGTGAGAGAAATTTGGCTCTTTTTAGAGTGTGTGCTCACAAAACTGTTTAGATAAACTGCTTTCATTTCTTCTGTGATGGTGTGTGTGTGTTTGAATTTGCATTCCTAACTCACTGGGGGCTATTAGGGAAGGGCCCGGCATAACATGCTTGTGGGCACCATCTTGGTTTTTTTTAACTCATTCTCTGCAGCTACTCTTGTATGGCACCAAAATTTGAATAGGCTCCAATGCTTTGTTGAAATGTAACTAGGATAAGAGATTGTGTTGTGTGAGCCCCAAAAGCAAAGGCCACTCCTCCTGGCCCAAGGTTTCATGCCTTTATTATGACTTAGACCTAGAACCCCTCTGCTGGGGACAAGTCTAGGTTTTCCATAGGTTGCAGGCTACTGGTTCTCTGTGTGTGCGTGGCTTGGTGGGCATGGCAGGGGAAGGATACTGCAAAATCTCCATTCCCACCTCACTGTGGGGCCAGCCAGAGATGAAAGTTATATGGCTTAGGACTATAATACATACGGGACCATCTCCCGCCTCAGGTATCCCAGCAGCCAATCAGATCCCACAGGATTGGTCTTCTCCAGGTCTTGTCAGCCAAACAGTGTCAACTGGGGGGGGGGGCGCAAGGAGACGGGCCTTCTCTGTGGTGGCTCCCGTCCTCTGGAATCGGCTCCCCCCGGAGATTTGCACTGCCCTCACTCTCCTGGCCTTTTGAAAGGCTTTAAAAACATGCCTCTACCAACAGGCCTGGGGCCCTTTAGCGTTGACATTCTGCTCCAGCTGATAGTATGCTTGTGGTATGATTTTGGTTGAATGGTTTTTGTTCTGTCGGGCTCTCTGGTAGAATCCTCCCAAAAATTCACAGGTACAAATTTCAGACACACACATGTTTGAAAATTTAAAACAATGTTCTTTATAATGAAAATTCACTTAAACTAAGCCCTCTTTTGTCATAGCAAAGAGCACTCATCTCCAAACAAGCTGGTAATTTATACAAGTCCCTTCTCAGTTCTGTGATACTTAGCTTGCAGCTGTGAGGCAATTCAAAGTCCTTCTTTCACAAAGTGAAACACACTTTGCTCTGGTTTAGTTTGAAAGCAGGGAAAAATCAGCACACAAAAAGTCCACGTCAGTAAAGCAGTCATGAAACACAACGATCAGATAATCCTCCACAATGGCCAAACCCACAGGCTGCTATTTATAGCAGCCTCATTAATTACCACAGCCCCACCCAACCACAGGTGGCCTCATTTTCTTTGATAATAATCTCTCAGTTGTTGTTGCCTATGCATCGCTCTCCGCATGCGTGGCTGTATCATTAACTCTTGTTCTGAATCCAAGGAGGAGCTAGATAATTGATCTCCTTCTGAGCTGTCTGCCACACTCTCCTCCTCCCTATCACTCATATCTTCTTGGTCAGAGGAGCTTTCATCTTCAGATTCCACCGGGGGCAAACCAGGCCTGCAGCATGTGGATGTCTCCCCCACCTCCACAGTCCTTGGGGCAGGAACTGAGCCAGAGCTAACCACAACAGTTTTTTAAATAGTAGAGTTTTTAGATGTTGTATCTTGTATAGTTTTTGACATTTAGGGTTTTAAAACTTTGTATTTTCTTATCTTGTTCGCCACAGGAGAAGGGCAGCCTATAAATGCAAATAAATAAATAAAAATATTTGCTGGTTCTCCGAACTACTCAAAATTTCCGCTACTGGTGCTCCAGAACTCGTCATAACCTCCTGGATTTCACCCTTGCTGCAGGGTCTCCGAGCCTTCCTGTCCCCCACATCTCTTCATTCTCTTCTCAGCCTGGCCCAGCTCTGTGGGCAAAAGCCCAGCTTGGCCCACTGCCTCGCCTTTCCACAGAAGCAGTCAGCAGCTGCCATTTCTATGGTTATTGAGTGCAACCCCTCAATGGCTGCTCCTCACACCCAAAGAGGTTGTAGCAGGGAGCTGCTGGGGGTGGCCTTGGCCAGTGGCCATTGCTGGAAACAAGCCCCATGGTTGTTGGTTTTTTTTCAACTGCAGCCACTGGCTTGAGGAACAAATGAGGCCCCTGGCGCTACTCCTGGCAGGGTTGAGATGTGCTAATGAAAGGCAGCTGACATCTCCTGCCCTCAAAGCTGCTTAGGAAGCGGGATAGCTTTGTGTCAGCATGAGCTGTGCCCCACACCTGGCTCAGTACACATACACACACAAATAACACACACACTGAGCAATTTACAACTCCGTCACCTCCGTTCCGACTTAATTATAGTTGATAAAATCATATACCAAAATGTCCTACCTGTTAACGACTACTTCACCTTCAACCGCAACAACACACGAGCACGAAATCGATTTAAACTAAATGTCAACCGCTCCAAACTGGACTGCAAAAAATACGACTTCAGCAACAGAGTAATCAACGCCTGGAAAGCACTACCTGATTCTGTGGTTTCTACTCCTAACCCCAAAACCTTTAACCTTAGACTATCTACAATTGACCTCTCCTCCTTTCTAAGAGGTCTGTAAGGGGCGTGCATGAGCGCACTACTGTGCCTACCGTCCCTGTCCTATTGTCTTCTTTTGTTACTTTTTATCATTACTTATCTAATGTTTTATTTGTACAAATTACCACCCTATAATTGTTTGAATGAATGAATGAATAAATAATGACATTGGGAAACCTGGCATCTTGGCTACTGGCTCGGGCCCAGATAATGCGTGTATGGCTGCTACCAAAGCTAGGCCAAGGTCCTGTGCTGAATGCAGAATATGGCCTGGAGAACATTTTCTGGAGCTGCTTCGTCGATCAGATAAGAGGACGGAAAGCATATGTTGCCTTGCAAAACCCAATAAGCATTGTCCTAGGACAGGGGTAGTCAAAGTTGGCTCGTCTATGACTTGTGGACTTCAACTCCCAGAATTCCTGAGCCAATCATGCTAGCTTAGGAATTCTGGGAGTTGAAGTCCTCATATCTCAAGACCTAAAATGGTCACCTAACATCAAAAACATCATCAAAAAAGCACAACAAAGAATGTTCTTTCTGCACCAGCTCAGGAAGCTCAAACCGCCCAAGGAGCTGCTGATACCGTTCTACAGAGGAATCATTGCGTCTGTCATCTGCACCTCTATAACTGTCTGGTTTGGTGCTGCAACCCAACCGGACCGACACAGACTTCAGAGGACAATCAGAACTGCAGAAAAAGCAATTGCTGCAAACCTGCCTTCCATTAAAGACCTGTATACTGCACGAGTCAAAAAGAGGGCGGGGAAAATATTTACTGACCCCTCACATCCTGGACACAAACTGTTTCAACTCCTACCCTCAAAACGTCGCTACAGAGCACTGCACACCAAGACAACTAGACACAAGAACAGTTTTTTTCCGAACGCCATCACTCTACTAAACAAATAATTCCCTCAATACTGTCAGACTTTCTACTAAATCTGCACTTCTATTCTACTAGTTTTTCTCATCATTCCTATCACCCATTTCCTCCCATGTTGACTGTATGACTGTAACTTGTTGCTTATATCCTAAGATTTTTATTAATATTGTTTCTTCATTGCTTATTTGACCCCTATGACAATCATTAAGTGTTGTACCACATGATTCTTGACAAATGTATATTTTATTTTATGGACGCTGAGAGCATATGCACCAAGACAAATTCCTTGTGTGTCCAATCACACTTGGCCAATAAAATTCTATTCTATTCTATTCTATGTCTCAGAAGAGCCAACTTTGCCTACCCCTGTCCTAGGATCACAACAATGGATGTCTTCCCATTGAGGCAAGGGCGTCCTCTTGATGTCCTCTTCTGTATCCAGAGATGGGCTATGAGCCAGAACTCTAAATTGCGCTCACTGCTGCGGCTCGTAAGTGCTTATGGGGCCAGCACGATTTTGCTTCTGCACCTGTGGAGGTAGCAAAGTCGCACACGGAGCCGCAGGTGTGCCCGGGTTTCGGTGAGATTTTTTGGCTTCCGCACATGCCAAATCATGGGCGCACTTGCGGCTCCATGTGTGATTTTGCTACCTCCACAGGTGCCGTGCTAACAACCAACCAACAAACAAACATAGAAACATAGAAGACTGACGGCAGAAAAAGACCACATGGTCCATCTAGTCTGCCCTTATACTATTTCCTGTATTTTATCTTACATTGGATATATGTTTATCCCAGGCATGTTTAAATTCAGTTACTGTGGATTTACCAACCACGTCTGCTGGAAGTTTGTTTCAAGGATCTACTACTCTTTCAGTAAAATAATATTTTCTCATGTTGCTTTTGATCTTTCCCCCAACTAACTTCAGATTGTGTCCCCTTGTTCTCGTGTTCACTTTCCTATTAAAAACACTTCCCTCCTGAACCTTATTTAACCCTTTAACATATTTAAATGTTTCGATCATGTCCCCCCTTTTCCTTCTGTCCTCCAGACTATACAGGTTGAGTTCATTAAGTCTTTCCTGGTACGTTTTATGCTTAAGACCTTCCACCATTCTTGTAGCCCATCTTTGGACCTGTTCAATTTTGTCAATATCTTTTTGTAGATGAGGTCTCCAGAACTGAACACAGTATTCCAAATGTGGTCTCACCAGCGCTCTATATAGTGGTATCACAATCTCCCTCTTCCTGCTTGTTATACCTCTAGCTATGCAGCCAAGCATCCTACTTGCTTTTCCTACCGCCCGACCACACTGCTCACCCATTTTGAGACTGTCAGAAACCATTACCCCTAAATCCTTCTCTTCTGAAGTTTTTGCTAACACAGAACTGCCAATGCAATACAGTGATCCCTCAATTATCGTGAGGGTTCCATTCCAAGACCCCTCGCGATAATCGATTTTTCGCGATGTATGGTTGCGGAAGTAAAAACACCATCTGTGCATGCGCACCCTTTTTTTTCATGGCCGCGCATGCGCAGATGGTGGAGTTTGCGTGGGCGGCGGGGAAGACCCAGGGAAGGTTCCTTCGGCCGCCCAGCAGCTGATCTGCTTGGCAGCGCAGCTAGGAGCCGAATCGGGGTTTCCCCTTTGCGTGGGCGGCGGGGAAACCCCGATCTTCGTCCGCTCGCTGCTGCTGCGGCCGCCCAGCAGCTGATCTGCTCGGCAGCGCAGCAGCAGCGAGCAGACGAAGATCAGGGTTTCCCCGCCACCCACGCAAAGGGGAAACCCCGATTCGGCTCCTCGCTGCGCTGCCGAGCAGATCAGCTGCTGGGCGGCCGAAGGAACCTTCCCTGGGTCTTCCTCGCTGATGCCCCCGCTCGCCCGCCCGCCGCCCGCCCGCCCGCCGCCCGCCCGCCCGCCGCCCGCCCGCCCGCCGCCCGCCCGCCGCCCGCCGCCCGCCCGCCGCCCGCCCGCCACCCGCCGCCCACCCAGCCGCCCGCCGCCCGCCCGCCGCCCGCCCGCCGCCCGCCCGCTGCCCGCCAGCAATAGGGGGAGAGATAGAGAAAGAGAGAGAAGGAAAGAAAGAGATGAGAGAGGGAGGAAGAGAGTGTGAGAGAGGAAGAAGCAAGATAGAGAAAGAGAGAGAGAAAGAAAGATGAGAAAGGAAGGAAGAGAGTGACGTCATCGGGTGGGAAAAATCGCGATATAGCGTTTCGCGAAGATCGAAATCTCGAAAATCGAGGGATCACTGTACTCAGATTGAGGATTCCTTTTCCAAACATTCTGATCTCTTGGCTTTTGGTCAGAAAAAGCTAATGGAAGCGAGCAGAAATAGCTTATGAGAGGACAAGGGCAGAGGTGAGAGGGAAAATGTCATCTCGGGACATTGTTGAGCTGACGTTCCTCAGCAGATAGCCACTTCAGTCAATGGCAAACTTCTCCATATGCCTGCAATTCGCCTTCTCCTGGGAGGATAGGGAACTGGATTCCTTTAGCCTTGAGAAGACCAAATGGGAGTATAGCAGTATGTCAAACATCTGAAAGAATTGTCACCCTGATGCAAGGCAAGGTCTGTTTTCCATCATTCCAGAACGCAAAACATGGAGTAATAGTTTGCGCCTTGTAGGAAGGGAGATTCTGATTAAACATTAGGAAAAACTTCTTCATAGTAAGAGCGGTTCAAGAATGGAATAAGTTACCAAGGGAGGTGATGAGTTCTTCTTCATTTGTTCAAATGTTGGATAGTCATCTGCAATTTAGATTCCTGCACAGACTAGAGTTGGACCGAAAGGGCTAAATGGCCCATCCAACTTCTATGGTTCTATGACTTCCTGCCACTAACAAGACACAAAGTGTTTTCAGATGTATTTGGGGTATAAAGACTATATTGGGTGTAAATAAAGTAAAAACACTTGCTGAGTAGGAGAATAATACGGTCCATGTGGATTTATCTAGGAAACCACTTCTGAGAGCCCTATCCCCTATAGCCAAACTGGTTAGGGTTTGGTTATGGGGACCTGGGGGGGACTTCAATCTGCCCATGAGGCTTTCTTAATTTTTTTTTAAAAAATTGCACCATCCTTCTCTCTATTATTTTCTTGCCAAATAGCTATGGGGGTTATCTGGAAAGTAAGGTTACAAGGCACATAGCTCTTGCAGGGAATGTTCGCAGGGGAAGTCGGTATTACTATTGTATAGTGGGAAGCCAACAGAAGAGAATAAGCAGTGCCAGTGGTCAGTAGATCATTGAATGGCATAGTGATGAAGGTTAGAGATGAGCTTCCTCATTCTGTTTCCCTCCAAGTGCGAAGTGCACATTTTAATATGGTACCTGAATGCTAAGGGCATGAACGCTGCTGCGATGGGTGCCCAAGATTTGTGTGCAATGGGTGCCCAAGATTTTTCTTGCTGATTGCTGAGTTTTGAATTTTTTGGCTGAAGGAGAATAATAATAATAATAATAATAATAATAATTATTATTATTATTTATTACATTTGTATGCCGCCCCTCTCCATAGACTCGGGGCGGCTTACAGCAATGATAAAAACAATATATAATGACAAATCTAATAGTTAGAATCTAAAATAACAATAATACATTTAAAAAGTCTAAAAAACAAGAAACCCCAATATATGGAAACATACATACAGTCATATCATACACAAAAAACTACATAGGCAGGGGAAGATGTTTCAGTTCCTCCACACTTGATGACAGAGGTGGGTTTTAAGGAGTTTACGAAAGGCAAGGAGGGTGGGGGCAGTTCTAATCTCTGGGGGGGAGATGATTCCAGAGGGTCAGAGCCGCCACAGAGAAGGCTCTTCCCCTGGATCCTGCCAAACGACATGGGTATGGCACCACTGCTTTGATTGATGTTTGCTCTCTGGAGTATGGTGATAATCTCAAATTTCATCTCCTGTCACTATACAGTTGAGAAAAGCCTTGCCTTCAATCTTGAAACGGTCAAGAAATTCTCAGGTGGCACCGACTCTGTAGATTGTGTGAGCTTCAACCACAACAACACAAGAGCCCACAACAGATACAAGCTTAATATTAACCGCTCCAAACTTGACTGTAAAACATATGACTTTAGTAATTGAGTTGTCGAAGCGTGGAATTCACTACCGGACTCTGTAGTATCATCCCCTAACCCCTAACACTTTACCATTAGACTATCCACGGTTGACCTCACCAAGTTCCTAAGACATCAGTAAGGGGCGTACATAAGTGCACCAGAGTGCCTACCGTCCCTGTCCTATTGTCTCTCCTATATCGCCTATATCTTCTCTTCTACACCTATATCTTTTTCTGCTATTCTCTCTTAGTTATATTTCACTCCTTTATTTTCTCCTCTATTCCCCCTTTAATACATTCTACCTGATTATATCCTCTATAACCCTCATTGTGTATTGGATAAAACAAATAAATAAAAAACAAAAATAAATAAATAAGCATCTTGAGCACCCATTGCAGGAGTGTTCATTCCCTTAGCATTCAGGTAGCACATTACAGTGCACGCTTTGCACTTGGAGGGAAATGGAATGAGGATGCTCATCTCTAACCTTCGCTACAATGCCAGTCAATGACCTACTGACCACTGGCACTCTTGTTTGCTTCCGCTAGCTTCTCTCTACACGATAGTAATACCGACTTCCCCCGCAAACATTCCCCATGAGAGCTGTGTGGCTTAGAAACATAGAAACATAGAAGATTGACGGCAGAAAAAGACCTCATGGTCCATCTAGTCTGCCTTTATACTATTTCCTGTATTTTATCTTAGGATGGGTCAATGTTTATCCCAAGCATGTTTAAATTCAGTTACTGTGGATTTACCAACCACGTCTGCTGGAAGTTTGTTCCAAGCATCTACTACTCTTTCAGTAAAATAATATTTTCTCACGTTGCTTCTGATCTTTCCCACAACTAACCTCAGATTGTGCCCCCTTGTTCTTGTGTTCACTTTCCTATTAAAAACATTTCCCTCCTGAACCTTGGTCTCTTCAGCCTTGAAAGATGGCGTTTAAGGGGTGACTTGATTGAAGTGTATAAAATCATGCATGGGATAGAGAAGAGGGATAGAGAAAAATTATTTTCTCTATCACACAATACTAGGATGAGGGGGCAATCCTTAAAGCTCATAGGTAAGAAAGTGAGGACAAATCAAAGGAAATATTTCTTCACCTAGAGGGTCGTTGGTTTATGGAATTCACTTCCAGAAGAGGTTGTGACTGCTGTCAGCCTTGATAGCTTCAAGGCAGGATTAGACAGATTCATGGATGCCAAGTATATCGGTGGTTATTGAAATAGATGTCCATGTGCCACCTCTATGTTGGTTGAGGCAGGCAGGATTCCCTTGAGTACCATTTGTGGGGGATCAGGGGAAAGGAAGGGTCTTGCCTTCTCTTTCTGCTCAAGATCCCTAAAGACAATTTGTGGGCCACTGTGTGACACAGAATGCTGGACTCGATGGGCTCTTCTTATGTTCTTATTATTTAACCCTTTAACATATTTAAATGTTTCGATCATGTCCCTCCTTTCCCTTCTGTCCTCCAGACCATACAGATTGAGTTCATTAAGTCTTTCCTGATAAGTTTTATGCTTAAGACCTTCCACCATTTTTGCAGCCTGTCTTTGGACCCGTTCAATTTTATCAATATCTTTTTGCAGGTGAGGTCTCCAGAACTGAACACAGTATTCCAGATGTGGTCTCACCAGTGCTCTATACAGCGGGATCACAACCTCCCTCTTCTTGCTTGTTATACCTCTAGCTATGCAGCCAAGCATTCTACTTGCTTTCCCTGCCGCCTGACCGCACTGCTCACCCATTTTGAGACTGTCAGAAACCACTACCCCTAAATCCTTCTCTTCTGAAGTTTTTGCTAACACAGAACTGCCAATACAATACTCGTATTGCTTGTAACCTTACTTTCCGGATAACCCTAGTAGAACATTGTCTTTGAAATGCTGGGAGAAATTCAGGAAAGCAGGGATTCGAGTAGCAGAGAAAATTGTGCTTTCTACTTAGAGATGCTAAGAAAAACCCCAAGGCTGGATAGGACTACAAGCTGATCTTGCCTAGCATCTGGTTTTCATCAATGGCCAGCCAGATGTATCGGACAAAATCACAAGTGAATGCAGCAATTGATGTTGAGTGTTTTACTGCTCCCGAATGTTTAGATATTAGGGTCATCATGAACCATTTTTCCTGTTCCTCCACGAAATAAGAAAATAAGCAACAAATAATATGATTTCTCGGTAGCAAGAAGAGCATGGAAAGAAATACTCTGCAGTTAGTTAAAATGGCATGCTTTGGGAAGAATACAGTATATAGTATGACTTGCTTTATAATAAATAACTGTTCAATATACATGGAGGTATTTTGAATTTAGGCAACAGATTTGCAGGGTCAAATTTGTCTACAGGTAGGACTGTGATTCTGACCCCGCCCCCTCAATTCTTCCTGACTCCTCACCTCACCCTCAGATCTGCTCTGATTTCTCAAATAATTCTCAAATAATTCTAAATAATTCTCAAATAATTCTCAAATAATTCTCAAATAATTCTCAAATAATTCTCAAATAATTCTCAAATAATTCTCAAATAATTCTCAAATAATTCTCAAATAATTCTCAAATAATTCTCAAATAATTCTCAAATAATTCTCAAATAATTCTCAAATAATTCTCAAATAATTCTCAAATAATTCTCAAATAATTCTCAAATAATTCTCAAATAATTCTCAAATAATTCTCAAATAATTCTCAAATAATTCTCAAATAATTCTCAAATAATTCTCAAATAATTCTCAAATAATTCTCAAATAATTCTCAAATAATTCTCAAATAATTCTCAAATAATTCTCAAATAATTCTCAAATAATTCTCAAATAATTCTCAAATAATTCTCAAATAATTCTCAAATAATTCTCAAATAATTCTCAAATAATTCTCAAATAATTCTCAAATAATTCTCAAATAATTCTCAAATAATTCTCAAATAATTCTCAAATAATTCTCAAATAATTCTCAAATAATTCTCAAATAATTCTCAAATAATTCTCAAATAATTCTCAAATAATTCTCAAATAATTCTCAAATAATTCTCAAATAATTCTCAAATAATTCTCAAATAATTCTCAAATAATTCTCAAATAATTCTCAAATAATTCTCAAATAATTCTCAAATAATTCTCAAATAATTCTCAAATAATTCTCAAATAATTCTCAAATAATTCTCAAATAATTCTCAAATAATTCTCAAATAATTCTCAAATAATTCTCAAATAATTCTCAAATAATTCTCAAATAATTCTCAAATAATTCTCAAATAATTCTCAAATAATTCTCAAATAATTCTCAAATTCTCAAAAAGAGCCCACAGAGTCGGCCTTCTTTGGATCCCGTCAGTGAAACAGTGTCGGCTAGCAGGTCCACGGGGAAGGGCCTTCTCTGTGGTGGCTCCTGCTGTATGGAACCAACTGCCTCCAGAGATTCCTTCCACAAAGCTGTAAAGACCTGGCTCTTCCAGCAGGCCTGGGGCCGTTGATCCAATGAGATACTGCTTAGATCCGGCCACGGTCTAAGATTGTGAGAGTATGTATGTGAGAATATGTATGTTTCAGTAGGGTTTTTAATTAATGTTTTTATGCTGTTTTTTAAAAAAATGCTTTTTACTTGTTGGAAGCCGCCCAGAGTCTTCCGTGAGATTGGGCGGCATATAAGTATGACCAATAAAATAAATTCCACATTCTTCAGGTGCTGGATTCAACCTACCTGGAATTGTTCCAGCCTTGAAGGCAAAGCCCTTTATGGGGTGCTTCTTAATGGGATTTCAACGATCAATGTCTCCTTAATTGGATTTTACAAGGGAGCCAGCTATATATTTTTTAAACTTGGAACTCTCCCTTGTATTCATAATGTACCCTCTGCATTGCCTGTTTCCGTCTCCCACTTTTTATTTTGGCAATAAGTTAAAGATTCAAAAGGCGCCCAGTGTACTTGTGCTCAGACCCATCTATCTGGATGATTGCCTAGTTCTCTTACAATTTGGCTTGTTGCAAGAATTCCTGGAGAGCATAGTCTACCTGATTCTTGGCACTGGGTCTGGTTAGTCCCCCCCACCCCTCCAGCCCCGCTGCCTTTCCTTCTGCGGCTTTGCCAAGAGACTTCTCTGGGTTTCAGCCTTCCTGTTCTGCAGACGCCGAAGCCATCACCCAAGTCTTTTGGCTTGTCATAACATTTCCCTCCCTGGGTTGGACCGCTTTGAGCTTAAGGCCTCTTGATGCAGCACAGACCGTCTCGCCTTGCTGGGTGGCTCCCCCCCCCCCCTGCACGCAAACATCATATCCTGCCATCAGAATAATAATCTCGGAGATGCTGCTTAGAAATGGCTGTTGACAAAATTGAACGGGTCCAAAGACGGGCTACAAAAATGGTGAAAGGTCTTAAGCATAAAACGTATCAGGAAAGACTTCATGAACTCAATCTGTATAGTCTGGAGGACAGAAGGGAAAGGGGAGGACATGATCAAAACATTTAAATAGGTTAAAGGGTTAAATAAGGTTCAGGAGGGAAGTGTTTTTAATAGGAAAGTGAACATAAGAACAAGGGGGCACAATCTGAGGTTAGTTGGGGGAACGATCAGAAGTAACGTGGGAAAATATTTTACTGAAAGAGTAGTAGATGCTTGGAACAAACTTCCAGCAGACGTGGTTGGTAAATCCACAGTAACTGAATTTAAACATGCCTGGGATAAATGTTTACCCATCCTAAGATAAAATACAGGAAATAGTAAAAGGGTATACTATTCTGTCCCCTGTCCTATTGCTCTCCTATATTTCCTATACCTTTCTTCTATTCCTATATCTCCTCTTCTATTCTTTCTTAGATATATTATACTATGAGTATATCCTCTATAACCTTCGTTATGTATTTTACTATGTGTATACCCACTAAAACCATCATTGTGTATTGGACAAAATCAATCAATCAATAAAACGCATTGTGCTCTGTGCACATGGTTCACATGGGAGCATGCATAGTGCTGAAAACCCAGCAAAAAACAGCTTCTGGGTGTGCGCAGAAGCAAAAAACAAGATGGCGGTGCCTATGGTGCCAAGAGAGCTGCTTTAGGGGCGTGTCCAGCTGGCCATCGCTATTGGTTTGGCGAGCGTGGAAAAAATTTCCACTACTAGGTCTATAGAACCAGTCTGAACTGGCAGGAACCCAACTCTGATATAGACAACACACCTCGGTAGCTGTTAGAAGTATAGATGGTCTACAAAAGAAAAGGATTTAGGGGTAGTGATTTCTGACAGTCTCAAAATGGGTGAACAGTGCAGTCAGGCGGTAGGGAAAGCAAGTAGGATGCTTGGCTGCATAGCTAGAGGTATAACAAGCAGGAAGAGGGAGATTATGATCACGCTATATAGAATGCTGGTGAGACCACATTTGGAATACTGTGTTCAGTTCTGGAGACCTCACCTACAAAAAGATATTGACAAAATTGAACGGGTCCAAAGACGGGCTACAAGAATGGTGGAAGGTCTTAAGCATAAAACGTATCAGGAAAGACTTAATGAACTCAATCTGTATAGTCTGGAGGACAGAAGGAAAAGGGGGGACATGATCGAAACATTTAAATATATTAAAGGGTTAAATAAGGTCCAGGAGGGAAGTGTTTTTAATAGGAAAGTGAACACAAGAACAAGGGGACACAATCTGAAGTTAGTTGGGGGTAAGATCAAAAGCAACATGAGAAAATATTTTACTGAAAGAGTAGTAGATCCTTGCAACAAACTTCCAGCAGACGTGGTAGATAAATCCACAGTAACTGAATTTAAACATGCCTGGGATAAACATATATCCATCCTAAGATAAAATACAGAAAATAGTATAAGGGCAGACTAGATGGACCATGAGGTCTTTTTCTGCCGTCAGACTTCTATGTTTCTATGTTTCTATGTTTCTACAGTTGAAGATTCCAATTAGTTTTTCCATAAAATCTAAAGCAGCCTTCTCTGATCCTTTTGCATGGAATACATTCCTTATTGTCTAGAAAACAAATATTGCTAGAAATATTGCATTACACGAGTGATAAATCATCTCTCTCTCTCTCTCTCTAATTAATTTGTAGGCCGCCCAACTCCTGAAGGCCTCTGGGTGGCTCACAACAAAGATAAAAATATCATAAATATCAAGATAATCAAAAATATCTATTAAAACCTGTGTGTCTGAAGACTCATCTATGCACCAGGCTTGGGGACATTAGATACTACACCCTAGTTGATAAATGTATGGTGAGTTTGTTGATTGAATGGATATGAGTGTATTTTAATTGGTTTTCAGGTTTTCAGATTTTAATTTTAATTAATTGGATTCAATTTGCATTGTTCTTTTTATATGTTGTAAGCTGCCCCAAGTCTTCAGAGAGGGGTGGCATATAAATCTGATTGATAAACAAACAAACAAGCAAACAAATATAAACAAATAATAAAAACAATAAAAAACATATACACCTTTCATTCTGGTAGGATCTTATAAAGATATAATAGGGAGATTAATGGCCACAGGCCTTTGGGAAGAGACAGGCCTTCATTGTTTACATAAGGCCAATAGGGCAGGGCTAGTCCTCATCTCGGGGAGCAGCTTGCTTCCATGCTCTAAAATAATTTAATAGTAATTAATATCCAGCTACTTTTATCTGGTGTTTTTCTGAAGTAAAAAGTCTGCAAAAGTCTGGTTTTTCCCCCCCTTTTTGGTAATATAATCATTCAAAACCATCTTTCCCCATCGCACATTCCAGATGTTTGGGATCATAATGTTCACCTTTCGGGAGCGAAAATTATGAGAGTTTAATAGGCAGGAGGAGGAGAGGTCAGCCCAGTGATGACTCTCTTGTTGGGTGTTGCGCCTTTCTCCTCTCCAATTAGATAAAGTCATTGGAAAGGTCATCAGTGGCGTGCAGTTTTGTATCATCCATTTACTTATAACACCCAGCTTTATATCATTCTCCCAGGCTATGTGATGGTGTCCTTGAAATCCTGCCTTCAAATACTTGGAGGTTATGAAGGTCGGGATGGGAAAGTACAGGCTTAAATTGAACCCGGGCAAGACATTGTTAGCACATCAGAATTTATTTATTTATTTAATTAATTTATTTATTTTGTCCAATACAAATTGAAAGTTGAAGAGAATAAAAACGTGTAGTAGTAAATATCAGGGAAGGGATAGAAGAAGAGATACGAGAATAGAATACATCAATGAAGAGTAGAGGAAAGGATATATGGATGGGAGAAAAGATATATAAAATATAGGAGAGACAATTGGACAGGGGACGGAAGGCACACTAGTGCACTTATGCTCGCCCCTTACTGACCTCTAAGGAATCTGGAGAGGTCAACCGTGGAAAGTCTAAGGGAAAAATGTTGGGGGTTGGGGGTTGACACCAAAGGAGTCTGGTAATGAGTTCCACGCTTCAACAACTCGATTGCTAAAGTCATATTTTTTACAGTCAAGTTTGGAGCGGTTGATATTAAGTTTGAACCTGTTGCGTGCTCTTGTGTTATTGCGGTTGAAGCTGAAGTAGTTGTTGACAGGCAGGATGTTGCAGCACATGATCTTGTGGGCAATACTTAGATCATGTTTAAGGCATCGTAGTTCTAAGCTTTCTATACTTCTCTGGCTGCTCCAATTGTGTCTTTTGATGAGATGAAATTATTCTCAAAGGAGCAAGCCCATGACCTGATGGTCCTTTTGGATCCATGGCTTCTGTTAAAACAGTAGGTAGAAGCCCTTGCCCATCTTCAGCTGATGTACCAGTTATAAATCTAACAGGGGCAGGAGGATCCTACATTGGTGGCTCAAATTCTCATCACCTTCTGTATAAGCCAGTGTTTCCCAACCTTGGCAACTTGAAGATATTTGGACTTCAACTCCCAGAATTCCCCAGCCAGCAAATGCTTTAGCAAATGCTGGCTGGGGAATTCTGGGAGTTGAAGTCCAAATATCTTCAAGTTGCCAAGGTTGGAAAACACTGGTATGAGCTACTGAAACTCAATTTACATGGAATGTCCTTCAATGACCACTGGGAAGCTACAGCTGGCTGAGAGCATAACTATAGCAGCATGAGTTCTAATTGGTGTTCAACGATGGAAACTAGGCAGGGGTTGCTAGTTACCATGGCTACTGGTACAATGCATGTGGGGCTCCACATTGCCAGCGTGCCTGCACATGTGCCCCAGCGAACTTTGGTTACCAATAGCCTTCTGAGTGCATGCACAAGAGAGATTTTGGCATTTTTTTTGCTTCTGTGCATGCGGAGAAGCGAAAAAATTGCCAAAATCTCAAGCATGTACGCGTCCTCTAGAAGAAAATGTACTTCCTGCACATGCGTAGAAGCAAAATCTTGCTGGGGCATGTATGTGCACATGGCGGCAACACAAAGCTCCATTTCCACGACCGGTATACAGTGCGGCCCGTACCAGCTAGTAACCCAATACTGATGGAAACATATTACACTAATGCTATGTGGTTCCTATAATTGGTTACCGATGGCCTTCTGAGTGCAATTTAAAGTATAGATGCTAATATACAAAACCTATATTATTTACTTACTTACTTACTTACTTACTTACTTACTTACTTACTTACTTACTTACTTACTTACTTACTTACTTATTTATTAGATTTGTATGCTGCCCCTCCCTGAGAACTCGGAGCATCTCACAACAAAAACAATACAAATCCAATACTAAAACAATTTAAAACCCTTAATGTAAAAACAATCATACATCTCATACAGACCATGCGTAAAGCGGAAGCAGCCCAGGGGAATCAATTACCCCATGCCTGACGACAAAGATGAGTTTTGATGAGTTTGCGAAAGGCAAGGAGGGTGGGGGCAGTCCTAATCTCCGGGGGAAGTTGATTCCAGAGGGTCGGGGCCGCCACAGAGAAGGCTCTTCCTCTGGATCCCGCCAGACCACATTATTTCATCAACAGGACCTGGAGAAGGCCAACTCTGTGGGACCTAACCAGTCGCTGGGATGATTTGATGCCAAGTTTTCTATATTCTCCCATTGGAATTGATTTGGCCAGTTTGATCAACACAGGAAAGAAGTGATTTCCTACTACAAGTGAAGGTTGAACAAGGCTCAGCTCTGCTGTTTTTGTGTGTGGCTGGTCCAGTCTTTTAGAATGGCCTCCCAATAGGCCTCTGGTTGGCTCTACCCTCCCTATTTAAAAGTGAAATTCCCAGTGGAGGGTATTTGGATTTTGATTCTATTTTGGTCAAGATATGTAGTTTAGCTTGGTTCATTAATTTTATTCTGTGCCTTTCAATTGATTTGGGGATTTTAAAAAAATGTATACCGGTATATTGTTATTGCATGATGCCCCTTATGTATTTTATTTTGAAAGCTGCCTAGTGTCCCCTGGCATAGTTCCCTCTAAGCTGAGCAGTGAGCAATCGCTCACTTAAAAATCATCATCAACTCAGAGTTTTCCAAACCTGCCCAGAAGCCGAGAGGGAAAGAGTGAGAGGAAAGGAGAGAGAGAGGAAGAGAGGAAGAGAGAGAAACAGATAGAAAAAAGAGAGGAAGGAAGAGAGAAAGAAAAAGAATGGGAGAAAGGAAGAGAGAAAGAAAATCAAAATCTAGTTTGAAACTAGCTCAACTATTTAAGTGGCATTTTGATATTGATAGAGTTGCCCTATTATGAGCTCACTGTTATAGCCACACAGTACAGTATTTTATTTTGATATTCTCTGAAGCAAAACAGGGTGGGTTTTTTATTTGTTTGTTTGTTTGTTTGTTTATTTATTTATTATTATTTCTGTGCCGCTCAGTCCCGAAGGGACTGCCGCTCAGAGACTATACTTTTCCGCCCATCTCCCCCCAAAAAATTAGAGGGAACACTGTCCCCTGGTATTGCAATGTTTAATAAATGTGATTAATAAATAAAGCTGGAATTCAATATAGCAAAATGTAGTTAATTACTCTCCATTTGCAAAATTAGAGGTTGGGGGCCGCTTTTGAAAAGACTCTAGAAGAGTGGTTCTCATCCTTTCTAGTGCCGTGACCCCTTAATGCATGTTGTGGTGACCCCCAACCATAAGTCTAGTGCCAATTCTCCCAACAAAGCTTTAAGCTGATTTCTTTAAGCTGATTGGCAGGAAGGTCAGAGGGACACCCCCCCTGTAAACGTCTGATTGATCGGATTGTAAAAATATGTTCCAAGGCGCCAGAATAAAAGCTTTAGTTCCTAAATTGGTCTTTCCCCATGGTCTTCGGCGATCCCTGTCAAACGGTCATTGGACCTCCAAAGGGGTCCCAACCTCCAGGTTGAGAACCACTGCTCCAGAGTAGTCGATCCTTGGAACAAACAAAGATGTGGTTGGTAAATCCACTGTAACTGAATTTAAACATGCCTGGGATAAGCATATATCCATTGTAAGATAAAATACAGGAAATAGTACAAGGGCAGACTAGATGGACCATGAGGTCTTTTTCTGCCGTCAGTCTTCTATGTTTCTATGTAATATTGTGGTGTAGGGTTTCCTGCCTATGCAGGGGGTTGGACTAGAAGACCTCCAAGGTCCCCTCCAGTTCTGTTATTCTATCCTATTCTAATTAATGAAGAATCTGGGGGACCATAAGCAGCTATGAAGCTTCAGTTGTGTCCTCTGCCCTAGATAATTTAATTGTCCATTCCTTTTTCTTATTCCATGACTGTGTGTATGGTGTTTTTTTTTTGTCATTCCCCCGCCTCTTTGGAGATAAAGCAACACAACTTGCCCAACTTTATTTCTAATGCAGTTGGACTTTTGATTTATATTTAATATGATTTAGATCTCCTTCCAATCCTATTCCAGCCTTTCTTATGAGTTTGCTTTTTTTAGGCTTCTACCCCCAGAGTTGTGTGATGTTTTCAGCCATTCCTCTTCTTTTGCCTCCTCCAAAAAGGAATGGAAAAACAAGGAAGGAGGCCAGCAGCAATAATCAATTGTGGCCTGGAGGAATTATTTTGTCTGCCACAGGAGAGGAACTCTGCACTTAGTGCTGTCATTTTATTGCTATTTATAATCCCTCGTTGCACCAGCTTGGAAATTTTGAAAATCTGACCCCATCTGAAGTCCCTGGGAGAGCAGCTTAGGACATTTTTCTCAATGCACCACAAAGCAATGCTGTCTACATACGGGTTAGAGAGGATGCTGATGAATAACAGAGTTGGAAGGGACCTTGAAGGTCTTCTAGTCTGGTGGTCACCCACCAGTGGTCCATGAGAAAATTTTGGTGGTCCGCAGAAAAATCTTTGCATTTCTCTCAATGAGCCGATGAGTCAAAATACTGAAGTGCGAGTAGCAGAAGAACTTCGAAGTTCCTATGCTACTTGCACTTTAGTATTTTGATTCCCAGGGACAGGTTGGGGTCCTTCAGGCAGTTAACTTGGCCACCTATTAGTGGAGAGAAGCAAAGGACAGGACAGGACACGAAGGACAGAACAGGACAGGAAAGGAAAGGAATGGAATGGAGAAGGAATCGAGTAGAGTGGAGTGGAGTGGAATGGAGTGGAATGGAATGGAATGGAATAGAATAGAATAGAATCCTTTGTTGGCCAAGTGTGATTGGACACACAAGGAATTTGTCTTTGGTACATATGCTCTCAGTGTGCATAAAAGAAAATATACATTTATTTATTTATTTATTGGATTTGTATGCCGCCCCTCTCCAGAGACATTTGTCAAGAATCATGTGGTACAAAACTTAATGATTGTCATGGGGGTCAAATAAGCAATGAGGAAACAACCAATGTTAATAAAAATCTTAGGGATGCAGGCAACAAGTTATAGTCATAAGTGGGAGGAAATGAGTGATAGGAATGATCAGAAAAAACTAGTAGTAATATTAGTGCAGACTTAGGAAATAGTTTGACAGTGTTGAGGGAATTATTTATTTAGCAGATTGATGGCGTTCGGGAAAAAACTATTCATGTGTCTAGTTGTCTTCATGTGCAGTGCTCTGTAGTGATGTTTTGAGGGTAGGAGTTGAAACAGTTTATGTCCAGGATGTGAGAGGTCTGGAAATATTTTCACAACCCTCATTTTATTTGTGCAGTATACAAGTCCTCAATGGAAGGTAGGTTGGCAGCAATTGTTTTTTCTGCAGTTCTGAAGGAAAGGAAAGGGAAGGAAAGAGAGAAAAGGAGGGGAGGGAAGGGACTACAGCTACAGCTCTGGAATATGGGACCTACTTTCCCAACAACATCAGCTAGCCATTGTCTTCGTTTTCCTTCACTCAGATAGACCAAACTTCTTGAGAGAAGGAACACAAAAGAGGTTTCCAGACTGTATACTTTCTGCAAAAGGTTGGAGACCCGAGTTTTTGTCCAACCCTCTGCTCAGGCAGGAAACCCTGTACCACTTCAGACACATGGTTGCCGAATTTCTTAAAAACTTCCAGGGTTGGAGCATCTATGAGTTCTGGAGGAAAATCATTGCTCTGGTGTCAGGAAATTTCCTCTTAGTTCTAGGCTGCTTCTCTCCTTGATTAGTTTCCACCCATTGCTTCTTAATAATAACAATAATAATAAAAATAACAACAACAATAATAACAGAGTTGGAAGGGACCTTGGTGGTCTTCTAATCCAACCCACTGCTTAGGCAGGAAACCCTACACTACTTCAGACAGATGGTTATCCAACATCTGCTTAAAAACTTCCAGTGTTGGAGCAGTCACAACTTCTGGAGGCAAGCTGTTACACTGATCAACCGTTCTGACTGTCAGGAAATTTCTCCTTAGTTCTAAGTTACTTCTCTCCTTGTTTAGTTTCCACCCATTGCTGCTTGTTCTACCTTCAGGTGCTTTGGAAAATAGGTTCTTCTTCTTTGTGGCAACCCCTGAGATATTGGAACACTGCTATCATGTCCCCCCTGGTCATTTTTTCATTAAATTAACCAGGCCCAGTTCCTGCAACTGTTCTTCATATGTTTTAGGCTCCAATCCCCTAATCGTCCTTGTCACTATTCTCTGCACTTTTTCTAGCATCTCAATATCCTTGTCCTATTCTTGTCCTACCCCCAGGTGCTTTGGAGAATAGGTTGACTTACCTTGTATGGCAACCTCTTAGGTATTGGAACCCTGGGCCTAGAAAGCCTAGAACTACGGTGCCTAAAACATGATTTGAGTATTGCCCACAAGATCATATGCTGCAATATCCTACCGGTCAATGACTACTTCAGCTTCAACCGCAACAACACAAGAGCACACAACAAATTCAAACTTAATATGAACTGCGCCAAACTTGACTGTAAAAAACATGATTTCAACAATCGAGTTATCGAAGCGTGGAACTCATTACCGGACTCAATTGTGTCAACCCCTAACCCCCAACATTTCTCCCTTAGACTCTCCACGATTGACCTCTCCAGATTCCTAAGAGGCCAGTAAGGGGCGTACATAAGTGCACTGGAGTGCCTTTCGTCCCCTGTCCAATTGTCTTTCCTTTCTTTCACCTATCTTATATATTCTCTTCCTTTCATATATCCTCTCCTCTAAGTCCACTTTCACCCTCTTTTATATTATCACATGTCTATTTTTCTTCCTATGTATTTGTGTATTGGACAAATGAATAAATAAATAAATGTTACCCAAGTCCTTCTTTTCATTAAACTAGACATACCCAATTCCCGCCGTCTTCCTTGATATGTTTTAACCTCCCGTCCCCTAACCATCTTTGCTGAAGACAATTTCAATGAGTAGAAGGGGTTCAAAAGGATTCTTGCATGTTATGATCATTTGGCAGGACATTGAGAGATTTGTTTTCTTGGCTGCAGCCTTCTGCTGCCTGCCAGTTTTTAAGAGATGGACACATATTAGATACTTGGGAGTGGAGCGATATTTTGCTGATGCCACTTTTCTCTCCTACATGCAGCTTGATGGGGGATAATTGTTATCACCAGAGTTCTGGAATCTCCTACCTCCACTTTTCGTCATTTGGAGATGGATTGCAAGTTAAATGCCAAGACGTTTTTAAGGATGGTATTTAGGAGTCACGAAGTCCAAAATTGCCTCATTGTTTGCTTTCTGTGCCTGTTCTGCCTGCATTATTAGACAATTAGTTTGTATTTGCAATGAGCCCAACCCAAACTCTAGCCAATCTTCAAATCCTCTGTTTTCACACAGAGATAAATTTGGGACCTGATGGCTTTTGTGTCTTTACAGCTGGGGAGAGCAAAGTCTTTGCTTTGTCCTCAAATGGGAGGTGAAACTTGACACGAGTTGCAACTCAGATTGATAAATGCATTCTGTCTGAAACACCAGCTGAATCACAGAACATATGTGGCTGTAACACTCAGCCTAAATTTTGCATTTGTTCATTCCTTTCCCGTCTCTTCCTTTTTTGTAACAGTCTGAGAAAGATCCTTGCAAACTTGAAAATGCATACTTTAGGACGAATGAAATTAGATTAATTGTGCATATTGGCACCCCTTTTCCTTCTGATAGACCAAGACGGCTATCCATTGCTTTTAAGTTGCCGAGAACTGTTCTGTGCTGAGAACATTGTTGAATACAGTGATCCCTCGTTTTTCGTGGGGGATGCGTTCTAACACCACCCGTGAAAAATGAATTTCCGTGAAGTAGAGGAAAGATATTTTTTTATGTATGTAACGAGTATTTGGACTTTTAAAACCCGCCCTTTGTATTAAACAGTCATTCTATAATGTTCCTCAGCTGGAACTACATGTGATATCCCAGTGATTTTCAACGTTTTTTGAGCCGCGGCACATTTTTTACATTTACAAAACCATGGGGCACATTGAGTTGGGGAGGGGGGTGGCTAAAAAAAGTTTGGACAAAAAAATTATCTCTCTCTCTTCCTCCCTTTCACTCTATTTCTCTCTCCCTTCCTTTCTCTCCCTTCCTCTTTTTTTCTCTCTCTCTCCATCCCTCTTTCTTTCTCTTCCTTCTTTCCTCTTTTTTGCTCTTTCTCTCTCCCTCCATATCTCCCTCTATGTCTTTCTCTCTCTCACCTTCCCTCCCTCTTTCTCTCTCTCTCTCTTTCTCTCTCTCTTTCTCTCTCTTGCTCTCTCTCTTGCTTTCTTTCTCTCTTGTTCTCTTTCTCTCTCTCTTGCTTGCTTTCTCTCTCTCTTGCTCTTTCTTTCTCTCTTTTTCTCTCTCTCTCTTTCTCTCTCTTGCTCTCTCTCTTGCTTTCTTTCTCTCTTGTTCTCTTTCTCTCTCTCTTGCTTGCTTTCTCTCTTTCTCTCTTGTTTTCTTTCCCTCTCTCTTGCTTGCTTTCTCTCTCTTGCTCTTTCTTTCTCTCTTTCTCTCTCTCTCTCGTTCTCTTTCTCTCTCTCGTTTTCTTTCTCTCTCTGAGCTTCGCGGCACACCTGACCATGTCTCGCGGCACACTAGTGTGCCACGGCACACTGGTTGAAAAACACTGTGATATCCTACCAGTTTCTTTAAATAGAGGACAGTAGTACTGTGGAAGAATTTTATGAATTTTTAATGGATTTAAATTTTTAAATGGATTTAAGCTCCCTTTGAAAACCTGCGAATCCGCGAAAGATGAACCGCAAAGTAGCGAGGGATTACTGTACCTGGTTTTCACCAATGGGTGCCTTTCTGATTTGCTGAGACCACAACCTGATAATTCCAGAATTCTCCAAAGATTCCACTATAGGAGAAAAGGAAGAGAAGGCCAGGTTGAAGAGGCGACTCTAGAAAGCAAAACAATGCAATGAGACCCAATTCTCAATTTTCTCAAGGTAGCAACACAAAAATAAAACCCCTTCACATGTAAAGATGTGCTTGAAATACAGAATTGTATACATTCCATTATACCTTATTTGCCAGGGATAGGTCCAGGGGTGGGCTGCTGTCCGGACGGGGGGACGGGACACAGTGGGGCAGTCTGATGTGTAGGATCAGGTATACTTCTCTTTTGGCAAATTTCTGTCTTGCAATACCTAATAGAACTAGTTCAGGTTTTAATTTAATTATTTGTCAAGTACAGTGGTACCTCGTGATACGAACTTAATTGGTTCCAGGACAAGGTTCGTAAGGTGAAAAGTTCAGAAGATGAAACAATGTTTCCCATAGGAATCAATGGAAAAGCCAATAATGCGTGCAAGCCCATTAGGAGAATCCAAAATATTAAGACTTTTTTAAAAAAAAGCTGTGGCCAGACAAAGCTGAGGGGAATGGAGTGTGGGGAGGGAGTCCCAATGAAGCAAGGTGAAAAGAGCCTCTCTTGAGCTCCATGAGTCCCTGCCTCCCGTTGCCCCCCACACACTTTGCTCATCTCCCCCACACCTTTCTCCTCCCTTAAGCTCCATGAGTCTTTTCTTCCCGTTTTCCCCCACCCCACTCTGCTCATCTCCCCCACACCTTTCTTCTCTCTTGAGCTCCATGAGTCTTTTCTTCCCATTCCCCCCAACTCTGCTCATCTCCCCCACACCTTTCTCCTCCCTTGAGCTCCATGATCCTTTTCTTCCCGTTTTTTCCCACCCCACTCTGTTCATCTCCCCCACACCTTTCTCCTCCCTTGAGCTCCATGAGTCTTTTCTTCCTGTTTTTTCCCACCCCACTCTGCTCATCTCCCCCACACCTTTCTCCTCCCTTGAGCTCCATGAGTCTTTTCTTCCCGTTTTTTCCCACCCCACTCTGCTCATCTCCCCCACACCTTTCTCCTCCCTTGAGCTCCATGATCCTTTTCTTCCCGTTTTTTCCCACCCCACTCTGCTCATCTCCCCCACACCTTTCTCCTCCCTTGAGCTCCATGATCCTTTTCTTCCCGTTTTTTCCCACCCCACTCTGCTCATCTCCCCCACACCTTTTTCCTCTCTAAGCTCCATGAGTCTTTTCTTCCCGTTTTTTCCCACCCCACTCTGCTCATCTCCCCCACACCTTTCTCCTCCCTTGAGCTCCATGAGTCTTTTCTTCCCGTTTTTTCCCACCCCACTCTGCTCATCTCCCCCACACCTTTTTCCTCTCTTGAGCTCCATGATCCTTTTCTTCCCGTTTTTTCCCACCCCACTCTGCTCATCTCCCCCACACCTTTCTCCTCCCTTGAGCTCCATGAGTCTTTTCTTCCCGTTTTTTCCCACCCCACTCTGCTCATCTCCCCCACACCTTTTTCCTCTCTTGAGCTCCATGATCCTTTTCTTCCCGTTTTTTCCCACCCCACTCTGCTCATCTCCCCCACACCTTTCTCCTCCCTTGAGCTCCATGAGTCTTTTCTTCCCGTTTTTTCCCACCCCACTCTGCTCATCTCCCCCACACCTTTTTCCTCTCTTGAGCTCCATGATCCTTTTCTTCCCGTTTTTTCCCACCCCACTCTGCTCATCTCCCCCACACCTTTCTCCTCCCTTGAGCTCCATGAGTCTTTTCTTCCCGTTTTTTCCCACCCCACTCTGCTCATCTCCCCCACACCTTTTTCCTCTCTTGAGCTCCATGATCCTTTTCTTCCCGTTTTTTCCCACCCCACTCTGCTCATCTCCCCCACACCTTTCTCCTCCCTTGAGCTCCATGATCCTTTTCTTCCCGTTTTTTCCCACCCCACTCTGCTCATCTCCCCCACACCTTTCTCCTCCCTTGAGCTCCATGAGCCTTTTCTTCCCGTTTTTTCCCACCCCACTCTGCTCATCTCCCCCACACCTTTCTCCTCCCTTGAGCTCCATGAGTCTTTTCTTCCTGTTTTTGTCCTCCTTACTCTGCCCATTTTTGCGATCCTGGGATTGCCCTCCTGGGATTTCCCTACAGCATCGTGTATTTGCGGAAGTCAGGAGGTGGGGTTTCCCATGGAGGGGAGCCTCAGGGGATCCCAGAATCGTAAAAACTGGCGCTTGGCTTGCAACGAAAGTCTGGAGGCAGGTTCGTAAGGCGAAAAAAGTTCGTAAGAAGAGGCAAAAAAATTCCGAACCTTGGGTTCGTATTTTGAAAAGTTCATATGACGAGGGGTTCGTATCACGAGGTACCATTGTAATTCGTTCAAGACATTTTTTGACCCTCTTCCAGTAGTTTTTTGTGACTGGGCATGCCCAGCATGATTAGGACGTGCCTTTCGTCTCCTGTCCAATTGTCTCTCCTTATCTTATATATCATATATCTTTTCTTCCTTTCATATATCTTCTCTATTTTTATATCTTTTCTTCTAGCCTTTTCTTTATATATAATATTTCATGTCTATTCTCTTCAATATGTATTGTGTATTGGACAAAATAAAAATAAATAAATAAAATAAATACAAAATAAAATAAATAAAATGTAATTAAGCTGGGGGGAGATGCCAATGGTAGAACATTTTATACATATTTTCTTTGAATGGTATGGCTAGTGTTAATTTATAATTTATATTCCAGATTCTTCACCATTCTGCTAGGTTTATAGCATATCCAAAGTTCTGTTTGACCTCTATGCCGCTCAATCCTGAGGGACTCAGGGCGGCTCACAACAGTATAAAATTACAATAACAATAGCAATAAAAAGAAGCCAAGGGGGAAAAAAACCAAGCAATATCTAAAATCCTAATTAAAACTTAAAAAGACATTTCAATAACACACTCACCAGTTGCGGCCCTATTTGGACAGGGAGTCACTGCTCACAGTCACTCATGCCCTCATCACCTCGAGCTTCGATTACTGCAACGCTCTCTACATGGGGCTACCTTTGAAAACTGTTCGGAAACTTCAGGTCATGCAGAATGCGGCTGCGAGAGCCATTGTGGGGTTACCCAGGTTCGCCCACGTCTCTCCAACACTCCATGGCTTGCATTGGCTGCTGATCAATTTCCGGTCACAATTCAAAGTGTTGGTAATGACCTATAAAGCCCTATATGGCATCAGACCAGAATATCTCTGGGATCGTCTACTGCCGCACGAATCCCAGTGACCAGTTAGGTTCCACAGAGTTGGCCTTCTCCGGGTCCCGTCAACTAAACAATGTTGTCTGGCAGGCCCCAGGGGAAGAGCCTTCTCTGTGGCGGCCACGGCCCTCTGAAACCAACTCCCCCCAGAGATCAGAACTGCCCCCACCCTCCTTGCCTTTCGTAAATTGCTCAAGGGTCAAGGCCCACCTATATCGCCAGGCATGGGGGAATTGAGACATCTCCCCCGGGTTTATACGGTTTATGCATGGTATGTTTGTGTGTATGTTTTCTTTTTAATAAGGTTTTTTTTAGTGATTTTTATTATTAGATTTGTTATATATTGTTTTGTTGTTGTTGTGAGTCGCCCCGAGTCTAATTAATAATAATAATAATAATAATAATAATAATAATAATAACAACAACAACAACAACATTATTTAGTTTCATCTGTAAGAAGTTGGAGGAGCTACAAAATTATTCAGGAGCTCACAGGTCGGAGGTGAAACATATGGAAATGAATGTTCCCATATCAAAACCAGCGTCAGACACAAATTGTCCCCTCATGTCATGCAACACCATTTATTTCTCAGGCACTCGAAGCTTGTTTCCTGAGCAAGCCTCACACGCTTCCCCTCTTAGCTCAGGCAGTAAAGCCAGAGGCAAATTCAACAGTGAGCGAAGCCATGTTTGCATGGATTCTTTTCAAATGTGTAATTGAAAGCTCAATGGGTGTGTGGGTGTGTGGAGGCGGCGGCTGGTGGCTTCAGAATAAAGGCTATGGCTACAAAGATGGAGAAAGGCACGTTCATGGCACAGCCGCCTTTCCCTTTTTCCCTATTGGCCACTCAGAAAAAGCAGAACACAAGGTTTGGAAGGCCGCCTTAGGACAGCGTCTGCCTGGCTTTCGGTTGACTGGCTATTCCTTAGAGGAGAGAGAAAGCCAATTTCTTTGGAGATATTAGAAAGGGCTGTACCTGTGCCAAGGGAAGAGGGAATGCCTGGGAACAAGGCTTCATCTAGACACATTTAGGAAATGGGGGGTGGGTCTTGAGTAGGTTACTGCAGGGCAATTGCAGATAGAGATGGGCTGCGTGGCAGTGAAGGGCTGCAAAGCTTTTTACTGCCACACTGTAGGCGTGGCTTATTTTGTGGGAGTAGCTTGCCAGCCATGTGACCAGGTGGGAATGGTTTGATGATCATGTGACCGTGGTGGCGTGGCTTAAAGGTCACATGACTGGCTTAAAGGTGACCAACTTGATGTCACTCATGTCAAGGGTTTGGGTTTGAGTTAGGGTTCTTGGCCTCTCCTCGCCTCAAAGAGATACAATTTCCCTATCTATTTACTATTACTGAATATCCAAAATATACTATTTAATTCTAGGTATATGTGCCATATGCGCACATACATATTACACACAGGTGCACAAAAATATACATTATCTACCAAATAAACTGTATGTGTATGTACACACACGCACACACGCACAGCTCTTCTAAAATTATACACATTCAACCTCATTTACTGCGATAGGAAAAACATACCCAGAGCCCAGAGGGGAAAAAAAGAAAAAAAAATCAATTTTTTTCTACTGGTTCTGCGTACCTCAACCATACCGGTAGAAACCCATCACTGCTGCATGAGAATTGGTCTCAGAAAATGCACTTGTCCAGGTTCTGAGCCTCACAATCCTTTTGGAAAAAAAGTGTATTTTTGTTCTCAATGGAATTTATTTATTTGTTTGTTTGTTTGTTTGTTTGGTTGGTTGGTTGGTTTGGTTTGGTTTGGTTTGGTTTGGTTTGGTTTGACTCAAGTACGAAAAAACTCTCTGGTGAAAGTTCAGTTTTTTTATTTGCTTACACCTAGTAAACAGAATCTTGCCAGACTACGGTGCTACTCTCACCCTAAAACAGTGATTCTCAACCTTTCTAATGCCTAAACCCCTTAATACACTTCCTCATGTTGTGGTGACCCCCAACCATAAGTCTAGCGCCAATTCTCCCAACAGAGCTTTAAGACGATTGGTAGGAAGGTCAGAGGGACACGCCTACTGTAAACGCCTGATTGGTCAGATTGTAAAAATAGGTTCCAAGGCACTAGAATAGGAGCTTTAATTCCTAACACCATGGGAAATTTGTCTTTTCCCGTGGTCTTAGGCGACCCCTGTGAAATGGTCATTTGTTCCCCAAAGGGGTGCTGACCCCCCAGGTTGAGAACAACTACCCTAAAAGATATACCCTGGAAGAATCTAGGAAGTGGCTAACCTAACTTTCTGTTTCCCATCTAGCTGTGGTTGGATTGTCTCTTATTGTGCTTCCTCTTTCCTGGATAACTGCTGCTTCACTAAGTTCATCCCAGTCACGAAACAAATACTAAAAGTTGAGGTGATCTCCCCTTTGCTGGCTGTGTTCTCAAGCAGCTGCCGGCAGTCATTTTAGGGAAGCATTTGGTGGATTTCTGGGTTGAGCAAAGGCTCAAATCCACGGCCTGAAGAATCCTTCCAATTTTATTTATTTTTTAATAAGAAACTTTATCAATGTTCAACTATTTTCTTTAAAAACAATAATATGATTATACTTTTAGTAATTCTGCATTGTTACATAAAAACATTTCATATCTAATTATATTTATAGTTCATAAAATCATATACCAAAATGTCCTACCTGTTAACTACTACTTCACCTTCAACCGCAACAACACACAAGCACGAAATCGATTTAAACTAAATGTCAACCACTCCAAACTTGACTGCAAAAAATACCACTTCAGCAACAGAGTAATCAACGCCTGGAATGCACTACCTGATTCTGTGGTTTCTACTCCTAACCCCAAAACCTTTAACCTTAGACTATCTACAATTGATCTCTCCTCCTTTCTAAGAGGTCTGCAAGGGGCGTGCATAAGGGCACCATTGTGCCTACTGTCCCTGTCCTATTGTCTACTTTTTATCATTACTTATCTAATGTTTTATATGTACAAATTATCACCCTATAATTGTTTGACAAATAAATAAATAATTAAATAAAATCTACTTTTCATCACAGTATTCTTATTTGAACCTTATTACTTCAGCACAATTATACATTTCTATTTACATATATGTATAGTTATATATAATTATACCTTTCTATTTGCATATTTACATCTTATATTTTTGGTAGTTTTGAGAGTTACCTATGATCTTCTTATTTTTTTCCCTAAGTTCAATCCACTTGTGCCACAGTTCCTACATCTCATAATATTCTGATTCTTTTTAGCCATAAATTTTTTAGTTCTAAGCGTCCATAAATTTTGTTAATTATTACCTTTTCTGGGTGTGTGAATGTGTGTCTGCATTTTTCCAAAATTGTGCGAAAGTAATCCTAGCTGCAGTTGTAATATGCAGCATTAAGTATTTTTTCCCTTAACTATATTCTTAAAAGAATATAGAAAAGGGAAAAAATACTTCAAATTTTTATTTAATTTTGCTTTATGATTCGGGAGAGCTTTGCATGACTGTCTCAGAGCTGGCAACTACAGAAACTTTTTAAGCAAAAGTGCACAACTTTGGGAAAGCCCAGAGCACTCTGTAATGTTGATGAGCATGTATAGGAATGAGGACTCTAAGAAGTTGTTTGGAAAATAGGAGGAGGAAGATGTACAGTGGTCCCCCGATTATCGCGAGGGTTCCGTTCCAGGACCCCTCGCGATGATCGGTTTTTCACGAAGTAGCGGTGCGGAAGTAAAAACACCATCTGCGCATGCGCAGATGGTGTTTTTACTTCCGCCGCAGCAGCGAGGAGCCGAAGATTGGGGTTTCCCCGCCGCCCACGCAAACTCCTCGCTGCTGCCACGCCCGCCGCTTGTCCGCCCGCCGCTTGTCCGCCACCTGCCTGCCCGCGTGCCTGCCCTTCGCCCGCCCACGCCGTTCGCTCGCGCCGCTTCCCAGCTGAGTCCTGAAGCGAACTTCCGCGTTTGGCTTCAGGACTCAGCTGGGAAGCGGCGCTGGGGTTTCCCCGCCGCCCACGCAAACTCCTCGCTGCTGCCGCGCCCGCCGCTTGTCCGCCCGCCGCTTGTCCGCCGCCTGCCTGCCCGCGCGCCCGCCCTTTGCCCGCCCACGCCGTTCGCTTGCGCCGCTTCCCAGCTGAGTCCTGAAGTGAACTTCCGCGTTTGGCTTCAGGATTCAGCTGGGAAGCGGCGCTGGGGTTTCCCCGCCGCCCACGCAAACTCCTCGCTGATGCCCGCCGCTCGCCCTCCCGCCAGCAAGAGGGGGAAGACCCAGGGAAGCCGCCCAGCAGCTGATCTGCCCGGCGCCATCTATGCATACGTGGCCATAGAAAAAAGGGCGCGCATGCGCAGATGGTGTTTTTACTTCCGGGTTGAAAAATCGCGATATAGCGTTTTGCAATGATCGAGATCGCGAAACTCGGGGGACGACTGTACTGCATAAATTCACCTTGAGTTACAGTGATACCTCGTCTTACGAACTTACAAACTTAATTGGTTCTGTGACGAGGTTTGTAAGGTGAAAAGCTTGTAAGACGAAACAATGTTTCCCATAGGAATCAATGGAAAAGCGATTAATGCGTGCAAGCCCAAAACTCACCCCTTTTGCCAGCTGAAGTGCCCTCTTTTGCGCTGCTAGGATTCCCCTGAGGCTCCCCTCCATGGGAAACCCCACCTCCGGACTTCCGTGTTTTTGTGATGCTGCAGGGGAATTCCAGCAGCGCAAAAACAGGTGCTTCACTGGCAACGGAAATCCGGAGGTGGGGTTTCCCAGCGATGGGAGCCTCAGCGAAATTGCAGCATCACAAAAACACAGAAGTCCTCGAAACCCCACTCAAAACCCCAATGGGCGCTTTGCTGGCAACGGAAGTCCGGAGGCGGGGCATCCCAGTGGCGGCGGCTTGGGTTTGTAACCAAAGAAATGTCCAACTATTAAAATACTCAGAGGCAAAACGAAAGTTTTATGCTGCAAACATAGGTACCTGAAATATCAGGGGTGAAATGTTCTAGTTGAACATTAACATTCAGACCTAGGAAATTTTAATGGACTGGAATTGGTCATTTCACATCAGAGGATCATTAGATCTTTTGCAGAAAAAGATAAGTCATAGAAGAAATGAAGTAGATGTATAAATGCGGTTCCTAGTCAGTGCTTGGACACAATCCACAGAAATGATTGAATGATCTCAACTGAAGACCAAAGCAAGACAATCAACATGATGATGATCCAAGTCTATGCTGTAACTACAGATGCTATCCAACCCTTGACCTCTGTCTGAAACAAAAAAGTAATTTGTTTTCCGAGCTTGATATTAGCAAAATCTCTTTAGCAAGATTTATTAAGTCTGCGGAGAGGGGCGGTATACAAATCCAATTAATAAATAAAATAAATAAATAAATTAAGGAGAAAGGGGTAGGATTACAAAAATACTAGCAAGTAATCTGTTTCTCACTATAAGCAGTTTATTCCTAATATATATTAGGGTGAAATCTTTCTCCTCCTCATTATTATTACTATTATTGTTATTGTTATTGCTGTTGCTGCTGCTGCTGCTGCTGTTGTTATTATTATTATTATTATTATTATTATTATTAGTAGTAGTAGTAGTAGTAGTAGTAGTAGTAGTAGTAGTATTTTTGCTGGGTGTCTTCACTGATAATAAAATGTCCCTCAAATAACAGTTTATAAAACCATCTCCTAAATCCTTTCAGTCTGTGAACCTTTTCAGTCTGGAAAAAAAGAGGCAGATGTTGAACAGTTCTATGGTGACCTGCAATGCTATATCAACATAACACCAAAAACACACCAAACCACCATATACTAATTATAGAGTCTGGAAAGTTGGAAATAATTGTGTCTTGAATAGTAGGAAAATTTGGCCTTGATGTAGAAAATGAAGTAGGAAACAGACTAATAGTTCTGCAAGAAAATTCCACAGTTATATATTTTATGCATGGCATGTTTGTGTGTATGTTTTATTTTTAAATAAGGTTTTTTTTAGTTTTCTAATTATTAGATTTGTTACCGTATATTGTTCTTATTATTGCTGTGAGCCACCCCGAGTCTACGGAGAGGGGCGGCATACAAATCTAATATAATAAATAAATAAATAAATAAATAAATAAATAAATAAATAAATAAATATAGTTCGTATCTTCTTCTAACAACCTAAATAACAACACTACACATAGAAATCACTAGATAGACAATACTGATACCAGAGTGAGAATGTAGGCAAGCTCTATTAAGTCAGCAAAATAAAAAAACGATTGAGGCTCAGAATATGAACTGTATCTTCCAAAACTACAATTTAAACTAAAGAAAGCAAATAAAATAACCAGATCAGTAACATGCAACCTCAACAATATTTCATGGTATAATATGGACCGTCTTCTGTCTCATACATCCCAGCAGCCAGTCAAGGCCCACAGGGTCAGCCACTGTGTTCCCTGCTGTCCAGGCAGTAACCCACCCCTGAGTGTGGCATACATGAAGGACAGCTATCCTCCGATTGGCCCTTCTGTGCCCCTTCCTTCAATCCAAGATAGGCAACAGAATAAAACCTCCTTTTAAAGCTTGGATAACATGGGAGTGATAATGCCAAGGGAGAAGTTTAAAGTGGCTCAAACTGAACTTGCTATACAGTATTACTTACACAGAATGAATTCTCCTGGTTTTTTTTTTTAAAAGAATTTACATCTGCTCTCATCTCTTTTCCAGAATTTTTCCAGAGGTTTGCTTTTAGTCATGCTGTTAAAAAGAAACGTTGTACAAAATTAATGTCTGGAGTGACATCAAGTTTCCATTGATTCCTCTGTTCCCTTTATCCTTAGTTTTGCCAAGTTTTGCGGTACCTGTCTTTTGCCCATCTACAATGTGTTTGCTTTTACTTTTTTTTTTTTTGAATGAACAATTATGAGCTAGAAAACAATTGAAGGGAAGAGGAAATGCCCTCTTTAGCAATGAATACCTTTTCTACATGCCAAACAACTTCAAGGCTTCCAAAAGTTGGGGAGCAGGATGTGTTCTACTCCATCACATGACCTGTGCTATGTTGGATCACACAGGAACACGATCACTGACACAGGAAAACCACTTGAAGCACATTGGCTTGGCCAGTGGCCTTTGACACCGCAAAGGTGTGGCCATACAGTTTCCATGAGTCACTGAGGCTGTTGCTTCTGGGACAGTTTCGGTTGCAAATTCTGGCCCTGGGGGGGATGATTGCAGGGGGGCAGAGCAGACAGCACTGAGTGCCCAAAACTCAGTGGTTTATGATAAGCTACTTCTGATCCTGAAATCCTAGGGCATCTCGGGATTCCTACATAACTGGATAACTGCGTTCCTATCAAAGAGACAACAAATGGTAAAAATAGGGAGCGCCATTCCTGTTAGCAGCAGCATAACCAGGGGTGGGCTGCTGCCCGGATTTGGGGGGGGGGAACACAGTGGGGCAGCGAAAATGGAGCTCCACCCCAGAGCACCCAATTTGCACCAAAAGATGTTGAAAGAAAATGCAGGGTGTCTTCTTTGGGCTGCCTCTGCATTTTTCCCAAAAGCCTTAAAAACCCCCAAAGATGGCGATTCTGCTACAAACAAAAGTATCTAGGAAAAGTATAAGGAGATAAGATCTGGAATTAATTCTATGTGATCTGGATTTCTGCCTCCCCCTCCTTTCTGAATGGCTATAGTATTCTAGAGCAGTGTTTCCCAACCTTGGCAACTTGAAGATATTTGGACTTCAACTCCCAGAATTCCCCAGCCAGCGAATGCTGGCTGGGGAATTCTGGGAGTTGAAGTCCAAATATCTTCAAGTTGCCAAGGTTGGGAAACACTGCTCTAGAATAGAGGTCTGCATAGCTGACTGGAGAATTCTGGGAGTTGAAATTCACAAGTCTTAAAGATGCCAAGTTTGGGGATCCCCTTGCTCTAGAAAATAAAATGAATAATGCTTGAAACCTAATGTTTTGCCAGAAACCATTATTATTATTATTATTATTATTATTATTATTATTATTATTATTATTATTATTATTATACCCCCTACAGCACCCCAGCCAAATGGCACTCCAATCTCCTCTTGAAAATGTCCAAAGTTGGGGAGTCCACAACCTCCGCTGGCAGGCCATTCCACTGGTTGATCGCTCTCACTGTCAGAAAATTCTTTCTTATCTCCAGATTGAATCTTTCCTTGGTCAGTTTCCAACCGTTGTTCCTCGTTCGGCCCTCTGGTGCCCTGGAAAGCAGTGTGTCCCCCTACTCTCCGTGGCAACCCCTTAAGTACCGGTATACAGCTATCATGTCCCACCTAGCCCTTCTTTTTACTAGACTATCCATGCCTAGTTCCAGCAACCTTTCCTCGTATGACCTGGTCTCTAGTCCCCTTATCATTTTAGTTGCTCTTTTCTGCACCCTCTCTAGAGTCTCTATATCTTTTTTGAAGTGTGGTGACCAGAACTGTCAATTTTGTTTGATAATCTGCAGTAAAGAGGGTTAAGACTGTTATGTGGAATGGAGCATTTTGGGATGTTCACTTAGGCTGTGAAAGTAGCAAGGAACACTTTAGATTGTTGCCTTTGAGTAAGTGATTATTTTGTGAGTGGCCATTTTAATCATGAAGGCACATTTATGACAATGCTCAAAATCTGCTTTCAAAATTCTAAGTGAGATGTTTCTGACATTTCATTGTTCTATATCTGCTCACTTCTAGGATGTGGGTGAATTCGATGACCTGCTTGTTTTGAATCCATTGACATGGGTATTGTTTTGAGGTTCTTGGAAAATCCTTGGTCAAGTCACATGATTGTCAAGCCACTCCCACCTGGTCATATGGCTGTCAGGCCTCGCCTATCCAGGCACATGACCATCAAGCCACACCCACAAAATAAGCCACGCCTACAGTGTGGTAGTAAAAATTTGGTAGCCCTTCACTGAGCATACGCCAAGGCAGTGTACTAGGACTAACACTCTTCATATTATATATAAATGACCTTTGCGACCACATTAGAAGCAACTGCGTTCTCTTCATTGATGATGTAAAACACTTCAACACTGCCGACAACACAACTACCGTCTAAAAAGACCTAGACTTTGTATCAGAATGGTCAAAGATTTGGCAACTCCAAATCTCAACCAAAAATGCTCTGTCCTACACATTGGCAAAAAGAATCCAAGTGTCAAATGCAAGCTGGATAAACAAGACCTTACAGACAACCCTCACTCTGTAAAAGACCTTGGAATACTCATATCAAATGACCTAAGTGCCAAAGCCCACTGCAACAACATCGCCAAAAAGGCTTCAAGAGTTGTTAACCTAATCCTATGTAGCTTCTTCTCCGGTAATCTCACACTAGTAAACAGAGCATACAAAACTTTTGCCAGACCAATCCTTGAATACATCTCATCTGCCTGGAAAAGATGAAAAGTTTTCCATGGGAAAACTTGGGGCCTTAGAAAATTTATTTGTTTTGAATAGATTGCTTTTTAATCATACCTTTCAGCCAGTGGAAATACAAACCAATTTATAAGATTGAAAACAAAGGCAGATCTATTGTCCCAAAGAATGCCAACATCATAATTTTTCCAAATCCCAATGGCCCGCTGGGCTCCTGGAGATTGGGTGGAATTAAAACAAATAATCATTAAAAAAAAGCACCTTTGGCAACTTAAATTGCTATTGATTAGCAGCTGATTCAGGAACACAGCCAAAGAATCAGGAGAGTTTTGGATCCAGTCGACCTATGATTCAACCTAACCTGATCCTGACTTTAAAAAATAATATTTTTATTGTGTTTTTCCAAGACTGAAGTTCCACTTTGGAAAATAACAGCCCTGAAGGCTCCTCCAAAAACTGGAGTGGTCACCCCTCCTCAGAGGAAGCACTCAGTGACTGATATCCTTGACAATCCAGCAAATCTCAGTTTGAACTCTGGAATAACTGAAGACCTCACCAGTCCATCTTAGATGCCAAACATTAAGTGGTTAGTTTAACAGATACCATTTCTATAGACATCAGCAGGCTTGGAACTGAGGAAAGTTTATCTCTGACTCACTTTAACTCAACTATGGCTATGAATCCCCACTATGTTAAATTGAAATATTTTAAAAACCAAACTGCTTTGACTATTCGGATTATCTAGGACTGAAAAAGCTGCTTCTGTGCTAAGAGTAGACTTATAGTAGACTCCAGACATTTGAGGGCGAACCTATGGCATGGGTGCCACAGGTAGCACGCAGAGCCATATCTGCCGGCATGTGAGCCGTTACTCTTGCGCATCTCCAACGTACATGTGTGTGCCAGCCAGCTCATTTTTGGCTCCCACAGAGGCTCTGGAAGGGCATTTTTGGCTTCAAGAGAGCATCTGGGGGGTAGGGGAGGGCATTTCTACCCTCCTCCAGCTCCAGGGAAACCTTTGGAGCCTGGGGAGGGTGAAACACGAGCCTACTGGGCCTGCCAGAAGTTGGGAAACAGGCCGTTTCCAGCCTCCAGAGAACCTCGGGGAGGGGGGGGGCTGTTTTCGCCCTCCCCAGGCATTGAATTATGGATGTGGGCACTTGCATATGCGCAATAGCGCACACACATGCACTTTTGGTACTGGAGTGAAAAAAAAGTTCGCCATCATTGTTCTGAGGGGTTATTTATTTATTCTTCAAATTTATGGGGCTGCTCATTTTATGAAAAAGTGACTTTGAACAGCATAAAATAAAGCTATTAAATAGTATTGCATAAAAACAATTTAGAATCAGGAAAATTTAAAAGCTGTAATTACAGCCACAAGTCGGGCAGCAGAGAGGGTAGCAGTTATAGTCAAGTTAGAACGGAGTTGATCTCTGGTGGGATGGGACAAAAATCAATTGTGGACAATTTCAGAAAACTCAGATGTTGGTTAAATGAAGGAGATGTTGGCCGGAGAGAAGAGCCTTGATAGATCACAATATCTTCTTCATTGTAGATTTATCTATTTATCTATCTATCTATCTATCTATCTATCTATCTATCTATCTATCTATCTATCTATCTATCATCTATATCTTTATTTATTTATTTATTTATTTGTCAAAGAAGTATAGTATTATAGTACACATTAACATAACATAACATAACATAACTAGAACGTAGTAATAGAAAGGATAATAAGACAGTAGGACAGGGACATTAGGCACAAAAGTGCACTTATGCATGCCCCTTACAGACCTCTTAGAAAAGGGGAGAGGTCAATTGTAGATAATGTAATGAATATTTTGAGGTTGGAGGAAGCAACAACAGAGTAATCGTAATGAGTTCCAGGTGGTGACCCCTCCATTGCTGAAATCGTATTTTCTGCAGTCAGGTTTGGAGTGATTTACATTCAGTTTATATCTATTAAGTGCTCTTGTGTTGTTGTTAAAGGTGAAGTAGTGATGTATGATTTTAAGTTTTTATGAAGTAGTGATGTATGATTTTATGAACAAAAGTTAAATCAGTTCAGAGACCACGTAGTTGTAAAATTTCTAGATTTAGTATTTGAAGTCTGGAGGAGTAGGGTAATTTGTTACGTGAGATGTCAAGACAAAACTAGATGTCTTTCAGTCAGAGAGGCTGCAGAAGTATCTTAAAGTGCTGGTCCAACACCAAGAATCTGGTGTAGATATTGTGTATGGTAACTTCAGTTTTATGGTTCAACAGTCCTGTGATAAGAGCCATCATGAATCACTTAGTCTGATGTTTGGAAGGACAATTCTTTTACAGTGAGACGATTAGAGATGTAGATCTTGAAAATGTCTCAAATGTCCAGGTTGAGTTAATGTATGCATGTTTTTTAAATTATGGGTTTTTAGTTTTAATTATTAGATTTGTATTGTACATTGTTTTTTCTATTACTGCTGTGAGCCGCCCCGAGTCTACGGAGAGGGGCGGCATACAAATTTAATAAATAAATAAATAAATAAATAAATAAATAAATAAATAAATGAATGAATGAATGAATGAATGAATGAATGAATGAATGAATGAATGAATAAATAAATAATTAAATAAATAAATAATAAATAATAAATAATAAATAATAAATAATAAATAATAAATAATAAATAATAAATAATAAATAATAAATAATAAATAATAAATAATAAATAATAAATAATAAATAATAAATAATAAATAATAAATAATAAATAATAAATAAATAAAACAAACAAACAAACAAACAAACAAACAAATAAATAAATAAATAAATACATATCAGCAATATTACTACCTTCAGTACATCATGTATATTAGAATTGAACCCCAGTATTCTAGGTATTTGGGGGGAGGATCCATTGTTAGGACCGTTTTCCTGTTCTCTCCCACAACCAGACTGAAAATATCAACTTTGTAGCTTCTTCCCAGGCAGGTAGGATGTGTACAGCCAGTGAAGGGCTACCAAAATTTTTACTACCACACTGTGGACGTGGCTTATGCAGGACGCCCTGCATTTTCTTTCAACATCTTTCAGTGCAAATTGGGTGCTCTGGGGTAGAGCTCCATTTTCGCTACCCCACTGTGTCCCGTCCCCCCTGTCTGGGCAGTAGCCCACCCCTGTGTGCAGCCTATATTCCTGAGATATTCTAGAGTTGTTAACCTGATCCTATGCAGCTTCTGCTCAGGCAATCTCACACTACTCACAAGAGCCTACAAATCTTTTGCCAGACCCATCCTAGACTACTGCTCATCTGTCTGGAACCCATACCACATCTCAGACATCAACACCCTTGAAAATGTCCAAAGATATTTCACCAGAAGAGCCCTTCACTCCTCCACTCGAAACAGAATGCCCTACGAAAATAGACTAACAATCCTGGGCCTAGAAAACCTAGAACTACGATACCTAAAACATGATTTGAATATTGCCCACAAGATCATATGCTGCAATGTTCTACCAGTCAATGACTACTTCAGCTTCAACCGCAATAACACAAGAGCACGCAACAGATTCAAACTTAATACGAACCGCTCCAAACTTGACTGTAAAAAATATGATTTCAACAACCGAGTTATTGAAGCGTGGAACTCATTACCGGACTCAATTGTGTCAACCCCTAACCCCCATCACTTCTCCCTTAGACTCTCCACGATTGACCTCTCCAGGTTCCTAAGAGGCCAGTAAGGGGCGTACATAAGTGCACTGGTGTGCCTTTCGTCCCTTGTCCAATTGTCTTTCCTTTCTTCCAACTATCCTATATATTCTCTTCATTTCATATATCCTCTCCTCTAAGTTCATCTTCACCCTCTTTTATATTATCATATGTCTATCTTTCTTCCTATGTATTTGTGTATTGGACAAATGAATAAAAAAAAAAAGATGTGAATCAGCCACTGGTTTTCAAATTGCATCAGTGATTTGCAACCCATGTGAAGTGCCAAGCTCTTCAAAACAATGAGAAGCAGGACCACTCTTTAATACCCAAAGAGCATGTTTACTATAACTTGAACCTACTTTCCCCCCGCTCTATTTCAGAAAAGGGAACATTTCCCATGCCTTCAAACTTTCTGGAACTTTTATTAGAAATGGAGACAAATTGTTGTTGGCTATATTTCTTCATGTCCCAGATTTGCCTGTTGAATCAGTGCTGGCTGGCCGCAAATATTTCTAGCTATTCTGGTATAATGGCCTCCCCAGGCCTCCCCCACTGCCAACGGAGGTTGCGAACGCCCCAACTCTCGACATATCCAAGAGAAGATTGGACTACCACCTGGCTGGGGAGGTGTAGGGTTTCCTGCTTGAGCAGGGGGTTGGACTTGATGACCTGCAAGGTCCCTTTCAACTCTAATAAATAAACAGATAGATAGATAGATAGATAGATAGATAGATAGATAGATAGATGATTGATAGATAGATAGATAGATAGATAGATAGATAGATGATTGATAGATAGATAGATAGATAGATGATAGATAGATAGATAGATAGATGATTGATAGATAGATAGATAGATAGATAGATGATTGATTGATAGATAAATAGATAGATAGATAGATGATTGATAGATAGATAGATAGATAGATAGATGATTGATAGATAGATAGATAGATAGATGATTGATAGATAGATAGATAGTTAGATAGATGTTTGATAGATAGATAGATAGATGATTGATTGATTGATTGATAGATAGATGATAGATAGATAGATAGATAGATGATAGAGAGATAGATAGATAGATAGATGATAGATAGATAGATAGATAGATGATTGATTGATAGATAGATAGATAGATAGATAGATGATAGATAGATAGATAGATAGATAGATGATTGATAGATAGATAGATAGGTAGATGATAGATAGATAGATAGATAGATAGATGATAGATAGATAGATAGATAGATGATAGATAGATAGATAGATAGATGATTGATAGATAGATAGATAGTTAGATAGATGTTTGATAGATAGATAGATAGATAGATGATTGATTGATTGATAGATAGATAGATAGATGATAGATAGATGATAGATAGATAGATAGATAGATAGATGATTGATTGATAGATAGATAGATAGATAGATAGATAGATGATAGATAGATAGATAGATAGATAGATAGATGATAGATAGATAGATAGATAGATAGATAGATAGATAGATAGATAGATAGATAGAAAGAATTACAGTGAACCCTCGATCATCGCGAGGGTTCCGTTCCAGGACCCCAAGCGATGATCGATTTTTCGCGAAGTAGCGGTGCGGAAGTAAAAACACCATCTGCGCGTGCGCAGATGGTGTTTTTACTTCCACTGCCGCCCGCCCTTCGCCCGCCCACCCCGTTGCTTGCGCCTGGGGTGCGCGCGCGCTTGGGGAAACCCTAGCTCCGCTTCCCAGCTGGGAAGCGGAGCTAGGCTGCCCCAAGCTCGCGCGCGCCGCCCGCCCGCCCACGCTGTTGCCGGCTCCGCTTCCCAGCTGGGAAGCGGAGCTAGGCTGCCCCAAGCTCGCGCGCGCCGCCCGCCCGCCCACGCTGTTGCCGGCTCCGCTTCCCAGCTGGGAAGCGGAGCTAGGCTGCCCCAAGCTCGCGCGCGCCGCCCGCCCGCCCACGCTGTTGCCGGCTCCGCTTCCCAGCTGGGAAGCGGAGCTAGGCTGCCCCAAGCTCGCGCGCGCCACCCGCCCCGCCCACGCTGTTGCCGGCTTTGCTTCCCAGCTGTGAAGCGGAGCTAGGCTGCCCCAAGCTCGCGCTCCAGCCCACCGCCGCTGGGGTCTTACCGGGGCAAGAGGGGGAAGACCCAGGGAAGCCTCTGCCCGGCGGGGAAACTCCACCATCTACGCATGCGTGGAAGGGCACGCATGCGCAGATGGTGGAGTTTACTTCCGGGTTGAAAACTAGCGAAATAGCCCTTTCGCGATCCTTGAGGACGCGAAACTCGAGGGTTCACTGTACATGTAGAGCTTCCACACTTTGGAATGGGAGTACTAATGTGGATACTCTAAGGTGGAACTTGTGAAACTCGAAATTTCAAACTTTGAAGGCTTCACGATGGCTTGGTCATAAGTAACAGCTGGGGACTTTTCAATTCCCTTTGAAATTCAATAAATGAGAAAATGAGATTGCTTAAAACACTAATATGGAAGGACTATGTATCTGGAACAATGTGTGATAGATGCCCCCCATTGCTAACAATTTCTATGTTAGTTTTCCCAATCCGGGTGTTCTATAGATGCATTGGAAACCCATCTCTTAGAATTCCCTGCTATCTGGCAAGGACTTTGGTCAGTTACAGTCTCAACAAATTTGGGGAGCAATAGATTAGGGAATCTGCTCTACTAATCCTGCAGGAAAGCACCCATTGACCTGAGATCAGCTGTGAAATCTACTTCCCAAGGACAATTCTATCTGTCCGTCCATTACCCTGGGGGGGAATTATTGACCCCCTCAGAGAGGGTCCGCAACTTGGGCGTCCTCCTCAATCCACAGCTCACATTAGAAAAACACCTTTCAGCTGTGGCGAGGAGGGCGTTTGCCCAGGTTCGCCTGGTGCGCCAGTTGCGGCCCTATTTGGACCGGGAGTCATTGCTCACAGTCACTCATGCCCTCATCACCTCGAGGCTCGACTACTGTAATGCTCTCTACATGGGGCTACCTTTGAAAAGTGTTCGTAAACTTCAGATCATGCAGAATGCAGCTGCGAGAGCAATTATGGGCTTCTCCAAGTATGCCCATATCACTCCAACACTCCACAGTCTGCATTGGTTGCCGATCAGTTTCCGGTCACAATTCAAAGTGTTGGTTATGACCTATAAAGCCCTTCATGGCACCGGACCAGAATATCTTCGGGACCGCCTCCTGCCGCACGAATCCCAGCGACCGGTTAGGTCCCACAGAGTTGGCCTTCTCCGGGTCCTGTCGACTAAACAATGTCGTCTGGCGGGACCCAGGGGAAGAGCCTTCTCTGTGGGGCCCCGACCCTCTGGAACCAGCTCCCCCATGAGATTAGGATTGCCCCCACCCTCCCTGCCTTTCATAAACTCCTTAAGACCCACCTTTGCCGTCAGGCATGGGGGAACTAAAACACCTCCCCCTTGCCCATGTTGTTTTGCCATTTGACTGATTGACTGTGTGCCTGTTTTTTATATATACTGTTTTCATGAGATTACTAATTTTAAATTGTAATTAGATTGGTGGGCATTGGATTTGGTATTATGTACTGTGCTGTTTTTTTATTATTGTTGTGAGCCGCCCCGAGTTTGCGGAGAGGGGCGGCATATAAATCCAATAAATCTAATCTAAATATGATCTTTACCTTTCCTACCGATTCAGAAGTGCACACTTTTTTACCCCACTGTGCTCACTGATGCACTTTTTCACCCTGTGTGCATAGGCAGAGGGTTAAAAAAAGAAAACGACGGTGCCTAGGTGGGCAGAGCCTTGTGCTGCTGCTGCTACTGGTTCTTCGAACCACTGGTGGCTGCCACTACCAGTACACCTGAACTGGTCCAAATTGGTAGCCTTTCACCCCTACCTAAGATACCATCCCTTCCTTGCACTATGGAAGGTAACATCAATCACATAAGGAACCTTATGTGAAAAAGACAGGCTACAAGAATGATGGAAGGTCTTAAGCATAAAACGTATCAGGAAAGACTTAGTGAACTCAATCTGTATAATCTGGAGCAGTGTTTTTCAACCAGTGTGCCGCGAGACATGGTCAGGTGTGCCGTGAAGCTCAGCAAGAGAGAGAAAGAGAGAGAGAGAAAGAAAGCAAGAGAGAGAGAGAAAGAAAGCAAGAGAGAGAAAGAGAGGCAGGGAAGGAGGGAGAGATAGAAAGAGAGCAAAAAAGAGAGGAAGGAAGGAAGAAAGAAAGAAAGAGGGATGGACAGAGAGGGGAAGGAAGGAAGAGAGAGAAAGAGGGAGAGAAATAGAGCGAAAGGGAGGAAGAGAGAGAGATAATTTTTTTGTCCAAACTTTTTTTAGCCCCCCCTCCCGCCCCTCAATGTGCCCCATAATTTTGTATATGTAAAAAATGTGCCCCAGCTCAAAAAAGGTTGAAAATCACTGGTCTGGATGACAGAAGGAAAAGGGGGGACATGATCGAAACATTTAAAAATGTTAAAAGGTTAAATAAGGTCCAGGAGGAAAGTGTTTTTAATAGGAAAGTGAACATAAGAACAAGGGGACACAATCTGAAGTTAGTTGGGGGAAAGATCAAAAGCAACATGAGAAAATATTATTTTACTGAAAGCGTAGTAGATCCTTGGAACAAACTTCCAGCAGACGTGGTAGATAAATCCACAGTAACTGAATTTAAACATGCCTGGGATAAACATATATCCATACTAAGATAAAATACAGGAAATAGTATACGGGCAGACTAGATGGATCATGAGGTCTTTTCCTGCCGTCAGTCTTCTATGTTTCTCTGTTTCTAACCTCTTCTCTACGTTTGATAAGAACATCCTTCCGAGCATTCTTCATTTGACGATAGTTACATATCAATGGGTACTAAAACACCCATTCAAATCTCCCCCCTCAAAAAAATAATAATTAAAAATCCACCCATGTCCCACAAGACTTTGACAGTCTGGCGTGCCAGATCTTAATGGATTTGGGTGTGATTTTTTTTCAGCAGGACACCTGGGGCTCTTGCATGAGATCACAGCTGTTGTCCTGTAACTATAGACCAAACTTCACATTTTGGGCAGAGCCTAAGGATGACAGTGTTGTACAATTTATGGGGATCATTTTGTTCTTTGTTTCTATGGTGAGAGTTCTTTGTTGTTACAATAGGTCAGTTTTGAAAAGTATTTTGAGACTCAAAAAGGGGCTATCGGTTTTTCAGTCAAGGATGGTGAGAGGAGTCTCTTATGGCTGAAAAGGAAGGTTGGGGACCTGCCCATGACCCCAAATCGCTCATCACATCCATAGAAAAAGAAGAAGAGTGGAAGGGTAAAAATTATTGGGTTGGGACTTGGGGAGATATGGACCTGCCTTTCAGCAAACACTGTCCTTAGAACTACACATACAACTCTTCCCTGGAACAAGCTGAGAAGAGGAGAACCTGTGGTCTAGAGGTTAAAGCTACTGACTTACAGGCAGGCTCCCCAGGTTCAAATCCCAGCAAGGGTATGGCTAGATGATGAGAGCCAAATAGCTTGAAATGTAGATCTATACTATTTCCTTTTCATTATGAGCAAAAATATGTTACACATATAGAATATAGTTTGTCAGCTATAAAAATTTAACTGCCTTGGACTGCCGCCCCAAGTCTTTGGAGAGGGGTGGCATATAAATTAAATATGTAAGTAAGTAAGTAAGTAAGTAAGTAAGTAAGTAAGTAAGTAAGTAAGTAAGTAAGTAAGAAGAAAGAAAGAAAGAAAGAAAGAAAGAAAGAAAGAAAGAAAGAAAGACAGACCCTGGAGGGACCGAAAGGCAAAAAGGAAGCAGTGTGCTCCCTCCCATATTTGGGTATACCAGGGTAATTCAACAGAAAACATCTTCCTTCCAGCATGGAAGGAAGAGTAACAGAGTTGGAAGGGACCTTGCAGGACATCTATTCCAACCCCCTGCCCAAGTAGAAGACCCTTACATCTGCCTCTACCTAGGATCGAACCTCACAACCTGTGCCTCTCTGTCCATTTCCTTCTTGTTCAGGCGACTGCAGGCTGCATAATCTATTTGCTTTGGCTGATTGCCTTCCCTACACAAGTTTCTCTGCTAGTTGAAGCCTCCTGCTTAGAGACACTGACTCCGTGAACGTGGAGAGTCTCAGCTGTTGTCAGCAGGCCTGAGCTCCAGGCATTCAATTCCCAAAGGCCAGAAATAGAATGCAGAGCAAGATATCATCAAATAGAGTAGAAGGAGCTGGAAGGGACCTTGTAGGTCTTCTTAGTCCAGCCCCCTGATCAAGCAAGAGAACCTATACCATTTCAAATAAGTGACTGTCTAGCCTCTTCTTAAAAGGACCATAAGATATCAAAATATATTGTGGCAATTAATGAACCAGAATAAATGAACGAAGACACATTTTGTAGAAAACAATAGTTTTACTCTTCATTGCAAAATATCTTCAGTCTTCTATTTACAGTATACAGGAACTTTACATCAGCTATATTCATCTTACTTACAAGTAGGTACTCAACCAATCCAGGTTTCTAGTAGATACTAAACCTATCCAGGTTTCTTCATATCACTGTTACTACTCTACTCAATATCTAACTCACACTCAAACTGCTCCAGCCAGCCAACTAACGACCAACAACAACATCAGATGACCACAAAAGAATAATGGTAAAGTTTATTTGCATCTTATAATGCCCTGGTCCAATCAAGTTGCAGTCCACACCCAATGACTCAGCATTAGCTTGCTTACATTTTACTTTTTACCCTATAGCCCTCTCTAAGTGGTTTACAGAAGTAATCTGGGTCCTCATTTTGCCCACCTCAGAAGGATGGAAGGCTGAGTCAACCTTGAATCAGTGGTGAGATTTGAACTGCTGAACGAGAGCTCGCAATTAGCTGAAATAGCCTGCAGTGCTGTACTCTAACCACTGCATCACCCCAGCTCAGTATCTATATCTCAGAATATGAATAAAACATATCAAATATTTCATTTCATTTCATTTATTGGATTTATATGCCGCCCCTCTCCGAAAACTCGGGGCGGCTAACAACAGTCATGAACAATGTACAGTAAAAAATCCAATACTAAAAACTAACTTAAAACCCCTTAATGTATAAAACCAGCATACGTACAAACATACCATACATACAGTTGTATCAGCCTAGGGGGAGAAGAAGTCTTAATTCCCCCATGCCTGGCGGCAGAGGTGGGTTTTGAGTAGCTTACGAAAGGCAAGGAGGGTAGGGGCAGTTCTAATCTCTGGGGGGAGTTGGTTCCAGAGGGCCGGGGCCGTCACAGAGAAGGCTCTTCTCCTGGGTCCCGCCAAGTGGCATTGTTTCGTTGACGGGACCCGGAGAAGACCCACTCTGTGTGACCTAACTGGCCGCTGGGATTCGTGCGGCAGAAGGCGGTTCCTGAAATAATCTGGTCCGGTGCCATGAAGGGCTTTATAGGTCATAACCAACACTTTGAATTGTGACCGGAAACTGATCGGCAACCAATGCAGACTGCGGAGTGTTGGTGTGACATGGGCATATTTGGGAAAGCCCATGATTGCTCTCGCAGCTGCATTCTGCACGATCTGAAGTTTCCGAACACTTTTCAAAGGTAGCCCCATGTAGAGAGCGTTACAGTAGTCGAGCCTCGAGGTGATGAGGGCATGAGTGACTGTGAGCAGTGACTCCCGGTCCAAATAGGGTTGCAACTGATGCACCAGGCGAACCTGGGCAAACGCCCCCCCTCGCCACAGCTGAAAGATGTTTCTCTAATGTGAGCTGTGGATCGAGGAGGACGCCCAAGTTGCGAACCCTCTCTGAGGGGGTCAATGTTTCTCCCCCCAGGGTAATGGACGGACAGATGGAATTGTCCTTGGGAGGCAAGACCCACAGCCACTCCGTCTTGTCTGGATTGAGTTTGAGTTTGTTGACACCCATCCAGGCCCCAACAGCCTCCAGGCACCGGCACATCACTTCCGCTGCTTCGTTGACTGGACATGGGGTGGAGATGTATAACTGGGTATCATCGGCATATTGATGATACCTCACCCCATGCCCTTGGATGATCTCACCCAGCGGTTTCATGTAGATGTTAAATAGCAGGGGGGAGAGCACCGACCCCTGAGGCACCCCACAAGGGAGAAACCTAGAGGTCGACCTCTGACCCCCCACTAACACCGACTGCGACCGACCGGAGAGGTAGGAGGAGAACCACTGGAGAACAGTGCCTCCCACTCCCAACCCCTCCAGCCGGCGCAGAAGGATACCATGCAACAATTTATTATTTGCTCTAGAAAGTAAGTCTCTCCTTACCACCTTGTTTCCAGTTCCCATAATATACAGTGATACCTTGTCTTACAAACTTAATTGGTTCCGGGACGAGGTTCTTAAGGTGAAAAGTTTGTAAGACGAAACAATGTTTCCCATAGGAATCAATGGAAAAGTGATTAATGCGTGCAAGCCTAAAATTCACCCCTTTTGCCAGCTGAAGCGCCCGTTTTCGCACTGCTGGGATTCCCCCGAGGCTCCCCTCCATGGGAAACCCCACCTTCAGACTTCCATTGCCAGCGAAGCACCTGTTTTTGCGCTGCTGGGATTCCCCTACTGGGATTTCCTTGCAGCATCACATAAACACGGAAGTCCAGAGGTGGGGTTTCCCATAGAGGGAAGCCTCAGGGGAATCCCAGCAGCGCAAAAACGGGCGCTTCGCTGGCAACAGAGGTCCAGAGGCGGGGCATCCCAGAGGCGGCGGTGGGTTTGTAAGGTGAAAATAGTTTGTAAGAAGAGGCAAAAAAATCTTAAACCCCGGGTTTGTATCTCGAAAAGTTTGTATGACGAGGCATTTGTAAGACGAGGTATCACTGTATTCCAGTTTCATTATGCTGGAAAATAAGTGAAATACAATATAAGTGCCATATGCCTAACAAGGCATTTTATCTCAAGAAAGCCTGCTGACAAAAATTTTAATTAGTTGACCCATGTACTAAACCTCAGCTCTTCATAGGTCCTGGAGGTATACGTCCCCCTGGTTTTGATTCAACAAAATATTAATGTTTTCATGAATTTTATTGCAAGCTTGTTTCCATTGTCTCTGTGCGGTCAGCCTAATTAGACCGTTTTTGCAAATGCACTCATGATGCCATTGCAACACTTTAGCCACTGAAGGAAATGGAAAATGTCCTGTTTTGCACATGGCTAAGCTGTTAACAAGCAAGCCAGGAACTGAGTTAGTAATTAGTAATGCATAAAGTCAGATACTCACAGTAGGGTCAGAAGGCCAGACCCAAGACTAAAGAAGAAGATGAGGCACCAGATTAAATTACTAGAGTTGGAAGGGACCTTGTAGGTCATCTAGTCCACCCCTCTGCTCAAGCAGGAGTCCCTACACCATTTCAGACAAATGGCCATCCAATCTCCTCTTGAAAGTCTCAAGTGTTGTTCCACTGGTTGATTGCTCTCACTGTCAGAAAGTTTCTTCTTATTTTCAGGTTGAATCTGTCCTTGGTCAGTTTCCATCCATTATTCCTTGTCTGACCTTCTGGTGCTTTGGAAAACAGTCTGATCCCCTCCTCTCTGTGGTTCTGTGTTAGCAAAAACTTCAGACGAGAAGGATTTAGGGGTAGTGATTTCTGATAGTCTCAAAATGGGTGAGCAGTGTGGTCAGGCGGTAGGGAAAGCAAGTAGGATGATTGGCTGCATAGCTAGAGGTATAACAAGCAGGAAGAGGGAGATTGTGATCCCGCTGTATAGAGTGCTGGTGAGACCACATTTGGAATACTGTGTTCAGTTCTGGAGACCTCACCTACAAAAAGATATTGACAAAATTGAACGGGTCCAAAGATGGGCTACAAGAATGGTGGAAGGTCTTAAGCATAAAACATATCAGGAAAGACTTAATGAACTCAATCTGTATAGTCTGGAGACAGAAGGAAAAGGGGGGACATGATAGAAACATTTAAATATGTTAAAGGGTTAAATAAGGTTCAGGAGGGAAGTGTTTTTAATAGGAAAGTGAACACAAGAACAAGGGGACACAATCTGAAGTTAGTTGGGGGAAAGATCAAAAGCAACATGAGAAAATATTATTTTACTGAAAGAGTAGTAGATCCTTGGAATAAACTTCCAGCAGACATGGTTGATAAATCCACAGTAACTGAATTTAAACATGCCTGAGATAAACATATATCCATCCTAAAATACAGAAAATAGTATAAGGGCAGACTAGATGGATCATGAGGTCTTTTTCTGCCATCAATCTTCTATGTTTCTATGTTTCTAATATTGGAAGACAGCTATCATGTCTCCCCTGGTCCTTCTCTTCACCAGACTAGCCTTGCCCAGTTCCTGCAAACACCCTTCGTATGTTATAGTCTCCAGTCCCCTAATTATTCTGGTTGCTCCAATTATTCCTCTGCACTTTCTCCAGAGTTTCAATGTCCTTTTTGTAGTGTGGTGACCAAACTGGATGCAATACTCTAAGTGTAGTCTAATAAGGCTTCAAAGAGTGGTATTAGTACCTCCATAATCCTAGATTGTATCCCTCTATTAATGCAATTTAGGATTGCAGTGGCTTTTTGCCAGACAAGAGTCCAAAAGCGAAAAATCAGAGGTAGTCCACGAATCAGAGTTTCTGCAGAAAGTCTGCATCGGGACTTTGCACTGGTTCAAAACCATCTCTGAATCTGTGCAATTGCACAGAAATGCTCGGGTTTGAAACCTGGGTAGGTTGTTTCCAACATTGTGGTTTACTGGTGCTCCCCAATTCTCCTGCCTTGGTTTTTAAAATGAAGAGATGATCCCTGCGACACCTTTTGTGGGTAATTTTCCATTTCTAATAAGAATTGGTCAGAAGAATAGAATAGAATAGAATAGAATAGAATAGAATAGAATAGAATTCTTTACTGGCCAAGTGTGATTGGACACACAAGGAATTTGTCTTGGTGCGTATGTTCTCAGTGTATGTAAAAGAAAAGAAATGTTCATCAAGAATAATAAGGTACAACACTTAATTATAGTCTGGGTACAAATAAGCAATCAAATCATATTAGGAACCACTCAATATAAATTGTAAGGATACAAGCAACAAAGTTACAGTCACACAGTCATAAGTGGGAGGAGATGGGTGATAAGAATGATGAGAAGACTAATAGTAATAATAGTGCAGACTTAGTAAATAGTTTGACAGTGTTGAGGGAATTATTTGTTTAGCAGAGTGATGGTGTTCATGGGGAAAAATTATTTATTTATTTATTTATTTTTATTTATTAGATTTGTATGCCGCCCCTTTCCGTAGACTCGGGGCGTCTCACAACACAATAAAAACAGTTCATGACAAATCTAATACTTTACAATTTAAAATATTTAAAAACCCCATTATTAAACAGACATACATACAAGCATACCATACATAAATTGTATAGGCCCGGGGGAGATATCTCAGTTCCCCCATGCCTGACGACAAAGGTGGGTTTTAAGGAGTTTACGAAAGGCAAGGAGGGTAGGGGCAGTTCTAATCTCTGGGGGGAGCTGGTTCCAGAGAGTCGGGGCCACCACAGAGAAGGCTCTTCCCCTGGGGCCCACCAACCGACATTGTTTAGTTGACGGGACCCGGAGAAGGCCCACTCTGTGGGACCTAATCGGTCGCTGGGATTCGTGCGGCAGAAGGCGGTCTCGGAAATATTCTGGTCTGATGCCATGAAGGGCTTTAAAGGTCATAACCAACACTTTGAATTGTGACCAGAAACTGATCGGCAACCAATGCAGACTGCGTAGTGTTGGTGTAACATGGGCATACCTGGGGAAGCCCATGACTGCTCTCGCAGCTGCATTCTGCACGATCTGAAGTTTCCGAACACTTTTCAAAGGTAGCCCCATGTAGAGAGCATTACAGTAGTTGAACCTCGAGGTGATGAGGGCATGAGTGACTGTGAGCAGTGACTCCCGGTCCAAATAGGGCCGCAACTGGTGCACCAGGCGAACCTGGGCAAACGCCCCCCTCGCCACAGCTGAAAGATGGTTCTCTAATGTGAGCTGTGGATCGAGGAGGACGCCCAAGTTGTTCTTGTGTCCAGTTGTTCTGGTGTGCAGAGCTCTATAACGTCGTTTTGAGGGTAGGAATTGAAACAGTTTGTGTCCAGGATGTGAGGAGTCTGTAAATATTTTCACAGCCCTCTTTGAGGAGTAACACCACATTAGTAGACAGAATGGCTGCATTCACACAAAATAGTTGAGCAGGTCAGTTACAAACCTAGTGGTTAGATATGCCTGGGGTGCTGAATTGGTTTAGAGCTAACCTTGATATCAATTTTTTTAAATTGGATTTAAAAAAAACAACTGAATTTTTAAAAAATATTTAGCACGTTATATAAACCCAGCCCAGAGTGAAATGGTTCACTCTAACCCAGAAAATGAATTAATGCAATAATTAGATTAAGCAAGCTATGTGAACATAGCCAATAAATCCTGAATCAATTCACTGCATGGGGTAATGGTCAACACTTCTTGACATTTCACTAAAATATTTCAATTATCACAATGGTTTGGCTGTGAGTCCAGGGTAACATAGATGCAATTGTTAACCAAAAGTATGTAAACTTTGCTGGGCCAAGGTCCACCCGTGCCTGGCATGCCAAGAACGCATTAAAGTGACAGGGCCACATAAAAGGGTAAGGCCGGAAGAAACCTTAAAGTTGATTCATTTTAATTCAAATGTAATTGAAATAAAATTAAAACACTCATTTGTTATTCAAATCCAGCCAGAAATCTGTCACAGCTAGAAATTGAATTAAATGTTCTTTTAATAATTTTTGAATGAGAATAAAAAAATGAGCTCAACAAAATTCATTGCTGAACGAGAGACCCAGAGATCTAGCATCCTGCTTTTGACAGGGGACATCTTTCAAGGACACATCAAAAGGGCTACAAACGACTTCAGAAACTTCATGGGGTGCTGGACCTCTGTCCTCAGCATCTGGAATTGAGTAGTAAATTGCCCCAATCACAGTGCCTTGACTGAGCTTTTCTACTGTCTTGCCCTCGTGTTTATTTATTTATTATTTTTTAATTTTTTTAATTTTTTTATTTTGTCCAATACACAAAGAACAAGGACAAAAGCACCAGCCTGAAGATGACGAGTGGGACCTCGTCGAAACATCACCAAAAATTTCTAAATCCTACATGGGAAGAAACCCGAATACAGTATACCAAGACCGTCATATATATATGTCCCAGTGGGTATGGCTAGCTGATGAGGCCAAAATAAGGCCGAAATAGATCTATCCTAGTCTCCCTTAATTTTCAAATTCAGCTTAAACATGTGACACACACACACACACACACACACACACACACACACACACACAATCAGATCACGGAAGCATAGTCACCCAATCTATTTGCTACATTCAAAGCAAATCTCCACCCCCACACTACATGCTAAGAAGAAATGTCAGTTGCTAATATTCATTTGCAAAAACACAAAGATTGGAACTCCAGCCTGATGATGGTGAATGTGATTTCACCGAAACGTCGCATAGACATGCAAAACATTACACAGGGCAAAACCCGAACTCAGAACAATCTACATATATATATATATATATATATATATATATATATATATATATATATATATATATATATTTACAGCATATTTACATATGCTATATTTACAGCAGCACGAAGCTTACAACTTCAGCCTGATGATGGTGAATGTGATTTCACCGAAACGTCGCATAGACACTCAAAATATTACACGGGGCAAAACCCGAACTCAGAACAATCTACATATATATATATGTCACATGTTTTTTTGCTGGGACTTGAACCTGCAACCTTTGCCTTGTAAGGCAGAAAATTAACCTCTAGGCTACAGTATCCAATCCCTTCAGCTCTGCACCAGGGAAGGGTTACATATTTTTGTGTCGAATCACCCTGGTGTATTGAAGGAACATCACAGCTCCTGTTTTATATACACACATAGTAAAATACATGATGAAGGTTATAGAGGAGATACTCATAGTAAAATATATCTATGAAAGAATAGAAAAGAAGATATAGGAATAGAACATATCAATGAAAGAATAGAAGAAGAGATATAGGAATAGAAGAAAGGAATAGGAGATATAGGAGAGCAATAGGACAGGGGACGGAAGGCACTCTAGTGCACTTGTACTCGCCCCTTACTGACCTCTTAGGAATCTGGATAGGTCAACCGTAGATAATCTAAGGATAAAGTGTTGGGGGTTTGGGTGTTAAGCCGATCCTCCCTTCCAGCTGCTTTTCTCAACCTCTTAGCAGGGTGGCTGCAGAGGCTCAATGGGCAAAGTTTGGATTTCTTCTATTTACCATATTAAATTTTACTGAGTACAAACATATGGGTATGGGAAGCAACCCCGTAGCCCAAGACACATCAGACAAGCCTGTGTAGAAAGACTGATGGCTTGGCGGATTGGGTCATGAGGACAGCTGGTTGCGTTCAGGGCCTGAATTCCCCATCGGGGCTGAGGAGTCCCCCGTCCCCCCGCAAAGCTGCTGAATCGCAGCCACGAAGCTTTCATCCCCAGTCCATTTTCACCAATGTTCTTTCTTCTCTCCGTAATTTCATTTCTACGTCTGTCTAAATTCCAAAGGAAGAGGCACTGCAGATTTCTCAGCCAAAAGTCTCCCAGTTTGACCAGCTCTCTGATGGTGCTGGAATATAATTCATATTCATACAGCATGCTGAAATGAACCTATTTCTCTCTCTCTCTCTCTCACTCTCTCTTTAGATTTTTTTTTAATGCCGCCCTTCTCCTTAGACTCAGGGCAGCTTACAACATGTTAGCAATAGCACTTTTTAACAGAGCCAACATATTTCCCCCACAATCTGTTGTTTCTGGCCCAGCTCCTGCCCCAGGGAATGGGGAGGTGGATGCAGGGGAAACTTCAACATGTCACAGGCCTGTGTTATTGCCGACAAAATCAGATCAGAGTTTAGTTTTTTCGGACGAAGAAGAAGGTGGGAGTAACTCGGCAGAGGAGGGCTTGGCACACAGCCAAGGCAGTCAATCTTCCTTATCTTCTATAGCTTCAGATGATGACATTTTGGATCCACGCAAGCTCAGAATTATGCGTAGAAGAGACCAAGTAAGAACATATTACAGGAAATAAGGGAGGCCACCTGTGTTTGGGTGGCGCTCCAGTAATTAGGGCTGCTGCTATAAATAGCAGCATGTGGGTTTGGCCATTGTGGAAGAATATCTGTTGCAGTTTCATCAGGAATCTTGTGTGCTAGACTTTGTTGCTTTTTCACGCCTTTGAAATTAAAGCAGAGCAGCGTGTGTGTGTGTCTCCCTTCATTGGAAGAAGAAGGGATGTGAAGTTTCTCCACAGCTGCTGGCTAAGTACTTAATGACTGCTTAAGGGACATTGTACAGACTACTGGGTTGTTTTGGGAAGAGTGCTCTTTGCAATACAAAAAGAGTGCTTTGTTTATTTTGACTTTTGTGGTAAAGAACATTGTTTTGAATTTTCAAACGTGTGTGTGTCTGAAATTTGTATCCTTGAATTTTCGGGAGGCTCCTATCAAAGAGCCCGACACAATCCGGGTCCTCATTTTACCCACCTCGGAGGGATTGAAGGATGAGTCAACCTTGAGCCAGTGATGAGATTTGAACCGCTGACATGCACATCTAGCAGTCAGCTTTAGTGGCCTACAGTACCGCACTCTACCCACTGCGCCACCTCGGCTTTTACATTAAATTTAAATGTTTTTGTTTATTTGGATGTATAAGCCACCCAGCTCCTCTCAGACTCTTGGTTTTCTTGGCTTGCATGGAATTTTGGATCATAAAGTAATTACATTGACTGGGTTCACCTGAACCGTATTAAAAAATTCTGTTAAAACTAATCAAGTTTAATATGTCACAAATGCAATAATTAGATCTTTTACGTGGAGTGTGGTGTTGTGTATTCTCAGTGTTGTTCCTAAGTCCTTTCATTGGCAAAGTCAAAGTTGATCCAAGGTAATGAGTTAGACTTTCTATCACTGCACTGCACACCAAGACAACTAGACACAAGAACAGTTTTTTTCCGAACGCCATCACTCTGCTAAACAAATAATTCCCTCAACACTGTCAGACTTTCTACTAAATCTGCACTTCTATTCTACTAGTTTTTCTCATCATTCCTATCACCCATTTCCTCCCATGTTGACTGTATGACTGTAACTTGTTGCTTGTATCCTAAGATTTTTATTAATATTGCTTCTTCATTGCTTATTTGACCCCTATGACAATCATTAAGTGTTGTACCACATGATTCTTGACAAATGTGTATTTTATTTTATGTACGCTGAGAGCATATGCACCAAGACAAATTCCTTGTGTGTCCAATCACACTTGGCCAATAAAATTCTATTCTATTCTATTCTAAATGCGAGCAACTTTCGATGTATTTTTATTTATTTATTTATTGGATTTTAGGCCGCCCTTCTCCCGGGGATTCAGGGTGGCTGAAAAAATCAGTATTAAACAAATAACTTTAAATAACAATGACACGATAGAATTATACCTGATCTGCAGTAATGGATTTGAAATTTGAATAAGAATGGAACAAAAGAATAAGAGGGAGATTGTGATCCCCTTATATAGAGCGCTGGTGAGACCACATTTGGAATACTGTGTTCAGTTCTGGAGACCTCACCTACAAAAAGATATTGACAAAATTGAACGGGTCCAAAGACAGGCTACAAGAATGGTGGAAGGTCTTAAGCATAAAACGTATCAGGAAAGACTTAATGAACTCAATCTGTAGAGTCTGGAGGACATTGTAAGATAAAATACAGGAAATAGTATAAGGGCAGACTAGATGGACCATGAGGTCTTTTTCTGCCGTCAGTCTTCTATGTTTCTATGTTTCTAGTAAAAGGACTTTTAATTAAAAAGATTATATTACCTTATTATTTTATTTATTTAGAACAACAATAATAATAACAACAGAGTTGGAAGGGACCTTAGCTTCTATCTAGTCCTACCTTCTACTCAAACAAATTTTTGTACAATTTCTTCCTAAAAACCTACCAGTGTTAAGAGCACCAACAATTCTGGAGACAAGCCATTCCATTGATTGCTCTAATTGTCAGGAAATTTCTTTTTATTTCTAGCTTGCTTCTCTCCTTGATTAGATTCCATCCATTGCTTCTTGTCCTGCCTTCAGGTATTTTGGAAAATACCTTGATCCTTATGGCAGCTATATATTGGAATACAGCTATCATGTCACCCCTAATCCTTCCTTTCATTAAAATACACATACCCAATTCTTGCAACTACAGTGATACCTCGTCTTACAAACCCCTCATCATACAAACTTTTTGAGATACAAACCCGGGGTTTAAGATTTTTTTGCCTCTTCTTCCAAACTATTTTCACCTTACAAACCCAAGCCGCCACCACTGGGATGCCCCGCCTCCGGACTTCTGTTGCCAGTGAAGCGCCCGTTTTTGTGCTGCTCGGATTCCCTTGAGGCTCCCCTCCATGGGAAACACCACCTCTGCGATGCTGCAGCAGGGGAATCCCAGCAGCGCAAAAATGGGCGCTTTGCTGGCAACGGAAGTCCGGAGGTGGGGTTTCCCAATGAGGGGAGCCTCAGTGAAATCGCAGCATCACAAAAACACGGAAGTTCAGAGGTGGGATTTTGAGGACTTCCGTGTTTTTGCGATGTTGAAATTTCGCTGAGGCTCCCCTCACTGGGAAACCCCACTTCTGGACTTCCGTTGCCAGCGAAGCACCCGTGTTTGCACTGCTGGGATTTCCCTGCTGGGATTTCCCTGCAGCAACACAAAAACACGAAAGTCCAGAGGTGCGATTTTGAGGACTTCCGTGTTTTTGCGATGCTGCAATTTCGCTGAGGCTCCTCTCGCTGGGAAACCCCACCTCCGGACTTCCGTTGCTAGTGAAGCACCCGTGTTTGCACTGCTGGGATTTCCCTGCTGGGATTTCCCTTCAGCATCACAAAAATGCGGAAGTCCGGAGGTGGGGTTTCCCAGCGAGGGGAGCCTCAGGGGTATCCCAGCAGTGCAAAAACGGGCGCTTCAGCTGGCAAAAGGGGTGAGTTTTGGGCTTGCACGCATTAATCGCTTTTCCATTGATTCTTATGGGAAACATTGTTTCGTCTTACAAACTTTTCACCTTACAAACCTCGTCCCGGAACCAATTAAGTTTGTAAGACGAGGTATCACTGTATTCTTCATCTCTCTCTCTCTCTCTTTCTCTTTCCCTCTTTCCCTCCTTCTTATTATAAACCTAGAACGAGAAAACAGAATGGTCTGGTGAACAACTGGATCAGACTTCTTTGGTTTCCTTCTCTGATTGCCAAAGGGGCTTAGCATGACTAGACTTCCTCACGCTCCCAAAATAAGCAACATTGCTTTCATTGAAACCCACGTTCTGTGGTTGGTGGCACAACTAGCAGATGCCTTTTGCATTCAATTTCGGCCCTCGTCTCCACCTCCGATTCTAGACGGACCTGCCAAGCTTTCTCTGCTTGACATGCTTTGTGGTCCACAACGAGATCACATTGCATGAGACTCGTTCTCCAGCGCTGTTTTGTGGTCAGAGATAATAGGACTCCTTAACTCGCTGTCCACATATTATTGTTTCATCCAAATTCTTGGCTTAATGCCTTTAACGTGATTACTCTGAAAGCAGATGAGGGCAAATGGTGATGATTTGGGGGTGGGACATATATAGGGGGGAAACACCCTTTCTTCAACAAGAGGCTCAATGTCCAATGGCCACAAAGAAAACTGAAGCTACAAACAAGTTTCTAAGTTTTCCATTGCCGGAGTGTAACCTCCACAGCTTACTGAAAACAAACTGAGACACACAATCGGGGCAATTCAAACCTGGGTCTCTGCCATCCTTCTGCTGCAAAGCCATCAAAGCCTATAACTACTGGGAAAATAGCCCTCTAAATTTCTAAACCAATTTAAACTGGAGAAGGGGGAATGAGAAGAATGTACTACAGAAACCATGATATTTTTTTGTGTAAAAGGTATACGGTAGAAGAGAAAGAAACTTCCTTTCAAATGGTAGAACTCCTAGTCTCCTAATTCAACATTGATTGGCAAGAGCTTTCAGGAATAACAACAACAACAACAACAACAACAACAACAACAACAACAACAATGGAGTTGGAAGGAACCTTGAAGGTCTTCTAGTCCAACCCAACCTACACTACTTCAGACAAAGTAAATTGTCTGAAATTGATTCCCCCGGATGTCCCGTTTTATGTATGGTTTGTTGAGTTGTGTGATTGTTTTTAATAAGGGTTTCTTAATGTGTTTTAGAAACATAGAAGACTGGCGGCAGAAAAAGACCTCATGGTCCATCTAGTCTGCCCTTATACTATTTTTTGTATTTTATCTTAGGATGGATCTGTGTTTATCCCAGGCATGTTTAAATTCAGTTACTGTGGATTTACCCACCACGTCTGCTGGAAGTTTGTTCCAAGGATCTACTACTCTTTCAGTAAAATAATATTTTCTCATGTTGCTTTTGATCTTTCCCCCAACTAACTTTAGATTGTGTCCCCTTGTTCTTGTGTTCGCTTTCCTATTAAAAACACTTCCCTCCTGAACCTTATTTAACCCTTTGACATATTTAAATGTTTCGATCATGTTCCCCCTTTTCCTTCTGTCCTTCAGACTATACAGATTGAGTTCATTAAGTCTTTCCTGATACGTTTTGTGCTTAAGACCTTCCACCATTCTTGTAGCCTGTCTTTGGACCCATTCAATTTTGTCAATATCTTTTTGTAGGTGAGGTCTCCAGAACTGAACACAGTATTCCAAATGTGGTCTCACCAGCGCTCTATACAGCAGGATCACAATCTCTCTCTTCCTGCTTGTTATACCTCTAGCTATGCAGCCAAGCATCCTACTTGCTTTTCCTACCGCCCAATATTTGTTTTAATATTGGATTTGTAGACTGTATTGTTTGTTGGAAGCCGCTCCGAGTCCTCGGAGAGGGGCGGCATACAAATCTAATAAATAATAATAATAATAAATGGTTATCCAACATCTTCTTAAAAACTTCCAGTGTTGGAGCATCCACAACTTAAACTTAAAAGCAAGCTTAAAAACTTCCACTGTCGGAGCATTCACAACTTCTGGAGGCAAGCCGTTCCGCTGATCAATTGTTCTAACTGTCAGGAAATTTCTCCTTAGTTCTAAGTTGCTTCTCTCATTGATTAGTTTCCACCCATTGCTTCTTGTTCTACCTATAGATGCTTTGGAGAATAGCCTGACTCCATCTTCTTTGTGGCAACCACTGAGATATTGGAACACTGCTATTATCTCTCCCCTGGTCCTTTTAATTAAACTAGACAAACCCAGTTCCTGCAACCATTCTTCATACGTCCTAGCCTCCAGTCCCCTAATCATCTTTGTCACTCTTCTCTTCACTTTTTCTAGAGTCTCAACATCCTTTTCACATTGTGGTGACCAAAACTGAATGCAGTATTCCAAGTGTGGCCTTACCAAGGCATTATATAGTGGTATTCATGTGATCTTGATTCTATCCCTCTGTTAATGCAGCCTAGAACTGTGTTGGCTTTTTTGGCAGCTGCTGCACATCCCTGGCTCATATTTAAATGGTTGTCCACTAGGACTCCAAGGTTCCTCTCACAGTTATTACTATTGAGCAAGGTACCACATATACTGTACCTGTGCATATCTTCTTACAACGTAGATTATAAAACATTTTTTCTTACAATGTAGATTGTTGCAATGGTCACTAACCTCAACAGTTTTTAAAGGTCTATCCATAACTATCTATGTTCGCTAAGTAGAGCCCCCAGAATCAGAGGCAACCTATGTCTCTATAAATACTGAAGCTCTGCTAGACTTGTTGCTTGTATCCTTAAGATTTATGTTAATATTCATTGTTTCCTGATTGCTTATTTGGCCCCTATGACAATCATTAAGTGTTGTACCTTGTGATTCTTGACAAATGTATATTTTCTTTTATGTACACTGCACCAAAGACAAATTCCTTGTGTGTCTAATCACACTTGGCCAATAAATAATTCTATTCTATTCTATTATTCTATTCACTAAAGCCAAAAGAGCTTCTGTAAAAATGTTTTATAGCAGATATTATGGGGAGCAGATCTAAGCAATTTGCTCTTCATAGATTCATCATGAAATGTGTATTAGTAATACTACAAGGTAACATGGTCGGTCCAGGAAGTACTTTAAAAGCACAATAGTTGCTGAGGATAGTTCCACACATACAGGGTGTTTCTAGTTTTGGGTGGAGGGGGAAGAAGGGGGGCAGAAGTCACATTCACCCCATACATTACATAGCAATTTTTCTGTTTCATTAACAATTAAGACAAAAATCGGATGGAAAGGAAAATTGCCTTGACAATGGAACATAAACCACATTTTCACCAATCTATACCAACACTTAAGTCTGTATGTGTTTGTGTAGGCACATATAAATGGAATCTAACTGCAAGGATGGTGATTTCCTTATGTAAGTGTGGAACTCTGGAGCACACTCTGTTCTGATAATAATCTGATAATAATTCCAGAGTTGTTAACCTGATCCTACGTAGCTTCTGCTCTGGCAATCTCTCACTACTGACTAGAGCCTACAAAACCTATGCCAGACCCATTCTCGAATACAGCTCATCTGTCTGGAACCCACACCACATCTCAGACATCAACACTCTCGAAAACATCCAAAGGTACTTCACCAGAAGAGCCCTTCACTCCTCCACTCGAAACAGAATACCTTACGAAAATAGACTAACTATCCTGGATCTTGAAAGCTTAGAACTGCGACGCCTAAAACACAATTTAAGTATTGCCCACAAGATCATATGCTGCAATGTCCTTCCGGTCAACGACTACTTCAGCTTCAACAGCAACAACACAAGAGCACGCAACAGATTCAAACTTAACATCAACCGCTCCAAACTTGACTGTAAAAAATATGACTTTAACAATAGAGTTGTCAAAGCGTGGAACTCATTGCCAGACTCAGTGGTGTCAGCCCCCAACCCCCAACATTTCTCCCTAAGACTCTCCACGATTGACCTCTCCAGGTTCCTAAGAGGCCAGTAAGGGGCGTACATAAGTACACTGATGTGCCTATCGTCCCCTGTCCAATCTTCTTTCCTTATCTCATATATCATATATATTCTCTCCTTTCCTCCTACTTCTCTTCTTTCTTACTTTCTATCATTATATATATTACTTAATGTCTATTCTCTTTCATATGTATTGTATATTGGACAAAGAATAAATAAATAAATAAAATCTGATTTAGGAGCACTGAGTTCCATTAAAACAGAATTTGATTCAACCTTTTTAGCTACATTTTAATTTTTGAATGTGTTACTCCAAATCTGTCAACAACTGGGACGAATCCTCTACCACAAAAGTCAATAAAAGTGTTCTTCAAGTCAAGCCCAACTTCTGATAATATCACAGGACACATTCATATGCTTTTCTTGGGAATAATATATGGTGTTTTCACTTGGATGTTTTTGACTTCTCAGTCTAACTTGTAGGTGATGTTTCCCCTGAGGGGCCCCATTCAAGGAATAATTTTCCCTAGGTTTTTCATTGATTGGGTGCTGCCATCTGATTTATGGTGGTGTGATTTGGTGTTTTTTCTTCATTTACTTGGTACTGTATTTCTTTTGTTGTGAGGATGTTTGAGGCATGCATAAGTGCATCAGAGTGCCTTCCGTCCCCTGTCCTAATGCTTCTTTTATTTTTTACTTGTACCTTGCCTATGAATATTATTATATCTAATGTTTCTTCTCATTTTTTCTCGTTACTAGTATCATGTGTGTTGTGGTTAGCTCTGGCCCAGCTCCTGCCCCAAGGAATGTGCAGGTGGATGTGGGGGAGACATCCACATGCTGCAGGCCTGTTTTGCTCCCAATAGAATCTTGCCGATGAAGCCTCCTCTGACCAAGGAAGCATGAGTGACAGGGAACAGGGGAGTTGGCAGACAGCCCAGGAGGAGATCAATCATCTGTATCATCTTTGGATTCTGAACAAGAATTAATGACACATCCACGCATACGTAGAGTGATGCATAGGAGACAACAACTAAAGGATTATTACAAGAGAAAATGAGGCCACCTGTGGTTGGGTGGGGCTCCAGTAATTAGGGCTGTTGCTATAAATAGCAGTGTATGGGTTTGGCCGTTGTGAAAGAGTATCTGATCGTAGTTCTTCAGGAATTGTGTGTTGCTGTTTTCTGGACTTTGTTGATTTTTTCAAAGCACAGCAATGTGTGTGTGTGTTTGTGTGTGTGTGTGTGTGTGTCTCACTTCGTTGGAAGAAGAAGGGGTGTGAAGTTTCTTCACAGCTGCTAGCTAAGTACTTAATGACTGCTTAAGGGAAATTGTACAGACTACCCGGTTGTTTTGGGACAACTGCTCTTTGCAATACGAAAAGAGTGCTTAGTTTATTTTGAATTTTGTGATAAAGAACATTGTTTTGAATTTTCAAATGTGTGTGTGTGTCTGAAATTTGTACCCTTGAATTTTCGGGAGGCTCCTACCAGAGAGCCCGGCAGAACACATGTGTATGAATATTATTATATCCTTACATATCTCCAGTATGTTCTTGACAAAACAAATAAAATAAACAAATAAATAAATTCTATAAGTTGGTAGGACAAACTCTTTGAAGGACACAATTTTCAGATGTGCCCATATTTTCTGAAAAGCTGTTTCCTTCTCCTTGTGTTGAAAGTAGAAGAATTAATTCCGAAATCAGCATTTGTTTAATTGCTTTTCCGATACTATTTATTTATTACTTTATTATTTTATTAGATTTCTATGCTGCCCTTCTCAACTGACTCAGGGCAGCTTACAAGAGAATAAACACATATACAAAACGCGTGAGAAATCTAATATTAAAAACGTTCTAATAAATTCTAAAACCCCATTTTTCTTTAAAAAAACACAGCCATTCACATTCACCCAACTGGATTAGCTATTCATGACATTGGCCGGCGTTAGTTCTTAGCACTCAGGGCCCCCATGCCTGCCCGCAAAGATGGGTCTTCAGGGCCTTATGAAAGGCCAGGAGGCTGGGGTGGTGGTGGTGGTGGTACGAATCTCTGGAAGGACTTGGTTCCTTTTCTTTAAAATTAAGAATAAATTTTATTGATAAAAGAAAACACATACAAGACAAACAAAACATTTAGAAAAAGTTGAACAGTTTGTGACGTGCCTGTGATACAATTCTAAGAGTGCTTTTTCCCTATTACACATATCTTATTTACATAATCAGAACTGCAGAAAAAACAATTGCTGCCAAGCTGCCTTCCATCGAGGACCTGTGTACTGCACGAGTCAAAAAGAGGGTGGTGAGAACTTCCGGGTGGAGCCCGATCGCGCCGGAGGAGCGGAGGCTGAGCTCCGGCACCGCAGCCCTCCTTTCCACCTTGCAGGATGCGGATTCACGTTGTGCCGACCCCGGAGGGGTCGGCCCAGGACAGGGGGTCTCCTGGACACCCTGGGACGGATCGCCGTGGTCCCGGGGGTTAGGGACAACCCCGCAGTTGCAGGCATGGAGAGCTGTGCCCAGGCGGCTGCCTGGACACAGCCATAGCGGTCGCTGAAAGCGGAAATTTAAAAAATAGAAGAGAAGTCTACAAATAACAGATCAGCAGATAAAGGAGATTGACAGCACCACACGGAACTCTTTTGGTATCTATACAAGTTTGGGAAAAGAAGATTTTAAACTTTAAGGCGAACATAACAAAAGAAGAAAACTGTAAGTGATATCCATACGCAGAGGAGAAGATTAGCCGGAACTACTTGTCTTTGTTACAATTGAGTATAATTTTCTTTTTTTTTTCTAACCTTAAGATTATAGTGTGGTGTGATATATAAATTTTTTCTTCTCTTTTTACAAAACTAAAGCTTGATTTGGAAATTATGGAGTGGATGAAGTAAAATATATTAATTAATTGAATACTGTATAATCAATGAACTGAACTAAATCCAATTTACGCTATCCCAATGGAATCTTACTGAAGTTACAAATATTTGAAATGAATTTTGGACTATTCATGCTATTTTTCTATTTTTAAAATTTTCGTCATTATTTTTATTCCCTTTTTAATCTTTTCCTTGGACTTGTTGGGACTATTTTTTGTGTGATACTAGAGGCGTAAGGATATTTCTTGTATTTTCATTATTTTTATTTTTCTATTCTTCATTGTTGTTGTTTTTTTAAAAAATAAAGAAACTTGGATTACTTTATTAGAATTTGAATTTGGAAATTACACTGGACATTGGTTTTGGACTCGTTTTTCTTTTTTTTTTTTTCCTGGATAATTTTACCAGAGCAGAAGTTAGGCTCACTTTATTTGGACTCATTAGAAATTTTTGGATCCTTTTTTGTCTTTAGAACTTTTGATATATTTCTCTTTTCTAACTAAAAGTGTGTTTACTACAACTACCCTTTGATTAATCTTTATTTTTTCATTTTTACATATATATATATACCAGGGTGATTCGACACAAAATGTAACCCTTCCCTGGTACAGAGCTGAAGGGATTGGATACTGTAGCCTAGAGGATAATTCTCTGCCTTACAAGGCAAAGGTTGCAGGTTCAAGTCCCAGTGGGTATGGCTAGCTGATGAGGCCAAAATAAGGCCGAAATAGATCTATCCTAGTCTCCCTTAATTTTCAAATTCAGCTTAAACATGTGACACATACAGATAGAATTGTCGGCTATCAATAAAATTAACTGCCTTGGAAATGGCCCTGGGTTGGGCCGAGAGGCAAAAAAGGAGCTGTGATGTTCCTTCAATATACCAGGGTGATTCGACACAAAATGTAACCCTTCCCTGGTACAGAGCTGAAGGGATTGGATACTGTAGCCTAGAGGATAATTCTCTGCCTTACAAGGCAAAGGTTGCAGGTTCAAGTCCCAGTGGGTATGGCTAGCTGATGAGGCCAAAATAAGGCCGAAATAGATCTATCCTAGTCTCCCTTAATTTTCAAATTCAGCTTAAACATGTGACACATACAGATAGAATTGTCGGCTATCAATAAAATTAACTGCCTTGGAAATGGCCCTGGGTTGGGCCGAGAGGCAAAAAAGGAGCTGTGATGTTCCTTCAATATACCAGGGTGATTCGACACAAAATGTAACCCTTCCCTGGTACAGAGCTGAAGGGATTGGATACTGTAGCCTAGAGGATAATTCTCTGCCTTACAAGGCAAAGGTTGCAGGTTCAAGTCCCAGTGGGTATGGCTAGCTGATGAGGCCAAAATAAGGCCGAAATAGATCTATCCTAGTCTCCCTTAATTTTCAAATTCAGCTTAAACATGTGACATATATATATATATATATATATATATATATATATATATATATATATATATATATATTCCTGAATATTAGAAATAATCTTATATATATATTTTCATATTTTTTAAATATATAAAATATTTTCTTTTCTTTTCTCTTTTTTTTCTTTTAAAAGAAACTCTCTCCAGTTGTCTTTCTTTCTATTTGCCTTTCTTTTAAGAAATCCTTTGTATCTTTCTTCCTTTTTACTTTTCTCTTCCCTTCTTTTCTTTTTTCTCTCTCTCCTTTTTCTATTTTTTATCTTCAATTATTATCATTTTTTCCCCTTTCAAAACCACATTTATATCTTTTCCCTCTTTCATTATTAAATAGTTATGTGCTAGAATATTGGTTTCTTCCTTTCCTCCACCTGATCCCCCTTTTAAGGAGCCTAGGAACTCATTGAAATATTTTTTTACCTTTCCCCCCTCCTTTCTTTTTCTTTTTCTTTTCTATTTTCTTTTTCAATTAAACCAAACAATTAATTATAGTACAGTGGAACCCCGACATAAGAGCTGCTCTACTTAAGAGCAACTCGAGATAAGAGCTGGGAGGGGAGAGATATTTTTGTTCTACTTACAAGCCCAAATTCGAGATACAAGCGCCAAGGAGCTGTCTCCTGAAGCCAAACGCTAACTTCCGCGTTCGGCTTCAGGAGACAGCTGCGAAGCGGCGCGCGTGTTTTAAAAGGTTGCAGCCGGCCTGGGGAGCTCGGGGGGCTGCTTGCAGCTTTCTTTCTTGCTCTTTTTCTTTCTCTCTTTTACCTTCGCTTCCTCTATTTCTTCTTTTCTTTCTCCTTCCCACCTTCTTCCCTCCCTCCCTCCCTTCACTCATTCCTCTCTTACTCTCCCCTTTCATAAGTTTCCTTGCTTCCTTCCTCTGTTCCTGTCCCTTCCCCCTTTCTTTCTTTCTTTCTTTCTTTCTTGCTCTTTTTCTTTCTCTCTTTTACCTTCCCTTCCTCTATTTCTTCTTTTCTTTCTCCTTCCCACCTTCTTCCCTCCCTCCCTCCCTTCACTCATTCCTCTCTTACTCTCCCCTTTCATAAGTTTCCTTGCTTCCTTCCTCTGTTCCTTTCCCTTCCCTCTTTCCTTCCTTCCTTCCCACCCTCCGTCCATTCATTCACCCATTCCTCTCTTGATCGCTTAAAGCCGGTCCCTGGTGCAAAAAGGGTTGGGGACCTCTGTCCTACAGGATTGGGTGGCAGAGAAGTTGAACATATGTAAATTTAAAAGTTTAAGAAAGTTTACAAGTTAAGTGAAAGAAACTTCATTATTCATTTATATGTACATGTACATTTCTTCATTAAAAACATGTCTTTCTGCATAATTTAGACTAACTTTGTGAGTTTTTTGAGGGCTGGAACCAATTAAAATTATTTACATTAATTCCTATGGGGAAAAGTCGTTCGAGATAAGAGCTGCTCGACTTAAGAGCCCAGGTCCGGAACGAATTAAACTCGTATCTCGAGGTACCACTGTACTAACTGAATTGAATTGATATATTTAATTTCTTTCTTTCCTTTTTTCTTTGTTCCATTTTCCTATTAAGAATATATAAGATTTAGATTAAAATAATTTTTAAAAATAAAATAACAATTGTGATCTTGGATTATGAAAGGTTCCCACAGGGCACAGAGTGTGACTTCAGTGACTACAATAACAATGTGAAAACAACCAACTACTCCCGCCCCAACTTCTACACCTAGGGTCTCCCCAACTTCATCACCATTACAACAAAGGACCATACCCACAATGTTGGCCAAAGAGAAAGAAAAAGACAAGCCTATGATGGACCCCAGCTTTCAGATTATTCAAGAAGCTTTAACAGACATTAAGGCATTACAAACCCAGGCAAAAACTCAAAGTGATACAAACAAAGAAGAAATGAAAACTTACCTACAAGAACTGAGGCAAGAGATGAAGGAGATGAAAGATGAAATTAAAAAAGAAATTGCAGAACTTAAAACTGAATTAACTGAAGTAAAAGGGAATGTTGTCAAAATGGACGGAAATATAAAAGTCATGCAACAAAAACTACAAGACAGCGAAAAGAGAATACAAGTGACAGAAGAAAAAATCCAAGATGTGGGACAGAGAGTAGAAGAATATGAAGACCGCAACTATGCAGCCCGCAGAGACTTTGATATAGCAATAACCAATCTAGAACTCCACTCCGCACTACATGGTTTGAGGTTCCAAAACATTGAAGAAGAAAGAGATGAAGATTTGCCTACAAAAATGGCAGAAGTTATGGGAGCTATTTTACAGTTAAACCCAACAGACCTGGTAAAAGAAATCGACGAAGTTTACCGAGTCCAGACCGGCTATGTAAGGCGCCATAATTTACCCAGAGAAGTTCACATTAAGTTCACAAGAAGAATAGTCAAAGACGAGATACTGAGATACACAAAAAACGAGTCCTTTCAACGCAATGGGAAAGAAATCACGATTCTAAAACAAGTTCCGAGGAGAGTCCGAGAGAGTAGAAGACAATATTATTTTCTTACAAGCATTTTAATCATAAAGAACATTGTTTTCAGATGGCTGATACCAGAAGGTTTGACCCTAACATGGCAATCAACGAGAGTGAAAATAGAAAGTGTAGAACAAGCCAGATCCCTCCTAGCACGCAGTGGACTAGACAGTACCGCACAAATTCAGATTCATTATATTTCTGGATGCCAAAAAAGCATTCGATAACGTGGATTGGAATTTTATGAAAATACAATTAAATAAGATGGAAGTAGGAACAAAATTTTTTAATATAATAGATCCCATATATTCCGAACAAACTGCTAAAATTATAATAAACAGTGAACAGACAGAAAATGTAGTTATACAAAGAGGAGTAAGACAAGGTTGCCCAATATCACCATTGTTATTTATTTTAACCCTAGAAGCATTGTTGATAAAAATAAGAGCAGATAAGGAAAAAAAGGGATTGAAAATTAGAAAAGAAACTTATAAAATACAAGCATTTGCTGACGACGTAGTGTTTGTTTTGGATGACCCAACAGAATCTATTTTAAATTTAATAAATGCGATCGAAGAATATGGGAAAATGGGAAAGTGGCAGGATTGAAAATAAATAAGGAAAAGACACAGATATTAACAAAAAATATGACTGAAATACAGAGAAAATATCTAGGAGATTTATCAAACATGAAGATTACGAAAAAAGTGAAATATTTAGGGATATGGATGACTTCCAAAGCCGTATCTTTAAAAAATGATAATTATCTAAAATTATTAAGCCAGATCAAAAAAGATTTAGAAATATGGAGTAATTTACAATTGTCATTTGTAGGAAGAATCTCCACAGTTAAAATGAATATTCTTCCAAAAATATTGTTTCTTTTCCAAGTGATCCCAATAAATCCAGGAACGAAATTCTTTGCCGAATTGAATAAGATAATAAGAAAATGTATTTGGCAAGGTAAAAAATCAAGAATAAAACAAAATTCATTAGAAGATCGTAAGGAAAGAGGAGGCCTCGGTCTCCCAAATTGGAAACTATATTATCATGCCACGGCCCTGACATGGATAAAAGAATGGCTGACATTAGAAAATCAAAGATTGCTTAACCTAGAAGGTCACGACTTGATGGTAGGTTGGCACGCATTTGTATGGTATGATAAATTAAAACCTCACTCATATTTTAAAAATAACGTTATCAGAAAAGCATTAATAGAAGTGTGGAATGAAATAAAGAAAAATCACTTTTTAGTAATGCCAGAATGGGTTTCACCCTTTGAAGCCATTGTACACCCGAATCTCAAAGGAAAAGGTAAGATTTGGAAATATAGTGACTTGTTAGATAATCAATTAAAATTAAGAACAAGACAAGAGTTATACGAGTTGGGTATAGATTTAGATTGGTGGCATTATATGCAGATTAGTTCTAGATATCAAATAGACGTAAAGACCTATATTTTTAAAAAAGAAAATAATGTATTGAGTAAATTATTATTCCAAAATCAAACAAAGACAATTGGAAATGTTTATAAATATTTATTAAATTATAGAACAATAGGATGGATATTGAAAGATAATATGATCAGTTGGTGCAAAAATTTTGGTAAAGAGATCAACTTAGATACTTGGGAAAAGATATGGATGTATAATTGGAAAATAACAAAATCAATTTCCTTCAAAGAAAACCAAATTAAGATGTTTTATAGATGGCACCTTCCACCATATAGAATTTCTAAAATGTTTCCATCCATATCGCCTATTTGTTGGAAATGCAAAAAGAAGTTGGTACATATTATCATGCATGGTGGACCTGTCCTGAGACAAAAATATTTTGGAATAAAGTAGAGAATTGGATAAATGAAATAACAAAGGAGAAGATTAAAAAATCTCCTGAATTTTTCTTATTGGGTATTTCAAATATAAAGTATAAAAAAGAAATTTATTACTTAATAATACATATATTGGTGGCGGCACGAATAGTATTCGCACAGAAATGGAAAGAAAAGACGATACCGAAAGATACTGAGGTATTCAAAAAAATTATAGAATGTGCAGAACTAGACATGATGACTAAATGTTTGAACAACCAAACCGAAACAGAATTTTATAAAATATGGGATAAAGTATATGATTGGTGGAATGTTAAAAATAGTACTAAAAATTAAATATATAAGAATATATGACTATTTGAAGAATTATAAGACAGAATTAAATAGTTTATATTATAACTAATTTAGAAGTGTTTATTTTATCTTTTTTTTGTATTACTAATAATTTGTTTATCTCTCTTTATACATATACATATATATACAAGTATATCATTTTTTAAAATATAAAGAAATTTAATCAATAAGTTTAATGTTAAAAACATAGAGTTAAATTCAATAATAACGTAATCCATAAGTGTGGTATTTCTGCATAGATCTGGTAATAGTTAGAGTTTTTTATATTCTGTATTAGTTAGACTTCTACGATAAGCGGAGCAATGGCAGCTCCTTAAATGTTTAATGTTGTATGTCTTTGTCCCTTTTTGAAAATAATAAAAAATATTTTATAAAAAAACAAAAAAAAAACAAAAAGAGGGTGGTGAAAATATTTACTGACCCCTCGCATCCTGGACACAAACTGTTTCAACTCCTACCCTCAAAACGTCGCTACAGAGCACTGCACACCAAGACAACTAGACACAAGAACGCCATCACTCTACTAAACAAATAATTCCCTCAACACTGTCAGAATTTGGGTGGGAGGAGGAGGAAGAAGGTGAGGTGAGTGGAATAAAAAAAATCCAAAACTTTAAGGCTTAAAAAAAAAGAGGGACACTGAGGCGGCGAGGAGGAGCATGCACCTCCCATATAACCGGCGCGAGGCTGCCTCCCATACACTGCGCCAGAGAGAGAAACCCAGGGGGAATGGCAAGTATTAATCTCTGAGCTGTGTGCAATATTATGTATAGAATATGCTAAGAGCTGTGTGCAAGATATTGTGAAGAATATATTATACTGATGCAAAAGTATTAAGAGAATAAGAGAATGGGCTGTGTGCTAATATTAAATGGTATATTATATCTGCTGTGGTCGAAGGAGACAATATATTATATCTGTATTATAATTACTGTGTATATACTGTAAATAATACCTTTAATATCTTGTTGACTTATACTGCTGTCTGAACAAGGCACCACTGCCACATGTATTTTGATTAAATACAGTATATCCATCATTGGTTGTTTGACCAGTGTGGAATGCTGACATATAGTAACTAAAGTTGGGGGAATTATTCATATTTTGCCTAACTAAGCATAACATAACTTGTAATTCAAGTTTTACCATTATAAATTAGGTTGAAACAGAATCACCTTTCATTTCACAATTCAGGATGAAAGGACTGTTTTTTCAGTCAAAATACAGGAACTTTTCTTAGGAGAAAAAATCTTTATTCAGTAAGGAGTCTTCTTTTCAATATTACTATTTAAATACTTTCCTTTAAAAAAATAAAGCTTCTCACTTCTCCATTACTACTTCGTTGCTGTAATTCTTCTTTGTTCTTACAGAGAGGTGAATTGGTGAATCAGGGCTCACGCCCTGGCGGCAGGGTTGGTTTTCACTTACCTTCCCTCCTGGTTTGCAAATGTGAGTGCGTGCACCTCCGCACATGTGCATGGCCACCCACTCATGCGCTTTACTCACACACGACCCTTCCGCCCATGTGCCTGGCCTTCAAAACGTACACAAATAGTATGGCATAGAGCCTGATTTCAATTAACTGGTTCAGGAAAATCGGACAGAACCAGATGAATACCACTTCTGCACTGGGGACTAGATGATGATGATGATGGTGATGATGGTGATGATGATGATTATTATTAACAATAATAATAATCATATTATTATTATTATTATTATTAATAATAATAATAATAATAATAATAATAATAATAATAATAATAATAATAATATTTGTATGCCGCCCCTCTCTGAAGACTCGGAGCGGCTCACAACAACAACAACAAAACAGTTCAAATTCAAACCCATCAGGTAAGGGCAGTGATAGCAAACCTATGGCACGGGTGCCACAGGTAGCACACGGAGCCATATCTGGTGGCATGCGAGCTGTTGCCCTAGCTCAGTTCCAACAGGCATGTGTGTGCTGGCCAGCTGATTTTTGGCTCACACGGAGGCTCTGGGAGGGTGTTTTTGGTTTCCAGAGAGCCTCCAGGGGGGATGGGAGAGGGCATTTTTACCAGCCCCAGGAAAGCCTTTGGAGGGGAGAGCGAAACACGAGCCTACTGGGCCCACCAGAAGTTGGGAAACAGGCCATTTCCAGCCTCCAGAGGGCCTATGGGGGGGTGGGGGAAGCTGTTTTTGCCCTCTCCAGGCATTGAATTATGGGTGTGGGCACTTGTGCATGTGCCACAGGGTGTGTACATGCCCCCACCCCTAGGAAGAAGTAAACATTTCATGCTCTCCCCCCCCAATTCTCCGCAGGGATGATTGTTTGCAATATTGAGCACATTTTTGCTGAAAAAACTCAAGCGGCTTATTAGTGTAATGTGTTTAAGTGACGCCTTAATTTATTTAGCTTCATGCTGTCTATTGCCAACATTTTTAGACACAGTAAACATACCAGTCTTTCCTCATCTCCCACCATAGTCACAGTGAGGCCAAGCGCTACATAGGCTTCCTCATATTTCCTCATCTTAGCTTTCGGGAGACTTACATTTGTCTCATTATCTCCGTCTCTCTCCTCCTTTCTTTTCATCCCTGTTAAATATTTTTCCACGGTGTCTCTTAAGGGTTTCTTATATGCACTTCATACCTCCTGCTCTGTGCTGTGTGCTATTGTTCGATGCAAAACAACCCTACTCCTTGTGGCAAAAAAAAGGATGTTTCCCAGGGTCACGCATTCCCCCCTGGCATTGCTCTGCGCCCCCCAGGAGTGCCCACGCCACTATTTGAGAAACACTGATCTAGAACCATGTAAGGACCACCCTGTAGGGGTGGGGGAAAAGAAGAGCACTTGCCGGTGGTTGGGGGAGGGGCACCCCTCCACCCCAGGAGCTGTCTCAGCATCCTCAGCTGGCAGCGATGGAAGATGACTTTGAAATGTCATCCTAGCTGTGGCGGTCACTTCAAAAGAATTGAATTGTGAGATTGGAGTCACCTGGGAAGGAAAAACTAAAGCCAGGTGCTGGAGAGGTGAAGAAACTGAGGTGGGTGAGTGACATTGCCAAAAGAAAAGTTAAAAGAAGCATTATTTTAAGGGGAACAAAAACCCTGAAATTAATGAATGGCTGTCTAGCATATGGAAACAAAGGAATAACAAGATTAAAGGAATCTACAATTAAAGCCCAATTACCAAAGATTTGTGTTTTAAAATATTTGGAGGAGATGTAAGAAATTTGGATGATAAAATTTGGAGGAAATAACTTGAAAATTGGACTTAGCAATAGCATTTAGACCTATATCCCACTTCATAGTGCTTTCATAGTCCTTTCTAAGTGGTTTACAGAGTCAGCATATTGCCCCCAATAATCTAGGTCCTCATTTTATCCACCTCAGAAGGATGGAAGACTGAGTCAACCTTGAGCTGGTGGGGAGATTTGAACTACAGCTAGCAGTTGACTGAAGTAACCTGCAGTATTGCACTCTAACCACTGCGCCACCCTGGACTTGATTTAAAAAACAACAACAGAAAAATCAAAACAGGAAAGGCAGAGCTGGGAGGTTGGAACAGAGGATACCATCCGGTGGTCGGAGGAATTACTGCAATGGTTGAATATCTTTATGGACACTTGCCCAGTTGCTGACCTTGAAAAATTTGAAAGCCTGAAATCGGAAGAAGTTTAAAAACATATTTAAATTTGTTATAGTTTGAAAGAAAATGGTTGAGCTGTTTAGGATAAGAATGAACTTGGATAGATATCAACAACAAAAGAAATATCTTGAATAATGTTTTGGTTAGCTCTGGCCCAGCTCCTGCCCCAAGGACTGTGGATGTGGGGGAGACATCCACATGCTGCAGGCCTGATTCCCCCCCCTTGGTGGAATCTGATGATGAAGGCTCCTCTGACCAAGAAGACATGAGTGAAAGGGAGGAGGAGAGTGTGGCAGACAGCTCAGAAGGAGATCAATTATCTAGCTCCTCCTTGGATTCAGAACAAGAATTAATGATACAGCCATGCATAGGGAGAGCGATGCATAGGCAGCAACAACTGAGAGATTATTATCAAAGAAAATGAGGCCACCTGTGGTTGGGTGGGGCTGTGGTAATTAGTGAGGCTGCTATAAATAGCAGTGTGTGGGTTTGGCCATTGTGGAGGATTATCTGATCATTGTGTTTCGTGCCTGCTTTGCTAACTTCGACCTTGGTGTGTTGCTTTTTCCCCACTTTGAAACTAAACCAGAGCAAAGGATGTTTCACTTTGTGAAAGAAGAAGGACTGTGAATTGCCTCACAGCTGCAAGCTAAGTATCTCAGAACTGATAAGGGACTTGTACAAATTACCAGTTTGTTTGGAGACGAGTGCTCTTTGCTATACCAAAAGAGGGCTTCGTTTAAGTGAATTTTCGTTATAAAGAACATTGTTTTGAATTTTCAAACGTGTGTGTGTCTGAAATTTGCATCTGACTTTTCGGGAGGATTCTGCCAGAGAGCTCGACAGAACAAATAAAGTGTCAAAATCCAGTATATAAAGATTTTAAGAATGATTGATTAAAATGTATAATCATGTATTTTATTGTAACATGATAATATCTGAAGGTATATGGATTGATGGAGGAAAAATAAAAAAAACCGATTTGCAAAAAATAAAAGTCAAGATGACCATTGGGGCCACACAATCAAAGATTCTCCCCATTTTATGTGCAATATGTGCGTATTTCCTGGACTGGAGATAAATTAACTCTGGATAAGTGATGCAAATGTTTCCTGAACAAACAGTCACCTCTATCATAAGCATTTCAAAGATCACTGCTCCTGAGTGTTTTTGCCAAATGCCATCCAGAAATGCGTGTGCAGAAAAATGAGGGACAGGCAGGGTGTGCACCAGAACACTGTGAGCATTTTTGTCTTTTGTGTTAATCGCACTTTCGAGGAGGCCAAACAGGATGTCCAAGTGTCAGGAAGAGAGATCCCAGAATTAAAAGGTGTTTTCCTCTTTCTGTCTGTTAAAGGAAGGGATTGAATGCTGAATGTGTGCTCGGAGGGGTGGGGATCTGGAGATGTTTTTTCAGATTGAGGAGATATGCATTATACAGTGTTGTGGATTTATAGTGTGTGTCTGGCAGCAGCCTCCAAACGCCTGCCACTTTGGGAGAGTCCCAACGTCTCGGGTAATATATATCTGGGAACGCACACAGGTTAAGCGTGCATCACTGAGAGAGCACTTGCCTTTAGGAGTTTTGGAAGCAGTGGATGGCAGCAAAGTATAAAGTAACTTTTTGCCGTCTCCTCCTAGTGCTGCCTAGTTTGTTTGTCTGTCTATCATCTATCTATCTATCTATCTATCTATCTATCTATCTATCTATCTATCTATCTATCCATCTATCCATCTATCCATCTATCCATCTATCCATCTATCCATCTATCCATCTATCCATCTATCCATCTATCCATCTATCCATCTATCCATCTATCCATCTATCCATCTATCCATCTATCCATCTATCCATCTATCCATCTATCCATCTATCCATCTATCCATCTATCCATCTATCCATCTATCCATCTATCCATCTATCCATCTATCCATCTATCCATCTATCCATCTATCCATCCATCCATCCATCCATCCATCCATCCATCCATCCATCCATCCATCCATCCATCCATCCATCCATCCATCCATCCATCCATCTATCTATCTATCTATCTATCTATCTATCTATCTATCTATCTATTTATTGGATTTGTTTGCCGCCCCTCTCCGGGGACTCGGGGCGGCTAACAATAGTGATAAAAACAGAATGTAAAAATTCAATACTAAAACAGCTAAAAACCCTTGTTATAAAACCAATCATACATACAAACATACCATGCATAAATTGTAAAGGCCTAGGGGGAAAGATTATCTTAATTCCCCCATGCCTGACGGCAGAGGTAGGTTTTGAGGAGCTTACGAAAGGCAAGGAGGGTGGGGGCTATTCTAATCTCTGGGGGGAGTTGGTTCCAGAGGGCTGGGGCCGCCACAGAGAAGGCTCTTCCCCTGGGCCCCGCCAACTGACATTGTTTAGTTGACGGGACCCGGAGAAGGCCCACTCTGTGGGACCTAACTGGTCGCTGGGATTCGTGCGGCAGAAGGCGGTCCCTGAGATAATCTGGCCTGGTGCCATGAAGGGCTTTATAGGTCATAACCAACACTATGAATTGTGACCGGAAACTGATCAGCAACCAATGCAGACTGTGGAGTGTTGGTGTGACATGGGCATATTTAGGGAAGCCCATGATTGCTCTCGCAGCTGCATTCTACACGATCTGAAGTTTCCGAACACTTTTCAAAGGTAGCCCCATGTAGAGAGCGTTACAGTAGTCGAGCCTCGAGGTGATGAGGGCATGAGTGACTGTTAGCAGTGACTCCCGGTCCAAATAGGGCCGCAACTGGCGCACCAGGCGAACCTGGGCAAACGCCCCCCTCGCCACAGCTGAAATATGTTTCTCTAATGTGAGCTGTGGATCGAGGAGGACGGCCAAGTTGCAGACGCTCTCTGAGGGGGTCAATAATTTCCCCCCCAGGATTATGGACGGACAGATGGAATTGTCCCTGGGAGGCAGAATCCACAGCCACTCTGTCTTATCAGGGTTGAGTTTGAGTCTGTTTGCTGTAACACATATCTAACAGCTCTATGATAGATGAGCTCTGGAGAGACATTGTGTTTGTGGTTCACTTATCAGCACTGGCCTTGCCAAGCTGCAGGCCCATGAACCATTGCTGGGGAAACATAGGACTTCTGATAATAAGCTAAGGATCTATGCATAATTTGTCTTCCTGCAGCCTCGGGAAAAAATATAATGAACCTGATTTTTGGCTTTCAGAATGGCTACCTAAAAAATAAAAGCCACAGGAAGTTGTTAGTCTTACAATTTTTCAAGATTCGGCTCGTTCTTTTTGCAAATAGTGTCCAGACCAGTGATGGCGAACCTTTTTTTCCTCGGGTGCTGAAGGAGCATGTGTGCGTGCTATTGTGCATGTATGAATGCCCACACTCATCATTCAATGTTTGGGGAGGGGGAAAACAGCTCCCCCCACCCCCAAGGCCCTCTGGAAGCCGGATAATGGCCTGATTTATTTCTGTTGTAGTTGGCTTCTAGCCAGCTCCAATGGTGGCTGACTTTGACGCAGAGGAGTGGGAGCCGACTGTTTACAGAAGACCAGTCTGGCTGGAGGACGAATCAGACAGTTAACCAGAAGCAGAGACAGGAAGAGACAGGGAGAAGGAAGGGACTGGAGAGACAGAGAGGGGAAGGGAGTCACAGATCTCCAGCCAGAGGTTCATCTGAATCAGAAGGGGAAGAGTTAATGAACAATCCTATTCTAAATGTTCAGGTGTGGAGAATGCTGGGAAGACAAGAGGAGCTGTGCAAACGCAGAAACAAATTAAAGATCCCAGGTGATAAGACTTAATGACACTGCTGGAACCTTGAAAAAGGGGAGGGTTGGAGTGATTTGTGTGGGACTCTATCGTTCAGTGTTGAAGAAAGTTTGATGAATTGTGGTTTGGTGTTGGCTGTGGATTTCTGGACAGTCTGACATTTAAGGTGTGAGTTATTTCTGGCTGAAGAAAGCCTGAAAGGCTCCTGCACTGTGGTGGTTTGCAGTTTTCTGAATATAAAGGACAGTCATTGCTTTATTTTTACAAGCCTGCTTAGAATGTGTGTTTGATTAATTACTTTGTTCCTGGGTGGCTCGGGGCCAGGCAGAACAATTTCTCAGATGCTATTTGGGGCGCTGACAATGGAGGGATTGCACTTGCATTTGTAGGGGGCAGGGCGCATGGGGAGCATTGAATTATGGGTGTGGGCATGCATGGGTGTGCAATAGCTTGTACATACCTTTTGGCACCTGAGGGAAAAAAGATTTCACCATCACTGTCCTAGACTGTTATTTCTTCTGACTACTTAATTTTAGTCAAACAGATATAGATAATTTCTCTGATCAAGGAAATTAATCTAGCCATCTCTACAAGCTCCATCATTTTCACCAGCCATTCCACCATTGAACTAATGAACTATCTGAAAACAAATTGGTAAACAGATGCATAATACAGTCTAGTTTTTAAGTTACATCATTAGTTTGTTTCAATCCAAACTTTAACTGTATTTCAAAAGTTTGGCCTGAACTTCCTACCTCCAACTTGAAAATGGATGTAATTGTTGGCTTGCTGTTTAAAATATTTTCTGGACATGTGTCCAATTCATTATGATATTTCAAAGTTCAAGAGAGATGTTTCATAAGATAAAATATTTAGAGAGTCCAGCAAGGTGAATACAATTGCTAGCTATCATTTCTTTCTTTCTTTCTTTCTTTCTTTCTTTCTTTCTTTCTTTCTTTCTTTCTTTCTTTCTTTCTTTCCTTCTTTTTCCAATATCTTTATTACTACACAGAATATATATATGTGTGTGTGTGTGTGTATGTATGTGTGTGTGTGTGTGTGTGTGTGTGTGTGTGTATATATATATATATATATATATATATATATATATATATATACGTGTCACATTTTTTTTTTGCTGAATTTGAAAATTAAGGGAGACTAGGATAGATCTATTTCAGCCTTATTTTGGCCTCATCAGCTAGCCATACCCACTGGGACTTGAACCTGCAACCTTTGCCTTGTAAGGCAGAGAATTATCCTCTAGGCTACAGTATCCAATCCCTTCATATATATATTCTGAGACAAAAAACCAGCAGTACTCACTGTGGAAATGGTGACTTGGCTGTATAGCACTAATATCTTAATAAAACATGGATCCCAATTTAAACATTCTTTGCATTTTAAGAATGCCCAGGTGTTTCACTGAAAAAGTAATGATTCTAGCTATCATTTCTATTCTTCTGGATTTCCATGAAAATGCTCCTTGGAGGATCCTAAAGGAAACCCCAATATTTAAAAACTTTGTTAAGTATTGGCATATGATGCAATGGCTATCGAGCAGTGTCGAGGGCCACTTTTCTTGTTTTCTGCCCAAACGCATTTTGGAAAATGCAATTTAAAAGATGCCACACTTATTAAATGCCTAGATCTAATTTAAAAAAACAACAACCCTAACACATGCACATACAGTTGTGGTCAATCAGAATTTTGGAAAATGATTAGACTCCCCAGACTAAGCCTTTGCAGTAAATTTTAGTTCCTGATTTCATGTGACTTAAATTAGCTGCTAGACTCAGATAAGGGCCGTCGGCGACTTACCGAGCTGGCTGTGTTTGCGGCGTGGGTGGGGAAAGGAGGCTGCCATTGTGGGTGGAGCCTGCGGCCCCACGTCAGCACCGGGGGCTGCAGTGATGTTGGAACGGTGCGCGAGGCACCGATTGGTCGAGGGGCGGCGAGGGAGGCACCCCTATATAAGGGGTTGCCTTGTGGTGCCACTCCTCTTTCTCTGGAGAAGGTCGGAGACACCTGCCCACCCTCCCTCTGTTACAGGGTGCATATGATGGGTCGCCCCTTGAGGGGGCTGAGTAGGAATTTTTGGCAGTCACAGTAGATTGGTTTAACTGTGGCTGTTTTTTCGCCTACTCCACTTTGTGCGTGGGAGTGTGGTTAGGGGGTGTACTCACCAACTAGTTTCCCCCCCAAGGTCACTGGGGAGGGGCGAAAGGGGGCGGAAATGGGCGTAAGCAGCAACTATGTGATATCCTTTAGGGGCACCTCTAGTGAGGTGAGGGGCGATCTCCTTCTCGTATTACAGGGCTCGACCGGCTTGGATGTGGGGAGGGGGGCGCTCCTGGGGCTCGCTGGCTGGGGCTTACCAGAGACCGGGGCGAGCCATCCCACACGCCATGGAGGCGTGGCATGGGGTAGGGGGCAGGTGTAAGTTTACCACTCCCCTACGCCCAGGCAAGGAGCTTTCACCCGAGAGTTGCTGAGATGAGGTTGGTGACAGTTGACTCTGCCCCCACTTGATTTATGGACCCCTGCAGGTCACGTGATTTAATTGGTTAATTAATTAATTGATATTTGATTTAATAAAGTGACCCCATTATACCCAAACCTTCTGTGTCCGAGTGTTACTCCGCCTGCGCCGCAAAGCCTCTCAGACATACGACATGGCATCTCTAAATAAAAATCTTTAGTGCAAAATAGAATATAAGCCACCTTGAACAGTCTCACAATAGTGTCTCTCAGCTTATTTCTCACAAAAATAATTGCAAAGATATATTCATATGGATTTCATAGAATTATAGAATTAGAAAGGATTCTTCCTGTCATCTGCCATAATCCAAGATTTCTCAACTTTGGACATTTTAAGATGTGTGGATACAACTCCCAGAATTAGCCAGCACACTGGTTGGGAAATCTAGAAGTAGTCCATACATCTTAAAGTTGCTCAAAAACAACTATCTGGTCCACTACTTTGCCTGAAATTCAGAGAGTAATTCAATTCAATTCAATTTATTAGATTTGTATGCTGCCCCTCTCCGAAGACTCGAGCGGCTCACAACAGTAATAAAAGCAGTATAACAATGGAACAAATCTAATAATAAAATTTATAAAAACCTCAACAATTAAAAACCATACAGCACATACACATCAAACATGAAATATAATAAGCCTGGGGGAGATGTCTTAGTTCCCCCATGCCTGGCAATATAGGTGGATCTTAAGTAACTTGCAAAAGACAAGGAGGGTGGGGGCCGTTCTAATCGCCAGGGGCAGTTGTTTCCAGAGGGCCGGGGCCGCCACAGAGAAGGCTCTTCCCCTGGGGCCCGCCACACGACATTGTTTAGTCGACGGGACCCGGAGAAGGCCAACTCTGTAGGTATTCTGGTCCAGTGCCATGTAGGGCTTTAAAGGTCATTACCAACACTTTGAATTGTGACCGGAAACTGATCGGCAGCCAGTGCAGGCCACGGAGTGTTGTAGAAACGTGGGCAAATCTAGGAAGCCCCACAATAGCTCTCGCGGCCACATTCTGCATGATCTGAAGTTTCCGAACACTTTTCAAAGGTAGCCCCATGTAAAGAGCATTGCAGTAATCGAACCTCGAGGTGATAAGGGCCTGAGCGACTGTGAGCAATGACCCCCTGTCCAAATAGGGCCGCAACTGGTGCACCAGGCAGACCTGGGCAAATGCATGCAACCTTACGTTCACCAGCCTGTTGAGCTATTATTTCCCATGATTTGGAAAATATGAGCACTCCCATACCATCATCATTTTCACTTTTTCATTCTGGCCAAAGCAGTTCAATATTGGCTTCTGATTGTCACTTCTATTGGAGCCAATCAACAAAGAAATTATTCTATCGACATGTGGTCCATTGAGCTCCAACAGGTCCTGGTGGGTTTTTTTTTAAAGAAAAACCCTTGTCCTTATTAAACAGCTAGCTGAGTCCCTTGCCCCTCTCCTTTCACCCAGGTGCTATAATGGGAGCCCCTGTAAAATCGATGTGAAAAAACAACCATTTGTAAACTTCAAAGTCATTTTGCAACCATTCCTGCTGTGTTTCATAAAAGCCTTTGAAGACGAATTTGGAATGCTGCGTAGAAAACCCGCTGCCTTTGTTCTGGTTTCAAATAAATGGCTGCGGAGCTAAGAAAACAATCGACTCAACTCTCAGAGTCAGCTAAAGTGGAGCCCAAAAGCTGAACTGACTCTGAAACTTCGAGAAAAGTCCTCATTAAGAAGTGCAGGAAACCTAAAATCCCATTGCCCTTTATTGCAGCTACACAACTGTTAACTCAATATGTGATCATTTGCACATATTGCCTAACCTGATGATGATGATAATAGTAATAATAGTAATAATAGTAATAATAGTAATAATAGTAATAATAGTAATAATAGTAATAATAATAGTAATAATAGTAATAATAATAATAATAATAATAATAATAATAATAATAATAATAATAATAATTTATTAGATTTGTATGCTGCCCCTCTCCGGAGACTCGGGGCGGCCTGCAACACACACACACACACACAAACACACACACACACACACAAACACTGGGTATTCCAGTATTGTTTAAAGTAGCTACTTCAGGTATAATTTCATGTGAAATAAAGAGCACACTCTTCATACTGTATACCAGTGGTTCTCAACCTTGTTAATGCTGTGATCCCTTAATATAGTTCCTCAGGTTGTGGTGACCCCCAACCATAAGTCTGGTTGCATGCTTTTTACAAAGTATAGGCTGTGTTCACACATCATATTTAAACAAGGCAGATAAAGAATAGCATCTGCAGCTGCTTGATGCTATACCTGGTCAGTATGAATTAGTTAGATGTTTTTGTGTCTTAGACTGGTGGTACAAATCCAGCCTCTTAAGTTATTTTATGATAAAGGGCACTTCCTTTTCCCTAAATATCTTAGCAATCTCTCACCAGGTTCAGCACGAGAGCTTTATTTAGCCTTATTATTCCTCCTCCCTTTCTATCCCATCCTTTTTTTAAAAAGTTGTATTTTTGCTCATTACATTTCAGGGATGGAAAAGTTCCCTTCAGGTCAATCAAGTTGAATTTTTCTCCATGTTCAAGATAATTTTTCAAATTCATATTCCATTCACAACAAAATCCTGGGGTAGTCTACTCCAATTGTATCTTATGTTTGTGAGTGGCTTATGGTGTGGTTAACTGGGCATCTTTAACGCTTCTCCAGTTTCACAAGTAGCATCCAAGCCCAGAGGCATCTGATTGAGGCACTTAGCAGTTGGGTAGTTGGGAGTGGAAAATCATGGTCAATTCTTGCTTGGAAACAGAGGCGGCAACAGCAAGGAAGGGGTAACAGACACAGGAGAGTGGATGGTGGTGTTCATTGCACAGGTCAAACCGTTTTAGAAGAAGGGGAAAATTCATAGGCATGAAGAAAGCTAACGACAAATCATTTAATGCAGCAGGATGGAACATTGCAAAATGTTATTTTTTATTTTTATTTATTTGTTTTTGTCGTATGTATTTGTGGAATACAAAGATATAATAATATTTACATACATGATACTAGTAAAAGAGAAACATTAGGACAGGGGACGGAAGGCACTCTGGTGCACTTATGCACGCCCCTTACTGACCTCTTAGGAATCGGGAGAGGTCAGCAGTGGATAGTCTAAGGGTAAAGTTTTGGAGATTAGGAGATGATACTAAAGGGTCAGGTAGTGAGTTCCATGCATCAACTACTCGGTTACTAAAGTCGTATTTCCTGAAGCTGAGTTTAGAGTGGTTTATTTTAAGTTTGTATCTGTTGTGTGCTCAAGTGTTGTTGGGGTTGAAGCTGGTGTAGTCATTGATAGGAAGGACATTGTAGCAGATGATTTTATGGGCTATGCTTAGGTCGTGTTTAAGGTGATGTTAAACATTTGTGGCTGAAGCCAGCATCTTTTATCATCTAGTTCTACAGGGTGCGTTCCAAAAGTAATGCAATTGAATTTCCCGCACCGCTACTATTAGTCGGAGTGGGACCGAAGCACTTGGAGTAGGTTGGGGGAGGACACTAAGTTTTGCTGTGAAATTGGTCTCAGTGCTCTCCAAGCTGTGGAAGCAGCAGGACGTCAGTTACTGTAAACCTCTGCATGCCGACCGTATCATGAAAAAAATGGAATTGGAAATTACAAGTGAACTTTAGCAATGTATAGAAATTGAACCTTCAGAAGAGAAGGATTTAGGGGTAGTGATTTCTGACAGTCTCAAAATGGGTGAGCAGTGTGGTTGGGCGGTAGGAAAAGCAAGTAGGATGCTTGGCTGCATAGCTAGAGGTATAACAAGCAAGAAGAGGGAGATTGTGATCCTGCTATATAGAGTGCTGGTGAGACCACATTTGGAATACTGTGTTCAGTTCTGGAGACCTCACCTACAAAAAGATATTGACAAAATTGAACGGGTCCAAATCAGAATGTTCCATTCTGATTACAAGAATGGTGGAAGATCTTAAGCATAAAACCTATCAGGAAAGACTTAATGAACTCAATCTATATAGTCTGGAGGACAGAAGGAAAAGTGGGGACATGATCGAAACATTTAAATATGTCAAAGGGTTAAATAAGGTTCAGGAGGGAAGTGTTTTTAATAGGAAAGTGAACACAAGAACAAGGGGACACAATCCGAAGTTAGTTGGGGGAAAGATCAAAAGCAACGTGAGAAAATATTATTTTACTGAAAGAGTAGTTGATCCTTGGAACAAACTTCCAGCAGACATGGTTGGTAAATCCACAGTAACTGAATTTAAACATGCCTGGGATAAACATATATCCATCCTAAGATAAAAATACAGGAAATAGTATAAGGGCAGACTAGAGGGATCATGAGGTCTTTTTCTGCCGTCAGTCTTCTATGTTTCTATGTTTCTATGAACCTGATTATTTGGACAACAGCATCACTGGTGATGAAACCTAGGAAACAAAACGCCAAAGCTCTGAGTGGCATACCGACCAGTCCCCCAAGCCCCAAAAGGCAAGAATGAGCAAATCAAAAGTGAAAACAATGCTCATTGACTTTTCCAGAGTAAAGGAGTGGTCCATAAGGAGTTTGTTCTTCAAGGACAGACAGTTAGCACTGCCTACTATGTGAATGTGATGGAAAGACTCCGAAAAAGTGTCATCAGGATGAGAAAAGACATCTCCACTTCCTGGTAACTCCATCACGATAACGCGCCTTGCCACAACGCACTATGAGTCCGCGATTTCCTGGCCAAATACCAGGTGCCAATGCTGTCCCACCCCCCCTATAGTCCTGATGTCACCGCGGCAGACTTCTTTTTGTTCACTCAGATTAAGGCAGCCCTGAAAGGAACCCATTTTTCATCCATAGAAGAGATCCAATCAGCTGTGACGAAAACCTTGCAAGAGGTTCCCAAAGACGCCTTCCAGGGCACGTACCGGTCATGGCAGAGTCGCTGGAAAAAATGTGTAGAGGCCCAAGGACAGTACAGTGATACCTCATCTTACGAACTTAATTGGTTCCGGGACGAGGTTCGTAAGGTGAAAAGTTTGTAAGAAAAAACAAGGTTTCCCATAGGAATCAATGGAAAAGCGATTAATGCGTGCAAGCCCAAAATTCACCCCTTTTGCCAGCCAAAGCGCCCGTTTTTGTGCTGCTGGGATTTCCCTGAGGCTCCCCTCCATGGGAAACCTCCGGACTTCAGTGTTTTTGCAATGCTGCAGGGGAATCCCAGCATCGCAAAAATGAGCGCTTCACTGGCAATGGAAATCCAGTGGTGGGGTTTCCCAGCGAAGGGAGCATCAGTGAAATCGCAGCATCGCAAAAACACCGAAGTCCTTGAAACCCCACCTCCGGACCTCTGTGTTTTTGTGATGCTGCGATTTCACTGAGGCTCCCCTTGCTGGGAAACCCCACCTCCGGACTTCCGTTGCCAGCAAAGCACCCATTATTGCGCAACTGGGATTCCCCTGCTGGGATTCCCCTGCTGGGATTCCCCTGCAGCATCACAAAAACACAGAAGTCCAGAGGTGGGGTTTCCCATGGAGGGGAGTCTCAGGGGAATCCCAGCAGCGCAAAAACGGGCGTTTCACTGGCAACGGAAGTCCGGAGACAGGGCATCCCAGCGGCGGTGGTGGGTTTGTAAGATGAAAATAGTTTGTAAGAAGAGGCAAAAAAATCTTTAACCTCAGGTTTGTATCTCGAAAAGTTTGTATGATGAGGCGTTTGGAAGATGAGGTATCACTGTACTTTGAAGAATTTTAATTGTTTGTGCAAATGTGTTCAATAAATTACTTTAAAAAGAAATAATTGCATTACTTTTGGAATGTCGCTGATTTCATGATGCAATCAAAGCTGTTCAGAGAGATGCTCTGCAGCTTTTGAATCCTCAAATCTTGGTGATCCAATTTAGATGAATGGTTTCTAGAAGCAATGTTGATCCTTCAAACTACATCAGTATTTCATTGGGGTGGGGATTAGCAGGAAGTGTGTTCAATAGCTCTTTTTATGCTTTTATTTATTGGATTCACCACTAGTGAATGTCCGTGGCATGAAATAATCTTACACGCAGACTAAAGACGACCACGACTATGAAATATTACAAAATCTAGCTATCTATCAAAATCTCGGTGGACTGCCAAAATAAGCCTGGCTTATCCCAACTCACAGAATGGATAGGGCGGGGTTGTACTTTGTACCAGTGATTGAAGTATTGGCCAGTTACAACCAGAGCCCAGACAGTGTACTGTAGTTAATGGTGATGGCAATAGATAAATATTCTCCGCCCAACTGTACTGGCGTTAGCATTGGGATTGTACAGCAATCTGGGTGATCCAGAATATTTGCAATCAACAAGAAGCATCCTGCAAATTTGGGTACCTGGTATGCATAGAAACATTCCAGATTGTTTCTGGTTTACAACTCAAAGCACCTTACGAAATACATTTAAATATTTTCAATCATCTCCAAACTGCGTGATTATGTGGCATTTTGGCCCCTGTATGCATATCCAAGTTAATTTCATAGAATTAGAATAAGTCTAATGTACTCCAGGAATTCAAGATAAGGCATCCAGTTGATGGCTATCTAGGCTTTGTGTGCACACACCCAATAAATGGGAACACATCAACTTGTTAATTTGGCCGGTTCCGCAATATACATTGAATAACAAAGAAGATACAGAATTTTATGAAGGTTGGAATATGTTCTATAGTTGGATAGAGGAAAGAAAGAAAATAAGGAGAGTAGAGGGAACAGGAGAAATCTGTAGTGTGTAAAGCCATAGATAGAGATATAAATAAATTAATAATAATAATAATAATAATAATAATAATAATAATAATAATAATAATAATAAGTTTTTGTATTTTGATTGCATTTCATATATAGTAGATATTAAAATATTGATATTAATAATGAAATAGATTGAAAATTAAGAACTGTAAAAGGAATACAGTTTAACTGATTGGAATATAACAACAGTATAGTTTACCGTTAAAAGAAAAGGTCTAGAAGTTGGTTTTCTTTTTCTTTTTTTGTTTGCATGTTTGTATATATCTGTTATGTTATGTGTGTACAAGTCTAAATCAATGTTTTTAATGTAATTTTAATAATTATATTCAATAAAAATCATTTTTTAAAAAAGAGAACAGACTCCCCCTTCCCTCCGCTCTATCCTATATTCCCCTTTACCTACATTTCCCTTTTCCTTTCTTATTTCTCTCTTCTCTTCTATTTCTTTTCACATTTTATAGATTCACTACTTTATTATATACTGTGCACAAACATTTTATATCTTTTGTAATGTAATTGTGGTCGCAATACATTGATATAGATTACTTTATGTATAGTTTAAGATCTGGGGGTTTTTTTATGTAATGCCTTTCTTTTCCTTTTCTCTTTATTCCTATTATCCCTCCCCACCCGTTTTATCTATTTAAATTCAATAAACTCTTTTTTGAACAAAAAAAAGAGAACATATCAACTCATTGTCAAATTGGTTTTCTTGTCAATTGGTCTATTGATTAAATTGCTATGTGTTGTGATTCCGTCTGAGGCCCCTCAGGGAACGGCTGATCTTCTGTCGGTTTCCTGCTCAGAGGGGGAGGATGAGGAACAGGAGGTGCAGGCAGACGGGGAGGAGGAATCTCAGGCTGAGGAAGAGGGGGAACAGCCAGAGGCCCCCGAGAGGGAGCTCTCCCCAGCAAGCAGCCTGGATTCCTTAGAGGAAAATGCACAAGCAATAATCGATCTGCGACAGAGAAGAGCAACACAAAGAAGGGACCAATTAGCTAGGTACTTTCAGCACTAAAGAGGCAACAGCTGGGTTTGGGTGTGGTGCTCTCTGGAAAGGCTAAAAGGCAGACCCACCCTTCCTGGCTTGTGGAGTATTGTCTTTGGGAGTCCTGGGACCTGGCTGTGATCTTTGGTGTCTTGGAATTCTGGTTTGTGACTTTGAATACTGAAACCTTGGGGGGAAAAGGTGGGGGGTCTTATTCTCTACAGTGGTGGGTGTGCCAGCAAGAAGGCTGCTGTATTGTCTGGACATCAGGACTCTGCTGTGAAGTCTCATAGCCTGCCTGTTGGGAAGAACAGGTTTTTCTCTGTGTTTATTTTTCAAGCTATAAAGTACTTTTGCTTTTACCAGCGTGTCTGGCTGTTTTTTCCAGTTGGTGTTGAGGTCTGGGGGCACCCAGACAGAACACTATGTACCATCCAATTGAGGTCAAAGCTTAGTGACCACATTTGGAATAAGTGACTACAGGTAGTTCCCTGACTTAAAACTGGTTGCTTAAGTGATTGTTCAAAATTATGATGGACTCAAAAGTATTTACAACCCAGATTTGAAGTTCTGATAGCTTTTCCCCCACAAAGTCAAATGATTGCATTTTGGTGCATTTAGCACCTGCAAGTCATGTCAGGAAGCGAACCAGCACCGAAGACAATCAGAATACACCCCTGTTGGGGACAATGAGTTTGCTTAACAATTGCAGCACAGTGGTACCTCTACTTGCAAACTTTGTTCCGTGACCAGGTTCTTAAGTAGAAAAGTTTGCAAGAAGAAGCAATTTTTCCCATAGGAATCAATGTAAAAGCATATAATGCACGCGATTGGGGAAACCACAGGGAAGATAGAGGTCCTGTTTCCTCCCAGGAGATTCCTAGAGAGGCCCCACGGAGGCTTCTTCTCACCTTTTCCGGCACTGTTTCCTGCCAGGAGATTCCTAGAGAAGCCCCACGGAGGCTTCTTCTCACCTTTTCCGGCCTTGTTTCCTCCCAGGAGATTCCTAGAGAGGCCCCACGGAGGCTTCTCTCTGCCTTTTCTGGTTACAGTTTCAGAGGCTCGGGTTTGTAAATGGAAAATGGTTCTTGAGAAGAGGCAAAATATCTTGAACACTTGGTTCTTATCTAGAAAAGTTCGTAAGTAGAGGTGTTCTTAGGGTAGAGGTACCACTGTATTTATTTAATGAACACCTCCAAAGCTGTAAAATCGAGTCAATCACATGATGACCCACTTAATAACTAGCAATTGTAATTTCAGGGTCAATTATGATTGCAAGTCAAAGACTACCTCTACTTTATAAAAACTTTCAGGAAGCCAAATATCCCCCATTCCTAGACACGCACAATTGCTTCATATTTGCTATGTGATGAATTTTGTATCCCAGTTAAAATTCACTTTATGGTTTTCAGTGACTTTTTTTTTACTGTATCAAGACTGTTTTGAATTTCACATTTGTCTTCTAGAGGATTAACCTTTCTACATAATGTTGTGTTAGATGATCGGTTGGTGCCTAACTATCCCAGGTGGCAAAAACCCCAGGACTAAGCATCCTTCTGTGAATGGGCCATGCCAACGCGCGTTGCCAGGTGGGTGGGAAAATCAACAGTCAGCTTGGCAGCCCGAAGTAACCTTAGCGAAGAGCAGAGAGAAAAGAGATATGATAATGATATCTGCTCCTGCAACAATAGTGCAGGAAATTACCGTCCCAATCACAAAAACAGGGTTTATTTTTCCAAAACATTATATGCCATCATTTGCCAGACAAACTCCATTGTATGATACACAAGGTGAGAAGAGCCATCTCTATCAGATACATTAAATAAATGGTAATCTGATTTCAGAAGTGGCAATATTCTGAGCATTTCAAATGCTCTTCTCCCCCATGGGACCGAGGTTTGGCAGAGGGGAAAAAAAATTCAAATCAAGCCTTTCTCTTGTGGTCTCCCTGGTTTTCTCTTGGCAACAAAACAAAGTGATTTTCCATTCCCTTCTTCCAGGAAGTTTCCCCCCCCAATTTTCTCAGTCTCTCACCTAATACAGTGGTACCTCATCTTATGAACTTAATTCGTTCCGTGACGAGGTTCGTAAGTAGAAAAATTCGTAAGTTGAAACAATGTTTCCCATAGGAATCAATGTAAAAGCAAATAATGCGTGCAAACCCATTAGGAAAATCCAAACTTTAAGGCTTAACAAAAAAAGTGTCAGGCAGACAAAGTGAAGGCTAATAGGGTGGAGACGGACAGTGAGGAGAAGTGAGGAATGGAGGTCCTAATGAAGGCTAACGCTGCCCCAAATTGCTCCCAAAATCACCCCTCCAGATGCTTCCTACACCACCCCAAATCTCTCCCAAAATTATCCCTCCAAAAGCTTCTTGTGCTGCCCAAAATTGCTCCTAAAATCACCCCTCCAAAACCTTCCTATGTTGCCCCAAATCGCCCCTCCAAAACTTTCCTACGTTGCTCCAAATCACTCCTAAAACCACTCCTCCAGCCGCTTCCTATGCCACCCCAAATTGATGTGCTAACGAAGGCAAATGGAATGAAGAAAGGCAGCAAGGAGAAACAAGGCATTTTGAAAAGAGAGGTGATTTCTGAAGACTTTGGAAGCGATTTGGGGTGGCATAGGAAGCTTTTGGGGGAGCGATTTTGGAGGCAATTTGGGGTGGCATAGGGAGCATCTGGAGGGGTGATTTTGGGAGCAATTTGGAGCGGTGTAGGAAGCTTTTGAGGGAGAGATTTTGGAGGCGATTTGGGGCGGTGTAGGAAGCTTTTGGAGGGGTGATTTTGGAGGCTATTTGGAGCAGTGTAGGAAGTTTTTGGAGGGTGATTTTGGAGGTTATTTGGAGCGGTATAGGAAGCTTTTGGAGGGGTGATTTTGGGAGCAATTTGGGGCAAAGGAAGTGGTAGGTTACGGGGGATTTTGGCAGCGGGATGGGGCGGCATAGGAAGCATAGGAGCATAGGAAGCGGAGGGCTAGAGGGGAAAGTGGCAGGGAAATGGGGCAGCTCTGGAGTTCCCTGCCTCAGGACTGCAAATGCAAGCAAAAGGAGGTGGGGAATCCCAGTGGGGGTGGCAAGCAAATGGGAAATCCTGGTGGGGGCAGTCACAAGGAAGGGGAATCCCTGCGGCAGTAAGAGAGTGCATGTGCAGTAAGAGAGTCCATGCACCCGGGCTCTGGTTCGTAAGGTGAAAATGGTTCTTAAGAAGAGGCAAACAAATCTTAAACACCGGATTCGTATCTCAAAAAGTTCATATGAAGAGGTGTTCATAAGACGAGGTCTCACTGTACCTTGAAATTTCTTCTAAATGGAAACCAAGCAGGAATGAAACCCAGCAGGTTCTGAAAGGTTCTGGAGAAGCAGTAGCAGAAATTTTGAGCAGTTCAGAGAACCATCAAATAGCACCTCTGGCTGGCCCCAGGAGTGGGGAGGGAATGGGGATTTTGCAATATTCTTCCCCTGCCATGCCCACCAAGCCACGCCCACTGAGTCACATCACGCCCACCCAAGCCACACCCACAGAACTGGTAGTAAAAAAATGATTTCACCATTGGAACCAAGTTATACCCTGCTTAGCTTTTTGGGGGGCTCTACCAAGATATACTAGAAGCCACCATCAACCTGGACTCAAAAGTAGTGGCTTTCTATCCCCTTCCCTAAAAAGATGGACTACACTCATCAAAAGTGTTCACTTCTTCATGTACTTAAAACAGGGATTTTTAACAAAAATCCCACAATGCATTTTTAAGCAGGAAGGCAAGGTTGACCACCCATAATACCTATTATAATTATAACTCCTACCAGGGCAGGAAACCCTAGACTACTTCAGACAGATGGTTATCCAACATCTTCTTAAAAACTTCCAGTGTTGGAGTGTTCCCAACTTCTGGAGGCAAGCTGTTCCACTGGTTAATTGTTTTGTCAGGATATTTATCCTTAGTTCTAAGTTGCTTCTCTCCGTGATTAGTTTCCACCTGTTGCTTCTTGTTCTACCCTCAGGTGCTTTGGAGAATAGTTTGACTCAATCTTCTTTGTGACAACCCTTGAGATATAGGAACACTGCCATCATGTCTCCCCTGGTCCTTCTTTTACTTAAACTTTTCATTAAAGATGCTGCTTCAAATTTGTGCATTGTTCTGTAGCGTGTTTCTTATTTTTTATTTTTGAAGAAAAACAAGGGTTTTTTTTAAATGTCAAAAATGTCAAACACTGCTATCGTGTTTCCCCTGGTCCTTCTTTTCATTAAACTAGACAAACCTAGTTCCTGCAACTCTCCTTCATATGTTTTAGCCTCCAGTCCTCTAATGTTATTATCCCCACTCAGCCAATCAGAAGATG